>NC_135548.1:53458378-54106397 GCF_045843805.1 Urocitellus parryii | reverse complement strand
TCACACATGCTCAGATGCTACAGGACTTTTCAGACCAGTCCAGACAACAGTAGGCATCCATTCATTGTCTGCACTCTACAGATTCCTAGATGCACGACATTCATTACCATCAAATGCAGAATTTTCATCAAAAACTAATATATATATCATTCCAATCTGAATCAAGAAAATCGGAAATATCCCCAAATCCAAAGAGTGGATCCCCATTGTGATGCTACAAGTTGAAAATTCCACAGCTGACCTCATGGGATGGTTCACAGTCAAAAGACAGCTGCATGAAAAATATTACATGACCTTCCTGCTATGTGAAAAGTGGCATGTGAAGTACACATGCATGTCTTCCTCAGACATGGGTTCATTTGCAAGACACCTTGTGCAATTGAAAATACTCCAAAAGGGGAGAAATCAGAACCATGTCTCCAAAGTATTTCAGCAGAGACCAACTCCATCTGTCTATCTATCTCTCAGTGAGTGTGTGTGCTCTTGTGTGTGTTTGTGTGTCTTTGTTTGTGTTTGTACCATCATAGCTGATACTTCATTGCCCCCATTGGAAAACTGACTCAGATAATGCCATCTGCCAAACTCCTAAAAACCAAAGTTCTTGCTGATAGAATGAAACATTCCTTCCTGTTGGTTTGGATGTGTCCTTTAGGAATCACTGCTACATTTAGTATACTCAAATCATCACAGTAGATCAGGTAACAAAAACATATATATTTTAAAATAATAATAATATATTAATGGAAACAACAAATACAGGATAGAGTAACAACTGTGTTACTAAACAAGGTCAAGGACAATGGCAAACTATAGATTCAAACTTTGAAGAAAATAGTAATCAATGTAAATATTCCTGGGCTGCCTCAGCCCCGCCCAGGCACACAGCAACAGAATGGTTTTGCAAGCATCCTCAGGAGGGCAGGAGCCTTCTTTGCAGGACGAGAGGGAGGTTGAGGCTCGATCCACCCATCATTCTTTTGGGAGAGGCTCCTTTTCCTCAGCACAAAGTTGGATTTTTTGTGAGGATTCTTGGCATCAAATACGTTGGCCTCTGCTGGAATCCTCAGCTCTGGGGAGAGAGGGGTGTACAAAAAGAAGGTGGCACTCAGGAGGTGCTCCCTAGGACACGCCAACATCTGAGAGCCTGTGCCAGAAAAGGCCAGAGCCACACACCTGAGAGCTCTCCAATTCAGCACCAATACCAACAAAGACAGCCTCCACAGTCCTCCCTGAGGAAGAACTAGGCAGAGCACTTCAACAGACCTAATGTCTGTTCCTACCGAAGGCTTTGGACTCCAGAATATCTCAGGTCCTCTTGCATCTGCCAAAGCACACCACTAGGGTTTGCATCTGAAATCTCCCACAAAAGGCTCCTGTGCCGAAGATTCAGTCCCCACATGAGCCATCTTCATAGGTGGGTTTGGAGGGAAGCATTGGATGGTGAGTGCTCTGATGTCAACATGAAATTCTCATTCAAGATGAATACACTACTGGGGGGTGGGAGGGACTGGAAGAAAGGTTGAGCATGGTTGGAGTAAGACCTAAACAGGGTTGTGCCCTGGGCAACAGTACCTTGTTCCTGTTGGCTCCACTGAATCCTCATTCTCCAAGGAGAGGTCCTCCCTCTCCATCTTTCTCTCTCTCCCTCTCTGCCAGCCTCGTTCTCTCTCTCCCAGTCTATGCCTTTGTGGCAAGGGCTGAGGAGCTCTCCACTGCCACACACTAGAGCTTTATGGACAGCCTCAGTGCACAACCAAAGAGAAAGCTATGAAACCCAGAGAAAAAAGGCCTAGGATTCCTCCTCTGAGTTATTTTCCTCAAGTATGGCCACAGTGAGGACAGGCTGACCAGCGCGGATACCACGTCAGAGCCATGCTTCTGCGTTGGTGGAGCCCGCCTCCATGTGAACCAGGCTTCTGAGAATGGAGGCCACATTCCAAATACTGCCCTACTGAGAACAATGGTTCCAAAGACCAGCAAAGGGACTGCTTCCCTCCAACATGGTGTATGGCCCAGTGGTGCCATGACCCCGAGTGTGGGAATACAACAGCCGCTTCTCCTTCCTCTGAACATGTGTTTCCTGTCGCCCTCCTCTAACCTAGAGCCTGTTCTCCATCCCTTCTGGGTTGGATGTGGAGATCTCTGCTATGAATTTCTTAGGCTACCAAGGCCCCAGACAGACTTCCTCTTCCATAGACTCTACTAACCTAACAGTAGGTTAAGATAGGAGACAAGTGATCCTAGAACTCATAGGGATGGTGGTCTTCAGGGTACATAGGCTGGGATAATGGCTGCTGTGGTGTTTGGCTCACAAAAACCAACCAACCAACCAACGAAAAAGCGCTGGCATTATTATCAGATGAGCTCTGTGGCTACGTGCTCAGGAAGCCCTCATCTGACTTTAGTTAGGGATCACAACCTGGCTATTGTGATCACTCCTTGCCTAGTGGACTCAGGTGCGTAAGACCATGGAATTTATGCAAAAACAGATGATTCAGGCTGTCTCCCAGGCTGTGTTTTCTTCCCAATTTCATCCTGTTACTGCTTGCTAGAATCCTGGCAATGCTCTGCCCAGGCAGTGGTTTTTTGGTCACACAGAAGGCTTTCAATAGTACTGCTTCAGTCCACAAAATGCCAGTTCCCTCTTTAGCCCATGCATTCCCATGTTCCTTTGAAACCACTCCTATCCCAGACCATGAAAACATACTGCTCCTGGAGAGAGGCTTTCCTCCTCACTCCTCAAAGATGTCAGCTTTGGATGCCTGTTCATGTCCAGGGGAGGGAAGCTGGTGGGGAGCCGAAATATCCACCACCGGGGTATACCATTGGACCTCAAGACCTTCCACCAGCAGAAGTGCAGTTGGCTTTGTGCACGAACCCAACACACCTGTTGGAGTGTTCTTGGGGGTCAGAGACTACTCTTTGTTGCTAAGAGTTGACCTGAGTCCACATCCTGACCCTGCTCTCTGCTATCTGATTGTCTCACTTACTCTGACGGCGAGAGATGATTTGGCCCAGCTCATAATCCTCTGGATTCTCCTCAGTAAGGAAGTGTAGGTCGAGGGCGCTGCGGATGACGACAGGAGCCCTATCGTGGCAGGTCACCTGGAGCAGCATGGGAGACAGGCCTTCAGGAAATGGGCCTTGAAGTGACTACTCAAGGACAGTGGGCAGGGGCATTCTGGAGGCACCTGCACTCTAAATACAAGGGCAACATCCATGACCCTACTACCCGAGGCTGACCTCCTGCTCATCGTGTGGGCTCTTCCCACAGGCTACTAGCCCAATCCTTGTACATAGGACTTCCTGGGCCTGCCATTGCTCTTTGTGGAGCTGCACTCCTCTCGGAGTGAAAGGACCCCACTACCTGCATACAGATGCAATCTCATCCCACAAGTTGGGAGGAATGGGACAATAGCCTCCAAGATCCCAGGTCTGCCCGAGGATGCAGGCGGCATTGGGAATGGCCTAGGCACAAAACCTAGAGGCTTTGGTCTGGATTGCCAGAGCCAAAAACAGACCCAGGAACATGACCACACACAGGAGAGCTGAAAGATAGCCACGAGAGCTCCTGGCCTCCAGAGGCTCAGTGCTGGCTGGGATGTAGGAGGGCACCTCATCCGGCAAGGGTGGTCATTGGGTTACCTGGACATTTAGTGTGCTTGCTCCACATCCATATCGACTCTGCAGAGAGACTCTCTCAGCTCCTTGTTCAAGGAACATGGAGAACCTCACACTGCTGTCCTCCTCCATAGACGTCAGCATCCCATACAAGGGAACCTGCAACCTAGTTCCTGTCCTATTCTCATCTGTCACCCATACCTGTCCCTGCCCTTCTGGACTGCATGCTGCCACCTGACACACAGACTCCCTCAGACATGGCAGTGGACAAGCTGCTGCACTCGCTCATCTCAGCTCCAGCCCTTCACACTGACCTCTCCCTTCTTGATTCCCATCTATCCTCCTGATCATCCAGAAGCTCCAAATTCAAGAGGGCATGAGTAGTCCATGGTATTGGACCAGTGTCTGCTCCCCACCCAGGTGTAAGCACCACGGGACACCCCTGCTCCCAGGCTTACCAGAACACTCTTGGCCATCTCTGGACTTTGTGTTTCTAAGTGGACACGAATTAAGCAGGTGTCTCCCACCTGCTTGTGGGAAAGCGGCCTGGAGGACTTGCAGGTTGATTCTGAGAACTGTGGGGGATGGAACATCAGCAAACCCAGAAACAGAAAGCCACCCCAGACTGTCAGTTGGCTCTATGGGCTTCCAGCAAATATGTCCAGGTGCTGAGGCTTCTTATTTCCTCAGGTCGGAGTGGAATGGCAGCACATGCACAGCTTGAATAAGGTAGGTGTTTACCTCCTTTCCCTTGACCTGGGGGCGTTTCCTCACCATGAAAGATTGTATTCCCAGATTCATGGACAGACACACGAGTGAGTGGTCAGAGACCTTGATTTCTGCAGAGCGAAGTGGAGAGAATTGTTAGGTGGCACTCAAGGATTATACCACAAAACACCCACAACCCCTGAGAGTCTCCGCCAGGTCCATCACACTTTGGTATTTTGGGGCCAAGGCCCACTTTCTCTTGGCTGTCAGTTATCCTGAGCCCACTGTGGATCATGTCTCCCCACTGTCTGATTGTCCTACTTACTCTCATCCTCAGACATCATATACAGCAGCTCAAAGTTGTCCACATCCTCATGCTGCAACAAATTTTGGTCCAAGGCCCTGCGGATGAGGCTTGTCACCGTCTCCTGAAAGGTCACCTGCATCAGGGTGGGACAAATGTCATCAGAGAATGGCTTTTAGAAGAGCTACCCAGAAGACTGTGGTCAAACATTCAGGAGAAATCTCAGCTACATATACAAGGGCACAATCTTGTTATCCTGCTACCTCAGTGTGTCCTCCATATACCACCTGGGTTCTTGCAATCTGCTACTAGAACAATCCTGGTACAAATATCTGCCTGTACCTGCCATCTCCCCTCCCCCTGGGGAGCCACATTCCACTCATGTCAAAGGACCAAACTGCCTATGCACAGACACACTCTCATCTCACTGAGATGAGAGCAATGGGCCAGGGATCTGCGCACCAAGTGTGATCTGGGATGCAGGCTGCCTTTGTGGGTGCAAGAGGCAGATGCACTGAAAACTTGGGTCCTGACTGCCACGACACAAAACAGACTCAGATACAAGAGTGTGCACTTGAGTGCTTCATGATAGTATTGAGAGGCCCTGGCCTCTGGAAGCTCGGTGCGGGTCTGGTTGTAATGATGTACTTGACTCAGCACTGGCAGTCACTGAACATGTCTCCTCTGCAGCTGGACACCTGCAGCATTAGCGTGTCTACTGCACATCCATAGAAATTCTGCCAAGAACCCCTTTAGCTCCGTATTTACATACATGCAAAGCCTAACATTCCGAAGCTTTGGCATGACCCCCCAGGTGATCCCGACCCCAAATTCCTACACCTAGTCATGCTAAGGAGGTTCTCTTCCCTGCCACCAGGAACACATCCCCTCCTACACATGTGACAAGTCACTGCCACCTCCTCTGCTCCAACTTCACTCATTGAGAATACCAAGTTCTAGGCACTGCAGCCTGCACCCTGGACATATCTCTGCCTTCATCTGTCCACAGCACTTCCGTCTGCACTTCTGGCCTGCAAAACCCACAATACACAGGCCCACTCACCACTGAAGCTGGGCATGCTGATGCTCTCCCTCCTCAGGTCAAGCCCTTAAGACGGACCTCTCTCTTCTTTATTTCCCACCATAGCCCTGGGGTTGGCTGTGTCTCCTGCCTTCCACTGTGTGGACACCCAGGAGGCAGCCCTGCTGTCGGGCTTACCGGGATGCGCTTTGTCTCCCTCAGGCTCTGTCCCTCTAGGAGGACGTGAACAACGCGGCTGTCTTCCACCTGCTCGCTGGAGTGAAGCAGTGAGGAGCTGCTACTCACAGCTGCTGGGGTCCTGGATGCCACTGCCACAGAAGGTTCCAAGAACTGTGGGGGATGACAACATCAGCAAAGCCCAGCAACTGCACCCCACCCAGCCTGGCAGTTGGCTCTGTGGGCATTCTACAACATCCATCCAGAACCTGAGGTTCTTGTCCCCTTGGAGGATGTGGAGTGGCACCAGGAGTAAAGACTGAAGAAGGTGGCTGTTTTGGGAACAAGAGATCCAGCACCTGCTGGGTGGGGATGAAATCCCAGGAGATTAACCCCATGTTGCTGCTGAAATGTAGGTTCCTCCCACAAATGACAGGCAGGAGCTCATTCCTAAGCTGGTCTTGCCTGTAAGGTTCAAGGCTCTGAACCCTGGAGGGCTCCTCCGTGTTCTGATCATTTTCACCCTGGGTTGGGACCAAGAATGGTGGGTTCAAAATGGAAATGGTGACAAACAGAAAAATGACTTGTGCCAATACACTAGAGTCAAAGCACAATGGGACAGTTCCCATCAGTACAAACACACACACACACACACACACACACACAGACACACACACACACACAGAGTCAGAATAGGAGTCCTGGGCCATTCATCAGGGATCAGACTAGAGGGCCTGCTGGGCTCACCTGCCCTGTGCTACTCACTGTTACTCTTGAGCTCCTCTGCGACAATCGCCAGAGGCTCTGGCGTCTAAGATGAAGCCTCACCCAGTGTATCCACAAAAGGGCTAGTTGGCCCCCCTGAGATTCCTGGGAGCCTGAGGCTCGGCATTGTCTGCAACCACAGGAGAACATCCTTCTCCCTCCAGTGGCTCCAACCAAGTGAGCTCGGATGGCTTGGTCAGTGAAGTGGGTGCCTGGATACCAGGGTTCCATGTTCTGTTTGATCCATTGTCAAGGCAATGATGTCATTTCCTGTGCCCATAGCTGAGCCTCTTTTCACATAAGACCACTTTCAACAGCCCTATGGGCTGCCGATTTCTCCTCCATGCCTACCCATCTCAGGTGCGCAGGTGTTCACCAACAACTACCCAAACATCCCCACCAGCATCTGCCCTGCTTGGTGCCACTAGAGTTCCAGCTTGGAGCCTTCAAAAATGCATTCACAACCAGTCCTTCCCTCTCAGCAGCTTTTGGACCCTGGTCCCATCATTGTGCAACTCATGGTGTGCCCAGTCTTTTCTGGAAAGTAGGGTAGCATCTAATCTCTAGGGTTTATTGTGTCTATTGGCCCATAACACCCTCTGTTCTCTCTGAAACCAGAGATGGGACTCACAGGTGGCTAAAGCACAAATGTAGAGATGGGATAATCACAAGAAAGGGAGAGACAAAGAATGCACCCTAACTCAATCAGGCCTGTGTCCCACACAGAGACATGGCCAATGTCCGTCCCATCGTGGCTGCAGTTCCCTCTCTACACCATGGCAAGTTGGAGGGGACTGAGATGCAGAGGCTGCTCCCCTCTGCCATACAACTTCCCAAGGCTTCTCCTAAGATTTCAAAAGGGCCAAGTGTGTCTCACAGAGACTCCGAGGTACCACAGCATCCTGCTGCCCAGAACCGGTTCACCCCTCACCTCAAGGGGGCTCAGCCTCTGGATTCATGGGAATTGAAGTGGGTACAGGTGATGGGATATCACCTCCAAGACTGAGTTATGCCAAGTCCACGACCCCTGTCTGCATCCCTGTCTCCAGCACCACTCCCCCCTCTCTCTTTCCTCCTCAGAGCAAACAAATCCATTTAGCAAGTGTGTCCTGTGATAAAGACATGACGGTCACCCATCCTCTCATTACAAAAACACTGAGGCTCAGCCAACATGGATCCTACAGGGAACACAGGCATAAACTCAGACTCCGATCCTCCCAGCCGAGCCTCAGTGGAGCCTGGACTCCCAGCCTCCTGAGTCAAGGAAACAGAGGTTCCTAGCCGAGCCACCTTGGATGCAGCCGCACACAAACTGAACTCATCAATGCCCCTTGCTCTCAGTTGTGAGTAAGAGGGGAAGTGGTGTTTCACAACCCTGGACATCAAGTGCAGTCTCCAGGCTTTGGGGTGTGCCCTGGCCTCTGTCTATCTGCCCAGGCTCTCCAACCCACACTGGCCTCTTACCCAACCTCCTCCTAGGGCCAAACTCAATCCTGCCTCTCAATTTCTGCTGCCTTCCCCAACACACTGCTCCCCAAAATGAGCAGGGCTGGCTCTCGGTTATCATGCTGGTGCCAGCAGCAATGCCACCCCACTGACATAATTCTGAGTCCCAACCTAGGCACTCCAGCTGTCTTTGCCACACCTGGCCTGTTTGGGCTCTGGCTCTTGCTCTTTTCTTTCATGTGCATGTGTTTTGAGGTTTTGAGTTTCTCCCACTGCAGAACTGCAGCTGTGGCAGGGTAGAGCTCATGAGGGTGACATTCTGAGCCACATCCAATCCCATCAGGACTGTTCACTGGGGTGACTGCTGGAACACAGTGATGAGTGAACACATGGGAGGTGGTTGGACCCACCTTGCCTCTGAGTGGCTTCCTTTCAGGACAGGAATGTAGGCATGGGAGCCCCTGGCGTGGGATGCTTTGCACAAGGCGTGACCATGGGCTCTCTTTCCTGGCAAAAATGGCTCCACTCAGCATGGAGAGCACTGTCATTCCTGGTGGCTAACAACAGCCCTGGACCCCAGAAAGGAACCCACACTCAAGATTAACGTCTGAGTGTGCGTGTCCTCGAGGAAATGAGGTCTCCTGATCCCAGGTGCAAAGGGGTAAGTCCTCTAACTCCAGGGGCCATGAAGGGACATCTGAGTTTCCCTCGTCCTTCTTTCCCTCTCTAACTAACCACAGTTAGGACCCTGGCCTCATTCCCCAGTGAGGATCATTAGGCTCCATAAAGGACAGTCTCTAAGATGCTCAGTGGACCAACACCCTCTGCACAACCCATAACCCTATTCACCCAAGAGGCAAGAGGATTTCTATTCAGGAAAACCAGGAAAGGGAGAGCCTTTCTCAAGGACACAAGGACATTAGTGAGTGAGGGAGTGATTAATGGATGGAGAACTATTTCCAACACCAACTTCCAGGAGCATATATGGCCCCCTGGAGAATTCTGCAGTGTGTTGGTGATTAAGGAGAACGTGTGAATTCAGGGGTCACTAGGTCCTCTCAGCCATAAGGAGGGAAACTGCCATAAAGGAACTAGGACAAGGGTGCGAGGAATGCTCACTGGTGGGAGATCGGAAGGAAGGAAAGTGTACTCATTAGAAAAGTGTCGCCTGAAAATTCTTAGCCAGCCAAAAGTCGTGCGAACTTGTGTGGGAAAAGAGTCTTTGCACAGTGATGAAGCTAAGAGCTCACATGATGGAACACAGCATCAACTGGGACCAAATCCAATATCTGATATTCTTGTAGGAAGAGGAGAGTCTGGACCCAGATACCAGGGAGACTGGGGGATACCGGATATGTGAGGTTGGAGCCAGGGCGGGATGCCCATATGGGAACCACAGATCGTGGGCAGCAATAGGAGAGTGGGCAAGGGCTGGGAGAGTTGGGGAGACAGTCCCCTTGAAACCTGGGAGGGGTTATGGCACTGGGACAGCCCAACACCTACTGTGTTGAGCCTCTGGAGCTCAACGGAAGACACTTCCTCTGTTGTCGGCCACCCAGTTAACAGAGTTTGGTTGCAGCAGCCTAGGACCCAGCTGAAGGTCTGAGCATGTTGGCCATGCAGGTTGGATCTGGACCACAGACACCCTCATCAGAGATTGTAGGGTCTCAGCCCTGAGGCAAGACAGGCACTAAGTCAGGCCAGGTGGGGAAACCGATAGGCACACACTCTGGGGGCTGGTGCCTGTGTTACTGGGAGCACTTCTGATCGCAATTCCCTGATCTGCTGCCAACACAGGCTACAGAGGAGCGTACAGAAACACAGACCACGGATCTGCCCCACTCAGTGGGCCCAGGCCAACACCACACCCAGCAGCCTCGTGCCATACCCAATGAGTCTCGAAGCGGCCCCCTCTTCCCATCCTGAGAGCTCTTCCCTTCCTCATGTGCCAATAGCTCCCTACTGTCACTGGCAATATCTACTCTGTGAGATGTCAACATCCGTGGGTACTGTTCTCTCATCCCAGGACAGTGTGGTCCCACACACCCTGGTGAAATGGGCCACCTGGAGGCTGGACCTGGAGGTTGTTGAGGCTGAATGGCAGCGGTGGTCCTCTGGCACTTAATATTATTTAAGTTAAAGAAAAAAACAAAAACAAAAACAAAAAACGGGTCTTGGTGCTCAAAAATGTTTGATTTGCATATTCTCATCCCCTAACCCCAATATTTTCATTATTTCCTCACATATGAAATCTTACTAGCATAAAGGTAATTTCGTATTAAACAAAGTGGATTGAAATAACATTGGTAAAAATAATCAATCACCATACTTTCAATTTTTGTTCTGCTTTCCTATTAGAAACCACTTGGATACAAGAGAACAGAGGACAGACTCATGGAAATGCTTGAAATGACAAGAAGCTCCCACTCAAGCTCAGCATTCAGTCCTGGACAGGGTAAGACCAGGCCACTTTGACATCTGTGCCAAAGAGTCTACCAGACAGAATCCTCTGACTGATCCCTGACTGAGCCATAGGAACTGGCTAGAAAAGCCTTCACATCCTCAATACATTCTTCACGTCAGAATACTTGACAACCATTGATATCCATCTCTCGTTAACTTGCTCCCCAGCCAACCATTCTTCAACAAATTCAAAGGAGTAACTCATGCAAGCACACAGAAAGGGGTGTTCACTACACACATCCATGTGCGAAAAAGACAACTGGTATTTCTTGTTTGGGCTATTTCAAATGAAATCCCTTCTGCATGACCTCCACAAACCAAAGGAAAATATTTGTGAAATTCCCACGTAGAAGACAAGATACACTTGCCAAGGAGGCAGTGGCAAGAATTTTGACACTCCAAATGTAGAGTGTGTGTTTAGGAAGCAGTCACAGTTTCCATGAGAGAGTCCCATGAAATCAATTAGGAAGATCCATGCTCTAGCCCTAGCATGCAAGTGATGTGACTTGAAAGAGTCACTTAGTCTTAGTAACCATCATCACTAACAACTAAGTCAATGAATAAAGGTCCTCAGGTGCCAAGCTACAAAATGTGGGATGAGCATGGATGAGGATGGGTGGGAGAAGTCTCCAACTCTAACACAATTAGGGAAGGATGTGCTGACCTCAAGTGGCTGGGGGGCTGGGATCCTGCCACAGAGGGGGATTCCAAACCTCACATCCCCTGACCCAGGCCAGAAGACCAGGTAGAGTCCAAGGACCCTGGGGTGGCCCAATGGCAATAAAGGTCAAAAGGAACTAGGGATCTGCCTGGTCCCTCAATCCCCTACTCTGAGCAGGGCTGCATGACGAAGCCAGAGGCCATCCACAGCAATCTGCCTTTACAGGAAAACAGGGACTGCAGGCTGCCTCTGGCTCACTGAATCAGGGTGGTGTTTTCATAAAGCAAGACCACTTCCTCACATTTGACCAGCAGCTCATGTGTTGACAGCACAATGACTGACTTGACTCAGGCCCTGATGAATGAAATAGAAAATTCATAGCAAACCCATCTTTAGCTCTTCCACATCATCAGGGGCTCTGATTCAATTCCGTCCAGAAAGGTGTCTGAAATGATTTCTAAACATGCTGGGGACTCACCTCTGTGTGGAACTTTTCAGGAAAAAGGGGATCAAATCTCATGAAGCAGCTCTTCTCTCTTCTAGCCCATGGGCAATGCAAGGAACCTGCATGATACCAGAGGCTCACTTCTCTCTTCTCATGTCTTCTGGAAAGGATTCGTTAATGCTTCCTGCAAGGTGAAGCAGAAGCCTGCATCCCCAGCTGCACAGAAGTGTTTTAGGGCAGTGTCTCCCTTAAAACCGAAAAATAAAAAAACAGGTCATTCAACAGGCACATGGATTCGAGTACATGTTCAATGATCCTTCCTCCCTGGAGCCTTCCACATGCCCATCTTCCACATTCACAGAGCAATGCTTGGCCATTCTCAAGACCAGGAGACCATGATGCTCATCACCAGGAAGTCAATAAGGAACATGAAGAGAGCAGCATGGATTGCAGAAGGTGGCACATCAAGGATCTTCAGCTCTGCTGCTAGAACACAAGAGGTTAACTTCAGTATTGACTTTTTGCCAACTACCAAGTACGATAGCAGTGTCAAGCCCAATATGCAGATATGCAAGTAGTAGGTGACACCCCGCATCCATTCACAAAAGTGGGCAACATCTGCATCAGAACAAGGAAGTATCTTACCCTTACTCATAAAAATCATCAGAAACAAAATAAAATGGATGCAAGACTTCTCATTTCACTATTAGGTAGCTGTTGGAATTCCCTATTAAATAATACCTCCTCCAAAATAAAAAGTATCTCAGACATGTGTCAACTATTCAATGGATGACATTTTAAAAACTATGGACTTTACTTAATATTTATGTATGCTATATCCCTGCCTAAGGCTCTATGAGAAAGGAGCACATAGAATTGGATCTTTGAAAATCTCACATTTGCTGATAAATATTACTGCTGATCTCAGGCATGGCGAACTGAAAAGTGGGACTTTGGATATTGCAAGAATGCTATGTTGTGGGATTGGTGTCCCTGATTCATACATAGCATATGGTTTCTATGAAATCCAGTGAGGGAGCAGGAGTAACGAAGCTGATTGCACAGATGACCTCAGGGAATACTGACAGATAGGCCAAATGAAAAATATGCTCCAGCTAACCATTGGTATTTGGGCTTCTGATCCCAGTCCTGTTTTTAAAAAAGGTGCAGACAGGCAGTGTTCATTAAAAACTGTCTACCATGTAAAAGTGGGTAATTTAAATGGCATCTAGTTACACATCTGATAGAATGGTCTGGCAACATATGAATTTCATTCTAACAACAACAACAACAGCAAAACATAGAAAATGAGACATAAAGATAAAACCTTGTCTTCACCAGGATGCCTAAAAATAGGTTTTATTTGGCTCATGCAAATAAATATCTTTCAATAGAATTTCTGATTTCTGAATGAATCCATTCAACTTCATACTGCACAGATCACAAGGTTTTCTTTACAGAATATTCTCTTCTTCTTCTTAAAGCCTCACATAGAAAATGTCTCACAGGACATAGGAGGGGAATGACCCAAAGGATGAGAGAATGGCTGGAACCGTTCTCAAATGTGCCCATGTAGCCTAAAGTTTGAAGGCATCTAATTGTACTCTAAAACAATTATGAACCTTTTCGATCCATTATTAATAAATATCACCACTTTACCACTTGAACCAAATCACAGAAAATTGGAAACAGATGATCATTGGCTTTGATACCTTTACTTCTGTTTCATTACTCAGAGTCGATCAACTCTATACTTCAAGTGACACAGATTTATTACAGAATGCCTAAGATCCTAAGGATCTATTTTAGCTCAGCCCATGGTATTGCTTCATTATTTTATTATTTTGTAAGTAATAAAATATAACTTCATGTTGGATGACATATTCAAGCCATGAATATATCATCCAACATTGTTCTTCCCAAAATATTAGCCCAATTTCTGTGCGCGCTCACTTACTGTTCAGGAATTTTACTAATTGTTTGAAGGTTCTAGAGGACCTGTTAGACTCCTAATGGACAAACCATACAACATACTCCAGAGAACGGACGAGTGCCATAAGAAGAAAATAAGGTCAGCCTACAGCAATGGGCAGCTGCCTGCCCTCGGCTGGGAGGAGCCCTGGCCATGGCACCAGGGCTGCTGGGCAGCAGAAGCCTCCACAGCCCTGCAGGGAGCCTGGAGCACAGCTCTGCCTAACCATGCTCAGCCCTGGACAGATGCACATGAGTTCCCATCACAGGCTCGAGTGTGACAGTCCCAGGTGCATGCCTGTCATGCCAGCCACCAGGGAGGCTGAGGCAAGAGGAACGTTTGAGGTCAGCCTTGGCAACTTAGACCCCGAGGCAAAGGGGAAATACTTTTACAGGGGTCTCTGAGGGTGTAGCTCAGGTAGGTCACTTGCCTCACAGGCTCAAGGCCCTGGGTTCAATCCCCAGAACCCACGTACACACAAAAAGTGAACTTGGAATATTGTTTAAAATGATGGATCAGGTACACACAAGGACTTCAATATGACCTCTCAGAGGAGCTCAATTTGAGATCAGACTGAACAAAAGACCACCTGGACCATTGACTCAGTGTCTGAAACCCTCTGTGAGCATGGGAAGCACTGCTGGCAAGACACCAGAGGGCCAAAGCACTTGTGCCCCCTGCAGGGGCGTCTCTTGTCTACTGCCAAAGACTGTTCCCCTCCTGGGGCAGCTGAGAGCAAGCTGGGCCTTGGAGCAAGGACTAGTGCTTTAGATATAGACTATGCAAGCAAGGGGCAATGTCTTTAATAAAACTAAAATTAAAAAGTCACATTGAAAAAATTTTAAAAAGAAGAAAATAAGGTCAAGTAGAGGAAGCCCATTTTCACAGGAAAAAATCCCCCAGTGAAAAGCATCAGAATAGATACCAAGAAAAATACCAACAAAAACAGTGTGCTCCCACTATGTATCTACTCAACATGCAAAAGTTAGAAAGCTACATAAAACAATCCTGGCCACAGGTAGAGCTATGCAGAAGAGCCACCTGGCAGTGCTTAGTCAAAGAAGTAAACATGCACACTTTGACCTAGAAATTCCACCTGTGTGTAAACCAGGCGGTGCTTAAGCAGTTTCACAAGGGGACATGCACAGGGAAATTTATCCTCAGGTTCTTATAGACTTGTCTGTGCTTACAGGGAGTTGATGGTTGTCAAGATGCCCACAGCTGCGAAAGTCAAAAGCTAAAAAAATAATAGATGCCAACCTGGATATATTAATAATCCCGTACCTATGATCACCTTCATAAGGTAGCTTCCCAACTTCTGTGTGGAAGTGAGTTCCTCCTTGGCCCTTACACTGTTGTGGAGACCACTAGGAGTTCAGCTTTGTGCAGGATCATCTGACCTGGACTTTTGGCAAGACCTGTACAGCCCTCACACATGCTCAGATGCTACAGGACTTTTCAGACCAGTCCAGACAACAGTAGGCATCCATTCATTGTCTGCACTCTACAGATTCCTAGATGCACGACATTCATTACCATCAAATGCAGAATTTTCATCAAAAACTAATATATATATCATTCCAATCTGAATCAAGAAAATCGGAAATATCCCCAAATCCAAAGAGTGGATCCCCATTGTGATGCTACAAGTTGAAAATTCCACAGCTGACCTCATGGGATGGTTCACAGTCAAAAGACAGCTGCATGAAAAATATTACATGACCTTCCTGCTATGTGAAAAGTGGCATGTGAAGTACACATGCATGTCTTCCTCAGACATGGGTTCATTTGCAAGACACCTTGTGCAATTGAAAATACTCCAAAAGGGGAGAAATCAGAACCATGTCTCCAAAGTATTTCAGCAGAGACCAACTCCATCTGTCTATCTATCTCTCAGTGAGTGTGTGTGCTCTTGTGTGTGTTTGTGTGTCTTTGTTTGTGTTTGTACCATCATAGCTGATACTTCATTGCCCCCATTGGAAAACTGACTCAGATAATGCCATCTGCCAAACTCCTAAAAACCAAAGTTCTTGCTGATAGAATGAAACATTCCTTCCTGTTGGTTTGGATGTGTCCTTTAGGAATCACTGCTACATTTAGTATACTCAAATCATCACAGTAGATCAGGTAACAAAAACATATATATTTTAAAATAATAATAATATATTAATGGAAACAACAAATACAGGATAGAGTAACAACTGTGTTACTAAACAAGGTCAAGGACAATGGCAAACTATAGATTCAAACTTTGAAGAAAATAGTAATCAATGTAAATATTCCTGGGCTGCCTCAGCCCCGCCCAGGCACACAGCAACAGAATGGTTTTGCAAGCATCCTCAGGAGGGCAGGAGCCTTCTTTGCAGGACGAGAGGGAGGTTGAGGCTCGATCCACCCATCATTCTTTTGGGAGAGGCTCCTTTTCCTCAGCACAAAGTTGGATTTTTTGTGAGGATTCTTGGCATCAAATACGTTGGCCTCTGCTGGAATCCTCAGCTCTGGGGAGAGAGGGGTGTACAAAAAGAAGGTGGCACTCAGGAGGTGCTCCCTAGGACACGCCAACATCTGAGAGCCTGTGCCAGAAAAGGCCAGAGCCACACACCTGAGAGCTCTCCAATTCAGCACCAATACCAACAAAGACAGCCTCCACAGTCCTCCCTGAGGAAGAACTAGGCAGAGCACTTCAACAGACCTAATGTCTGTTCCTACCGAAGGCTTTGGACTCCAGAATATCTCAGGTCCTCTTGCATCTGCCAAAGCACACCACTAGGGTTTGCATCTGAAATCTCCCACAAAAGGCTCCTGTGCCGAAGATTCAGTCCCCACATGAGCCATCTTCATAGGTGGGTTTGGAGGGAAGCATTGGATGGTGAGTGCTCTGATGTCAACATGAAATTCTCATTCAAGATGAATACACTACTGGGGGGTGGGAGGGACTGGAAGAAAGGTTGAGCATGGTTGGAGTAAGACCTAAACAGGGTTGTGCCCTGGGCAACAGTACCTTGTTCCTGTTGGCTCCACTGAATCCTCATTCTCCAAGGAGAGGTCCTCCCTCTCCATCTTTCTCTCTCTCCCTCTCTGCCAGCCTCGTTCTCTCTCTCCCAGTCTATGCCTTTGTGGCAAGGGCTGAGGAGCTCTCCACTGCCACACACTAGAGCTTTATGGACAGCCTCAGTGCACAACCAAAGAGAAAGCTATGAAACCCAGAGAAAAAAGGCCTAGGATTCCTCCTCTGAGTTATTTTCCTCAAGTATGGCCACAGTGAGGACAGGCTGACCAGCGCGGATACCACGTCAGAGCCATGCTTCTGCGTTGGTGGAGCCCGCCTCCATGTGAACCAGGCTTCTGAGAATGGAGGCCACATTCCAAATACTGCCCTACTGAGAACAATGGTTCCAAAGACCAGCAAAGGGACTGCTTCCCTCCAACATGGTGTATGGCCCAGTGGTGCCATGACCCCGAGTGGGGGAATACAACAGCCGCTTCTCCTTCCTCTGAACATGTGTTTCCTGTCGCCCTCCTCTAACCTAGAGCCTGTTCTCCATCCCTTCTGGGTTGGATGTGGAGATCTCTGCTATGAATTTCTTAGGCTACCAAGGCCCCAGACAGACTTCCTCTTCCATAGACTCTACTAACCTAACAGTAGGTTAAGATAGGAGACAAGTGATCCTAGAACTCATAGGGATGGTGGTCTTCAGGGTACATAGGCTGGGATAATGGCTGCTGTGGTGTTTGGCTCACAAAAACCAACCAACCAACCAACGAAAAAGCGCTGGCATTATTATCAGATGAGCTCTGTGGCTACGTGCTCAGGAAGCCCTCATCTGACTTTAGTTAGGGATCACAACCTGGCTATTGTGATCACTCCTTGCCTAGTGGACTCAGGTGCGTAAGACCATGGAATTTATGCAAAAACAGATGATTCAGGCTGTCTCCCAGGCTGTGTTTTCTTCCCAATTTCATCCTGTTACTGCTTGCTAGAATCCTGGCAATGCTCTGCCCAGGCAGTGGTTTTTTGGTCACACAGAAGGCTTTCAATAGTACTGCTTCAGTCCACAAAATGCCAGTTCCCTCTTTAGCCCATGCATTCCCATGTTCCTTTGAAACCACTCCTATCCCAGACCATGAAAACATACTGCTCCTGGAGAGAGGCTTTCCTCCTCACTCCTCAAAGATGTCAGCTTTGGATGCCTGTTCATGTCCAGGGGAGGGAAGCTGGTGGGGAGCCGAAATATCCACCACCGTGGTATACCATTGGACCTCAAGACCTTCCACCAGCAGAAGTGCAGTTGGCTTTGTGCACGAACCCAACACACCTGTTGGAGTGTTCTTGGGGGTCAGAGACTACTCTTTGTTGCTAAGAGTTGACCTGAGTCCACATCCTGACCCTTGCTCTCTGCTATCTGATTGTCTCACTTACTCTGACGGCGAGAGATGATTTGGCCCAGCTCATAATCCTCTGGATTCTCCTCAGTAAGGAAGTGTAGGTCGAGGGCGCTGCGGATGACGACAGGAGCCCTATCGTGGCAGGTCACCTGGAGCAGCATGGGAGACAGGCCTTCAGGAAATGGGCCTTGAAGTGACTACTCAAGGACAGTGGGCAGGGGCATTCTGGAGGCACCTCCACTCTAAATACAAGGGCAACATCCATGACCCTACTACCCGAGGCTGACCTCCTGCTCATCGTGTGGGCTCTTCCCACAGGCTACTAGCCCAATCCTTGTACATAGGACTTCCTGGGCCTGCCATTGCTCTTTGTGGAGCTGCACTCCTCTCGGAGTGAAAGGACCCCACTACCTGCATACAGATGCAATCTCATCCCACAAGTTGGGAGGAATGGGACAATAGCCTCCAAGATCCCAGGTCTGCCCGAGGATGCAGGCGGCATTGGGAATGGCCTAGGCACAAAACCTAGAGGCTTTGGTCTGGATTGCCAGGGCCAAAAACAGACCCAGGAACATGACCACACACAGGAGAGCTGAAAGATAGCCACGAGAGCTCCTGGCCTCCAGAGGCTCAGTGCTGGCTGGGATGTAGGAGGGCACCTCATCCGGCAAGGGTGGTCATTGGGTTACCTGGACATTTAGTGTGCTTGCTCCACATCCATATCGACTCTGCAGAGAGACTCTCTCAGCTCCTTGTTCAAGGAACATGGAGAACCTCACACTGCTGTCCTCCTCCATAGACGTCAGCATCCCATACAAGGGAACCTGCAACCTAGTTCCTGTCCTATTCTCATCTGTCACCCATACCTGTCCCTGCCCTTCTGGACTGCATGCTGCCACCTGACACACAGACTCCCTCAGACATGGCAGTGGACAAGCTGCTGCACTCGCTCATCTCAGCTCCAGCCCTTCACACTGACCTCTCCCTTCTTGATTCCCATCTATCCTCCTGATCATCCAGAAGCTCCAAATTCAAGAGGGCATGAGTAGTCCATGGTATTGGACCAGTGTCTGCTCCCCACCCAGGTGTAAGCACCACGGGACCCCCCTGCTCCCAGGCTTACCAGAACACTCTTGGCCATCTCTGGACTTTGTGTTTCTAAGTGGACACGAATTAAGCAGGTGTCTCCCACCTGCTTGTGGGAAAGCGTCCTGGAGGACTTGCAGGTTGATTCTGAGAACTGTGGGGGATGGAACATCAGCAAACCCAGAAACAGAAAGCCACCCCAGACTGTCAGTTGGCTCTATGGGCTTCCAGCAAATATGTCCAGGTGCTGAGGCTTCTTATTTCCTCAGGTCGGAGTGGAATGGCAGCACATGCACAGCTTGAATAAGGTAGGTGTTTACCTCCTTTCCCTTGACCTGGGGGCGTTTCCTCACGATGAAAGATTGTATTCCCAGATTCATGGACAGACACACGAGTGAGTGGTCAGAGACCTTGATTTCTGCAGAGCGAAGTGGAGAGAATTGTTAGGTGGCACTCAAGGATTATACCACAAAACACCCACAACCCCTGAGAGTCTCCGCCAGGCCCATCACACTTTGGTATTTTGGGGCCAAGGCCCACTTTCTCTTGGCTGTCAGTTATCCTGAGCCCACTGTGGATCATGTCTCCCCACTGTCTGATTGTCCTACTTACTCTCATCCTCAGACATCATATACAGCAGCTCAAAGTTGTCCACATCCTCATGCTGCAACAAATTTTGGTCCAAGGCCCTGCGGATGAGGCTTGTCACCGTCTCCTGAAAGGTCACCTGGATCAGGGTGGGACAAATGTCATCAGAGAATGGCTTTTAGAAGAGCTACCCAGAAGACTGTGGTCAAACATTCAGGAGAAATCTCAGCTACATATACAAGGGCACAATCTTGTTATCCTGCTACCTGAGTGTGTCCTCCATATACCACCTGGGTTCTTGCAATGTGCTACTAGAACAATCCTGGTACAAATATCTGCCTGTACCTGCCATCTCCCCTCCCCCTGGGGAGCCACATTCCACTCATGTCAAAGGACCAAACTGCCTATACACAGACACACTCTCATCTCACTGAGATGAGAGCAATGGGCCAGGGATCTGCGCACCAAGTGTGATCTGGGATGCAGGCTGCCTTTGTGGGTGGAAGAGGCAGATGCACTGAAAATTTGGGTCCTGACTGCCACGACACAAAACAGACTCAGATACAAGAGTGTGCACTTGAGTGCTTCATGATAGCTTTGAGAGGCCCTGGCCTCTGGAAGCTCGGTGCGGGTCTGGTTGTAATGATGTACTTGACTCAGCACTGGCAGTCACTGAACATGTCTCCTCTGCAGCTGGACACCTGCAGCATTAGCGTGTCTACTGCACATCCATAGAAATTCTGCCAAGAACCCCTTTAGCTCCGTATTTACATACATGCAAAGCCTAACATTCCGAAGCTTTGGCATGACCCCCCAGGTGATCCCGACCCCAAATTCCTACACCTAGTCATGCTAAGGAGGTTCTCTTCCCTGCCACCAGGAACACATCCCCTCCTACACATGTGACAAGTCACTGCCACCTCCTCTGCTCCAACTTCACTCATTGAGAATACCAAGTTCTAGGCACTGCAGCCTGCACCCTGGACATATCTCTGCCTTCATCTGTCCACAGCACTTCCGTCTGCACTTCTGGCCTGCAAAACCCACAATACACAGGCCCACTCACCACTGAAGCTGGGCATGCTGATGCTCTCCCTCCTCAGGTCAAGCCCTTAAGACGGACCTCTCTCTTCTTTATTTCCCACCATAGCCCTGGGGTTGGCTGTGTCTCCTGCCTTCCACTGTGTGGACACCCAGGAGGCAGCCCTGCTGTCGGGCTTACCGGGATGCGCTTTGTCTCCCTCAGGCTCTGTCCCTCTAGGAGGACGTGAACAACGCGGCTGTCTTCCACCTGCTCGCTGGAGTGAAGCAGTGAGGAGCTGCTACTCACAGCTGCTGGGGTCCTGGATGCCACTGCCACAGAAGGTTCCAAGAACTGTGGGGGATGACAACATCAGCAAAGCCCAGCAACTGCACCCCACCCAGCCTGGCAGTTGGCTCTGTGGGCATTCTACAACATCCATCCAGAACCTGAGGTTCTTGTCCCCTTGGAGGATGTGGAGTGGCACCAGGAGTAAAGACTGAAGAAGGTGGCTGTTTTGGGAACAAGAGATCCAGCACCTGCTGGGTGGGGATGAAATCCCAGGAGATTAACCCCATGTTGCTGCTGAAATGTAGGTTCCTCCCACAAATGACAGGCAGGAGCTCATTCCTAAGCTGGTCCTGCCTGTAAGGTTCAAGGCTCTGAACCCTGAAGGGCTCCTCCGTGTTCTGATCATTTTCACCCTGGGTTGGGACCAAGAATGGTGGGTTCAAAATGGAAATGGTGACAAACAGAAAAATGACTTGTGCCAATACACTAGAGTCAAAGCACAATGGGACAGTTCCCATCAGTACAAACACACACACACACACACACACACACACACACACACACACACACAGAGTCAGAATAGGAGTCCTGGGCCATTCATCAGGGATCAGACTAGAGGGCCTGCTGGGCTCACCTGCCCTGTGCTACTCACTGTTACTCTTGAGCTCCTCTGCGACAATCGCCAGAGGCTCTGGCGTCTAAGATGAAGCCTCACCCAGTGTATCCACAAAAGGGCTAGTTGGCCCCCCTGAGATTCCTGGGATCCTGAGGCTCGGCATTGTCTGCAACCACAGGAGAACATCCTTCTCCCTCCAGTGGCTCCAACCAAGTGAGCTCGGATGGCTTGGTCAGTGAAGTGGGTGCCTGGATACCAGGGTTCCATGTTCTGTTTGATCCATTGTCAAGGCAATGATGTCATTTCCTGTGCCCATACCTGAGCCTCTTTTCACATAAGACCACTTTCAACAGCCCTATGGGCTGCCGATTTCTCCTCCATGCCTACCCATCTCAGGTGCGCAGGTGTTCACCAACAACTACCCAAACATCCCCACCAGCATCTGCCCTGCTTGGTGCCACTAGAGTTCCAGCTTGGAGCCTTCAAAAATGCATTCACAACCAGTCCTTCCCTCTCAGCAGCTTTTGGACCCTGGTCCCATCATTGTGCAACTCATGGTGTGCCCAGTCTTTTCTGGAAAGTAGGGTAGCATCTAATCTCTAGGGTTTATTGTGTCTATTGGCCCATAACACCCTCTGTTCTCTCTGAAACCAGAGATGGGACTCACAGGTGGCTAAAGCACAAATGTAGAGATGGGATAATCACAAGAAAGGGAGAGACAAAGAATGCACCCTAACTCAATCAGGCCTGTGTCCCACACAGGGACATGGCCAATGTCCGTCCCATCGTGGCTGCAGTTCCCTCTCTACACCATGGCAAGTTGGAGGGGACTGAGATGCAGAGGCTGCTCCCCTCTGCCATACAACTTCCCAAGGCTTCTCCTAAGATTTCAAAAGGGCCAAGTGTGTCTAGTGTTGGGGTCTCACAGAGACTCCGAGGTACCACAGCATCCTGCTGCCCAGAACCGGTTCACCCCTCACCTCAAGGGGGCTCAGCCTCTGGATTCATGGGAATTGAAGTGGGTACAGGTGATGGGATATCGCCTCCAAGACTGAGTTATGCCAAGTCCATGACCCCTGTCTGCATCCCTGTCTCCAGCACCACTCCCCCCTCTCTCTTTCCTCCTCAGAGCAAACAAATCCATTTAGCAAGTGTGTCCTGTGATAAAGACATGACGGTCACCCATCCTCTCATTACAAAAACACTGAGGCTCAGCCAACATGGATCCTACAGGGAACACAGGCATAAACTCAGACTCCGATCCTCCCAGCCGAGCCTCAGTGGAGCCTGGACTCCCAGCCTCCTGAGTCAAGGAAACAGAGGTTCCTAGCCGAGCCACCTTGGATGCAGCCGCACACAAACTGAACTCATCAATGCCCCTTGCTCTCAGTTGTGAGTAAGAGGGGAAGTGGTGTTTCACAACCCTGGACATCAAGTGCAGTCTCCAGGCGTTGGGGTGTGCCCTGGCCTCTGTCTATCTGCCCAGGCTCTCCAACCCACACTGGCCTCTTACCCAACCTCCTCCTAGGGCCAAACTCAATCCTGCCTCTCAATTTCTGCTGCCTTCCCCAACACACTGCTCCCCAAAATGAGCAGGGCTGGCTCTCGGTTATCATGCTGGTGCCAGCAGCAATGCCACCCCACTGACATAATTCTGAGTCCCAACCTAGGCACTCCAGCTGTCTTTGCCACACCTGGCCTGTTTGGGCTCTGGCTCTTGCTCTTTTCTTTCATGTGCATGTGTTTTGAGGTTTTGAGTTTCTCCCACTGCAGAACTGCAGCTGTGGCAGGGTAGAGCTCATGAGGGTGACATTCTGAGCCACATCCAATCCCATCAGGACTGTTCACTGGGGTGACTGCTGGAACACAGTGATGAGTGAACACATGGGAGGTGGTTGGACCCACCTTGCCTCTGAGTGGCTTCCTTTCAGGACAGGAATGTAGGCATGGGAGCCCCTGGCGTGGGATGCTTTGCACAAGGCGTGACCATGGGCTCTCTTTCCTGGCAAAAATGGCTCCACTCAGCATGGAGAGCACTGTCATTCCTGGTGGCTAACAACAGCCCTGGACCCCAGAAAGGAACCCACACTCAAGATTAACGTCTGAGTGTGCGTGTCCTCGAGGAAATGAGGTCTCCTGATCCCAGGTGCAAAGGGGTAAGTCCTCTAACTCCAGGGGCCATGAAGGGACATCTGAGTTTCCCTCGTCCTTCTTTCCCTCTCTAACTAACCACAGTTAGGACCCTGGCCTCATTCCCCAGTGAGGATCATTAGGCTCCATAAAGGACAGTCTCTAAGATGCTCAGTGGACCAACACCCTCTGCACAACCCATAACCCTATTCACCCAAGAGGCAAGAGGATTTCTATTCAGGAAAACCAGGAAAGGGAGAGCCTTTCTCAAGGACACAAGGACATTAGTGAGTGAGGGAGTGATTAATGGATGGAGAACTATTTCCAACACCAACTTCCAGGAGCATATATGGCCCCCTGGAGAATTCTGCAGTGTGTTGGTGATTAAGGAGAACGTGTGAATTCAGGGGTCACTAGGTCCTCTCAGCCATAAGGAGGGAAACTGCCATAAAGGAACTAGGACAAGGGTGCGAGGAATGCTCACTGGTGGGAGACCGGAAGGAAGGAAAGTGTACTCATTAGAAAAGTGTCGCCTGAAAATTCTTAGCCAGCCAAAAGTCGTGCGAACTTGTGTGGGAAAAGAGTCTTTGCACAGTGATGAAGCTTAGAGCTCACATGATGGAACACAGCATCAACTGGGACCAAATCCAATATCTGATATTCTTGTAGGAAGAGGAGAGTCTGGACCCAGATACCAGGGAGACTGGGGGATACCGGATATGTGAGGTTGGAGCCAGGGCGGGATGCCCATATGGGAACCACAGATCGTGGGCAGCAATAGGAGAGTGGGCAAGGGCTGGGAGAGTTGGGGAGACAGTCCCCTTGAAACCTGGGAGGGGTTATGGCACTGGGACAGCCCAACACCTACTGTGTTGAGCCTCTGGAGCTCAACGGAAGACACTTCCTCTGTTGTCGGCCACCCAGTTAACAGAGTTGGGTTGCAGCAGCCTAGGACCCAGCTGAAGGTCTGAGCATGTTGGCCATGCAGGTTGGATCTGGACCACAGACACCCTCATCAGAGATTGTAGGGTCTCAGCCCTGAGGCAAGACAGGCACTAAGTCAGGCCAGGTGGGGAAACGGATAGGCACACACTCTGGGGGCTGGTGCCTGTGTTACTGGGAGCACTTCTGATCGCAATTCCCTGATCTGCTGCCAACACAGGCTACAGAGGAGGGTACAGAAACACAGACCACGGATCTGCCCCACTCAGTGGGCCCAGGCCAACACCACACCCAGCAGCCTCGTGCCATACCCAATGAGTCTCGAAGCGGCCCCCTCTTCCCATCCTGAGAGCTCTTCCCTTCCTCATGTGCCAATAGCTCCCTACTGTCACTGGCAATATCTACTCTGTGAGATGTCAACATCCGTGGGTACTGTTCTCTCATCCCAGGACAGTGTGGTCCCACACACCCTGGTGAAATGGGCCACCTGGAGGCTGGACCTGGAGGTTGTTGAGGCTGAATGGCAGCGGTGGTCCTCTGGCACTTAATATTATTTAAGTTAAAAAAAAACAAAAACAAAAACAAAAAACGGGTCTTGGTGCTCAAAAATGTTTGATTTGCATATTCTCATCCCCTAACCCCAATATTTTCATTATTTCCTCACATATGAAATCTTACTAGCATAAAGGTAATTTCGTATTAAACAAAGTGGATTGAAATAACATTGGTAAAAATAATCAATCACCATACTTTCAATTTTTGTTCTGCTTTCCTATTAGAAACCACTTGGATACAAGAGAACAGAGGACAGACTCATGGAAATGCTTGAAATGACAAGAAGCTCCCACTCCAGCTCAGCATTCAGTCCTGGACAGGGTAAGACCAGGCCACTTTGACATCTGTGCCAAAGAGTCTACCAGACAGAATCCTCTGACTGATCCCTGACTGAGCCATAGGAACTGGCTAGAAAAGCCTTCACATCCTCAATACATTCTTCACGTCAGAATACTTGACAACCATTGATATCCATCTCTCGTTAACTTGCTCCCCAGCCAACCATTCTTCAACAAATTCAAAGGAGTAACCCATGCAAGCACACAGAAAGGGGTGTTCACTACACACATCCATGTGCGAAAAAGACAACTGGTATTTCTTGTTTGGGCTATTTCAAATGAAATCCCTTCTGCATGACCTCCACAAACCAAAGGAAAATATTTGTGAAATTCCCACGTAGAAGACAAGATACACTTGCCAAGGAGGCAGTGGCAAGAATTTTGACACTCCAAATGTAGAGTGTGTGTTTAGGAAGCAGTCACAGTTTCCATGAGAGAGTCCCATGAAATCAATTAGGAAGATCCATGCTCTAGCCCTACCATGCAAGTGATGTGACTTGAAAGAGTCACTTAGTCTTAGTAACCATCATCACTAACAACTAAGTCAATGAATAAAGGTCCTCAGGTGCCAAGCTACAAAATGTGGGATGAGCATGGATGAGGATGGGTGGGAGAAGTCTCCAACTCTAACACAATTAGGGAAGGATGTGCTGACCTCAAGTGGCTGGGGGGCTGGGATCCTGCCACAGAGGGGGATTCCAAACCTCACATCCCCTGACCCAGGCCAGAAGACCAGGTAGAGTCCAAGGACCCTGGGGTGGCCCAATGGCAATAAAGGTCAAAAGGAACTAGGGATCTGCCTGGTCCCTCAATCCCCTACTCTGAGCAGGGCTGCATGACGAGGCCAGAGGCCATCCACAGCAATCTGCCTTTACAGGAAAACAGGGACTGCAAGCTGCCTCTGGCTCACTGAATCAGGGTGGTGTTTTCATAAAGCAAGACCACTTCCTCACATTTGACCAGCAGCTCATGTGTTGACAGCACAATGACTGACTTGACTCAGGCCCTGATGAATGAAATAGAAAATTCATAGCAAACCCATCTTTAGCTCTTCCACATCATCAGGGGCTCTGATTCAATTCCGTCCAGAAAGGTGTCTGAAATGATTTCTAAACATGCTGGGGACTCACCTCTGTGTGGAACTTTTCAGGAAAAAGGGGATCAAATCTCATGAAGCAACTCTTCTCTCTTCTAGCCCATGGGCAATGCAAGGAACCTGCATGATACCAGAGGCTCACTTCTCTCTTCTCATGTCTTCTGGAAAGGATTCGTTAATGCTTCCTGCAAGGTGAAGCAGAAGCCTGCATCCCCAGCTGCGCAGAAGTGTTTTAGGGCAGTGTCTCCCTTAAAACCCAAAAATAAAAAAAAACAGGTCATTCAACAGGCACATGGATTCGAGTACATGTTCAATGATCCCTCCTCCCTGGAGCCTTCCACATGCCCATCTTCCACATTCACAGAGCAATGCTTGGCCATTCTCAAGACCAGGAGACCATGATGCTCATCACCAGGAAGTCAATAAGGAACATGAAGAGAGCAGCATGGATTGCAGAAGGTGGCACATCAAGGATCTTCAGCTCTGCTGCTAGAACACAAGAGCTTAACTTCAGTATTGACTTTTTGCCAGCTACCAAGTACGATAGCAGTGTCAAGCCCAATATGCAGATATGCAAGTAGTAGGTGACACCCCGCATCCATTCACAAAAGTGGGCAACATCTGCATCAGAACAAGGAAGTATCTTACCCTTACTCATAAAAATCATCAGAAACAAAATAAAATGGATGCAAGACTTCTCATTTCACTATTAGGTAGCTGTTGGAATTCCCTATTAAATAATACCTCCTCCAAAATAAAAAGTATCTCAGACATGTGTCAACTATTCAATGGATGACATTTTAAAAACTATGGACTTTACTTAATATTTATGTATGCTATATCCCTGCCTAAGGCTCTATGAGAAAGGAGCACATAGAATTGGATCTTTGAAAATCTCACATTTGCTGATAAATATTACTGCTGATCTCAGGCATGGCGAAGTGAAAAGTGGGACTTTGGATATTCCAAGAATGCTATGTTGTGGGATTGGTGTCCCTGATTCATACATAGCATATGGTTTCTATGAAATCCAGTGAGGGAGCAGGAGTAACGAAGCTGATTGCACAGATGACCTCAGGGAATACTGACAGATAGGCCAAATGAAAAATATGCTCCAGCTAACCATTGGTATTTGGGCTTCTGATCCCAGTCCTGTTTTTAAAAAAGGTGCAGACAGGCAGTGTTCATTAAAAACTGTCTACCATGTAAAAGTGGGTAATTTAAATGGCATCTAGTTACACATCTGATAGAATGGTCTGGCAACATATGAATTTCATTCTAACAACAACAACAACAACAAAACATAGAAAATGAGACATAAAGATAAAACCTTGTCTTCACCAGGATGCCTAAAAATAGGTTTTATTTGGCTCATGCAAATAAATATCTTTCAATAGAATTTCTGATTTCTGAATGAATCCATTCAACTTCATACTGCACAGATCACAAGGTTTTCTTTACAGAATATTCTCTTCTTCTTCTTAAAGCCTCACATAGAAAATGTCTCACAGGACATAGGAGGGGAATGACCCAAAGGATGAGAGAATGGCTGGAACCGTTCTCAAATGTGCCCATGTAGCCTAAAGTTTGAAGGCATCTAATTGTACTCTAAAACAATTGTGAACCTATTCGATCCATTATTAATAAATATCACCACTTTACCACTTGAACCAAATCACAGAAAATTGGAAACAGATGATCATTGGCTTTGATACCTTTACTTCTGTTTCATTACTCAGAGTCGATCAACTCTATACTTCAAGTGACACAGATTTATTACAGAATGCCTAAGATCCTAAGGATCTATTTTAGCTCAGCCCATGGTATTGCTTCATTATTTTATTATTTTGTAAGTAATAAAATATAACTTCATGTTGGATGATATATTCAAGCCATGAATATATCATCCAACATTGTTCTTCCCAAAATATTAGCCCAATTTCTGCGTGCGCTCACTTACTGTTCAGGAATTTTACTAATTGTTTGAATGTTCTAGAGGACCTGTTAGACTCCTAATGGACAAACCATACAACATACTCCAGAGAACGGACGAGTGCCATAAGAAGAAAATAAGATCAGCCTACAGCAATGGGCAGCTGCCTGCCCTCGGCTGGGAGGAGCCCTGGCCATGGCACCAGGGCTGCTGGGCAGCAGAAGCCTCCACAGCCCTGCAGGGAGCCTGGAGCACAGCTCTGCCTAACCATGCTCAGCCCTGGACAGATGCACATGAGTTCCCATCACAGGCTCGAGTGTGACAGTCCCAGGTGCATGCCTGTCATGCCAGCCACCAGGGAGGCTGAGGCAAGAGGAATGTTTGAGGTCAGCCTTGGCAACTTAGACCCCGAGGCAAAGGGGAAATACTTTTACAGGGGTCTCTGAGGGTGTAGCTCAGGTAGGTCACTTGCCTCACAGGCTCAAGGCCCTGGGTTCAATCCCCAGAACCCACGTACACACAAAAAGTGAACTTGGAATATTGTTTAAAATGATGGATCAGGTACACACAAGGACTTCAATATGACCTCTCAGAGGAGCTCAATTTGAGATCAGACTGAACAAAAGACCACCTGGACCATTGACTCAGTGTCTGAAACCCTCTGTGAGCATGGGAAGCACTGCTGGCAAGACACCAGAGGGCCAAAGCACTTGTGCCCCCTGCAGGGGCGTCTCTTGTCTACCGCCAAAGACTGTTCCCCTCCTGGGGCAGCTGAGAGCAAGCTGGGCCTTGGAGCAAGGACTAGTGCTTTAGATATAGACTATGCAAGCAAGGGGCAATGTCTTTAATAAAACTAAAATTAAAAAGTCACATTGAAAAAATTTTAAAAAGAAGAAAATAAGGTCAACTAGAGGAAGCCCATTTTCACAGGAAAAAATCCCCCAGTGAAAAGCATCAGAATAGATACCAAGAAAAATACCAACAAAAACAGTGTGTTCCCACTATGTATCTACTCAACATGCAAAAGTTAGAAAGCTAGATAATACAATCCTGGCCACAGGTAGAGCTATGCAGAAGAGCCACCTGGCAGTGCTTAGTCAAAGAAGTAAACATGCACACTTTGACCTAGAAATTCCACCTGTGTGTAAACCAGGCGGTGCTTAAGCAGTTTCACAAGGGGACATGCACAGGGAAATTTATCCTCAGGTTCTTATAGAGTTGTCTGTGCTTACAGGGAGTTGATGGTTGTCAAGATGCCCACAGCTGCGAAAGTCAAAAGCTAAAAAAATAATAGATGCCAACCTGGATATATTAATAATCCCGTATCTATGATCACCTTCATAAGGTAGCTTCCCAACTTCTGTGTGGAAGTGTGTTTCTCCTTGGCCCTTACACTGTTGTGGAGACCACTAGGAGTTCAGCTTTGTGCAGGATCATCTGACCTGGACTTTTGGCAAGACCTGTACAGCCCTCACACATGCTCAGATGCTACAGGACTTTTCAGACCAGTCCAGACAACAGTAGGCATCCATTCATTGTCTGCACTCTACAGATTCCTAGATGCACGACATTCATTACCATCAAATGCAGAATTTTCATCAAAAACTAATATATATATCATTCCAATCTGAATCAAGAAAATCGGAAATATCCCCAAATCCAAAGAGTGGATCCCCATTGTGATGCTACAAGTTGAAATTTCCACAGCTGACCTCATGGGATGGTTCACAGTCAAAAGACAGCTGCATGAAAAATATTACATGACCTTCCTGCTATGTGAAAAGTGGCATGTGAAGTACACATGCATGTCTTCCTCAGACATGGGTTCATTTGCAAGACACCTTGTGCAATTGAAAATACTCCAAAAGGGGAGAAATCAGAACCATGTCTCCAAAGTATTTCAGCAGAGACCAACTCCATCTGTCTATCTATCTCTCAGTGAGTGTGTGTGCTCTTGTGTGTGTTTGTGTGTCTTTGTTTGTGTTTGTACCATCACAGCTGATACTTCATTGCCCCCATTGGAAAACTGACTCAGATAATGCCATCTGCCAAACTCCTAAAAACCAAAGTTCTTGCTGATAGAATGAAACATTCCTTCCTGTTGGTTTGGATGTGTCCTTTAGGAATCACTGCTACATTTAGTATACTCAAATCATCACAGTAGATCAGGTAACAAAAACATATATATTTTAAATAATAATAATATATTAATGGAAACAACAAATACAGGATAGAGTAACAACTGTGTTACTAAACAAGGTCAAGGACAATGGCAAACTATAGATTCAAACTTTGAAGAAAATAATAATCAATGTAAATATTCCTGGGCTGCCTCAGCCCCGCCCAGGCACACAGCAACAGAATGGTTTTGCAAGCATCCTCAGGAGGGCAGGAGCCTTCTTTGCAGGACGAGAGGGAGGTTGAGGCTCGATCCACCCATCATTCTTTTGGGAGAGGCTCCTTTTCCTCAGCACAAAGTTGGATTTTTTGTGAGGATTCTTGGCATCAAATACGTTGGCCTCTGCTGGAATCCTCAGCTCTGGGGAGAGAGGGGTGTACAAAAAGAAGGTGGCACTCAGGAGGTGCTCCCTAGGACACGCCAACATCTGAGAGCCTGTGCCAGAAAAGGCCAGAGCCACACACCTGAGAGCTCTCCAATTCAGCACCAATACCAACAAAGACAGCCTCCACAGTCCTCCCTGAGGAAGAACTAGGCAGAGCACTTCAACAGACCTAATGTCTGTTCCTACCGAAGGCTTTGGACTCCAGAATATCTCAGGTCCTCTTGCATCTGCCAAAGCACACCACTAGGGTTTGCATCTGAAATCTCCCACAAAAGGCTCCTGTGCCGAAGATTCAGTCCCCACATGAGCCATCTTCATAGGTGGGTTTGGAGGGAAGCATTGGATGGTGAGTGCTCTGATGTCAACATGAAATTCTCATTCAAGATGAATACACTACTGGGGGGTGGGAGGGACTGGAAGAAAGGTTGAGCATGGTTGGAGTAAGACCTAAACAGGGTTGTGCCCTGGGCAACAGTACCTTGTTCCTGTTGGCTCCACTGAATCCTCATTCTCCAAGGAGAGGTCCTCCCTCTCCATCTTTCTCTCTCTCCCTCTCTGCCAGACTTGTTCTCTCTATAACAGTCTATGCCTTTGTGGCAAGGGCTGAGGAGCTCTCCACTGCCACACACTAGAGCTTTATGGACAGCCTCAGTGCACAACCAAAGAGAAAGCTATGAAACCCAGAGAAAAAAGGCCTAGGATTCCTCCTCTGAGTTATTTTCCTCAAGTATGGCCACAGTGAGGACAGGCTGACCAGCACGGATACCACGTTAGAGCCATGCTTCTGCGTTGGTGGAGCCCGCCTCCATGTGAACCAGGCTTCTGAGAATGGAGGCCACATTCCAAATACTGCCCTACTGAGAACAATGGTTCCAAAGACCAGCAAAGGGACTGCTTCCCTCCAACATGGTGTATGGCCCAGTGGTGCCATGACCCCGAGTGGGGGAATACAACAGCCGCTTCTCCTTCCTCTGAACATGTGTTTCCTGTCGCCCTCCTCTAACCTAGAGCCTGTTCTCCATCCCTTCTGGGTTGGATGTGGAGATCTCTGCTATGAATTTCTTAGGCTACCAAGGCCCCAGACAGACTTCCTCTTCCATAGACTCTACTAACCTAACAGTAGGTTAAGATAGGAGACAAGTGATCCTAGAACTCATAGGGATGGTGGTCTTCAGGGTACACAGGCTGGGATAATGGCTGCTGTGGTGTTTGTCTCACAAAAACCAACCAACCAACCAACGAAAAAGCGCTGGCATTATTATCAGATGAGCTCTGTGGCTACGTGCTCAGGAAGCCCTCATCTGACTTTAGTTAGGGATCACAACCTGGCTATTGTGATCACTCCTTGCCTAGTGGACTCAGGTGCGTAAGACCATGGAATTTATGCAAAAACAGATGATTCAGGCTGTCTCCCAGGCTGTGTTTTCTTCCCAATTTCATCCTGTTACTGCTTGCTAGAATCCTGGCAATGCTCTGCCCAGGCAGTGGTTTTTTGGTCACACAGAAGGCTTTCAATAGTACTGCTTCAGTCCACAAAATGCCAGTTCCCTCTTTAGCCCATGCATTCCCATGTTCCTTTGAAACCACTCCTATCCCAGACCATGAAAACATACTGCTCCTGGAGAGAGGCTTTCCTCCTCACTCCTCAAAGATGTCAGCTTTGGATGCCTGTTCATGTCCAGGGGAGGGCACCTGGTGGGGAGCCGCAATATCCACTGGGGTATACCATTGGACCTCAAGACCTTCCACCAGCAGAAGTGCAGTTGGCTTTGTGCACGAACCCAACACACCTGTTGGAGTGTTCTTGGGGGTCAGAGACTACTCTTTGTTGCTAAGAGTTGACCTGAGTCCACATCCTGACCCTTGCTCTCTGCTATCTGATTGTCTCACTTACTCTGACGGCGAGAGATGATTTGGCCCAGCTCATAATCCTCTGGATTCTCCTCAGTAAGGAAGTGTAGGTCGAGGGCGCTGCGGATGACGACAGGAGCCCTATCGTGGCAGGTCACCTGGAGCAGCATGGGAGACAGGCCTTCAGGAAATGGGCCTTGAAGTGACTACTCAAGGACAGTGGGCAGGGGCATTCTGGAGGCACCTCCACTCTAAATACAAGGGCAACATCCATGACCCTACTACCCGAGGCTGACCTCCTGCTCATCGTGTGGGCTCTTCCCACAGGCTACTAGCCCAATCCTTGTACATAGGACTTCCTGGGCCTGCCATTGCTCTTTGTGGAGCTGCACTCCTCTCGGAGTGAAAGGACCCCACTACCTGCATACAGATGCAATCTCATCCCACAAGTTGGGAGGAATGGGACAATAGCCTCCAAGATCCCAGGTCTGCCCGAGGATGCAGGCGGCATTGGGAATGGCCTAGGCACAAAACCTAGAGGCTTTGGTCTGGATTGCCAGGGCCAAAAACAGACCCAGGAACATGACCACACACAGGAGAGCTGAAAGATAGCCACGAGAGCTCCTGGCCTCCAGAGGCTCAGTGCTGGCTGGGATGTAGGAGGGCACCTCATCCGGCAAGGGTGGTCATTGGGTTACCTGGACATTTAGTGTGCTTGCTCCACATCCATATCGACTCTGCAGAGAGACTCTCTCAGCTCCTTGTTCAAGGAACATGGAGAACCTCACACTGCTGTCCTCCTCCATAGACGTCAGCATCCCATACAAGGGAACCTGCAACCTAGTTCCTGTCCTATTCTCATCTGTCACCCATACCTGTCCCTGCCCTTCTGGACTGCATGCTGCCACCTGACACACAGACTCCCTCAGACATGGCAGTGGACAAGCTGCTGCACTCGCTCATCTCAGCTCCAGCCCTTCACACTGACCTCTCCCTTCTTGATTCCCATCTATCCTCCTGATCATCCAGAAGCTCCAAATTCAAGAGGGCATGAGTAGTCCATGGTATTGGACCAGTGTCTGCTCCCCACCCAGGTGTAAGCACCACGGGACACCCCTGCTCCCAGGCTTACCAGAACACTCTTGGCCATCTCTGGACTTTGTGTTTCTAAGTGGACACGAATTAAGCAGGTGTCTCCCACCTGCTTGTGGGAAAGCGGCCTGGAGGACTTGCAGGTTGATTCTGAGAACTGTGGGGGATGGAACATCAGCAAACCCAGAAACAGAAAGCCACCCCAGACTGTCAGTTGGCTCTATGGGCTTCCAGCAAATATGTCCAGGTGCTGAGGCTTCTTATTTCCTCAGGTCGGAGTGGAATGGCAGCACATGCACAGCTTGAATAAGGTAGGTGTTTACCTCCTTTCCCTTGACCTGGGGGCGTTTCCTCACGATGAAAGATTGTATTCCCAGATTCATGGACAGACACACGAGTGAGTGGTCAGAGACCTTGATTTCTGCAGAGCGAAGTGGAGAGAATTGTTAGGTGGCACTCAAGGATTATACCACAAAACACCCACAACCCCTGAGAGTCTCCGCCAGGCCCATCACACTTTGGTATTTTGGGGCCAAGGCCCACTTTCTCTTGGCTGTCAGTTATCCTGAGCCCACTGTGGATCATGTCTCCCCACTGTCTGATTGTCCTACTTACTCTCATCCTCAGACATCATATACAGCAGCTCAAAGTTGTCCACATCCTCATGCTGCAACAAATTGTGGTCCAAGGCCCTGCGGATGAGGCTTGTCACCGTCTCCTGAAAGGTCACCTGGATCAGGGTGGGACAAATGTCATCAGAGAATGGCTTTTAGAAGAGCTACCCAGAAGACTGTGGTCAAACATTCAGGAGAAATCTCAGCTACATATACAAGGGCACAATCTTGTTATCCTGCTACCTGAGTTTGTCCTCCATATACCACCTGGGTTCTTGCAATGTGCTACTAGAACAATCCTGGTACAAATATCTGCCTGTACCTGCCATCTCCCCTCCCCCTGGGGAGCCACATTCCACTCATGTCAAAGGACCAAACTGCCTATGCACAGACACACTCTCATCTCACTGAGATGAGAGCAATGGGCCAGGGATCTGCGCACCAAGTGTGATCTGGGATGCAGGCTGCCTTTGTGGGTGGAAGAGGCAGATGCACTGAAAATTTGGGTCCTGACTGCCACGACACAAAACAGACTCAGATACAAGAGTGTGCACTTGAGTGCTTCATGATAGCTTTGAGAGGCCCTGGCCTCTGGAAGCTCAGTGCGGGTCTGGTTGTAATGATGTACTTGACTCAGCACTGGCAGTCACTGAACATGTCTCCTCTGCAGCTGGACACCTGCAGCATTAGCGTGTCTACTGCACATCCATAGAAATTCTGCCAAGAACCCCTTTAGCTCCGTATTTACATACATGCAAAGCCTAACATTCCGAAGCTTTGGCATGACCCCCCAGGTGATCCCGACCCCAAATTCCTACACCTAGTCATGCTAAGGAGGTTCTCTTCCCTGCCACCAGGAACACATCCCCTCCTACACATGTGACAAGTCACTGCCACCTCCTCTGCTCCAACTTCACTCATTGAGAATACCAAGTTCTAGGCACTGCAGCCTGCACCCTGGACATATCTCTGCCTTCATCTGTCCACAGCACTTCCGTCTGCACTTCTGGCCTGCAAAACCCACAATACACAGGCCCACTCACCACTGAAGCTGGGCATGCTGATGCTCTCCCTCCTCAGGTCAAGCCCTTAAGATGGTCCTCTCTCTTCTTTATTTCCCACCATAGCCCTGGGGTTGGCTGTGTCTCCTGCCTTCCACTGTGTGGACACCCAGGAGGCAGCCCTGCTGTCGGGCTTACCGGGATGCGCTTTGTCTCCCTCAGGCTCTGTCCCTCTAGGAGGACTTGAACAATGCGGCTGTCTTCCACCTGCTCGCTGGAGTGAAGCAGTGAGGAGCTGCTACTCACAGCTGCTGGGGTCCTGGATGCCACTGCCACAGAAGGTTCCAAGAACTGTGGGGGATGACAACATCAGCAAAGCCCAGCAACTGCACCCCACCCAGCCTGGCAGTTGGCTCTGTGGGCATTCTACAACATCCATCCAGAACCTGAGGTTCTTGTCCCCTTGGAGGATGTGGAGTGGCACCAGGAGTAAAGACTGAAGAAGGTGGCTGTTTTGGGAACAAGAGATCCAGCACCTGCTGGGTGGGGATGAAATCCCAGGAGATTAACCCCATGTTGCTGCTGAAATGTAGGTTCCTCCCACAAATGACAGGCAGGAGCTCATTCCTAAGCTGGTCCTGCCTGTAAGGTTCAAGGCTCTGAACCCTGAAGGGCTCCTCCGTGTTCTGATCATTTTCACCCTGGGTTGGGACCAAGAATGGTGGGTTCAAAATGGAAATGGTGACAAACAGAAAAATGACTTGTGCCAATACACTAGAGTCAAAGCACAATGGGACAGTTCCCATCAGTACAAACACACACACACACACACACACACACACACACACACACACACACAGAGTCAGAATAGGAGTCCTGGGCCATTCATCAGGGATCAGACTAGAGGGCCTGCTGGGCTCACCTGCCCTGTGCTACTCACTGTTACTCTTGAGCTCCTCTGCGACAATCGCCAGAGGCTCTGGCGTCTAAGATGAAGCCTCACCCAGTGTATCCACAAAAGGGCTAGTTGGCCCCCCTGAGATTCCTGGGATCCTGAGGCTCGGCATTGTCTGCAACCACAGGAGAACATCCTTCTCCCTCCAGTGGCTCCAACCAAGTGAGCTCGGATGGCTTGGTCAGTGAAGTGGGTGCCTGGATACCAGGGTTCCATGTTCTGTTTGATCCATTGTCAAGGCAATGATGTCATTTCCTGTGCCCATACCTGAGCCTCTTTTCACATAAGACCACTTTCAACAGCCCTATGGGCTGCCGATTTCTCCTCCATGCCTACCCATCTCAGGTGCGCAGGTGTTCACCAACAACTACCCAAACATCCCCACCAGCATCTGCCCTGCTTGGTGCCACTAGAGTTCCAGCTTGGAGCCTTCAAAAATGCATTCACAACCAGTCCTTCCCTCTCAGCAGCTTTTGGACCCTGGTCCCATCATTGTGCAACTCATGGTGTGCCCAGTCTTTTCTGGAAAGTAGGGTAGCATCTAATCTCTAGGGTTTATTGTGTCTATTGGCCCATAACACCCTCTGTTCTCTCTGAAACCAGAGATGGGACTCACAGGTGGCTAAAGCACAAATGTAGAGATGGGATAATCACAAGAAAGGGAGAGACAAAGAATGCACCCTAACTCAATCAGGCCTGTGTCCCACACAGGGACATGGCCAATGTCCGTCCCATCGTGGCTGCAGTTCCCTCTCTACACCATGGCAAGTTGGAGGGGACTGAGATGCAGAGGCTGCTCCCCTCTGCCATACAACTTCCCAAGGCTTCTCCTAAGATTTCAAAAGGGCCAAGTGTGTCTCACAGAGACTCCGAGGTACCACAGCATCCTGCTGCCCAGAACCGGTTCACCCCTCACCTCAAGGGGGCTCAGCCTCTGGATTCATGGGAATGGAAGTGGGTACAGGTGATGGGATATCACCTCCAAGACTGAGTTATGCCAAGTCCATGACCCCTGTCTGCATCCCTGTCTCCAGCACCACTCCCCCCTCTCTCTTTCCTCCTCAGAGCAAACAAATCCATTTAGCAAGTGTGTCCTGTGATAAAGACATGACGGTCACCCATCCTCTCATTACAAAAACACTGAGGCTCAGCCAACATGGATCCTACAGGGAACACAGGCATAAACTCAGACTCCGATCCTCCCAGCCAAGCCTCAGTGGAGCCTGGACTCCCAGCCTCCTGAGTCAAGGAAACAGAGGTTCCTAGCCGAGCCACCTTGGATGCAGCCGCACACAAACTGAACTCATCAATGCCCCTTGCTCTCAGTTGTGAGTAAGAGGGGAAGTGGTGTTTCACAACCCTGGACATCAAGTGCAGTCTCCAGGCGTTGGGGTGTGCCCTGGCCTCTGTCTATCTGCCCAGGCTCTCCAACCCACACTGGCCTCTTACCCAACCTCCTCCTAGGGCCAAACTCAATCCTGCCTCTCAATTTCTGCTGCCTTCCCCAACACACTGCTCCCCAAAATGAGCAGGGCTGGCTCTCGGTTATCATGCTGGTGCCAGCAGCAATGCCACCCCACTGACATAATTCTGAGTCCCAACCTAGGCACTCCAGCTGTCTTTGCCACACCTGGCCTGTTTGGGCTCTGGCTCTTGCTCTTTTCTTTCATGTGCATGTGTTTTGAGGTTTTGAGTTTCTCCCACTGCAGAACTGCAGCTGTGGCAGGGTAGAGCTCATGAGGGTGACATTCTGAGCCACATCCAATCCCATCAGGACTGTTCACTGGGGTGACTGCTGGAACACAGTGATGAGTGAACACATGGGAGGTGGTTGGACCCACCTTGCCTCTGGGTGGCTTCCTTTCAGGACAGGAATGTAGGCATGGGAGCCCCTGGCGTGGGATGCTTTGCACAAGGCGTGACCATGGGCTCTCTTTCCTGGCAAAAATGGCTCCACTCAGCATGGAGAGCACTGTCATTCCTGGTGGCTAACAACAGCCCTGGACCCCAGAAAGGAACCCACACTCAAGATTAACGTCTGAGTGTGCGTGTCCTCGAGGAAATGAGGTCTCCTGATCCCAGGTGCAAAGGGGTAAGTCCTCTAACTCCTGGGCCATGAAGGGACATCTGAGTTTCCCTTGTCCTTCTTTCCCTCTCTAACTAACCACAGTAAGGACCCTGGCCTCATTCCCCAGTGAGGATCATTAGGCTCCATAAAGGACACTCTCTAAGATGCTCAGTGGACCAACACCCTCTGCACAACCCATAACCCTATTCACCCAAGAGGCAAGAGGATTTCTATTCAGGAAAACCAGGAAAGGGAGAGCCTTTCTCAAGGACACAAGGACATTAGTGAGTGAGGGAGTGATTAATGGATGGAGAACTATTTCCAACACCAACTTCCAGGAGCATATATGGCCCCCTGGAGAATTCTGCAGTGTGTTGGTGATTAAGGAGAACGTGTGAATTCAGGGGTCACTAGGTCCTCTCAGCCATAAGGAGGGAAACTGCCATAAAGGAACTAGGACAAGGGTGCGAGGAATGCTCACTGGTGGGAGATCGGAAGGAAGGAAAGTGTACTCATTAGAAAAGTGTCGCCTGAAAATTCTTAGCCAGCCAAAAGTCGTGCGAACTTGTGTGGGAAAAGAGTCTTTGCACAGTGATGAAGCTAAGAGCTCACATGATGGAACACAGCATCAACTGGGACCAAATCCAATATCTGATATTCTTGTAGGAAGAGGAGAGTCTGGACCCAGATACCAGGGAGACTGGGGGATACCGGATATGTGAGGTTGGAGCCAGGGCGGGATGCCCATATGGGAACCACAGATCGTGGGCAGCAATAGGAGAGTGGGCAAGGGCTGGGAGAGTTGGGGAGACAGTCCCCTTGAAACCTGGGAGGGGTTATGGCACTGGGACAGCCCAACACCTACTGTGTTGAGCCTCTGGAGCTCAACGGAAGACACTTCCTCTGTTGTCGGCCACCCAGTTAACAGAGTTTGGTTGCAGCAGCCTAGGACCCAGCTGAAGGTCTGAGCATGTTGGCCATGCAGGTTGGATCTGGACCACAGACACCCTCATCAGAGATTGTAGGGTCTCAGCCCTGAGGCAAGACAGGCACTAAGTCAGGCCAGGTGGGGAAACCGATAGGCACACACTCTGGGGGCTGGTGCCTGTGTTACTGGGAGCACTTCTGATCGCAATTCCCTGATCTGCTGCCAACACAGGCTACAGAGGAGCGTACAGAAACACAGACCACGGATCTGCCCCACTCAGTGGGCCCAGGCCAACACCACACCCAGCAGCCTCGTGCCATACCCAATGAGTCTCGAAGCGGCCCCCTCTTCCCATCCTGAGAGCTCTTCCCTTCCTCATGTGCCAATAGCTCCCTACTGTCACTGGCAATATCTACTCTGTGAGATGTCAACATCCGTGGGTACTGTTCTCTCATCCCAGGACAGTGTGGTCCCACACACCCTGGTGAAATGGGCCACCTGGAGGCTGGACCTGGAGGTTGTTGAGGCTGAATGGCAGCGGTGGTCCTCTGGCACTTAATATTATTTAAGTTAAAAAAAAAAAAAAAAAAAAAAAACAAAAAACGGGTCTTGGTGCTCAAAAATGTTTGATTTGCATATTCTCATCCCCTAACCCCAATATTTTCATTATTTCCTCACATATGAAATCTTACTAGCATAAAGGTAATTTCGTATTAAACAAAGTGGATTGAAATAACATTGGAAAAAATAATCAATCACCATACTTTCAATTTTTGTTCTGCTTTCCTATTAGAAACCACTTGGATACAAGAGAACAGAGGACAGACTCATGGAAATGCTTGAAATGACAAGAAGCTCCCACTCAAGCTCAGCATTCAGTCCTGGACAGGGTAAGACCAGGCCACTTTGACATCTGTGCCAAAGAGTCTACCAGACAGAATCCTCTGACTGATCCCTGACTGAGCCATAGGAACTGGCTAGAAAAGCCTTCACATCCTCAATACATTCTTCACGTCAGAATACTTGACAACCATTGATATCCATCTCTCGTTAACTTGCTCCCCAGCCAACCATTCTTCAACAAATTCAAAGGAGTAACTCATGCAAGCACACAGAAAGGGGTGTTCACTACATACATCCATGTGCGAAAAAGACAACTGGTATTTCTTGTTTGGGCTATTTCAAATGAAATCCCTTCTGCATGACCTCCACAAACCAAAGGAAAATATTTGTGAAATTCCCACGTAGAAGACAAGATACACTTGCCAAGGAGGCAGTGGCAAGAATTTTGACACTCCAAATGTAGAGTGTGTGTTTAGGAAGCAGTCACAGTTTCCATGAGAGAGTCCCATGAAATCAATTAGGAAGATCCATGCTCTAGCCCTACCATGCAAGTGATGTGACTTGAAAGAGTCACTTAGTCTTAGTAACCATCATCACTAACAACTAAGTCAATGAATAAAGGTCCTCAGGTGCCAAGCTACAAAATGTGGGATGAGCATGGATGAGGATGGGTGGGAGAAGTCTCCAACTCTAACACAATTAGGGAAGGATGTGCTGACCTCAAGTGGCTGGGGGGCTGGGATCCTGCCACAGAGGGGGATTCCAAACCTCACATCCCCTGACCCAGGCCAGAAGACCAGGTAGAGTCCAAGGACCCTGGGGTGGCCCAATGGCAATAAAGGTCAAAAGGAACTAGGGATCTGCCTGGTCCCTCAATCCCCTACTCTGAGCAGGGCTGCATGACGAGGCCAGAGGCCATCCACAGCAATCTGCCTTTACAGGAAAACAGGGACTGCAGGCTGCCTCTGGCTCACTGAATCAGGGTGGTGTTTTCATAAAGCAAGACCACTTCCTCACATTTGACCAGCAGCTCATGTGTTGACAGCACAATGACTGACTTGACTCAGGCCCTGATGAATGAAATAGAAAATTCATAGCAAACCCATCTTTAGCTCTTCCACATCATCAGGGGCTCTGATTCAATTCCGTCCAGAAAGGTGTCTGAAATGATTTCTAAACATGCTGGGGACTCACCTCTGTGTGGAACTTTTCAGGAAAAAGGGGATCAAATCTCATGAAGCAACTCTTCTCTCTTCTAGCCCATGGGCAATGCAAGGAACCTGCATGATACCAGAGGCTCACTTCTCTCTTCTCATGTCTTCTGGAAAGGATTCGTTAATGCTTCCTGCAAGGTGAAGCAGAAGCCTGCATCCCCAGCTGCGCAGAAGTGTTTTAGGGCAGTGTCTCCCTTAAAACCCAAAAATAAAAAAAACAGGTCATTCAACAGGCACATGGATTCGAGTACATGTTCAATGATCCCTCCTCCCTGGAGCCTTCCACATGCCCATCTTCCACATTCACAGAGCAATGCTTGGCCATTCTCAAGACCAGGAGACCATGATGCTCATCACCAGGAAGTCAATAAGGAACATGAAGAGAGCAGCATGGATTGCAGAAGGTGGCACATCAAGGATCTTCAGCTCTGCTGCTAGAACACAAGAGCTTAACTTCAGTATTGACTTTTTGCCAGCTACCAAGTACGATAGCAGTGTCAAGCCCAATATGCAGATATGCAAGTAGTAGGTGACACCCCGCATCCATTCACAAAAGTGGGCAACATCTGCATCAGAACAAGGAAGTATCTTACCCTTACTCATAAAAATCATCAGAAACAAAATAAAATGGATGCAAGACTTCTCATTTCACTATTAGGTAGCTGTTGGAATTCCCTATTAAATAATACCTCCTCCAAAATAAAAAGTATCTCAGACATGTGTCAACTATTCAATGGATGACATTTTAAAAACTATGGACTTTACTTAATATTTATGTATGCTATATCCCTGCCTAAGGCTCTATGAGAAAGGAGCACATAGAATTGGATCTTTGAAAATCTCACATTTGCTGATAAATATTACTGCTGATCTCAGGCATGGCGAAGTGAAAAGTGGGACTTTGGATATTCCAAGAATGCTATGTTGTGGGATTGGTGTCCCTGATTCATACATAGCATATGGTTTCTATGAAATCCAGTGAGGGAGCAGGAGTAACGAAGCTGATTGCACAGATGACCTCAGGGAATACTGACAGATAGGCCAAATGAAAAATATGCTCCAGCTAACCATTGGTATTTGGGCTTCTGATCCCAGTCCTGTTTTTAAAAAAGGTGCAGACAGGCAGTGTTCATTAAAAACTGTCTACCATGTAAAAGTGGGTAATTTAAATGGCATCTAGTTACACATCTGATAGAATGGTCTGGCAACATATGAATTTCATTCTAACAACAACAACAACAACAAAACATAGAAAATGAGACATAAAGATAAAACCTTGTCTTCACCAGGATGCCTAAAAATAGGTTTTATTTGGCTCATGCCAATAAATATCTTTCAATAGAATTTCTGATTTATGAATGAATCCATTCAACTTCATACTGCACAGATCACAAGGTTTTCTTTACAGAATATTCTCTTCTTCTTCTTAAAGCCTCACATAGAAAATGTCTCACAGGACATAGGAGGGGAATGACCCAAAGGATGAGAGAATGGCTGGAACCGTTCTCAAATGTGCCCATGTAGCCTAAAGTTTGAAGGCATCTAATTGTACTCTAAAACAATTATGAACCTATTCGATCCATTATTAATAAATATCACCACTTTACCACTTGAACCAAATCACAGAAAATTGGAAACAGATGATCATTGGCTTTGATACCTTTACTTCTGTTTCATTACTCAGAGTCGATCAACTCTATACTTCAAGTGACACAGATTTATTACAGAATGCCTAAGATCCTAAGGATCTATTTTAGCTCAGCCCATGGTATTGCTTCGTTATTTTATTATTTTGTAAGTAATAAAATATAATTTCATGTTGGATGATATATTCAAGCCATGAATATATCATCCAACATTGTTCTTCCCAAAATATTAGCCCAATTTCTGCGCGCGCTCACTTACTGTTCAGGAATTTTACTAATTGTTTGAAGGTTCTAGAGGACCTGTTAGACTCCTAATGGACAAACCATACAACATACTCCAGAGAACGGACGAGTGCCATAAGAAGAAAATAAGGTCAGCCTACAGCAATGGGCAGCTGCCTGCCCTCGGCTGGGAGGAGCCCTGGCCTTGGCACCAGGGCTGTTGGGCAGCAGAAGCCTCCACAGCCCTGCAGGGAGCCTGGAGCAGAGCTCTGCCTAACCTTGCTCAGCCCTGGACAGATGCACATGAGTTCCCATCACAGGCTCGAGTGTGACAGTCCCAGGTGCATGCCTGTCATGCCAGCCACCAGGGAGGCTGAGGCAAGAGGAACTTTTGAGGTCAGCCTTGGCAACTTAGACCCCGAGGCAAAGGGGAAATACTTTTACAGGGGTCTCTGAGGGTGTAGCTCAGGTAGGACACTTGCCTCACAGGCTCAAGGCCCTGGGTTCAATCCCCAGAACCCACGTACACACAAAAAGTGAACCTGGAATATTGTTTAAAATGATGGGTCAGGTACACACAAGGACTTCAATATGACCTCTCAGAGGAGCTCAATTTGAGATCAGACTGAACAAAAGACCACCTGGACCATTGACTCAGTGTCTGAAACCCTCTGTGAGCATGGGAAGCACTGCTGGCAAGACACCAGAGGGCCAAAGCACTTGTGCCCCCTGCAGGGGCGTCTCTTGTCTACCGCCAAAGACTGTTCCCCTCCTGGGGCAGCTGAGAGCAAGCTGGGCCTTGGAGCAAGGACTAGTGCTTTAGATATAGACTATGCAAGCAAGGGGCAATGTCTTTAATAAAACTAAAATTAAAAAGTCACATTGAAAAAATTTTAAAAAGAAGAAAATAAGGTCAAGTAGAGGAAGCCCATTTTCACAGGAAAAAATCCCCCAGTGAAAAGCATCAGAATAGATACCAAGAAAAATACCAACAAAAACAGTGTGCTCCCACTATGTATCTACTCAACATGCAAAAGTTAGAAAGCTAGATAATACAATCCTGGCCACAGGTAGAGCTATGCAGAAGAGCCACCTGGCAGTGCTTAGTCAAAGAAGTAAACATGCACACTTTGACCTAGAAATTCCACCTGTGTGTAAACCAGGCGGTGCTTAAGCAGTTTCACAAGGGGACATGCACAGGGAAATTTATCCTCAGGTTCTTATAGAGTTGTCTGTGCTTACAGGGAGTTGATGGTTGTCAAGATGCCCACAGCTGCGAAAGTCAAAAGCTAAAAAAATAATAGATGCCAACCTGGATATATTAATAATCCCGTACCTATGATCACCTTCATAAGGTAGCTTCCCAACTTCTGTGTGGAAGTGAGTTCCTCCTTGGCCCTTACACTGTTGTGGAGACCACTAGGAGTTCAGCTTTGTGCAGGATCATCTGACCTGGACTTTTGGCAAGACCTGTACAGCCCTCACACATGCTCAGATGCTACAGGACTTTTCAGACCAGTCCAGACAACAGTAGGCATCCATTCATTGTCTGCACTCTACAGATTCCTAGATGCACGACATTCTTTACCATCAAATGCAGAATTTTCATCAAAAACTAATATATATATCATTCCAATCTGAATCAAGAAAATCGGAAATATCCCCAAATCCAAAGAGTGGATCCCCATTGTGATGCTACAAGTTGAAAATTCCACAGCTGACCTCATGGGATGGTTCACAGTCAAAAGACAGCTGCATGAAAAATATTACATGACCTTCCTGCTATGTGAAAAGTGGCATGTGAAGTACACATGCATGTCTTCCTCAGACATGGGTTCATTTGCAAGACACCTTGTGCAATTGAAAATACTCCAAAAGGGGAGAAATCAGAACCATGTCTCCAAAGTATTTCAGCAGAGACCAACTCCATCTGTCTATCTATCTCTCAGTGAGTGTGTGTGCTCTTGTGTGTGTTTGTGTGTCTTTGTTTGTGTTTGTACCATCATAGCTGATACTTCATTGCCCCCATTGGAAAACTGACTCAGATAATGCCATCTGCCAAACTCCTAAAAACCAAAGTTCTTGCTGATAGAATGAAACATTCCTTCCTGTTGGTTTGGATGTGTCCTTTAGGAATCACTGCTACATTTAGTATACTCAAATCATCACAGTAGATCAGGTAACAAAAACATATATATTTTAAAATAATAATAATATATTAATGGAAACAACAAATACAGGATAGAGTAACAACTGTGTTACTAAACAAGGTCAAGGACAATGGCAAACTATAGATTCAAACTTTGAAGAAAATAGTAATCAATGTAAATATTCCTGGGCTGCCTCAGCCCCGCCCAGGCACACAGCAACAGAATGGTTTTGCAAGCATCCTCAGGAGGGCAGGAGCCTTCTTTGCAGGACGAGAGGGAGGTTGAGGCTCGATCCACCCATCATTCTTTTGGGAGAGGCTCCTTTTCCTCAGCACAAAGTTGGATTTTTTGTGAGGATTCTTGGCATAAAATACGTTGGCCTCTGCTGGAATCCTCAGCTCTGGGGAGAGAGGGGTGTACAAAAAGAAGGTGGCACTCAGGAGGTGCTCCCTAGGACACGCCAACATCTGAGAGCCTGTGCCAGAAGAGGCCAGAGCCACACACCTGAGAGCTCTCCAATTCAGCACCAATACCAACAAAGACAGCCTCCAAAGTCCTCCCTGAGGAAGAACTAGGCAGAGCATTTCAACAGACCTAATGTCTGTTCCTACCGAAGGCTTTGGACTCCAGAATATCTCAGGTCCTCTTGCATCTGCCAAAGCACACCACTAGGGTTTGCATCTGAAATCTCCCACAAAAGGCTCCTGTGCCGAAGATTCAGTCCCCACATGAGCCATCTTCACAGGTGGGTTTGGAGGGAAGCATTGGATGGTGAGTGCTCTGATGTCAACATGAAATTCTCATTCAAGATGAATACACTACTCGGGGGTGGGAGGGACTGGAAGAAAGGTTGAGCATGGTTGGAGTAAGACCTAAACAGGGTTGTGCCCTGGGCAACAGTACCTTGTTCCTGTTGGCTCCACTGAATCCTCATTCTCCAAGGAGAGGTCCTCCCTCTCCATCTTTCTCTCTCTCCCTCTCTGCCAGCCTCGTTCTCTCTCTCCCAGTCTATGCCTTTGTGGCAAGGGCTGAGGAGCTCTCCACTGCCACACACTAGAGCTTTATGGACAGCCTCAGTGCACAACCAAAGAGAAAGCTATGAAACCCAGAGAAAAAAGGCCTAGGATTCCTCCTCTGAGTTATTTTCCTCAAGTATGGCCACAGTGAGGACAGGCTGACCAGCGCGGATACCATGTTAGAGCCATGCTTCTGCGTTGGTGGAGCCCGCCTCCATGTGAACCAGGCTTCTGAGAATGGAGGCCACATTCCAAATACTGCCCTACTGAGAACAATGGTTCCAAAGACCAGCAAAGGGACTGCTTCCCTCCAACATGGTGTATGGCCCAGTGGTGCCATGACCCCGAGTGGGGGAATACAACAGCCGCTTCTCCTTCCTCTGAACATGTGTTTCCTGTCGCCTTCCTCTAACCTAGAGCCTGTTCTCCATCCCTTCTGGGTTGGATGTGGAGATCTCTGCTATGAATTTCTTAGGCTACCAAGGCCCCAGACAGACTTCCTCTTCCATAGACTCTACTAACCTAACAGTAGGTTAAGATAGGAGACAAGTGATCCTAGAACTCATAGGGATGGTGGTCTTCAGGGTACATAGGCTGGGATAATGGCTGCTGTGGTGTTTGGCTCACAAAAACCAACCAACCAACCAACGAAAAAGCGCTGGCATTATTATCAGATGAGCTCTGTGGCTACGTGCTCAGGAAGCCCTCATCTGACTTTAGTTAGGGATCACAACCTGGCTATTGTGATCACTCCTTGCCTAGTGGACTCAGGTGCGTAAGACCATGGAATTTATGCAAAAACAGATGATTCAGGCTGTCTCCCAGGCTGTGTTTTCTTCCCAATTTCATCCTGTTACTGCTTGCTAGAATCCTGGCAATGCTCTGCCCAGGCAGTGGTTTTTTGGTCACACAGAAGGCTTTCAATAGTACTGCTTCAGTCCACAAAATGCCAGTTCCCTCTTTAGCCCATGCATTCCCATGTTCCTTTGAAACCACTCCTATCCCAGACCATGAAAACATACTGCTCCTGGAGAGAGGCTTTCCTCCTCACTCCTCAAAGATGTCAGCTTTGGATGCCTGTTCATGTCCAGGGGAGGGCACCTGGTGGGGAGCCGCAATATCCACCGGGGTATACCATTGGACCTCAAGACCTTCCACCAGCAGAAGTGCAGTTGGCTTTGTGCACGAACCCAACACACCTGTTGGAGTGTTCTTGGGGGTCAGAGACTACTCTTTGTTGCTAAGAGTTGACCTGAGTCCACATCCTGACCCTTGCTCTCTGCTATCTGATTGTCTCACTTACTCTGACGGTGAGAGATGATTTGGCCCAGCTCATAATCCTCTGGATTCTCCTCAGTAAGGAAGTGTAGGTCGAGGGCGCTGCGGATGACGACAGGAGCCCTATCGTGGCAGGTCACCTGGAGCAGCATGGGAGACAGGCCTTCAGGAAATGGGCCTTGAAGTGACTACTCAAGGACAGTGGGCAGGGGCATTCTGGAGGCACCTCCACTCTAAATACAAGGGCAACATCCATGACCCTACTACCCGAGTCTGACCTCATGCTCATCGTGTGGGCTCTTCCCACAGGCTACTAGCCCAATCCTTGTACATAGGACTTCCTGGGCCTGCCATTGCTCTTTGTGGAGCTGCACTCCTCTCGGAGTGAAAGGACCCCACTACCTGCATACAGATGCAATCTCATCCCACAAGTTGGGAGGAATGGGACAATAGCCTCCAAGATCCCAGGTCTGCCCGAGGATGCAGGCGGCATTGGGAATGGCCTAGGCACAAAACCTAGAGGCTTTGGTCTGGATTGCCAGGGCCAAAAACAGACCCAGGAACATGACCACACACAGGAGAGCTGAAAGATAGCCACGAGAGCTCCTGGCCTCCAGAGGCTCAGTGCTGGCTGGGATGTAGGAGGGCACCTCATCCGGCAAGGGTGGTCATTGGGTTACCTGGACATTTAGTGTGCTTGCTCCACATCCATATCGACTCTGCAGAGAGACTCTCTCAGCTCCTTGTTCAAGGAACATGGAGAACCTCACACTGCTGTCCTCCTCCATAGACGTCAGCATCCCATACAAGGGAACCTGCAACCTAGTTCCTGTCCTATTCTCATCTGTCACCCATACCTGTCCCTGCCCTTCTGGACTGCATGCTGCCACCTGACACACAGACTCCCTCAGACATGGCAGTGGACAAGCTGCTGCACTCGCTCATCTCAGCTCCAGCCCTTCACACTGACCTCTCCCTTCTTGATTCCCATCTATCCTCCTGATCATCCAGAAGCTCCAAATTCAAGAGGGCATGAGTAGTCCATGGTATTGGACCAGTGTCTGCTCCCCACCCAGGTGTAAGCACCACGGGACACCCCTGCTCCCAGGCTTACCAGAACACTCTTGGCCATCTCTGGACTTTGTGTTTCTAAGTGGACACGAATTAAGCAGGTGTCTAACACCTGCTTGTGGGAAAGCGGCCTGGAGGACTTGCAGGTTGATTCTGAGAACTGTGGGGGATGGAACATCAGCAAACCCAGAAACAGAAAGCCACCCCAGACTGTCAGTTGGCTCTATGGGCTTCCAGCAAATATGTCCAGGTGCTGAGGCTTCTTATTTCCTCAGGTCGGAGTGGAATGGCAGCACATGCACAGCTTGAATAAGGTAGGTGTTTACCTCCTTTCCCTTGACCTGGGGGCGTTTCCTCACCATGAAAGATTGTATTCCCAGATTCATGGACAGACACACGAGTGAGTGGTCAGAGACCTTGATTTCTGCAGAGCGAAGTGGAGAGAATTGTTAGGTGGCACTCAAGGATTATACCACAAAACACCCACAACCCCTGAGAGTCTCCGCCAGGCCCATCACACTTTGGTATTTTGGGGCCAAGGCCCACTTTCTCTTGGCTGTCAGTTATCCTGAGCCCACTGTGGATCATGTCTCCCCACTGTCTGATTGTCCTACTTACTCTCATCCTCAGACATCATATACAGCAGCTCAAAGTTGTCCACATCCTCATGCTGCAACAAATTTTGGTCCAAGGCCCTGCGGATGAGGCTTGTCACCGTCTCCTGAAAGGTCACCTGGATCAGGGTGGGACAAATGTCATCAGAGGATGGCTTTTAGAAGAGCTACCCAGAAGACTGTGGTCAAACATTCAGGAGAAATCTCAGCTACATATACAAGGGCACAATCTTGTTATCCTGCTACCTGAGTGTGTCCTCCATATACCACCTGGGTTCTTGCAATGTGCTACTAGAACAATCCTGGTACAAATATCTGCCTGTACCTGCCATCTCCCCTCCCCCTGGGGAGCCACATTCCACTCATGTCAAAGGACCAAACTGCCTATGCACAGACACACTCTCATCTCACTGAGATGAGAGCAATGGGCCAGGGATCTGCGCACCAAGTGTGATCTGGGATGCAGGCTGCCTTTGTGGGTGGAAGAGGCAGATGCACTGAAAACTTGGGTCCTGACTGCCACGACACAAAACAGACTCAGATACAAGAGTGTGCACTTGAGTGCTTCATGATAGCTTTGAGAGGCCCTGGCCTCTGGAAGCTCGGTGCGGGTCTGGTTGTCATGATGTACTTGACTCAGCACTGGCAGTCACTGAACATGTCTCCTCTGCAGCTGGACACCTGCAGCATTAGCGTGTCTACTGCACATCCATAGAAATTCTGCCAAGAACCCCTTTAGCTCCGTATTTACATACATGCAAAGCCTAACATTCCGAAGCTTTGGCATGACCCCCCAGGTGATCCCGACCCCAAATTCCTACACCTAGTCATGCTAAGGAGGTTCTCTTCCCTGCCACCAGGAACACATCCCCTCCTACACATGTGACAAGTCACTGCCACCTCCTCTGCTCCAACTTCACTCATTGAGAATACCAAGTTCTAGGCACTGCAGCCTGCACCCTGGACATATCTCTGCCTTCATCTGTCCACAGCACTTCCGTCTGCACTTCTGGCCTGCAAAACCCACAATACACAGGCCCACTCACCACTGAAGCTGGGCATGCTGATGCTCTCCCTCCTCAGGTCAAGCCCTTAAGACGGACCTCTCTCTTCTTTATTTCCCACCATAGCCCTGGGGTTGGCTGTGTCTCCTGCCTTCCACTGTGTGGACACCCAGGAGGCAGCCCTGCTGTCGGGCTTACCGGGATGCGCTTTGTCTCCCTCAGGCTCTGTCCCTCTAGGAGGACGTGAACAACGCGGCTGTCTTCCACCTGCTCGCTGGAGTGAAGCAGTGAGGAGCTGCTACTCACAGCTGCTGGGGTCCTGGATGCCACTGCCACAGAAGGTTCCAAGAACTGTGGGGGATGACAACATCAGCAAAGCCCAGCAACTGCACCCCACCCAGCCTGGCAGTTGGCTCTGTGGGCATTCTACAACATCCATCCAGAACCTGAGGTTCTTGTCCCCTTGGAGGATGTGGAGTGGCACCAGGAGTAAAGACTGAAGAAGGTGGCTGTTTTGGGAACAAGAGATCCAGCACCTGCTGGGTGGGGATGAAATCCCAGGAGATTAACCCCGTGTTGCTGCTGAAATGTAGGTTCCTCCCACAAATGACAGGCAGGAGCTCATTCCTAAGCTGGTCCTGCCTGTAAGGTTCAAGGCTCTGAACCCTGAAGGGCTCCTCCGTGTTCTGATCATTTTCACCCTGGGTTGGGACCAAGAATGGTGGGTTCAAAATGGAAATGGTGACAAACAGAAAAATGACTTGTGCCAATACACTAGAGTCAAAGCACAATGGGACAGTTCCCATCAGTACAAACACACACACACACACACACACACACACACACACACACACACACAGAGTCAGAATAGGAGTCCTGGGCCATTCATCAGGGATCAGACTAGAGGGCCTGCTGGGCTCACCTGCCCTGTGCTACTCACTGTTACTCTTGAGCTCCTCTGCGACAATCGCCAGAGGCTCTGGCGTCTAAGATGAAGCCTCACCCAGTGTATCCACAAAAGGGCTAGTTGGCCCCCCTGAGATTCCTGGGAGCCTGAGGCTCGGCATTGTCTGCAACCACAGGAGAACATCCTTCTCCCTCCAGTGGCTCCAACCAAGTGAGCTCGGATGGCTTGGTCAGTGAAGTGGGTGCCTGGATACCAGGGTTCCATGTTCTGTTTGATCCATTGTCAAGGCAATGATGTCATTTCCTGTGCCCATACCTGAGCCTCTTTTCACATAAGACCACTTTCAACAGCCCTATGGGCTGCCGATTTCTCCTCCATGCCTACCCATCTCAGGTGCGCAGGTGTTCACCAACAACTACCCAAACATCCCCACCAGCATCTGCCCTGCTTGGTGCCACTAGAGTTCCAGCTTGGAGCCTTCAAAAATGCATTCACAACCAGTCCTTCCCTCTCAGCAGCTTTTGGACCCTGGTCCCATCATTGTGCAACTCATGGTGTGCCCAGTCTTTTCTGGAAAGCAGGGTAGCATCTAATCTCTAGGGTTTATTGTGTCTATTGGCCCATAACACCCTCTGTTCTCTCTGAAACCAGAGATGGGACTCACAGGTGGCTAAAGCACAAATGTAGAGATGGGATAATCACAAGAAAGGGAGAGACAAAGAATGCACCCTAACTCAATCAGGCCTGTGTCCCACACAGGGACATGGCCAATGTCCGTCCCATCGTGGCTGCAGTTCCCTCTCTACACCATGGCAAGTTGGAGGGGACTGAGATGCAGAGGCTGCTCCCCTCTGCCATACAACTTCCCAAGGCTTCTCCTAAGATTTCAAAAGGGCCAAGTGTGTCTAGTGTTGGGGTCTCACAGAGACTCCGATGTACCACAGCATCCTGCTGCCCAGAACCGGTTCACCCCTCACCTCAAGGGGGCTCAGCCTCTGGATTCATGGGAATGGAAGTGGGTACAGGTGATGGGATATCACCTCCAAGACTGAGTTATGCCAAGTCCATGACCCCTGTCTGCATCCCTGTCTCCAGCACCACTCCCCCCTCTCTCTTTCCTCCTCAGAGCAAACAAATCCATTTAGCAAGTGTGTCCTGTGATAAAGACATGACGGTCACCCATCCTCTCATTACAAAAACACTGAGGCTCAGCCAACATGGATCCTACAGGGAACACAGGCATAAACTCAGACTCCGATCCTCCCAGCCGAGCCTCAGTGGAGCCTGGACTCCCAGCCTCCTGAGTCAAGGAAACAGAGGTTCCTAGCCGAGCCACCTTGGATGCAGCCGCACACAAACTGAACTCATCAATGCCCCTTGCTCTCAGTTGTGAGTAAGAGGGGAAGTGGTGTTTCACAACCCTGGACATCAAGTGCAGTCTCCAGGCGTTGGGGTGTGCCCTGGCCTCTGTCTATCTGCCCAGGCTCTCCAACCCACACTGGCCTCTTACCCAACCTCCTCCTAGGGCCAAACTCAATCCTGCCTCTCAATTTCTGCTGCCTTCCCCAACACACTGCTCCCCAAAATGAGCAGGGCTGGCTCTCGGTTATCATGCTGGTGCCAGCAGCAATGCCACCCCACTGACATAATTCTGAGTCCCAACCTAGGCACTCCAGCTGTCTTTGCCACACCTGGCCTGTTTGGGCTCTGGCTCTTGCTCTTTTCTTTCATGTGCATGTGTTTTGAGGTTTTGAGTTTCTCCCACTGCAGAACTGCAGCTGTGGCAGGGTAGAGCTCATGAGGGTGACATTCTGAGCCACATCCAATCCCATCAGGACTGTTCACTGGGGTGACTGCTGGAACACAGTGATGAGTGAACACATGGGAGGTGGTTGGACCCACCTTGCCTCTGAGTGGCTTCCTTTCAGGACAGGAATGTAGGCATGGGAGCCCCTGGCGTGGGATGCTTTGCACAAGGCGTGACCATGGGCTCTCTTTCCTGGCAAAAATGGCTCCACTCAGCATGGAGAGCACTGTCATTCCTGGTGGCTAACAACAGCCCTGGACCCCAGAAAGGAACCCACACTCAAGATTAACGTCTGAGTGTGCGTGTCCTCGAGGAAATGAGGTCTCCTGATCCCAGGTGCAAAGGGGTAAGTCCTCTAACTCCAGGGGCCATGAAGGGACATCTGAGTTTCCCTCGTCCTTCTTTCCCTCTCTAACTAACCACAGTTAGGACCCTGGCCTCATTCCCCAGTGAGGATCATTAGGCTCCATAAAGGACACTCTCTAAGATGCTCAGTGGACCAACACCCTCTGCACAACCCATAACCCTATTCACCCAAGAGGCAAGAGGATTTCTATTCAGGAAAACCAGGAAAGGGAGAGCCTTTCTCAAGGACACAAGGACATTAGTGAGTGAGGGAGTGATTAATGGATGGAGAACTATTTCCAACACCAACTTCCAGGAGCATATATGGCCCCCTGGAGAATTCTGCAGTGTGTTGGTGATTAAGGAGAACGTGTGAATTCAGGGGTCACTAGGTCCTCTCAGCCATAAGGAGGGAAACTGCCATAAAGGAACTAGGACAAGGGTGCGAGGAATGCTCACTGGTGGGAGATCGGAAGGAAGGAAAGTGTACTCATTAGAAAAGTGTCGCCTGAAAATTCTTAGCCAGCCAAAAGTCGTGCGAACTTGTGTGGGAAAAGAGTCTTTGCACAGTGATGAAGCTAAGAGCTCACATGATGGAACACAGCATCAACTGGGACCAAATCCAATATCTGATATTCTTGTAGGAAGAGGAGAGTCTGGACCCAGATACCAGGGAGACTGGGGGATACCGGATATGTGAGGTTGGAGCCAGGGCGGGATGCCCATATGGGAACCACAGATCGTGGGCAGCAATAGGAGAGTGGGCAAGGGCTGGGAGAGTTGGGGAGACAGTCCCCTTGAAACCTGGGAGGGGTTATGGCACTGGGACAGCCCAACACCTACTGTGTTGAGCCTCTGGAGCTCAACAGAAGACACTTCCTCTGTTGTCGGCCACCCAGTTAACAGAGTTTGGTTGCAGCAGTCTAGGACCCAGCTGAAGGTCTGAGCATGTTGGCCATGCAGGTTGGATCTGGACCACAGACACCCTCATCAGAGATTGTAGGGTCTCAGCCCTGAGGCAAGACAGGCACTAAGTCAGGCCAGGTGGGGAAACGGATAGGCACACACTCTGGGGGCTGGTGCCTGTGTTACTGGGAGCACTTCTGATCGCAATTCCCTGATCTGCTGCCAACACAGGCTACAGAGGAGCGTACAGAAACACAGACCACGGATCTGCCCCACTCAGTGGGCCCAGGCCAACACCACACCCAGCAGCCTCGTGCCATACCCAATGAGTCTCGAAGCGGCCCCCTCTTCCCATCCTGAGAGCTCTTCCCTTCCTCATGTGCCAATAGCTCCCTACTGTCACTGGCAATATCTACTCTGTGAGATGTCAACATCCGTGGGTACTGTTCTCTCATCCCAGGACAGTGTGGTCCCACACACCCTGGTGAAATGGGCCACCTGGAGGCTGGACCTGGAGGTTGTTGAGGCTGAATGGCAGCGGTGGTCCTCTGGCACTTAATATTATTTAAGTTAAAAAAAAAAAAAAACAAAAACAAAAACAAAAAACGGGTCTTGGTGCTCAAAAATGTTTGATTTGCATATTCTCATCCCCTAACCCCAATATTTTCATTATTTCCTCACATATGAAATCTTACTAGCATAAAGGTAATTTCGTATTAAACAAAGTGGATTGAAATAACATTGGTAAAAATAATCAATCACCATACTTTCAATTTTTGTTCTGCTTTCCTATTAGAAACCACTTGGATACAAGAGAACAGAGGACAGACTCATGGAAATGCTTGAAATGACAAGAAGCTCCCACTCAAGCTCAGCATTCAGTCCTGGACAGGGTAAGACCAGGCCACTTTGACATCTGTGCCAAAGAGTCTACCAGACAGAATCCTCTGACTGATCCCTGACTGAGCCATAGGAACTGGCTAGAAAAGCCTTCACATCCTCAATACATTCTTCACGTCAGAATACTTGACAACCATTGATATCCATCTCTCGTTAACTTGCTCCCCAGCCAACCATTCTTCAACAAATTCAAAGGAGTAACTCATGCAAGCACACAGAAAGGGGTGTTCACTACACACATCCATGTGCGAAAAAGACAACTGGTATTTCTTGTTTGGGCTATTTCAAATGAAATCCCTTCTGCATGACCTCCACAAACCAAAGGAAAATATTTGTGAAATTCCCACGTAGAAGACAAGATACACTTGCCAAGGAGGCAGTGGCAAGAATTTTGACACTCCAAATGTAGATTGTGTGTTTAGGAAGCAGTCACAGTTTCCATGAGAGAGTCCCATGAAATCAATTAGGAAGATCCATGCTCTAGCCCTACCATGCAAGTGATGTGACTTGAAAGAGTCACTTAGTCTTAGTAACCATCATCACTAACAACTAAGTCAATGAATAAAGGTCCTCAGGTGCCAAGCTACAAAATGTGGGATGAGCATGGATGAGGATGGGTGGGAGAAGTCTCCAACTCTAACACAATTAGGGAAGGATGTGCTGACCTCAAGTGGCTGGGGGGCTGGGATCCTGCCACAGAGGGGGATTCCAAACCTCACATCCCCTGACCCAGGCCAGAAGACCAGGTAGAGTCCAAGGACCCTGGGGTGGCCCAATGGCAATAAAGGTCAAAAGGAACTAGGGATCTGCCTGGTCCCTCAATCCCCTACTCTGAGCAGGGCTGCATGACGAGGCCAGAGGCCATCCACAGCAATCTGCCTTTACAGGAAAACAGGGACTGCAGGCTGCCTCTGGCTCACTGAATCAGGGTGGTGTTTTCATAAAGCAAGACCACTTCCTCACATTTGACCAGCAGCTCATGTGTTGACAGCACAATGACTGACTTGACTCAGGCCCTGATGAATGAAATAGAAAATTCATAGCAAACCCATCTTTAGCTCTTCCACATCATCAGGGGCTCTGATTCAATTCCGTCCAGAAAGGTGTCTGAAATGATTTCTAAACATGCTGGGGACTCACCTCTGTGTGGAACTTTTCAGGAAAAAGGGGATCAAATCTCATGAAGCAACTCTTCTCTCTTCTAGCCCATGGGCAATGCAAGGAACCTGCATGATACCAGAGGCTCACTTCTCTCTTCTCATGTCTTCTGGAAAGGATTCGTTAATGCTTCCTGCAAGGTGAAGCAGAAGCCTGCATCCCCAGCTGCACAGAAGTGTTTTAGGGCAGTGTCTCCCTTAAAACCCAAAAATAAAAAAAACAGGTCATTCAACAGGCACATGGATTCGAGTACATGTTCAATGATCCCTCCTCCCTGGAGCCTTCCACATGCCCATCTTCCACATTCACAGAGCAATGCTTGGCCATTCTCAAGACCAGGAGACCATGATGCTCATCACCAGGAAGTCAATAAGGAACATGAAGAGAGCAGCATGGATTGCAGAAGGTGGCACATCAAGGATCTTCAGCTCTGCTGCTAGAACACAAGAGCTTAACTTCAGTATTGACTTTTTGCCAGCTACCAAGTACGATAGCAGTGTCAAGCCCAATATGCAGATATGCAAGTAGTAGGTGACACCCCGCATCCATTCACAAAAGTGGGCAACATCTGCATCAGAACAAGGAAGTATCTTACCCTTACTCATAAAAATCATCAGAAACAAAATAAAATGGATGCAAGACTTCTCATTTCACTATTAGGTAGCTGTTGGAATTCCCTATTAAATAATACCTCCTCCAAAATAAAAAGTATCTCAGACATGTGTCAACTATTCAATGGATGACATTTTAAAAACTATGGACTTTACTTAATATTTATGTATGCTATATCCCTGCCTAAGGCTCTATGAGAAAGGAGCACATAGAATTGGATCTTTGAAAATCTCACATTTGCTGATAAATATTACTGCTGATCTCAGGCATGGCGAAGTGAAAAGTGGGACTTTGGATATTCCAAGAATGCTATGTTGTGGGATTGGTGTCCCTGATTCATACATAGCATATGGTTTCTATGAAATCCAGTGAGGGAGCAGGAGTAACGAAGCTGATTGCACAGATGACCTCAGGGAATACTGACAGATAGGCCAAATGAAAAATATGCTCCAGCTAACCATTGGTATTTGGGCTTCTGATCCCAGTCCTGTTTTTAAAAAAGGTGCAGACAGGCAGTGTTCATTAAAAACTGTCTACCATGTAAAAGTGGGTAATTTAAATGGCATCTAGTTACACATCTGATAGAATGGTCTGGCAACATATGAATTTCATTCTAACAACAACAACAACAACAAAACATAGAAAATGAGACATAAAGATAAAACCTTGTCTTCACCAGGATGCCTAAAAATAGGTTTTATTTGGCTCATGCAAATAAGTATCTTTCAATAGAATTTCTGATTTCTGAATGAATCCATTCAACTTCATACTGCACAGATCACAAGGTTTTCTTTACAGAATATTCTCTTCTTCTTCTTAAAGCCTCACATAGAAAATGTCTCACAGGACATAGGAGGGTAATGACCCAAAGGATGAGAGAATAGCTGGAACCGTTCTCAAATGTGCCCATGTAGCCTAAAGTTTGAAGGCATCTAATTGTACTCTAAAACAATTATGAACCTATTCGATCCATTATTAATAAATATCACCACTTTACCACTTGAACCAAATCACAGAAAATTGGAAACAGATGATCATTGGCTTTGATACCTTTACTTCTGTTTCATTACTCAGAGTCGATCAACTCTATACTTCAAGTGACACAGATTTATTACAGAATGCCTAAGATCCTAAGGATCTATTTTAGCTCAGCCCATGGTATTGCTTCATTATTTTATTATTTTGTAAGTAATAAAATATAACTTCATGTTGGATGATATATTCAAGACATGAATATATCATCCAACATTGTTCTTCCCAAAATATTAGCCCAATTTCTGCGCGTGCTCACTTACTGTTCAGGAATTTTACTAATTGTTTGAAGGTTCTAGAGGACCTGTTAGACTCCTAATGGACAAACCATACAACATACTCCAGAGAACGGATGAGTGCCATAAGAAGAAAATAAGGTCAGCCTACAGCAATGGGCAGCTGCCTGCCCTCGGCTGGGAGGAGCCCTGGCCATGGCACCAGGGCTGCTGGGCAGCAGAAGCCTCCACAGCCCTGCAGGGAGCCTGGAGCACAGCTCTGCCTAACCATGCTCAGCCCTGGACAGATGCACATGAGTTCCCATCACAGGCTCGAGTGTGACAGTCCCAGGTGCATGCCTGTCATGCCAGCCACCAGGGAGGCTGAGGCAAGAGGAACGTTTGAGGTCAGCCTTGGCAACTTAGACCCCGAGGCAAAGGGGAAATACTTTTACAGGGGTCTCTGAGGGTTTAGCTCAGGTAGGTCACTTGCCTCACAGGCTCAAGGCCCTGGGTTCAATCCCCAGAACCCACGTACACACAAAAAGTGAACTTGGAATATTGTTTAAAATGATGGGTCAGGAACACACAAGGACTTCAATATGACCTCTCAGAGGAGCTCAATTTGAGATCAGACTGAACAAAAGACCACCTGGACCATTGACTCAGTGTCTGAAACCCTCTGTGAGCATGGGAAGCACTGCTGGCAAGACACCAGAGGGCCAAAGCACTTGTGCCCCCTGCAGGGGCGTCTCTTGTCTACCGCCAAAGACTGTTCCCCTCCTGGGGCAGCTGAGAGCAAGCTGGGCCTTGGAGCAAGGACTAGTGCTTTAGATATAGACTATGCAAGCAAGGGGCAATGTCTTTAATAAAACTAAAATTAAAAAGTCACATTGAAAAAATTTTAAAAAGAAGAAAATAAGGTCAAGTAGAGGAAGCCCATTTTCACAGGAAAAAATCCCCCAGTGAAAAGCATCAGAATAGATACCAAGAAAAATACCAACAAACACAGTGTGCTCCCCCTATGTATCTACTCAACATGCAAAAGTTAGAAAGCTAGATAATACAATCCTGGCCACAGGTAGAGCTATGCAGAAGAGCCACCTGGCAGTGCTTAGTCAAAGAAGTAAACATGCACACTTTGACCTAGAAATTCCACCTGTGTGTAAACCAGGCGGTGCTTAAGCAGTTTCACAAGGGGACATGCACAGGGAAATTTATCCTCAGGTTCTTATAGAGTTGTCTGTGCTTACAGGGAGTTGATGGTTGTCAAGATGCCCACAGCTGCGAAAGTCAAAAGCTAAAAAAATAATAGATGCCAACCTGGATATATTAATAATCCCGTATCTATGATCACCTTCATAAGGTAGCTTCCCAACTTCTGTGTGGAAGTGTGTTTCTCCTTGGCCCTTACACTGTTGTGGAGACCACTAGGAGTTCAGCTTTGTGCAGGATCATCTGACCTGGACTTTTGGCAAGACCTGTACAGCCCTCACACATGCTCAGATGCTACAGGACTTTTCAGACCAGTCCAGACAACAGTAGGCATCCATTCATTGTCTGCACTCTACAGATTCCTAGATGCACGACATTCATTACCATCAAATGCAGAATTTTCATCAAAAACTAATATATATATCATTCCAATCTGAATCAAGAAAATCGGAAATATCCCCAAATCCAAAGAGTGGATCCCCATTGTGATGCTACAAGTTGAAAATTCCACAGCTGACCTCATGGGATGGTTCACAGTCAAAAGACAGCTGCATGAAAAATATTACATGACCTTCCTGCTATGTGAAAAGTGGCATGTGAAGTACACATGCATGTCTTCCTCAGACATGGGTTCATTTGCAAGACACCTTGTGCAATTGAAAATACTCCAAAAGGGGAGAAATCAGAACCATGTCTCCAAAGTATTTCAGCAGAGACCAACTCCATCTGTCTATCTATCTCTCAGTGAGTGTGTGTGCTCTTGTGTGTGTTTGTGTGTCTTTGTTTGTGTTTGTACCATCACAGCTGATACTTCATTGCCCCCATTGGAAAACTGACTCAGATAATGCCATCTGCCAAACTCCTAAAAACCAAAGTTCTTGCTGATAGAATGAAACATTCCTTCCTGTTGGTTTGGATGTGTCCTTTAGGAATCACTGCTACATTTAGTATACTCAAATCATCACAGTAGATCAGGTAACAAAAACATATATATTTTAAAATAATAATATATTAATGGAAACAACAAACACAGGATAGAGTAACAACTGTGTTACTAAACAAGGTCAAGGACAATGGCAAACTATAGATTCAAACTTTGAAGAAAATAGTAATCAATGTAAATATTCCTGGGCTGCCTCAGCCCCGCCCAGGCACGCAGCAACAGAATGGTTTTGCAAGCATCCTCAGGAGGGCTGGAGCCTTCTTTCCAGGACGAGAGGAAGGTTGAGGCTGGATCCACCCATCATTCTTTTGGGAGAGGCTCCTTTTCCCCAGCACAAAGTTGGATTTTTTGTGAGGATTCTTGGCATAAAATGCGTTGGCCTCTGCTGGAATCCTCAGCTCTGGGGAGAGAGGGGTGTACAAAAAGAAGGTGGCACTCAGGAGGTGCTCCCTAGGACACGCCAACATCTGAGAGCCTGTGCCAGAAAAGGCCAGAGCCACACACCTGAGAGCTCTCCAATTCAGCACCAATACCAACAAAGACAGCCTCCACAGTCCTCCCTGAGGAAGAACTAGGCAGAGCACTTCAACAGACCTAATGTCTGTTCCTACCGAAGGCTTTGGACTCCAGAATATCTCAGGTCCTCTTGCATCTGCCAAAGCACACCACTAGGGTTTGCATCTGAAATCTCCCACAAAAGGTTCCTGTGCCGAAGATTCAGTCCCCACATGAGCCATCTTCATAGGTGGGTTTGGAGGGAAGCACTGGATGGTGAGTGCTCTGATGTCAACATGAAATTCTCATTCAAGATGAATACACTACTGGGGGGTGGGAGGGACTGGAATAAAAGTTGAGCATGGTTGGAGTAAGACCTAAACAGGGTTGTGCCCTGGGCAACAGTACCTTGTTCCTGTTGGCTCCACTGAATCCTCATTCTCCAAGGAGAGGTCCTCCCTCTCCATCTTTCTCTCTCTCCCTCTCTGCCAGCCTCGTTCTCTCTCTCCCAGTCTATGCCTTTGTGGCAAGGGCTGAGGAGCTCTCCACTGCCACACACTAGAGCTTTATGGACAGCCTCAGTGCACAACCAAAGAGAAAGCTTTGAAACCCAGAGAAAAAAGGCCTAGGATTCCTCCTCTGAGTTATTTTCCTCAAGTATGGCCACAGTGAGGACAGGCTGACCAGCACGGATACCACGTTAGAGCCATGCTTCTGCGTTGGTGGAGCCCGCCTCCATGTCAACCAGGCTTCTGAGAATGGAGGCCACATTCCAAATACTGCCCTACTGAGAACAATGGTTCCAAAGACCAGCAAAGGGACTGCTTCCCTCCAACATGGTGTATGGCCCAGTGGTGCCATGACCCCGAGTGAGGGAATACAACAGCCGCTTCTCCTTCCTCTGAACATGTGTTTCCTGTCGCCCTCCTCTAACCTAGAGCCTGTTCTCCATCCCTTCTGGGTTGGATGTGGAGATCTCTGCTATGAATTTCTTAGGCTACCAAGGCCCCAGACAGACTTCCTCTTCCATAGACTCTACTAACCTAACAGTAGGTTAAGATAGGAGACAAGTGATCCTAGAACTCATAGGGATGGTGGTCTTCAGGGTACATAGGCTGGGATAATGGCTGCTGTGGTGTTTGGCTCACAAAAACCAACCAACCAACCAACGAAAAAGCGCTGGCATTATTATCAGATGAGCTCTGTGGCTACATGCTCAGGAAGCCCTCATCTGACTTTAGTTAGGGATCACAACCTGGCTATTGTGATCACTCCTTGCCTAGTGGACTCAGGTGCGTAAGACCATGGAATTTATGCAAAAACAGATGATTCAGGCTGTCTCCCAGGCTGTGTTTTCTTCCCAATTTCATCCTGTTACTGCTTGCTAGAATCCTGGCAATGCTCTGCCCAGGCAGTGGTTTTTTGGTCACACAGAAGGCTTTCAATAGTACTGCTTCAGTCCACAAAATGCCAGTTCCCTCTTTAGCCCATGCATTCCCATGTTCCTTTGAAACCACTCCTATCCCAGACCATGAAAACATACTGCTCCTGGAGAGAGGCTTTCCTCCTCACTCCTCAAAGATGTCAGCTTTGGATGCCTGTTCATGTCCAGGGGAGGGCACCTGGTGGGGAGCCGCAATATCCACCGGGGTATACCATTGGACCTCAAGACCTTCCACCAGCAGAAGTGCAGTTGGCTTTGTGCACGAACCCAACACACCTGTTGGAGTGTTCTTGGGGGTCAGAGACTACTCTTTGTTGCTAAGAGTTGACCTGAGTCCACATCCTGACCCTTGCTGTCTGCTATCTGATTGTCTCACTTACTCTGACGGCGAGAGATGATTTGGCCCAGCTCATAATCCTCTGGATTCTCCTCAGTAAGGAAGTGTAGGTCGAGGGCGCTGCGGATGATGACAGGAGCCCTATCGTGGCAGGTCACCTGGAGCAGCATGGGAGACAGGCCTTCAGGAAATGGGCCTTGAAGTGACTACTCAAGGACAGTGGGCAGGGGCATTCTGGAGGCACCTCCACTCTAAATACAAGGGCAACATCCATGCCCCTACTACCCGAGGCTGACCTCCTGCTCATCGTGTGGGCTCTTCCCACAGGCTACTAGCCCAATCCTTGTACATAGGACTTCCTGGGCCTGCCATTGCTCTTTGTGGAGCTGCACTCCTCTCGGAGTGAAAGGACCCCACTACCTGCATACAGATGCAATCTCATCCCACAAGTTGGGAGGAATGGGACAATAGCCTCCAAGATCCCAGGTCTGCCCGAGGATGCAGGCGGCATTGGGAATGGCCTAGGCACAAAACCTAGAGGCTTTGGTCTGGATTGCCAGGGCCAAAAACAGACCCAGGAACATGACCACACACAGGAGAGCTGAAAGATAGCCACGAGAGCTCCTGGCCTCCAGAGGCTCAGTGCTGGCTGGGATGTAGGAGGCCACCTCATCCGGCAAGGGTGGTCATTGGGTTACCTGGACATTTAGTGTGCTTGCTCCACATCCATATCGACTCTGCAGAGAGACTCTCTCAGCTCCTTGTTCAAGGAACATGGAGAACCTCACACTGCTGTCCTCCTCCATAGACGTCAGCATCCCATACAAGGGAACCTGCAACCTAGTTCCTGTCCTATTCTCATCTGTCACCCATACCTGTCCCTGCCCTTCTGGACTGCATGCTGCCACCTGACACACAGACTCCCTCAGACATGGCAGTGGACAAGCTGCTGCACTCGCTCATCTCAGCTCCAGCCCTTCACACTGACCTCTCCCTTCTTGATTCCCATCTATCCTCCTGATCATCCAGAAGCTCCAAATTCAAGAGGGCATGAGTAGTCCATGGTATTGGACCAGTGTCTGCTCCCCACCCAGGTGTAAGCACCACGGGACACCCCTGCTCCCAGGCTTACCAGAACACTCTTGGCCATCTCTGGACTTTGTGTTTCTAAGTGGACACGAATTAAGCAGGTGTCTCCCACCTGCTTGTGGGAAAGCGGCCTGGAGGACTTGCAGGTTGATTCTGAGAACTGTGGGGGATGGAACATCAGCAAACCCAGAAACAGAAAGCCACCCCAGACTGTCAGTTGGCTCTATGGGCTTCCAGCAAATATGTCCAGGTGCTGAGGCTTCTTATTTCCTCAGGTCGGAGTGGAATGGCAGCACATGCACAGCTTGAATAAGGTAGGTGTTTACCTCCTTTCCCTTGACCTGGGGGCGTTTCCTCACGATGAAAGATTATATTCCCAGATTCATGGACAGACACACGAGTGAGTGGTCAGAGACCTTGATTTCTGCAGAGCGAAGTGGAGAGAATTGTTAGGTGGCACTCAAGGATTATACCACAAAACACCCACAACCCCTGAGAGTCTCCGCCAGGCCCATCACACTTTGGTATTTTGGGGCCAAGGCCCACTTTCTCTTGGCTGTCAGTTATCCTGAGCCCACTGTGGATCATGTCTCCCCACTGTCTGATTGTCCTACTTACTCTCATCCTCAGACATCATATACAGCAGCTCAAAGTTGTCCACATCCTCATGCTGCAACAAATTTTGGTCCAAGGCCCTGCGGATGAGGCTTGTCACCGTCTCCTGAAAGGTCACCTGGATCAGGGTGGGACAAATGTCATCAGAGAATGGCTTTTAGAAGAGCTACCCAGAAGACTGTGGTCAAACATTCAGGAGAAATCTCAGCTACATATACAAGGGCACAATCTTGTTATCCTGCTACCTGAGTGTGTCCTCCATATACCACCTGGGTTCTTGCAATGTGCTACTAGAACAATCCTGGTACAAATATCTGCCTGTACCTGCCATCTCCCCTCCCCCTGGGGAGCCACATTCCACTCATGTCAAAGGACCAAACTGCCTATGCACAGACACACTCTCATCTCACTGAGATGAGAGCAATGGGCCAGGGATCTGCGCACCAAGTGTGATCTGGGATGCAGGCTGCCTTTGTGGGTGGAAGAGGCAGATGCACTGAAAATTTGGGTCATGACTGCCACGACACAAAACAGACTCAGATACAAGAGTGTGCACTTGAGTGCTTCATGATAGCTTTGAGAGGCCCTGGCCTCTGGAAGCTCGGTGCGGGTCTGGTTGTCATGATGTACTTGACTCAGCACTGGCAGTCACTGAACATGTCTCCTCTGCAGCTGGACACCTGCAGCATTAGCGTGTCTACTGCACATCCATAGAAATTCTGCCAAGAACCTCTTTAGCTCCGTATTTACATACATGCAAAGCCTAACATTCCGAAGCTTTGGCATGACCCCCCAGGTGATCCCGACCCCAAATTCCTACACCTAGTCATGCTAAGGAGGTTCTCTTCCCTGCCACCAGGAACACATCCCCTCCTACACATGTGACAAGTCACTGCCACCTCCTCTGCTCCAACTTCACTCATTGAGAATTCCAAGTTCTAGGCACTGCAGCCTGCACCCTGGACATATCTCTGCCTTCATCTGTCCACAGCACTTCCGTCTGCACTTCTGGCCTGCAAAACCCACAATACACAGGCCCACTCACCACTGAAGCTGGGCATGCTGATGCTCTCCCTCCTCAGGTCAAGCCCTTAAGACGGACCTCTCTCTTCTTTATTTCCCACCATAGCCCTGGGGTTGGCTGTGTCTCCTGCCTTCCACTGTGTGGACACCCAGGAGGCAGCCCTGCTGTCGGGCTTACCGGGATGCGCTTCGTCTCCCTCAGGCTCTGTCCCTCTAGGAGGACGTGAACAACGCGGCTGTCTTCCACCTGCTCGCTGGAGTGAAGCAGTGAGGAGCTGCTACTCACAGCTGCTGGGGTCCTGGATGCCACTGCCACAGAAGGTTCCAAGAACTGTGGGGGATGACAACATCAGCAAAGCCCAGCAACTGCACCCCACCCAGCCTGGCAGTTGGCTCTGTGGGCATTCTACAACATCCATCCAGAACCTGAGGTTCTTGTCCCCTTGGAGGATGTGGAGTGGCACCAGGAGTAAAGACTGAAGAAGGTGGCTGTTTTGGGAACAAGAGATCCAGCACCTGCTGGGTGGGGATGAAATCCCAGGAGATTAACCCCATGTTGCTGCTGAAATGTAGGTTCCTCCCACAAATGACAGGCAGGAGCTCATTCCTAAGCTGGTCCTGCCTGTAAGGTTCAAGGCTCTGAACCCTGAAGGGCTCCTCCGTGTTCTGATCATTTTCACCCTGGGTTGGGACCAAGAATGGTGGGTTCAAAATGGAAATGGTGACAAACAGAAAAATGACTTGTGCCAATACACTAGAGTCAAAGCACAATGGGACAGTTCCCATCAGTACAAACACACACACACACACACACACACACACACACACACACACACACACAGAGTCAGAATAGGAGTCCTGGGCCATTCATCAGGGATCAGACTAGAGGGCCTGCTGGGCTCACTTGCCCTGAGCTACTCACTGTTACTCTTGACCTCCTCTGCGACAATCGCCAGAGACTCTGGCGTCTAAGATGAAGCCTCACCCAGTGTATCCACAAAAGGGCTAGTTGGCCCCGCTGAGATTCCTGGGAGCCTGAGGCTCGGCATTGTCTGCAACCACAGGAGAACATCCTTCTCCCTCCAGTGGCTCCAACCAAGTGAGCTCGGATGGCTTGGTCAGTGAAGTGGGTGCCTGGATACCAGGGTTCCATGTTCTGTTTGATCCATTGTCAAGGCAATGATGTCATTTCCTGTGCCCATACCTGAGCCTCTTTTCACATAAGACCACTTTCAACAGCCCTATGGGCTGCCGATTTCTCCTCCATGCCTACCCATCTCAGGTGCGCAGGTGTTCACCAACAACTACCCAAACATCCCCACCAGCATCTGCCCTGCTTGGTGCCACTAGAGTTCCAGCTTGGAGCCTTCAAAAATGCATTCACAACCAGTCCTTCCCTCTCAGCAGCTTTTGGACCCTGGTCCCATCATTGTGCAACTCATGGTGTGCCCAGTCTTTTCTGGAAAGTAGGGTAGCATCTAATCTCTAGGGTTTATTGTGTCTATTGGCCCATAACACCCTCTGTTCTCTCTGAAACCAGAGATGGGACTCACAGGTGGCTAAAGCACAAATGTAGAGATGGGATAATCACAAGAAAGGGAGAGACAAAGAATGCACCCTAACTCAATCAGGCCTGTGTCCCACACAGGGACATGGCCAATGTCCGTCCCATCGTGGCTGCAGTTCCCTCTCTACACCATGGCAAGTTGGAGGGGACTGAGATGCAGAGGCTGCTCCCCTCTGCCATACAACTTCCCAAGGCTTCTCCTAAGATTTCAAAAGGGCCAAGTGTGTCTAGTGTTGGGGTCTCACAGAGACTCCGAGGTACCACAGCATCCTGCTGCCCAGAACCGGTTCACCCCTCACCTCAAGGGGGCTCAGCCTCTGGATTCATGGGAATGGAAGTGGGTACAGGTGATGGGATATCACCTCCAAGACTGAGTTATGCCAAGTCCATGACCCCTGTCTGCATCCCTGTCTCCAGCACCACTCCCCCCTCTCTCTTTCCTCCTCAGAGCAAACAAATCCATTTAGCAAGTGTGTCCTGTGATAAAGACATGACGGTCACCCATCCTCTCATTACAAAAACACTGAGGCTCAGCCAACATGGATCCTACAGGGAACACAGGCATAAACTCAGACTCCGATCCTCCCAGCCAAGCCTCAGTGGAGCCTGGACTCCCAGCCTCCTGAGTCAAGGAAACAGAGGTTCCTAGCCGAGCCACCTTGGATGCAGCCGCACACAAACTGAACTCATCAATGCCCCTTGCTCTCAGTTGTGAGTAAGAGGGGAAGTGGTGTTTCACAACCCTGGACATCAAGTGCAGTCTCCAGGCGTTGGGGTGTGCCCTGGCCTCTGTCTATCTGCCCAGGCTCTCCAACCCACACTGGCCTCTTACCCAACCTCCTCCTAGGGCCAAACTCAATCCTGCCTCTCAATTTCTGCTGCCTTCCCCAACACACTGCTCCCCAAAATGAGCAGGGCTGGCTCTCGGTTATCATGCTGGTGCCAGCAGCAATGCCACCCCACTGACATAATTCTGAGTCCCAACCTAGGCACTCCAGCTGTCTTTGCCACACCTGGCCTGTTTGGGCTCTGGCTCTTGCTCTTTTCTTTCATGTGCATGTGTTTTGAGGTTTTGAGTTTCTCCCACTGCAGAACTGCAGCTGTGGCAGGGTAGAGCTCATGAGGGTGACATTCTGAGCCACATCCAATCCCATCAGGACTGTTCACTGGGGTGACTGCTGGAACACAGTGATGAGTGAACACATGGGAGGTGGTTGGACCCACCTTGCCTCTGAGTGGCTTCCTTTCAGGACAGGAATGTAGGCATGGGAGCCCCTGGCGTGGGATGCTTTGCACAAGGCGTGACCATGGGCTCTCTTTCCTGGCAAAAATGGCTCCACTCAGCATGGAGAGCACTGTCATTCCTGGTGGCTAACAACAGCCCTGGACCCCAGAAAGGAACCCACACTCAAGATTAACGTCTGAGTGTGCGTGTCCTCGAGGAAATGAGGTCTCCTGATCCCAGGTGCAAAGGGGTAAGTCCTCTAACTCCAGGGGCCATGAAGGGACATCTGAGTTTCCCTCGTCCTTCTTTCCCTCTCTAACTAACCACAGTTAGGACCCTGGCCTCATTCCCCAGTGAGGATCATTAGGCTCCATAAAGGACAGTCTCTAAGATGCTCAGTGGACCAACACCCTCTGCACAACCCATAACCCTATTCACCCAAGAGGCAAGAGGATTTCTATTCAGGAAAACCAGGAAAGGGAGAGCCTTTCTCAAGGACACAAGGACATTAGTGAGTGAGGGAGTGATTAATGGATGGAGAACTATTTCCAACACCAACTTCCAGGAGCATATATGGCCCCCTGGAGAATTCTGCAGTGTGTTGGTGATTAAGGAGAACGTGTGAATTCAGGGGTCACTAGGTCCTCTCAGCCATAAGGAGGGAAACTGCCATAAAGGAACTAGGACAAGGGTGCGAGGAATGCTCACTGGTGGGAGATCGGAAAGAAGGAAAGTGTACTCATTAGAAAAGTGTCGCCTGAAAATTCTTAGCCAGCCAAAAGTCGTGCGAACTTGTGTGGGAAAAGAGTCTTTGCACAGTGATGAAGCTAAGAGCTCACATGATGGAACACAGCATCAACTGGGACCAAATCCAATATCTGATATTCTTGTAGGAAGAGGAGAGTCTGGACCCAGATACCAGGGAGACTGGGGGATACCGGATATGTGAGGTTGGAGCCAGGGCGGGATGCCCATATGGGAACCACAGATCGTGGGCAGCAATAGGAGAGTGGGCAAGGGCTGGGAGAGTTGGGGAGACAGTCCCCTTGAAACCTGGGAGGGGTTATGGCACTGGGACAGCCCAACACCTACTGTGTTGAGCCTCTGGAGCTCAACGGAAGACACTTCCTCTGTTGTCGGCCACCCAGTTAACAGAGTTTGGTTGCAGCAGCCTAGGACCCAGCTGAAGGTCTGAGCATGTTGGCCATGCAGGTTGGATCTGGACCACAGACACCCTCATCAGAGATTGTAGGGTCTCAGCCCTGAGGCAAGACAGGCACTAAGTCAGGCCAGGTGGGGAAACGGATAGGCACACACTCTGGGGGCTGGTGCCTGTGTTACTGGGAGCACTTCTGATCGCAATTCCCTGATCTGCTGCCAACACAGGCTACAGAGGAGGGTACAGAAACACAGACCACGGATCTGCCCCACTCAGTGGGCCCAGGCCAACACCACACCCAGCAGCCTCGTGCCATACCCAATGAGTCTCGAAGCGGCCCCCTCTTCCCATCCTGAGAGCTCTTCCCTTCCTCATGTGCCAATAGCTCCCTACTGTCACTGGCAATATCTACTCTGTGAGATGTCAACATCCGTGGGTACTGTTCTCTCATCCCAGGACAGTGTGGTCCCACACACCCTGGTGAAATGGGCCACCTGGAGGCTGGACCTGGAGGTTGTTGAGGCTGAATGGCAGCGGTGGTCCTCTGGCACTTAATATTATTTAAGTTAAAAAAAAAAAAAAAAAAAAAAACAAAAAACGGGTCTTGGTGCTCAAAAATGTTTGATTTGCATATTCTCATCCCCTAACCCCAATATTTTCATTATTTCCTCACATATGAAATCTTACTAGCATAAAGGTAATTTCGTATTAAACAAAGTGGATTGAAATAACATTGGTAAAAATAATCAATCACCATACTTTCAATTTTTGTTCTGCTTTCCTATTAGAAACCACTTGGATACAAGAGAACAGAGGACAGACTCATGGAAATGCTTGAAATGACAAGAAGCTCCCACTCAAGCTCAGCATTCAGTCCTGGACAGGGTAAGACCAGGCCACTTTGACATCTGTGCCAAAGAGTCTACCAGACAGAATCCTCTGACTGATCCCTGACTGAGCCATAGGAACTGGCTAGAAAAGCCTTCACATCCTCAATACATTCTTCACGTCAGAATACTTGACAACCATTGATATCCATCTCTCGTTAACTTGCTCCCCAGCCAACCATTCTTCAACAAATTCAAAGGAGTAACTCATCCAAGCACACAGAAAGGGGTGTTCACTACACACATCCATGTGCGAAAAAGACAACTGGTATTTCTTGTTTGGGCTATTTCAAATGAAATCCCTTCTGCATGACCTCCACAAACCAAAGGAAAATATTTGTGAAATTCCCACGTAGAAGACAAGATACACTTGCCAAGGAGGCAGTGGCAAGAATTTTGACACTCCAAATGTAGAGTGTGTGTTTAGGAAGCAGTCACAGTTTCCATGAGAGAGTCCCATGAAATCAATTAGGAAGATCCATGCTCTAGCCCTACCATGCAAGTGATGTGACTTGAAAGAGTCACTTAGTCTTAGTAACCATCATCACTAACAAGTAAGTCAATGAATAAAGGTCCTCAGGTGCCAAGCTACAAAATGTGGGATGAGCATGGATGAGGATGGGTGGGAGAAGTCTCCAACTCTAACACAATTAGGGAAGGATGTGCTGACCTCAAATGGCTGGGGGGCTGGGATCCTGCCACAGAGGGGGATTCCAAACCTCACATCCCCTGACCCAGGCCAGAAGACCAGGTAGAGTCCAAGGACCCTGGGGTGGCCCAATGGCAATAAAGGTCAAAAGGAACTAGGGATCTGCCTGGTCCCTCAATCCCCTACTCTGAGCAGGGCTGCATGACGAGGCCAGAGGCCATCCACAGCAATCTGCCTTTACAGGAAAACAGGGACTGCAGGCTGCCTCTGGCTCACTGAATCAGGGTGGTGTTTTCATAAAGCAAGACCACTTCCTCACATTTGACCAGCAGCTCATGTGTTGACAGCACAATGACTGACTTGACTCAGGCCCTGATGAATGAAATAGAAAATTCATAGCAAACCCATCTTTAGCTCTTCCACATCATCAGGGGCTCTGATTCAATTCCGTCCAGAAAGGTGTCTGAAATGATTTCTAAACATGCTGGGGACTCACCTCTGTGTGGAACTTTTCAGGAAAAAGGGGATCAAATCTCATGAAGCAACTCTTCTCTCTTCTAGCCCATGGGCAATGCAAGGAACCTGCATGATACCAGAGGCTCACTTCTCTCTTCTCATGTCTTCTGGAAAGGATTCGTTAATGCTTCCTGCAAGGTGAAGCAGAAGCCTGCATCCCCAGCTGCACAGAAGTGTTTTAGGGCAGTGTCTCCCTTAAAACCCAAAAATAAAAAAAACAGGTCATTCAACAGGCACATGGATTCGAGTACATGTTCAATGATCCCTCCTCCCTGGAGCCTTCCACATGCCCATCTTCCACATTCACAGAGCAATGCTTGGCCATTCTCAAGACCAGGAGACCATGATGCTCATCACCAGGAAGTCAATAAGGAACATGAAGAGAGCAGCATGGATTGCAGAAGGTGGCACATCAAGGATCTTCAGCTCTGCTGCAATAACACAAGAGCTGAACTTCAGTATTGACTTTTTGCCAACTACCAAGTACGATAGCAGTGTCAAGCCCAATATGCAGATATGCAAGTAGTAGGTGACACCCCGCATCCATTCACAAAAGTGGGCAACATCTGCATCAGAACAAGGAAGTATCTTACCCTTACTCATAAAAATCATCAGAAACAAAATAAAATGGATGCAAGACTTCTCATTTCACTATTAGGTAGCTGTTGGAATTCCCTATTAAATAATACCTCCTCCAAAATAAAAAGTATCTCAGACATGTGTCAACTATTCAATGGATGACATTTTAAAAACTATGGACTTTACTTAATATTTATGTATGCTATATCCCTGCCTAAGGCTCTATGAGAAAGGAGCACATAGAATTGGATCTTTGAAAAATCTCACAATTGCTGATAAATATTACTGCTGATCTCAGGCATGGCGAAGTGAAAAGTGGGACTTTGGATATTCCAAGAATGCTATGTTGTGGGATTGGTGTCCCTGATTCATACATAGCATATGGTTTCTATGAAATCCAGTGAGGGAGCAGGAGTAACGAAGCTGATTGCACAGATGACCTCAGGGAATACTGACAGATAGGCCAAATGAAAAATATGCTCCAGCTAACCATTGGTATTTGGGCTTCTGATCCCAGTCCTGTTTTTAAAAAAGGTGCAGACAGGCAGTGTTCATTAAAAACTGTCTACCATGTAAAAGTGGGTAATTTAAATGGCATCTAGTTACACATCTGATAGAATGGTCTGGCAACATATGAATTTCATTCTAACAACAACAACAACAACAAAACATAGAAAATGAGACATAAAGATAAAACCTTGTCTTCACCAGGATGCCTAAAAATAGGTTTTATTTGGCTCATGCAAATAAATATCTTTCAATAGAATTTCTGATTTCTGAATGAATCCATTCAACTTCATACTGCACAGATCACAAGGTTTTCTTTACAGAAAATTCTCTTCTTCTTCTTAAAGCCAGGACATAGGAGGGGAATGACCCAAAGGATGAGAGAATGGCTGGAACCGTTCTCAAATGTGCCCATGTAGCCTAAAGTTTGAAGGCATCTAATTGTACTCTAAAACAATTATGAACCTATTCGATCCATTATTAATAAATATCACCACTTTACCACTTGAACCAAATCACAGAAAATTGGAAACAGATGATCATTGGCTTTGATACCTTTACTTCTGTTTCATTACTCAGAGTCGATCAACTCTATACTTCAAGTGACACAGATTTATTACAGAATGCCTAAGATCCTAAGGATCTATTTTAGCTCACCCCATGGTATTGCTTCATTATTTTATTATTTTGTAAGTAATAAAAAATAACTTCATGTTGGATGATATATTCAAGCCATGAATATATCATCCAACATTGTTCTTCCCAAAATATTAGCCCAATTTCTGCGCGCGCTCACTTACTGTTCAGGAATTTTACTAATTGTTTGAAGGTTCTAGAGGACCTGTTAGACTCCTAATGGACAAACCATACAACATACTCCAGAGAACGGACGAGTGCCATAAGAAGAAAATAAGGTCAGCCTACAGCAATGGGCAGCTGCCTGCCCTCGGCTGGGAGGAGCCCTGGCCATGGCACCAGGGCTGCTGGGCAGCAGAAGCCTCCACAGCCCTGCAGGGAGCCTGGAGCACAGCTCTGCCTAACCATGCTCAGCCCTGGACAGATGCACATGAGTTCCCATCACAGGCTCGAGTGTGACAGTCCCAGGTGCATGCCTGTCATGCCAGCCACCAGGGAGGCTGAGGCAAGAGGAACGTTTGAGGTCAGCCTTGGCAACTTAGACCCAGAGGCAAAGGGGAAATACTTTTACAGGGGTCTCTGAGGGTGTAGCTCAGGTAGGTCACTTGCCTCACAGGCTCAAGGCCCTGGGTTCAATCCCCAGAACCCACGTACACACAAAAAGTGAACTTGGAATATTGTTTAAAATGATGGGTCAGGTACACACAAGGACTTCAATATGACCTCTCAGAGGAGCTCAATTTGAGATCAGACTGAACAAAAGACCACCTGGACCATTGACTCAGTGTCTGAAACCCTCTGTGAGCATGGGAAGCACTGCTGGCAAGACACCAGAGGGCCAAAGCACTTGTGCCCCCTGCAGGGGCGTCTCTTGTCTACCGCCAAAGACTGTTCCCCTCCTGGGGCAGCTGAGAGCAAGCTGGGCCTTGGAGCAAGGACTAGTGCTTTAGATATAGACTATGCAAGCAAGGGGCAATGTCTTTAATAAAACTAAAATTAAAAAGTCACATTGAAAAAATTTTAAAAAGAAGAAAATAAGGTCAAGTAGAGGAAGCCCATTTTCACAGGAAAAAATCCCCCAGTGAAAAGCATCAGAATAGATACCAAGAAAAATACCAACAAAAACAGTGTGCTCCCACTATGTATCTACTCAACATGCAAAAGTTAGAAAGCTAGATAATACAATCCTGGCCACAGGTAGAGCTATGCAGAAGAGCCACCTGGCAGTGCTTAGTCAAAGAAGTAAACATGCACACTTTGACCTAGAAATTCCACCTGTGTGTAAACCAGGCGGTGCTTAAGCAGTTTCACAAGGGGACATGCACAGGGAAATTTATCCTCAGGTTCTTATAGACTTGTCTGTGCTTACAGGGAGTTGATGGTTGTCAAGATGCCCACAGCTGCGAAAGTCAAAAGCTAAAAAAATAATAGATGCCAACCTGGATATATTAATAATCCCGTATCTATGATCACCTTCATAAGGTAGCTTCCCAACTTCTGTGTGGAAGTGAGTTTCTCCTTGGCCCTTACACTGTTGTGGAGACCACTAGGAGTTCAGCTTTGTGCAGGATCATCTGACCTGGACTTTTGGCAAGACCTGTACAGCCCTCACACATGCTCAGATGCTACAGGACTTTTCAGACCAGTCCAGACAACAGTAGGCATCCATTCATTGTCTGCACTCTACAGATTCCTAGATGCACGACATTCATTACCATCAAATGCAGAATTTTCATCAAAAACTAATATATATATCATTCCAATCTGAATCAAGAAAATCGGAAATATCCCCAAATCCAAAGAGTGGATCCCCATTGTGATGCTACAAGTTGAAAATTCCACAGCTGACCTCATGGGATGGTTCACAGTCAAAAGACAGCTGCATGAAAAATATTACATGACCTTCCTGCTATGTGAAAAGTGGCATGTGAAGTACACATGCATGTCTTCCTCAGACATGGGTTCATTTGCAAGACACCTTGTGCAATTGAAAATACTCCAAAAGGGGAGAAATCAGAACCATGTCTCCAAAGTATTTCAGCAGAGACCAACTCCATCTGTCTATCTATCTCTCAGTGAGTGTGTGTGCTCTTGTGTGTGTTTGTGTGTCTTTGTTTGTGTTTGTACCATCATAGCTGATACTTCATTGCCCCCATTGGAAAACTGACTCAGATAATGCCATCTGCCAAACTCCTAAAAACCAAAGTTCTTGCTGATAGAATGAAACATTCCTTCCTGTTGGTTTGGATGTGTCCTTTAGGAATCACTGCTACATTTAGTATACTCAAATCATCACAGTAGATCAGGTAACAAAAACATATATATTTTAAAATAATAATAATATATTAATGGAAACAACAAATACAGGATAGAGTAACAACTGTGTTACTAAACAAGGTCAAGGACAATGGCAAACTATAGATTCAAACTTTGAAGAAAATAGTAATCAATGTAAATATTCCTGGGCTGCCTCAGCCCCGCCCAGGCACACAGCAACAGAATGGTTTTGCAAGCATCCTCAGGAGGGCAGGAGCCTTCTTTGCAGGACGAGAGGGAGGTTGAGGCTCGATCCACCCATCATTCTTTTGGGAGAGGCTCCTTTTCCTCAGCACAAAGTTGGATTTTTTGTGAGGATTCTTGGCATAAAATACGTTGGCCTCTGCTGGAATCCTCAGCTCTGGGGAGAGAGGGGTGTACAAAAAGAAGGTGGCACTCAGGAGGTGCTCCCTAGGACACGCCAACATCTGAGAGCCTGTGCCAGAAAAGGCCAGAGCCACACACCTGAGAGCTCTCCAATTCAGCACCAATACCAACAAAGACAGCCTCCACAGTCCTCCCTGAGGAAGAACTAGGCAGAGCACTTCAACAGACCTAATGTCTGTTCCTACCGAAGGCTTTGGACTCCAGAATATCTCAGGTCCTCTTGCATCTGCCAAAGCACACCACTAGGGTTTGCATCTGAAATCTCCCACAAAAGGCTCCTGTGCCGAAGATTCAGTCCCCACATGAGCCATCTTCATAGGTGGGTTTGGAGGGAAGCATTGGATGGTGAGTGCTCTGATGTCAACATGAAATTCTCATTCAAGATGAATACACTACTGGGGGTGGGAGGGACTGGAAGAAAGGTTGAGCATGGTTGGAGTAAGACCTAAACAGGGTTGTGCCCTGGGCAACAGTACCTTGTTCCTGTTGGCTCCACTGAATCCTCATTCTCCAAGGAGAGGTCCTCCCTCTCCATCTTTCTCTCTCTCCCTCTCTGCCAGCCTCAATCTCTCTCTCCCAGTCTATGCCTTTGTGGCAAGGGCTGAGGAGCTCTCCACTGCCACACACTAGAGCTTTATGGACAGCCTCAGTGCACAACCAAAGAGAAAGCTATGAAACCCAGAGAAAAAAGGCCTAGGATTCCTCCTCTGAGTTATTTTCCTCAAGTATGGCCACAGTGAGGACAGGCTGACCAGCACGGATACCACGTTAGAGCCATGCTTCTGCGTTGGTGGAGCCCGCCTCCATGTGAACCAGGCTTCTGAGAATGGAGGCCACATTCCAAATACTGCCCTACTGAGAACAATGGTTCCAAAGACCAGCAAAGGGACTGCTTCCCTCCAACATGGTGTATGGCCCAGTGGTGCCATGACCCCGAGTGGGGGAATACAACAGCCGCTTCTCCTTCCTCTGAACATGTGTTTCCTGTCGCCCTCCTCTAACCTAGAGCCTGTTCTCCATCCCTTCTGGGTTGGATGTGGAGATCTCTGCTATGAATTTCTTAGGCTACCAAGGCCCCAGACAGACTTCCTCTTCCATAGACTCTACTAACCTAACAGTAGGTTAAGATAGGAGACAAGTGATCCTAGAACTCATAGGGATGGTGGTCTTCAGGGTACATAGGCTGGGATAATGGCTGCTGTGGTGTTTGGCTCACAAAAACCAACCAACCAACCAACGAAAAAGCGCTGGCATTATTATCAGATGAGCTCTGTGGCTACGTGCTCAGGAAGCCCTCATCTGACTTTAGTTAGGGATCACAACCTGGCTATTGTGATCACTCCTTGCCTAGTGGACTCAGGTGCGTAAGACCATGGAATTTATGCAAAAACAGATGATTCAGGCTGTCTCCCAGGCTGTGTTTTCTTCCCAATTTCATCCTGTTACTGCTTGCTAGAATCCTGGCAATGCTCTGCCCAGGCAGTGGTTTTTTGGTCACACAGAAGGCTTTCAATAGTACTGCTTCAGTCCACAAAATGCCAGTTCCCTCTTTAGCCCATGCATTCCCATGTTCCTTTGAAACCACTCCTATCCCAGACCATGAAAACATACTGCTCCTGGAGAGAGGCTTTCCTCCTCACTCCTCAAAGATGTCAGCTTTGGATGCCTGTTCATGTCCAGGGGAGGGCACCTGGTGGGGAGCCACAATATCCACCGGGGTATACCATTGGACCTCAAGACCTTGCACCAGCAGAAGTGCAGTTGGCTTTGTGCACGAACCCAACACACCTGTTGGAGTGTTCTTGGGGGTCAGAGACTACTCTTTGTTGCTAAGAGTTGACCTGAGTCCACATCCTGACCCTTGCTCTCTGCTATCTGATTGTCTCACTTACTCTGACGGCGAGAGATGATTTGGCCCAGCTCATAATCCTCTGGATTCTCCTCAGTAAGGAAGTGTAGGTCGAGGGCGCTGCGGATGACGACAGGAGCCCTATCGTGGCAGGTCACCTGGAGCAGCATGGGAGACAGGCCTTCAGGAAATGGGCCTTGAAGTGACTACTCAAGGACAGTGGGCAGGGGCATTCTGGAGGCACCTCCACTCTAAATACAAGGGCAACATCCATGCCCCTACTACCCGAGGCTGACCTCCTGCTCATCGTGTGGGCTCTTCCCACAGGCTACTAGCCCAATCCTTGTACATAGGACTTCCTGGGCCTGCCATTGCTCTTTGTGGAGCTGCACTCCTCTCGGAGTGAAAGGACCCCACTACCTGCATACAGATGCAATCTCATCCCACAAGTTGGGAGGAATGGGACAATAGCCTCCAAGATCCCAGGTCTGCCCGAGGATGCAGGCGGCATTGGGAATGGCCTAGGCACAAAACCTAGAGGCTTTGGTCTGGATTGCCAGGGCCAAAAACAGACCCAGGAACATGACCACACACAGGAGAGCTGAAAGATAGCCACGAGAGCTCCTGGCCTCCAGAGGCTCAGTGCTGGCTGGGATGTAGGAGGGCACCTCATCCGGCAAGGGTGGTCATTGGGTTACCTGGACATTTAGTGTGCTTGCTCCACATCCATATCGACTCTGCAGAGAGACTCTCTCAGCTCCTTGTTCAAGGAACATGGAGAACCTCACACTGCTGTCCTCCTCCATAGACGTCAGCATCCCATACAAGGGAACCTGCAACCTAGTTCCTGTCCTATTCTCATCTGTCACCCATACCTGTCCCTGCCCTTCTGGACTGCATGCTGCCACCTGACACACAGACTCCCTCAGACATGGCAGTGGACAAGCTGCTGCACTCGCTCATCTCAGCTCCAGCCCTTCACACTGACCTCTCCCTTCTTGATTCCCATCTATCCTCCTGATCATCCAGAAGCTCCAAATTCAAGAGGGCATGAGTAGTCCATGGTATTGGACCAGTGTCTGCTCCCCACCCAGGTGTAAGCACCACGGGACACCCCTGCTCCCAGGCTTACCAGAACACTCTTGGCCATCTCTGGACTTTGTGTTTCTAAGTGGACACGAATTAAGCAGGTGTCTCCCACCTGCTTGTGGGAAAGCGGCCTGGAGGACTTGCAGGTTGATTCTGAGAACTGTGGGGGATGGAACATCAGCAAACCCAGAAACAGAAAGCCACCCCAGACTGTCAGTTGGCTCTATGGGCTTCCAGCAAATATGTCCAGGTGCTGAGGCTTCTTATTTCCTCAGGTCGGAGTGGAATGGCAGCACATGCACAGCTTGAATAAGGTAGGTGTTTACCTCCTTTCCCTTGACCTGGGGGCGTTTCCTCACCATGAAATATTGTATTCCCAGATTCATGGACAGACACACGAGTGAGTGGTCAGAGACCTTGATTTCTGCAGAGCGAAGTGGAGAGAATTGTTAGGTGGCACTCAAGGATTATACCACAAAACACCCACAACCCCTGAGAGTCTCCGCCAGGCCCATCACACTTTGGTATTTTGGGGCCAAGGCCCACTTTCTCTTGGCTGTCAGTTATCCTGAGCCCACTGTGGATCATGTCTCCCCACTGTCTGATTGTCCTACTTACTCTCATCCTCAGACATCATATACAGCAGCTCAAAGTTGTCCACATCCTCATGCTGCAACAAATTTTGGTCCAAGGCCCTGCGGATGAGGCTTGTCACCATCTCCTGAAAGGTCACCTGGATCAGGGTGGGACAAATGTCATCAGAGAATGGCTTTTAGAAGAGCTACCCAGAAGACTGTGGTCAAACATTCAGGAGAAATCTCAGCTACATATACAAGGGCACAATCTTGTTATCCTGCTACCTGAGTGTGTCCTCCATATACCACCTGGGTTCTTGCAATGTGCTACTAGAACAATCCTGGTACAAATATCTGCCTGTACCTGCCATCTCCCCTCCCCCTGGGGACCCACATTCCACTCATGTCAAAGGACCAAACTGCCTATGCACAGACACACTCTCATCTCACTGAGATGAGAGCAATGGGCCAGGGATCTGCGCACCAAGTGTGATCTGGGATGTAGGCTGCCTTTGTGGGTGGAAGAGGCAGATGCACTGAAAATTTGGGTCCTGACTGCCACGATACAAAACAGACTCAGATACAAGAGTGTGCACTTGAGTGCTTCATGATAGCTTTGAGAGGCCCTGGCCTCTGGAAGCTCGGTGCGGGTCTGGTTGTCATGATGTACTTGACTCAGCACTGGCAGTCACTGAACATGTCTCCTCTGCAGCTGGACACCTGCAGCATTAGCGTGTCTACTGCACATCCATAGAAATTCTGCCAAGAACCCCTTTAGCTCCGTATTTACATACATGCAAAGCCTAACATTCCGACGCTTTGGCATGACCCCCCAGGTGATCCCGACCCCAAATTCCTACACCTAGTCATGCTAAGGAGGTTCTCTTCCCTGCCACCAGGAACACATCCCCTCCTACACATGTGACAAGTCACTGCCACCTCCTCTGCTCCAACTTCACTCATTGAGAATACCAAGTTCTAGGCACTGCAGCCTGCACCCTGGACATATCTCTGCCTTCATCTGTCCACAGCACTTCCGTCTGCACTTCTGGCCTGCAAAACCCACAATACACAGGCCCACTCACCACTGAAGCTGGGCATGCTGATGCTCTCCCTCCTCAGGTCAAGCCCTTAAGACGGACCTCTCTCTTCTTTATTTCCCACCATAGCCCTGGGGTTGGCTGTGTCTCCTGCCTTCCACTGTGTGGACACCCAGGAGGCAGCCCTGCTGTCGGGCTTACCGGGATGCGCTTTGTCTCCCTCAGGCTCTGTCCCTCTAGGAGGACGTGAACAACGCGGCTGTCTTCCACCTGCTCGCTGGAGTGAAGCAGTGAGGAGCTGCTACTCACAGCTGCTGGGGTCCTGGATGCCACTGCCACAGAAGGTTCCAAGAACTGTGGGGGATGACAACATCAGCAAAGCCCAGCAACTGCACCCCACCCAGCCTGGCAGTTGGCTCTGTGGGCATTCTACAACATCCATCCAGAACCTGAGGTTCTTGTCCCCTTGGAGGATGTGGAGTGGCACCAGGAGTAAAGACTGAAGAAGGTGGCTGTTTTGGGAACAAGAGATCCAGCACCTGCTGGGTGGGGATGAAATCCCAGGAGATTAACCCCATGTTGCTGCTGAAATGTAGGTTCCTCCCACAAATGACAGGCAGGAGCTCATTCCTAAGCTGGTCCTGCCTGTAAGGTTCAAGGCTCTGAACCCTGAAGGGCTCCTCCGTGTTCTGATCATTTTCACCCTGGGTTGGGACCAAGAATGGTGGGTTCAAAATGGAAATGGTGACAAACAGAAAAATGACTTGTGCCAATACACTAGAGTCAAAGCACAATGGGACAGTTCCCATCAGTACAAACACACACACACACACACACACACACACACACACACACACACACACAGAGTCAGAATAGGAGTCCTGGGCCATTCATCAGGGATCAGACTAGAGGGCCTGCTGGGCTCACCTGCCCTGTGCTACTCACTGTTACTCTTGAGCTCCTCTGCGACAATCGCCAGAGGCTCTGGCGTCTAAGATGAAGCCTCACCCAGTGTATCCACAAAAGGGCTAGTTGGCCCCCCTGAGATTCCTGGGAGCCTGAGGCTCGGCATTGTCTGCAACCACAGGAGAACATCCTTCTCCCTCCAGTGGCTCCAACCAAGTGAGCTCGGATGGCTTGGTCAGTGAAGTGGGTGCCTGGATACCAGGGTTCCATGTTCTGTTTGATCCATTGTCAAGGCAATGATGTCATTTCCTGTGCCCATACCTGAGCCTCTTTTCACATAAGACCACTTTCAACAGCCCTATGGGCTGCCGATTTCTCCTCCATGCCTACCCATCTCAGGTGCGCAGGTGTTCACCAACAACTACCCAAACATCCCCACCAGCATCTGCCCTGCTTGGTGCCACTAGAGTTCCAGCTTGGAGCCTTCAAAAATGCATTCACAACCAGTCCTTCCCTCTCAGCAGCTTTTGGACCCTGGTCCCATCATTGTGCAACTCATGGTGTGCCCAGTCTTTTCTGGAAAGTAGGGTAGCATCTAATCTCTAGGGTTTATTGTGTCTATTGGCCCATAACACCCTCTGTTCTCTCTGAAACCAGAGATGGGACTCACAGGTGGCTAAAGCACAAATGTAGAGATGGGATAATCACAAGAAAGGGAGAGACAAAGAATGCACCCTAACTCAATCAGGCCTGTGTCCCACACAGGGACATGGCCAATGTCCGTCCCATCGTGGCTGCAGTTCCCTCTCTACACCATGGCAAGTTGGAGGGGACTGAGATGCAGAGGCTGCTCCCCTCTGCCATACAACTTCCCAAGGCTTCTCCTAAGATTTCAAAAGGGCCAAGTGTGTCTAGTGTTGGGGTCTCACAGAGACTCCGAGGTACCACAGCATCCTGCTGCCCAGAACCGGTTCACCCCTCACCTCAAGGGGGCTCAGCCTCTGGATTCATGGGAATTGAAGTGGGTACAGGTGATGGGATATCACCTCCAAGACTGAGTTATGCCAAGTCCATGACCCCTGTCTGCATCCCTGTCTCCAGCACCACTCCCCCCTCTCTCTTTCCTCCTCAGAGCAAACAAATCCATTTAGCAAGTGTGTCCTGTGATAAAGACATGACGGTCACCCATCCTCTCATTACAAAAACACTGAGGCTCAGCCAACATGGATCCTACAGGGAACACAGGCATAAACTCAGACTCCGATCCTCCCAGCCAAGCCTCAGTGGAGCCTGGACTCCCAGCCTCCTGAGTCAAGGAAACAGAGGTTCCTAGCCGAGCCACCTTGGATGCAGCCGCACACAAACTGAACTCATCAATGCCCCTTGCTCTCAGTTGTGAGTAAGAGGGGAAGTGGTGTTTCACAACCCTGGACATCAAGTGCAGTCTCCAGGCGTTGGGGTGTGCCCTGGCCTCTGTCTATCTGCCCAGGCTCTCCAACCCACACTGGCCTCTTACCCAACCTCCTCCTAGGGCCAAACTCAATCCTGCCTCTCAATTTCTGCTGCCTTCCCCAACACACTGCTCCCCAAAATGAGCAGGGCTGGCTCTCGGTTATCATGCTGGTGCCAGCAGCAATGCCACCCCACTGACATAATTCTGAGTCCCAACCTAGGCACTCCAGCTGTCTTTGCCACACCTGGCCTGTTTGGGCTCTGGCTCTTGCTCTTTTCTTTCATGTGCATGTGTTTTGAGGTTTTGAGTTTCTCCCACTGCAGAACTGCAGCTGTGGCAGGGTAGAGCTCATGAGGGTGACATTCTGAGCCACATCCAATCCCATCAGGACTGTTCACTGGGGTGACTGCTGGAACACAGTGATGAGTGAACACATGGGAGGTGGTTGGACCCACCTTGCCTCTGAGTGGCTTCCTTTCAGGACAGGAATGTAGGCATGGGAGCCCCTGGCGTGGGATGCTTTGCACAAGGCGTGACCATGGGCTCTCTTTCCTGGCAAAAATGGCTCCACTCAGCATGGAGAGCACTGTCATTCCTGGTGGCTAACAACAGCCCTGGACCCCAGAAAGGAACCCACACTCAAGATTAACGTCTGAGTGTGCGTGTCCTCGAGGAAATGAGGTCTCCTGATCCCAGGTGCAAAGGGGTAAGTCCTCTAACTCCAGGGGCCATGAAGGGACATCTGAGTTTCCCTCGTCCTTCTTTCCCTCTCTAACTAACCACAGTTAGGACCCTGGCCTCATTCCCCAGTGAGGATCATTAGGCTCCATAAAGGACAGTCTCTAAGATGCTCAGTGGACCAACACCCTCTGCACAACCCATAACCCTATTCACCCAAGAGGCAAGAGGATTTCTATTCAGGAAAACCAGGAAAGGGAGAGCCTTTCTCAAGGACACAAGGACATTAGTGAGTGAGGGAGTGATTAATGGATGGAGAACTATTTCCAACACCAACTTCCAGGAGCATATATGGCCCCCTGGAGAATTCTGCAGTGTGTTGGTGATTAAGGAGAACGTGTGAATTCAGGGGTCACTAGGTCCTCTCAGCCATAAGGAGGGAAACTGCCATAAAGGAACTAGGACAAGGGTGCGAGGAATGCTCACTGGTGGGAGATCGGAAGGAAGGAAAGTGTACTCATTAGAAAAGTGTCGCCTGAAAATTCTTAGCCAGCCAAAAGTCGTGCGAACTTGTGTGGGAAAAGAGTCTTTGCACAGTGATGAAGCTAAGAGCTCACATGATGGAACACAGCATCAACTGGGACCAAATCCAATATCTGATATTCTTGTAGGAAGAGGAGAGTCTGGACCCAGATACCAGGGAGACTGGGGGATACCGGATATGTGAGGTTGGAGCCAGGGCGGGATGCCCATATGGGAACCACAGATCGTGGGCAGCAATAGGAGAGTGGGCAAGGGCTGGGAGAGTTGGGGAGACAGTCCCCTTGAAACCTGGGAGGGGTTATGGCACTGGGACAGCCCAACACCTACTGTGTTGAGCCTCTGGAGCTCAACGGAAGACACTTCCTCTGTTGTCGGCCACCCAGTTAACAGAGTTTGGTTGCAGCAGCCTAGGACCCAGCTGAAGGTCTGAGCATGTTGGCCATGCAGGTTGGATCTGGACCACAGACACCCTCATCAGAGATTGTAGGGTCTCAGCCCTGAGGCAAGACAGGCACTAAGTCAGGCCAGGTGGGGAAACCGATAGGCACACACTCTGGGGGCTGGTGCCTGTGTTACTGGGAGCACTTCTGATCGCAATTCCCTGATCTGCTGCCAACACAGGCTACAGAGGAGCGTACAGAAACACAGACCACGGATCTGCCCCACTCAGTGGGCCCAGGCCAACACCACACCCAGCAGCCTCGTGCCATACCCAATGAGTCTCGAAGCGGCCCCCTCTTCCCATCCTGAGAGCTCTTCCCTTCCTCATGTGCCAATAGCTCCCTACTGTCACTGGCAATATCTACTCTGTGAGATGTCAACATCCGTGGGTACTGTTCTCTCATCCCAGGACAGTGTGGTCCCACACACCCTGGTGAAATGGGCCACCTGGAGGCTGGACCTGGAGGTTGTTGAGGCTGAATGGCAGCGGTGGTCCTCTGGCACTTAATATTATTTAAGTTAAAAAAAAACAAAAACAAAAACAAAAAACGGGTCTTGGTGCTCAAAAATGTTTGATTTGCATATTCTCATCCCCTAACCCCAATATTTTCATTATTTCCTCACATATGAAATCTTACTAGCATAAAGGTAATTTCGTATTAAACAAAGTGGATTGAAATAACATTGGTAAAAATAATCAATCACCATACTTTCAATTTTTGTTCTGCTTTCCTATTAGAAACCACTTGGATACAAGAGAACAGAGGACAGACTCATGGAAATGCTTGAAATGACAAGAAGCTCCCACTCAAGCTCAGCATTCAGTCCTGGACAGGGTAAGACCAGGCCACTTTGACATCTGTGCCAAAGAGTCTACCAGACAGAATCCTCTGACTGATCCCTGACTGAGCCATAGGAACTGGCTAGAAAAGCCTTCACATCCTCAATACATTCTTCACGTCAGAATACTTGACAACCATTGATATCCATCTCTCGTTAACTTGCTCCCCAGCCAACCATTCTTCAACAAATTCAAAGGAGTAACTCATGCAAGCACACAGAAAGGGGTGTTCACTACACACATCCATGTGCGAAAAAGACAACTGGTATTTCTTGTTTGGGCTATTTCAAATGAAATCCCTTCTGCATGACCTCCACAAACCAAAGGAAAATATTTGTGAAATTCCCACGTAGAAGACAAGATACACTTGCCAAGGAGGCAGTGGCAAGAATTTTGACACTCCAAATGTAGAGTGTGTGTTTAGGAAGCAGTCACAGTTTCCATGAGAGAGTCCCATGAAATCAATTAGGAAGATCCATGCTCTAGCCCTACCATGCAAGTGATGTGACTTGAAAGAGTCACTTAGTCTTAGTAACCATCATCACTAACAACTAAGTCAATGAATAAAGGTCCTCAGGTGCCAAGCTACAAAATGTGGGATGAGCATGGATGAGGATGGGTGGGAGAAGTCTCCAACTCTAACACAATTAGGGAAGGATGTGCTGACCTCAAGTGGCTGGGGGGGCTGGGATCCTGCCACAGAGGGGAATTCCAAACCTCACATCCCCTGACCCAGGCCAGAAGACCAGGTAGAGTCCAAGGACCCTGGGGTGGCCCAATGGCAATAAAGGTCAAAAGGAACTAGGGATCTGCCTGGTCCCTCAATCCCCTACTCTGAGCAGGGCTGCATGACGAGGCCAGAGGCCATCCACAGCAATCTGCCTTTACAGGAAAACAGGGACTGCAGGCTGCCTCTGGCTCACTGAATCAGGGTGGTGTTTTCATAAAGCAAGACCACTTCCTCACATTTGACCAGCAGCTCATGTGTTGACAGCACAATGACTGACTTGACTCAGGCCCTGATGAATGAAATAGAAAATTCATAGCAAACCCATCTTTAGCTCTTCCACATCATCAGGGGCTCCGATTCAATTCCGTCCAGAAAGGTGTCTGAAATGATTTCTAAACATGCTGGGGACTCACCTCTGTGTGGAACTTTTCAGGAAAAAGGGGATCAAATCTCATGAAGCAACTCTTCTCTCTTCTAGCCCATGGGCAATGCAAGGAACCTGCATGATACCAGAGGCTCACTTCTCTCTTCTCATGTCTTCTGGAAAGGATTCGTTAATGCTTCCTGCAAGGTGAAGCAGAAGCCTGCATCCCCAGCTGCACAGAAGTGTTTTAGGGCAGTGTCTCCCTTAAAACCCAAAAATAAAAAAACAGGTCATTCAACAGGCACATGGATTCGAGTACATGTTCAATGATCCCTCCTCCCTGGAGCCTTCCACATGCCCATCTTCCACATTCACAGAGCAATGCTTGGCCATTCTCAAGACCAGGAGACCATGATGCTCATCACCAGGAAGTCAATAAGGAACATGAAGAGAGCAGCATGGATTGCAGAAGGTGGCACATCAAGGATCTTCAGCTCTGCTGCTAGAACACAAGAGCTTAACTTCAGTATTGACTTTTTGCCAACTACCAAGTACGATAGCAGTGTCAAGCCCAATATGCAGATATGCAAGTAGTAGGTGACACCCCGCATCCATTCACAAAAGTGGGCAACATCTGCATCAGAACAAGGAAGTATCTTACCCTTACTCATAAAAATCATCAGAAACAAAATAAAATGGATGCAAGACTTCTCATTTCACTATTAGGTAGCTGTTGGAATTCCCTATTAAATAATACCTCCTCCAAAATAAAAAGTATCTCAGACATGTGTCAACTATTCAATGGATGACATTTTAAAAACTATGGACTTTACTTAATATTTATGTAAGCTATATCCCTGCCTAAGGCTCTATGAGAAAGGAGCACATAGAATTGGATCTTTGAAAATCTCACATTTGCTGATAAATATTACTGCTGATCTCAGGCATGGCGAAGTGAAAAGTGGGACTTTGGATATTCCAAGAATGCTATGTTGTGGGATTGGTGTCCCTGATTCATACATAGCATATGGTTTCTATGAAATCCAGTGAGGGAGCAGGAGTAACGAAGCTGATTGCACAGATGACCTCAGGGAATACTGACAGATAGGCCAAATGAAAAATATGCTCCAGCTAACCATTGGTATTTGGGCTTCTGATCCCAGTCCTGTTTTTAAAAAAGGTGCAGACAGGCAGTGTTCATTAAAAACTGTCTACCATGTAAAAGTGGGTAATTTAAATGGCATCTAGTTACACATCTGATACAATGGTCTGGCAACATATGAATTTCATTCTAACAACAACAACAACAACAACAAAACAAAGAAAATGAGACATAAAGATAAAACCTTGTCTTCACCAGGATGCCTAAAAATAGGTTTTATTTGGCTCATGCAAATAAATATCTTTCAATAGAATTTCTGATTTCTGAATGAATCCATTCAACTTCATACTGCACAGATCACAAGGTTTTCTTTACAGAATATTCTCTTCTTCTTCTTAAAGCCTCACATAGAAAATGTCTCACAGGACATAGGAGGGGAATGACCCAAAGGATGAGAGAATGGCTGGAACCGTTCTCAAATGTGCCCATGTAGCCTAAAGTTTGAAGGCATCTAATTGTACTCTAAAACAATTATGAACCTATTCGATCCATTATTAATAAATATCACCACTTTACCACTTGAACCAAATCACAGAAAATTGGAAACAGATGATCATTGGCTTTGATACCTTTACTTCTGTTTCATTACTCAGAGTCGATCAACTCTATACTTCAAGTGACACAGATTTATTACAGAATGCCTAAGATCCTAAGGATTTATTTTAGCTCAGCCCATGGTATTGCTTCATTATTTTATTATTTTGTAAGTAATAAAATATAACTTCATGTTAATGACATATTCAAGCCATGAATATATCATCCAACATTGTTCTTCCCAAAATATTAGCCCAATTTCTGCGCGCGCTCACTTACTGTTCAGGAATTTTACTAATTGTTTGAAGGTTCTAGAGGACCTGTTAGACTCCTAATGGACAAACCATACAACATACTCCAGAGAACGGACGAGTGCCATAAGAAGAAAATAAGGTCAGCCTACAGCAATGGGCAGCTGCCTGCCCTCGGCTGGGAGGAGCCCTGGCCATGGCACCAGGGCTGCTGGGCAGCAGAAGCCTCCAGAGCCCTGCAGGGAGCCTGGAGCACAGCTCTGCCTAACCATGCTCAGCCCTGGACAGATGCACATGAGTTCCCATCACAGGCTCGAGTGTGACAGTCCCAGGTGCATGCCTGTCATGCCAGCCACCAGGGAGGCTGAGGCAAGAGGAACGTTTGAGGTCAGCCTTGGCAACTTAGACCCCGAGGCAAAGGGGAAATACTTTTACAGGGGTCTCTGAGGGTGTAGCTCAGGTAGGTCACTTGCCTCACAGGCTCAAGGCCCTGGGTTCAATCCCCAGAACCCACGTACACACAAAAAGTGAACTTGGAATATTGTTTAAAATGATGGATCAGGTACACACAAGGACTTCAATATGACCTCTCAGAGGAGCTCAATTTGAGATCAGACTGAACAAAAGACCACCTGGACCATTGACTCAGTGTCTGAAACCCTCTGTGAGCATGGGAAGCACTGCTGGCAAGACACCAGAGGGCCAAAGCACTTGTGCCCCCTGCAGGGGCGTCTCTTGTCTACCGCCAAAGACTGTTCCCCTCCTGGGGCAGCTGAGAGCAAGCTGGGCCTTGGAGCAAGGACTAGTGCTTTAGATATAGACTATGCAAGCAAGGGGCAATGTCTTTAATAAAACTAAAATTAAAAAGTCACATTGAAAAAATTTTAAAAAGAAGAAAATAAGGTCAAGTAGAGGAAGCCCATTTTCACAGGAAAAAATCCCCCAGTGAAAAGCATCAGAATAGATACCAAGAAAAATACCAACAAAAACAGTGTGCTCCCACTATGTATCTACTCAACATGCAAAAGTTAGAAAGCTAGATAATACAATCCTGGCCACAGGTAGAGCTATGCAGAAGAGCCACCTGGCAGTGCTTAGTCAAAGAAGTAAACATGCACACTTTGACCTAGAAATTCCACCTGTGTGTAAACCAGGCGGTGCTTAAGCAGTTTCACAAGGGGACATGCACAGGGAAATTTATCCTCAGGTTCTTATAGAGTTGTCTGTGCTTACAGGGAGTTGATGGTTGTCAAGATGCCCACAGCTGCGAAAGTCAAAAGCTAAAAAAATAATAGATGCCAACCTGGATATATTAATAATCCCGTACCTATGATCACCTTCATAAGGTAGCTTCCCAACTTCTGTGTGGAAGTGAGTTCCTCCTTGGCCCTTACACTGTTGTGGAGACCACTAGGAGTTCAGCTTTGTGCAGGATCATCTGACCTGGACTTTTGGCAAGACCTGTACAGCCCTAACACATGCTCAGATGCTACAGGACTTTTCAGACCAGTCCAGACAACAGTAGGCATCCATTCATTGTCTGCACTCTACAGATTCCTAGATGCACGACATTCATTACCATCAAATGCAGAATTTTCATCAAAAACTAATATATATATCATTCCAATCTGAATCAAGAAAATCGGAAATATCCCCAAATCCAAAGAGTGGATCCCCATTGTGATGCTACAAGTTGAAAATTCCACAGCTGACCTCATGGGATGGTTCACAGTCAAAAGACAGCTGCATGAAAAATATTACATGACCTTCCTGCTATGTGAAAAGTGGCATGTGAAGTACACATGCATGTCTTCCTCAGACATGGGTTCATTTGCAAGACACCTTGTGCAATTGAAAATACTCCAAAAGGGGAGAAATCAGAACCATGTCTCCAAAGTATTTCAGCAGAGACCAACTCCATCTGTCTATCTATCTCTCAGTGAGTGTGTGTGCTCTTGTGTGTGTTTGTGTGTCTTTGTTTGTGTTTGTACCATCATAGCTAATACTTCATTGCCCCCATTGGAAAACTGACTCAGATAATGCCATCTGCCAAACTCCTAAAAACCAAAGTTCTTGCTGATAGAATGAAACATTCCTTCCTGTTGGTTTGGATGTGTCCTTTAGGAATCACTGCTACATTTAGTATACTCAAATCATCACAGTAGATCAGGTAACAAAAACATATATATTTTAAAATAATAATAATATATTAATGGAAACAACAAATACAGGATAGAGTAACAACTGTGTTACTAAACAAGGTCAAGGACAATGGCAAACTATAGATTCAAACTTTGAAGAAAATAGTAATCAATGTAAATATTCCTGGGCTGCCTCAGCCCCGCCCAGGCACACAGCAACAGAATGGTTTTGCAAGCATCCTCAGGAGGGCAGGAGCCTTCTTTGCAGGACGAGAGGGAGGTTGAGGCTCGATCCACCCATCATTCTTTTGGGAGAGGCTCCTTTTCCTCAGCACAAAGTTGGATTTTTTGTGAGGATTCTTGGCATAAAATACGTTGGCCTCTGCTGGAATCCTCAGCTCTGGGGAGGGAGGGGTGTACAAAAAGAAGGTGGCACTCAGGAGGTGCTCCCTAGGACACGCCAACATCTGAGAGCCTGTGCCAGAAAAGGCCAGAGCCACACACCTGAGAGCTCTCCAATTCAGCACCAATACCAACAAAGACAGCCTCCACAGTCCTCCCTGAGGAAGAACTAGGCAGAGCACTTCAACAGACCTAATGTCTGTTCCTACCGAAGGCTTTGGACTCCAGAATATCTCAGGTCCTCTTGCATCTGCCAAAGCACACCACTAGGGTTTGCATCTGAAATCTCCCACAAAAGGCTCCTGTGCCGAAGATTCAGTCCCCACATGAGCCATCTTCATAGGTGGGTTTGGAGGGAAGCATTGGATGGTGAGTGCTCTGATGTCAACATGAAATTCTCATTCAAGATGAATACACTACTCGGGGGTGGGAGGGACTGGAAGAAAGGTTGAGCATGGTTGGAGTAAGACCTAAACAGGGTTGTGCCCTGGGCAACAGTACCTTGTTCCTGTTGGCTCCACTGAATCCTCATTCTCCAAGGAGAGGTCCTCCCTCTCCATCTTTCTCTCTCTCCCTCTCTGCCAGCCTCGTTCTCTCTCTCCCAGTCTATGCCTTTGTGGCAAGGGCTGAGGAGCTCTCCACTGCCACACACTAGAGCTTTATGGACAGCCTCAGTGCACAACCAAAGAGAAAGCTATGAAACCCAGAGAAAAAAGGCCTAGGATTCCTCCTCTGAGTTATTTTCCTCAAGTATGGCCACAGTGAGGACAGGCTGACCAGCGCGGATACCACGTTAGAGCCATGCTTCTGCGTTGGTGGAGCCCGCCTCCATGTGAACCAGGCTTCTGAGAATGGAGGCCACATTCCAAATACTGCCCTACTGAGAACAATGGTTCCAAAGACCAGCAAAGGGACTGCTTCCCTCCAACATGGTGTATGGCCCAGTGGTGCCATGACCCCGAGTGGGGGAATACAACAGCCGCTTCTCCTTCCTCTGAACATGTGTTTCCTGTCGCCCTCCTCTAACCTAGAGCCTGTTCTCCATCCCTTCTGGGTTGGATGTGGAGATCTCTGCTATGAATTTCTTAGGCTACCAAGGCCCCAGACAGACTTCCTCTTCCATAGACTCTACTAACCTAACAGTAGGTTAAGATAGGAGACAAGTGATCCTAGAACTCATAGGGATGGTGGTCTTCAGGGTACATAGGCTGGGATAATGGCTGCTGTGGTGTTTGGCTCACAAAAACCAACCAACCAACCAACGAAAAAGCGCTGGCATTATTATCAGATGAGCTCTGTGGCTACGTGCTCAGGAAGCCCTCATCTGACTTTAGTTAGGGATCACAACCTGGCTATTGTGATCACTCCTTGCCTAGTGGACTCAGGTGCGTAAGACCATGGAATTTATGCAAAAACAGATGATTCAGGCTGTCTCCCAGGCTGTGTTTTCTTCCCAATTTCATCCTGTTACTGCTTGCTAGAATCCTGGCAATGCTCTGCCCAGGCAGTGGTTTTTTGGTCACACAGAAGGCTTTCAATAGTACTGCTTCAGTCCACAAAATGCCAGTTCCCTCTTTAGCCCATGCATTCCCATGTTCCTTTGAAACCACTCCTATCCCAGACCATGAAAACATACTGCTCCTGGAGAGAGGCTTTCCTCCTCACTCCTCAAAGATGTCAGCTTTGGATGCCTGTTCATGTCCAGGGGAGGGCACCTGGTGGGGAGCCGCAATATCCACCGGGGTATACCATTGGACCTCAAGACCTTCCACCAGCAGAAGTGCAGTTGGCTTTGTGCACGAACCCAACACACCTGTTGGAGTGTTCTTGGGGGTCAGAGACTACTCTTTGTTGCTAAGAGTTGACCTGAGTCCACATCCTGACCCTTGCTCTCTGCTATCTGATTGTCTCACTTACTCTGACGGCGAGAGATGATTTGGCCCAGCTCATAATCCTCTGGATTCTCCTCAGTAAGGAAGTGTAGGTCGAGGGCGCTGCGGATGATGACAGGAGCCCTATCGTGGCAGGTCACCTGGAGCAGCATGGGAGACAGGCCTTCAGGAAATGGGCCTTGAAGTGACTACTCAAGGACAGTGGGCAGGGGCATTCTGGAGGCACCTCCACTCTAAATACAAGGGCAACATCCATGACCCTACTACCCGAGGCTGACCTCCTGCTCATCGTGTGGGCTCTTCCCACAGGCTACTAGCCCAATCCTTGTACATAGGACTTCCTGGGCCTGCCATTGCTCTTTGTGGAGCTGCACTCCTCTCGGAGTGAAAGGACCCCACTACCTGCATACAGATGCAATCTCATCCCACAAGTTGGGAGGAATGGGACAATAGCCTCCAAGATCCCAGGTCTGCCCGAGGATGCAGGCGGCATTGGGAATGGCCTAGGCACAAAACCTAGAGGCTTTGGTCTGGATTGCCAGGGCCAAAAACAGACCCAGGAACATGACCACACACAGGAGAGCTGAAAGATAGCCACGAGAGCTCCTGGCCTCCAGAGGCTCAGTGCTGGCTGGGATGTAGGAGGGCACCTCATCCGGCAAGGGTGGTCATTGGGTTACCTGGACATTTAGTGTGCTTGCTCCACATCCATATCGACTCTGCAGAGAGACTCTCTCAGCTCCTTGTTCAAGGAACATGGAGAACCTCACACTGCTGTCCTCCTCCATAGACGTCAGCATCCCATACAAGGGAACCTGCAACCTAGTTCCTGTCCTATTCTCATCTGTCACCCATACCTGTCCCTGCCCTTCTGGACTGCATGCTGCCACCTGACACACAGACTCCCTGAGACATGGCAGTGGACAAGCTGCTGCACTCGCTCATCTCAGCTCCAGCCCTTCACACTGACCTCTCCCTTCTTGATTCCCATCTATCCTCCTGATCATCCAGAAGCTCCAAATTCAAGAGGGCATGAGTAGTCCATGGTATTGGACCAGTGTCTGCTCCCCACCCAGGTGTAAGCACCACGGGACACCCCTGCTCCCAGGCTTACCAGAACACTCTTGGCCATCTCTGGACTTTGTGTTTGTAAGTGGACACGAATTAAGCAGGTGTCTCCCGCCTGCTTGTGGGAAAGCGGCCTGGAGGACTTGCAGGTTGATTCTGAGAACTGTGGGGGATGGAACATCAGCAAACCCAGAAACAGAATGCCACCCCAGACTGTCAGTTGGCTCTATGGGCTTCCAGCAAATATGTCCAGGTGCTGAGGCTTCTTATTTCCTCAGGTCGGAGTGGAATGGCAGCACATGCACAGCTTGAATAAGGTAGGTGTTTACCTCCTTTCCCTTGACCTGGGGGCGTTTCCTCACCATGAAATATTGTATTCCCAGATTCATGGACAGACACACGAGTGAGTGGTCAGAGACCTTGATTTCTGCAGAGCGAAGTGGAGAGAATTGTTAGGTGGCACTCAAGGATTATACCACAAAACACCCACAACCCCTGAGAGTCTCCGCCAGGCCCATCACACTTTGGTATTTTGGGGCCAAGGCCCACTTTCTCTTGGCTGTCAGTTATCCTGAGCCCACTGTGGATCATGTCTCCCCACTGTCTGATTGTCCTACTTACTCTCATCCTCAGACATCATATACAGCAGCTCAAAGTTGTCCACATCCTCATGCTGCAACAAATTTTGGTTCAAGGCCCTGCGGATGAGGCTTGTCACCGTCTCCTGAAAGGTCACCTGGATCAGGGTGGGACAAATGTCATCAGAGAATGGCTTTTAGAAGAGCTACCCAGAAGACTGTGGTCAAACATTCAGGAGAAATCTCAGCTACATATACAAGGGCACAATCTTGTTATCCTGCTACCTGAGTGTGTCCTCCATATACCACCTGGGTTCTTGCAATGTGCTACTAGAACTATCCTGGTACAAATATCTGCCTGTACCTGCCATCTCCCCTCCCCCTGGGGAGTCACATTCCACTCATGTCAAAGGACCAAACTGCCTATGCACAGACACACTCTCATCTCACTGAGATGAGAGCAATGGGCCAGGGATCTGCGCACCAAGTGTGATCTGGGATGCAGGCTGCCTTTGTGGGTGCAAGAGGCAGATGCACTGAAAATTTGGGTCCTGACTGCCACGACACAAAACAGACTCAGATACAAGAGTGTGCACTTGAGTGCTTCATGATAGCTTTGAGAGGCCCTGGCCTCTGGAAGCTCGGTGCGGGTCTGGTTGTCATGATGTACTTGACTCAGCACTGGCAGTCACTGAACATGTCTCCTCTGCAGCTGGACACCTGCAGCATTAGCGTGTCTACTGCACATCCATAGAAATTCTGCCAAGAACCCCTTTAGCTCCGTATTTACATACATGCAAAGCCTAACATTCCGACGCTTTGGCATGACCCCCCAGGTGATCCCGACCCCAAATTCCTACACCTAGTCATGCTAAGGAGGTTCTCTTCCCTGCCACCAGGAACACATCCCCTCCTACACATGTGACAAGTCACTGCCACCTCCTCTGCTCCAACTTCACTCATTGAGAATACCAAGTTCTAGGCACTGCAGCCTGCACCCTGGACATATCTCTGCCTTCATCTGTCCACAGCACTTCCGTCTGCACTTCTGGCCTGCAAAACCCACAATACACAGGCCCACTCACCACTGAAGCTGGGCATGCTGATGCTCTCCCTCCTCAGGTCAAGCCCTTAAGACGGACCTCTCTCTTCTTTATTTCCCACCATAGCCCTGGGGTTGGCTGTGTCTCCTGCCTTCCACTGTGTGGACACCCAGGAGGCAGCCCTGCTGTCGGGCTTACCGGGATGCGCTTTGTCTCCCTCAGGCTCTGTCCCTCTAGGAGGACGTGAACAACGCGGCTGTCTTCCACCTGCTCGCTGGAGTGAAGCAGTGAGGAGCTGCTACTCACAGCTGCTGGGGTCCTGGATGCCACTGCCACAGAAGGTTCCAAGAACTGTGGGGGATGACAACATCAGCAAAGCCCAGCAACTGCACCCCACCCAGCCTGGCAGTTGGCTCTGTGGGCATTCTACAACATCCATCCAGAACCTGAGGTTCTTGTCCCCTTGGAGGATGTGGAGTGGCACCAGGAGTAAAGACTGAAGAAGGTGGCTGTTTTGGGAACAAGAGATCCAGCACCTGCTGGGTGGGGATGAAATCCCAGGAGATTAACCCCATGTTGCTGCTGAAATGTAGGTTCCTCCCACAAATGACAGGCAGGAGCTCATTCCTAAGCTGGTCCTGCCTGTAAGGTTCAAGGCTCTGAACCCTGAAGGGCTCCTCCGTGTTCTGATCATTTTCACCCTGGGTTGGGACCAAGAATGGTGGGTTCAAAATGGAAATGGTGACAAACAGAAAAATGACTTGTGCCAATACACTAGAGTCAAAGCACAATGGGACAGTTCCCATCAGTACAAACACACACACACACACACACACACACACACACACACACACACACACACAGTCAGAATAGGAGTCCTGGGCCATTCATCAGGGATCAGACTAGAGGGCCTGCTGGGCTCACCTGCCCTGTGCTACTCACTGTTACTCTTGAGCTCCTCTGCGACAATCGCCAGAGGCTCTGGCGTCTAAGATGAAGCCTCACCCAGTGTATCCACAAAAGGGCTAGTTGGCCCCGCTGAGATTCCTGCGAGCCTGAGGCTCGGCATTGTCTGCAACCACAGGAGAACATCCTTCTCCCTCCAGTGGCTCCAACCAAGTGAGCTCGGATGGCTTGGTCAGTGAAGTGGGTGCCTGGATACCAGGGTTCCATGTTCTGTTTGATCCATTGTCAAGGCAATGATGTCATTTCCTGTGCCCATACCTGAGCCTCTTTTCACATAAGACCACTTTCAACAGCCCTATGGGCTGCCGATTTCTCCTCCATGCCTACCCATCTCAGGTGCGCAGGTGTTCACCAACAACTACCCAAACATCCCCACCAGCGTCTGCCCTGCTTGGTGCCACTAGAGTTCCAGCTTGGAGCCTTCAAAAATGCATTCACAACCAGTCCTTCCCTCTCAGCAGCTTTTGGACCCTGGTCCCATCATTGTGCAACTCATGGTGTGCCCAGTCTTTTCTGGAAAGTAGGGTAGCATCTAATCTCTAGGGTTTAATTAATCTCTAATTAATCTCTAATCTCTGCTCCCCTCTGCCATACAACTTCCCAAGGCTTCTCCTAAGATTTCAAAAGGGCCAAGTGTGTCTAGTGTTGGGGTCTCACAGAGACTCCGAGGTACCACAGCATCCTGCTGCCCAGAACCGGTTCACCCCTCACCTCAAGGGGGCTCAGCCTCTGGATTCATGGGAATTGAAGTGGGTACAGGTGATGGGATATCACCTCCAAGACTGAGTTATGCCAAGTCCATGACCCCTGTCTGCATCCCTGTCTCCAGCACCACTCCCCCCTCTCTCTTTCCTCCTCAGAGCAAACAAATCCATTTAGCAAGTGTGTCCTGTGATAAAGACATGACGGTCACCCATCCTCTCATTACAAAAACACTGAGGCTCAGCCAACATGGATCCTACAGGGAACACAGGCATAAACTCAGACTCCGATCCTCCCAGCCGAGCCTCAGTGGAGCCTGGACTCCCAGCCTCCTGAGTCAAGGAAACAGAGGTTCCTAGCCGAGCCACCTTGGATGCAGCCGCACACAAACTGAACTCATCAATGCCCCTTGCTCTCAGTTGTGAGTAAGAGGGGAAGTGGTGTTTCACAACCCTGGACATCAAGTGCAGTCTCCAGGCTTTGGGGTGTGCCCTGGCCTCTGTCTATCTGCCCAGGCTCTCCAACCCACACTGGCCTCTTACCCAACCTCCTCCTAGGGCCAAACTCAATCCTGCCTCTCAATTTCTGCTGCCTTCCCCAACACACTGCTCCCCAAAATGAGCAGGGCTGGCTCTCGGTTATCATGCTGGTGCCAGCAGCAATGCCACCCCACTGACATAATTCTGAGTCCCAACCTAGGCACTCCAGCTGTCTTTGCCACACCTGGCCTGTTTGGGCTCTGGCTCTTGCTCTTTTCTTTCATGTGCATGTGTTTTGAGGTTTTGAGTTTCTCCCACTGCAGAACTGCAGCTGTGGCAGGGTAGAGCTCATGAGGGTGACATTCTGAGCCACATCCAATCCCATCAGGACTGTTCACTGGGGTGACTGCTGGAACACAGTGATGAGTGAACACATGGGAGGTGGTTGGACCCACCTTGCCTCTGAGTGGCTTCCTTTCAGGACAGGAATGTAGGCATGGGAGCCCCTGGCGTGGGATGCTTTGCACAAGGCGTGACCATGGGCTCTCTTTCCTGGCAAAAATGGCTCCACTCAGCATGGAGAGCACTGTCATTCCTGGTGGCTAACAACAGCCCTGGACCCCAGAAAGGAACCCACACTCAAGATTAACGTCTGAGTGTGCGTGTCCTCGAGGAAATGAGGTCTCCTGATCCCAGGTGCAAAGGGGTAAGTCCTCTAACTCCAGGGGCCATGAAGGGACATCTGAGTTTCCCTCGTCCTTCTTTCCCTCTCTAACTAACCACAGTTAGGACCCTGGCCTCATTCCCCAGTGAGGATCATTAGGCTCCATAAAGGACAGTCTCTAAGATGCTCAGTGGACCAAAACCCTCTGCACAACCCATAACCCTATTCACCCAAGAGGCAAGAGGATTTCTATTCAGGAAAACCAGGAAAGGGAGAGCCTTTCTCAAGGACACAAGGACATTAGTGAGTGAGGGAGTGATTAATGGATGGAGAACTATTTCCAACACCAACTTCCAGGAGCATATATGGCCCCCTGGAGAATTCTGCAGTGTGTTGGTGATTAAGGAGAACGTGTGAATTCAGGGGTCACTAGGTCCTCTCAGCCATAAGGAGGGAAACTGCCATAAAGGAACTAGGACAAGGGTGCGAGGAATGCTCACTGGTGGGAGATCGGAAGGAAGGAAAGTGTACTCATTAGAAAAGTGTCGCCTGAAAATTCTTAGCCAGCCAAAAGTCGTGCGAACTTGTGTGGGAAAAGAGTCTTTGCACAGTGATGAAGCTAAGAGCTCACATGATGGAACACAGCATCAACTGGGACCAAATCCAATATCTGATATTCTTGTAGGAAGAGGAGAGTCTGGACCCAGATACCAGGGAGACTGGGGGATACCGGATATGTGAGGTTGGAGCCAGGGCGGGATGCCCATATGGGAACCACAGATCGTGGGCAGCAATAGGAGAGTGGGCAAGGGCTGGGAGAGTTGGGGAGACAGTCCCCTTGAAACCTGGGAGGGGTTATGGCACTGGGACAGCCCAACACCTACTGTGTTGAGCCTCTGGAGCTCAACGGAAGACACTTCCTCTGTTGTCGGCCACCCAGTTAACAGAGTTTGGTTGCAGCAGCCTAGGACCCAGCTGAAGGTCTGAGCATGTTGGCCATGCAGGTTGGATCTGGACCACAGACACCCTCATCAGAGATTGTAGGGTCTCAGCCCTGAGGCAAGACAGGCACTAAGTCAGGCCAGGTGGGGAAACGGATAGGCACACACTCTGGGGGCTGGTGCCTGTGTTACTGGGAGCACTTCTGATCGCAATTCCCTGATCTGCTGCCAACACAGGCTACAGAGGAGCGTACAGAAACACAGACCACGGATCTGCCCCACTCAGTGGGCCCAGGCCAACACCACACCCAGCAGCCTCGTGCCATACCCAATGAGTCTCGAAGCGGCCCCCTCTTCCCATCCTGAGAGCTCTTCCCTTCCTCATGTGCCAATAGCAAGCAGCCACCCCACCTGTCCGGTTCCTAACCACGCGGCCATAGCTAACCGGCTCCACAGGTGGCAACGCGGAGGGTGCAGAAGTCAAGTCCCGGAGCTAGCAATCGTTTTTGCAGCGGCGGTTACCCTGAGCGGCTAGGGCCGCCCCGCCCGAACCCGCAGTCAGCCTCCGCCATCCGGGCTCCCCCGGAAGGCATAGCACTCACACTGGGAGCAGCTACTTCTCCCTCCGGGTCCCTAACCACGCGGCCACAGATAACCGGCTCCACAGGTGGCAACGCGGCGGGTGCAGAGGTCAGGTCCCGGAACCAGCAATCGCTTTTGCAAGCGGCGTTTACCCTGAGCGGCTTGGGCCGCACCGGCCGAACCCGCGGTCGGCCTCCGCCATCCGGGCTCTCCCGGAAGGTATAGCACTCACTCTGGGAGCAGCTGCTTCTCCCTCCGGGTCCCTAAACACGCGGCCACAGATAACCGGCTCCTCAGGTGGCACCTCGGTGGGTGCTGAAGTCAAGTCCCGGAGCCACCAATCGCTTTGGCAAGCGGCGGTTACCCTGAGCGGCTTGGGCCGCCCCGCCCGAACCCGCAGTCAGCCGCCGCCATCCGGACTCCCTCGGAAGGCATAGCGCTCACTCTGGGAGCAGCTACTTCTCCCTCCGGGTCCCCAACCACGCGGCCACAGATAACCGGCTCCACAGGTGGCAACTTGGCGGGTGCAGAGGTCAGGTCCCGGAACCAGCAATCGCTTTTGCAAGCGGTGGTTACCCTGAGCGGCTAGGGCCGCCCCGCCCGAACCCGCGGTCGGCCTCCGCCATCCAGGCTCCCTCGGAAGGCATAGCGCTCACTCTGGGAGCAGCTACTTCTCCCTCCGGGTCCCCAACCACGCGGCCACAGATAACCGGCTCCACAGGTGGCAACTCGGCGGGTGCAGAGGTCAGGTCCCGGAACCAGCAATCGCTTTTGCAAGCGGCGGTTACCCTGAGCGGCTTGGGCCGCCCCGCCCGAACCCGCAGTCAGCCTCCGCCATCCGGGCTCCCCCGGAAGGCATAGCACTCACACTGGGAGCAGCTACTTCTCCCTCCGGGTCCCTAACCACGCGGCCACAGATAACCGGCTCCACAGGTGGCAACTCGGCGGGTGCAGAGGTCAGGTCCCGGAACCAGCAATCGCTTTTGCAAGCGGCGTTTACCCTGAGCGGCTTGGGCCGCACTGGCCGAACCCGCGGTCGGCCTCCGCCATCCGGGCTCTCCCGGAAGGTATAGCACTCACTCTGGGAGCAGCTGCTTCTCCCTCCGGGTCCCTAACCACGCGGCCACAGATAACCGGCTCCTCAGGTGGCACCTCGGTGGGTGCTGAAGTCAAGTCCCGGAGCCACCAATCGCTTTGGCAAGCGGCGGTTACCCTGAGCGGCTTGGGCCGCCCCGCCCGAACCCGCAGTCAGCCGCCGCCATCCGGACTCCCTCGGAAGGCATAGCGCTCACTCTGGGAGCAGCTACTTCTCCCTCCGGGTCCCCAACCACGCGGCCACAGATAACCGGCTCCACAGGTGGCAACTCGGCGGGTGCAGAGGTCAGGTCCCGGAACCAGCAATCGCTTTTGCAAGCGGCGGTTACCCTGAGCGGCTTGGGCCGCCCCGCCCGAACCCGCGGTCGGCCTCCGCCATCCGGGCTCCCTCGGAAGGCATAGCGCTCACTCTGGGAGCAGCTACTTCTCCCTCCGGGTCCCTAACCACGCGGCCACTGATAACCGGCTCCACAGGTGGCAACTCGGCGGGTGCAGAGGTCAGGTCCCGGAACCAGCAATCGCTTTTGCAAGCGGCGGTTACCCTGAGCGGCTTGGGCCGCCCCGCCCGAACCCGCAGTCGGCTGCCGCCATCCGGGCTCCCTCGGAAGGCATAGCGCTCACTCTGGGAGCAGCTACTTCTCCCTCCGGGTCCCTAACCACGCGGCCACAGATAACCGGCTCCACAGGTGGCAACTCGGCGGGTGCAGAGGTCAGGTCCCGAAACCAGCAATCGCTTTTGCAAGCGGCGGTTACCCTGAGCGGCTTGGGCCGCCCCGCCCGAACCCGCGGTCGGCCTCCGCCATCCGGGCTCCCTCGGAAGGCATAGCGCTCACTCTGGGAGCAGCTACTTCTCCCTCCGGGTCCCTAAACACGCGGCCACAGATAACCGGCTCCTCAGGTGGCACCACGGCGGGTGCTGAAGTCAAGTCCCGGAGCCACCAATCGCTTTTGCAAGCGGCGGTTACCCTGAGCAGCTTGGGCCGCCCCGCCTGAACCCGCAGTCGGCCTCCGCCATCCGGGCTCCCCCGGAAGGCACAGTGCTCACTCTGGGAGCAGCTGCTTCTCCCTCCGGGTCCCTAACCACGTGGCCACAGATAACCGGCTCCACAGGTGGCAAAGCGGCGGGTGCAGAGGTCAGGTCCCGGAGCCAGCAATCGCTTTTGTAAGCGGCGGTTACCCTGAGTGGCTTGGGCCGCCCCGCACGAACCCGCAGTGGGCCTCTGCCATCCGGGCTCCCCCGGAGGGCATAGTGCTCGCTCTGGGAGCAGCTGTTTCTCCATCCCGGTCCCTAACCACGCGGCCACAGATAACCGGCTCCACAGGTGGCACCGCGGCGGGTACAGAAGTCAAGTCCCGGAGCCAGCAATCGCTTTTGCAAACCGCGGCTACCCTGAGCAGCTTGGGCCGCCCCGCCCGAACCCGCAGTGGGCTTCCGCCACCCGGGCTCCCCCGGAAGGCACAGCGCTCACTCTGGGAGCAGCTGCTTCTCCCTCCGGGTCCCTAACCACGCGGCCACAGATAACCGGCTCCACAGGTGGCAACGTGGCGGGTGCAGAGGTCAGGTCCCGGACACCAGCAACCGCTTTTGCAAGCTGCGGTCACCCTGAGCGGCTTGGGCCGCCCCGCCAGAACCCATAGTCGGCCGCCGCCAATTTCCAGCGAAATCGAGGGGCTCCAGACAGATTTCCATCGTGCAAAGTTTGACTGCGGGAGCTCCTTTTCTCCGCACGGAGGGGTGCATAGCCTGATAGGCAATCGCCCTGCGGCTGGAGTCGGTGGCGCGCACTGGGGAGCAGCAAGGTGCCGGAGCGGGGGGAGCAAAGATACCTGCGGCCCACTGGAAAGAAAGGCCAGGGGGTAAATTTCAAAAACACAACAGTTGCACCAAGCAGAAAGAAACTCGAGCAGTATGAAAAGACAAGGAAAGAAAGGACTACAAGCTATGCAGGTCAACTCAACATTAGAAGAGGTAATAGCTGCAACTGATGGAATGTCAGATAAAGAGTTCAAGATATACATGCTTCAGATTATCTGGAGTCTCAAGGAAGACATGAGACAGCAAAATCAGACAATGAAAGATCACATTGACAAACAAATCCAGGAAGTAAAAGATCAATTTCACAGGGAGATAGACGTAATAAAAAACAAACAAATAGAAATCCTAGAAATGCAGGAAACAATAAACCAACTTAAAAACTCAATTGAGAATACTACCAGCAGAGTAGATCACTTAGAAGAGAGAACATCAGACAATGAAGACAAAGTATTTCAACTGGAAAAGATCATAGACAGCTCAGCAAGTCTACTAAGAAGCCATGAGCAGAACATCCAAGAAATATGGGACAATATCAAAAGACCAAATTTAAGAGTCATTGGGATACAAGAAGGCACAGAACTCCAAACCAAAGGAATAAACAGTTTATTCAGTGAAATAATACGAGAAAACTTCCCAGACCTGAAGAATGAGGCAGAATCCCAAATCCTAGAAGCCTACAGGACGCCGAATATGCAAAATCATAAGAGATCCACACCTAGACACATTATAATGAAGATGTCCAACATACAGAATAAGGAGAGAATTTTAAAAGCTGCAAGAGAAAGAAAGCAGATTACATTTAGGGGTAAACCAATCAGGATAACAGCTGATCTCTCGACACAGACTCTGAAAGCTAGAAGATCCTGGAATAACATATTTCAAACACTGAAAGAAAATGGGTTCCAACCAAGAATCGTGTATCCAGCGAAATTAAGCTTCAGGATAGAAGATGAAATTAAAACCTTCCACGATAAACAAAAATTAAAAGAATTCGCAGCTAGAAAACCATCTCTTCAAAAAATCCTTGGCAAAACATTACAGGAAGAGGAAATGGAAAACAACATTGAAAACCAACAATGGGAGGTAGGACAGTAAAGGGGGAAAGTAGTCAAAGAGGATAACAAATCAGGTTTAGTAACATCAATAAATAAATATGGTTAGAAGAACAAACCATATCTCAATAATAACCCTAAATGTTAATGGCTTAAACTCACCAATCAAGAGACACAGGCTAGGAGAATGGATCACAAAACAAGACCCAACAATATGCTGCCTACAGGAGACGCATCTGATAGGAAAAGATATTCATAGACTGAAGGTGAAAGGTTGGGAAAAATCATACCACTCATATGGACTGCGGAAACAAGCAGGAGTGGCCATACTCATATCTAATAAAATAGATTTCAAACCAAAGTTAATCAAAAGGGATAAAGAAGGACACGTCATACTGCTCAAGGGAACCATACACCAACAAGACATAACAATCATAAATATATATGCCCCAAATAATGGCGCAGCTGTGTTCATCAAGCAAACTCTTCTCAAGTTTAAGAGTCTAATAGACCACCATACAATAATCATGGGAGACTTCAACACACCTCTCTCACCACTGGACAGATCTTCCAAACAAAAGTTAAATAAGGAAACTATAGAACTCAATAACACAATTAACAATCTAGACTTAATTGACATATATAGACTATACCACCCAACATCAAGTAGTTACACTTTTTTCTCAGCAGCACATGGAACCTTCTCAAAAATAGACCATATATTATGTCACAGGGCAACTCTTAGACAATATAAAGGGGTAGAGATATCACCATGCATCTTATCTGATCACAATGGAATGAAACTGAAATTCAATGATAAAAGTAGGAAGGAAAAACCAAGCATCACTTGGAGAATGAACAATAGGTTGCTGAATGATCAATGGGTTTTAGAAGACATCAAGGAGGAAATTAAAAACTTCCTAGAGTTAAATGAAAACACAGACACAACATATCGGAACCTATGGGACACATTGAAAGCAATTCTAAGAGGAAAATTCATTGCTTGGAGTTCATTCCTCAAAAAAAGAAAAAACCAACAAATAAATGATCTCATACTTCATCTCAATATCCTAGAAAAAGAAGAGCAAAACAACAGCAAAAGAAGTAGAAGGCAAGAAATTATTAAAATCAGAGCTGAAATTAATGAAATTGAAACAAAAGAAACAATTGAAAAAATCGACAAAACTAAAAGTTGGTTCTTTGAAAAAATAAATAAAATTGACAGACCCTTGGCCATGCTAACAAAGAGAAGAAGAGAGAGTACCCAAATTACTAGCATACGGGATGAAAAAGGCAATATCACAACAGACACTTCAGAAATACAGAAGATAATCAGAAATTATTTTGAATCCTTATACTCCAATAAAATAGAAGATACTGAAGGCATAGATAAATTCCTTAAGTCTTATGATCTGCCCAGATTGAGTCAGGAGGATATAGACAACCTAAACAGACCAATAACAATAGAGGAAATAGAAGAAACCATCAAAAGATTGCCAACTAAGAAAAGCCCAGGACCGGACGGGTATACAGCAGAGTTTTACAAAACCTTTAAAGAGGAACTAACACCAATACTTTTCAAGCTATTTCAGGAAATAGAAAAAGAGGGAGAACTTCCAAATTCATTCTACGAGGCTAACATCACCCTGATTCCGAAACCAGACAAAGACACCTCAAAGAAAGAAAACTACAGACCAATATCTCTAATGAACCTTGATGCAAAAATTCTCAATAAAATTCTGGCGAATCGGATTCAAATACATATCAAAAAAATTATACACCATGATCAAGTAGGATTCATCCCTGGTATGCAAGGTTGGTTCAATATACGGAAATCAATAAATGTTATCCACCACATCAATAGACTTAAAAATAAGAACCATATGATCATCTCGATAGATGCAGAAAAAGCATTCGACAAAGTACAGCATCCCTTTATGTTCAAAACTCTAGAAAAATTAGGGATAACTGGATCATACCTCAACATTGTAAAAGCAATCTATGATAAGCCACAGGCCAGCATCATTCTGAATGGAGAAAAATTGAAGGCATTCCCCCTAAGATCTGGTACAAGACAGGGATGCCCTCTCTCACCACTTCTGTTCAACATAGTCCTCGAAACACTGGCCAGAGCAATTAGACAGTCAAAAGAAATTAAAGGCATAAAAATAGGAAAAGAAGAACTTAAATTATCACTATTTGCAGATGATATGATTCTATACCTAGCAGACCCAAAAGGGTCTACAAAGAAGCTATTAGAGCTAATAAATGAATTCAGCAAAGTGGCAGGATATAAGATCAACACACATAAATCTAAGGCATTCCTGTATATCAGCGACAAATCCTCTGAAACGGAAATGAGGACAACTACTCCATTCACAATATCCCCCAAAAAAATAAAATACTTGGGAATCAACCTAACAAAAGAGGTGAAAGACTTATACAATGAAAATTACAGAACCCTAAAGAAAGACATAGAAGAAGACCTTAGAAGATGGAAAAATATACCCTGCTCATGGATAGGCAGAACTAACATCATCAAAATGGCGATATTACCAAAAGTCCTATATAAGTTCAATGCAATGCCAATCAAAATCCCAACAGCATATCTTGTAGAAATTGATAAAAGAATCATGAAATTCATATGGAATAATAAAAGACCCAGAATAGCAAAAACAATACTAAGCAGGAAGTGTGAATCAGGTGGTATAGCGATACCAGACTTCAAACTATACTACAGAGCAATAGTAACAAAAACAGCATGGTACTGGTACCAAAACAGGAGGGTGGACCAATGGTACAGAATAGAGGACACAGTAACCAATCCACAAAACTACAACTATCTTATTTTTGATAAAGGGGCTAAAAGCATGCAATGGAGGAAGGATAGCATCTTCAACAAATGGTGCTGGGAAAACTGGAAATCCATTTGCACCAAAATGAATCTGAATCCATATCTCTCGCCGTGCACAAAAGTTAACTCAAAATGGATCAAGGAGCTTGATATTAAATCAGAGACATGGCATCTGATAGAAGAAAAAGTTGGTTATGATCTACACGCTGTGGGATCGGGCTCCAAATTCCTCAATAGGACACCCATAGCGCTAGAGTTAACAAATAGAATCAACAAATGGGACTTACTCAAACTAAAAAGTTTTTTCTCAGCAAAAGAAACAATAAGAGAGATAAACAGGGAGCCTACTTCTTGGGAACAAATCTTTACTCCACACACTTCAGATAGAGCCCTAATAACCAGAATATACAAAGAACTCAAAAAATTAGACAATAAGATAACAAATAACCCAATCAATAAATGGGCCAAGGACCTGAACAGACACTTCTCAGAGGAGGACATACAATCAATCAACAAGTACATGAAAAAATGCTCACCATCGCTAGCAGTCAGAGAAATGCAAATCAAAACTACCCTAAGATACCATCTCACTCCAGTAAGACTGGCAGCCATTAGGAAGTCAAACAACAATAAGTGCTGGAGAGGATGCGGGGAAAAGGGCACTCTTGTTCATTGCTGGTGGGACTGCAAATTGGTGCAGCCAATTTGGAAAGCAGTATGGAGATTTCTTGGAAAGCTGGGAATGGAACCACCATTCGATCCAGCTATTCCCCTTCTCGGTCTATTCCCTAAGCCCTAACAAGAGCATGCTACAGGGACACTGCTACATCGATGTTCATAGCAGCTCAATTCACGATAGCAAGACTGTGGAACCAGCCTAGATGCCCTTCAATAGATGAATGGATAAAAAAAATGTGGCATTTATATACTATGGAGTATTACTCTGCATTAAAAAATGACAAAATCATAGAATTTGGAGGGAAATGGATGGCATTAGAGCAGATTATGCTAAGTGAAGCTAGTCAATCTTTAAAAAACAAATACCAAATGACTCCTTTGATATAAGGGGAGTAAACAAGGACAGGGTAGGGACGAAGAGCTTGAGAAGAAGATCTACATTAAACAGGGATGAGAGGTGGGAGGGAAAGGGAGTGAGAAGGGAAAGTGCATGGAAATGGAAGGCGATCCTCAGGGTTATACAAAATGTCATATAAGAGGAAAGGAGGGGTAAGACAAGATAATACAAATGGAAGAAATGATTTACAGTAGAAGGGGTAGAGAGAGAAAAGGGGAGGGGAGGGGAGGGGAGGGGAGGGGGGATAGTAGAGAATAGGACAGACAGCAGAATACATCAGACAATAGAAAGGCAATATGTCAATCAATGGAAGGGAAACTGATGTGATACAGCAATTTGTATACGGGGTAAAAGCGGGAGTTCATAATCCACGTGAATCAACCGTGTAATATGATGTATCAAGAACTATGTAATGTTATGAACGACCAATAAAAAAAAAAAAAGGAAAAAAAAAAAAAAAAAAAAGAAATAACATTGGTAAAAATAATCAATCACCATACTTTCAATTTTTGTTCTGCTTTCCTATTAGAAACCACTTGGATACAAGAGAACAGAGGACAGACTCATGGAAATGCTTGAAATGACAAGAAGCTCCCACTCAAGCTCAGCATTCAGTCCTGGACAGGGTAAGACCAGGCCACTTTGACATCTGTGCCAAAGAGTCTACCAGACAGAATCCTCTGACTGATCCCTGACTGAGCCATAGGAACTGGCTAGAAAAGCCTTCACATCCTCAATACATTCTTCACGTCAGAATACTTGACAACCATTGATATCCATCTCTCGTTAACTTGCTCCCCAGCCAACCATTCTTCAACAAATTCAAAGGAGTAACTCATGCAAGCACACAGAAAGGGGTGTTCACTACACACATCCATGTGCGAAAAAGACAACTGGTATTTCTTGTTTGGGCTATTTCAAATGAAATCCCTTCTGCATGACCTCCACAAACCAAAGGAAAATATTTGTGAAATTCCCACGTAGAAGACAAGATACACTTGCCAAGGAGGCAGTGGCAAGAATTTTAACACTCCAAATGTAGAGTGTGTGTTTAGGAAGCAGTCACAGTTTCAATTAGGAAGATCCATGCTCTAGCCCTACCATGCAAGGGATGTGACTTGAAAGAGTCACTTAGTCTTAGTAACCATCATCACTAACAACTAAGTCAATGAATAAAGGTCCTCAGGTGCCAAGCTACAAAATGTGGGATGAGCATGGATGAGGATGGGTGGGAGAAGTCTCCAACTCTAACACAATTAGGGAAGGATGTGCTGACCTCAAGTGGCTGGGGGGGCTGGGATCCTGCCACAGAGGGGGATTCCAAACCTCACATCCCCTGACCCAGGCCAGAAGACCAGGTAGAGTCCAAGGACCCTGGGGTGGCCCAATGGCAATAAAGGTCAAAAGGAACTAGGGATCTGCCTGGTCCCTCAATCCCCTACTCTGAGCAGGGCTGCATGACGAGGCCAGAGGCCATCCACAGCAATCTGCCTTTACAGGAAAACAGGGACTGCAGGCTGCCTCTGGCTCACTGAATCAGGGTGGTGTTTTCATAAAGCAAGACCACTTCCTCACATTTGACCAGCAGCTCATGTGTTGACAGCACAATGACTGACTTGACTCAGGCCCTGATGAATGAAATAGAAAATTCTTAGCAAACCCATCTTTAGCTCTTCCACATCATCAGGGGCTCTGATTCAATTCCGTCCAGAAAGGTGTCTGAAATGATTTCTAAACATGCTGGGGACTCACCTCTGTGTGGAACTTTTCAGGAAAAAGGGGATCAAATCTCATGAAGCAACTCTTCTCTCTTCTAGCCCATGGGCAATGCAAGGAACCTGCATGATACCAGAGGCTCACTTCTCTCTTCTCATGTCTTCTGGAAAGGATTCGTTAATGCTTCCTGCAAGGTGAAGCAGAAGCCTGCATCCCCAGCTGCACAGAAGTGTTTTAGGGCAGTGTCTCCCTTAAAACCCAAAAATAAAAAAAAAAACAGGTCATTCAACAGGCACATGGATTCGAGTACATGTTCAATGATCCCTCCTCCCTGGAGCCTTCCACATGCCCATCTTCCACATTCACAGAGCAATGCTTGGCCATTCTCAAGACCAGGAGACCATGATGCTCATCACCAGGAAGTCAATAAGGAACATGAAGAGAGCAGCATGGATTGCAGAAGGTGGCACATCAAGGATCTTCAGCTCTGCTGCTAGAACACAAGAGCTTAACTTCAGTATTGACTTTTTGCCAACTACCAAGTACGATAGCAGTGTCAAGCCCAATATGCAGATATGCAAGTAGTAGGTGACACCCCGCATCCATTCACAAAAGTGGGCAACATCTGCATCAGAACAAGGAAGTATCTTACCCTTACTCATAAAAATCATCAGAAACAAAATAAAATGGATGCAAGACTTCTCATTTCACTATTAGGTAGCTGTTGGAATTCCCTATTAAATAATACCTCCTCCAAAATAAAAAGTATCTCAGACATGTGTCAACTATTCAATGGATGACATTTTAAAAACTATGGACTTTACTTAATATTTATGTATGCTATATCCCTGCCTAAGGCTCTATGAGAAAGGAGCACATAGAATTGGATCTTTGAAAATCTCACATTTGCTGATAAATATTACTGCTGATCTCAGGCATGGCGAAGTGAAAAGTGGGACTTTGGATATTGCAAGAATGCTATGTTGTGGGATTGGTGTCCCTGATTCATACATAGCATATGGTTTCTATGAAATCCAGTGAGGGAGCAGGAGTAACGAAGCTGATTGCACAGATGACCTCAGGGAATACTGACAGATAGGCCAAATGAAAAATATGCTCCAGCTAACCATTGGTATTTGGGCTTCTGATCCCAGTCCTGTTTTTAAAAAAGGTGCAGACAGGCAGTGTTCATTAAAAACTGTCTACCATGTAAAAGTGGGTAATTTAAATGGCATCTAGTTACACATCTGATAGAATGGTCTGGCAACATATGAATTTCATTCTAACAACAACAACAACAACAAAACATAGAAAATGAGACATAAAGATAAAACCTTGTCTTCACCAGGATGCCTAAAAATAGGTTTTATTTGGCTCATGCCAATAAATATCTTTCAATAGAATTTCTGATTTCTGAATGAATCCATTCAACTTCATACTGCACAGATCACAAGGTTTTCTTTACAGAATATTCTCTTCTTCTTCTTAAAGCCTCACATAGAAAATGTCTCACAGGACATAGGAGGGGAATGACCCAAAGGATGAGAGAATGGCTGGAACCGTTCTCAAATGTGCCCATGTAGCCTAAAGTTTGAAGGCATCTAATTGTACTCTAAAACAATTATGAACCTATTCGATCCATTATTAATAAATATCACCACTTTACCACTTGAACCAAATCACAGAAAATTGGAAACAGATGATCATTGGCTTTGATACCTTTACTTCTGTTTCATTACTCAGAGTCGATCAACTCTATACTTCAAGTGACACAGATTTATTACAGAATGCCTAAGATCCTAAGGATCTATTTTAGCTCAGCCCATGGTATTGCTTCATTATTTTATTATTTTGTAAGTAATAAAATATAACTTCATGTTGGATGACATATTCAAGCCATGAATATATCATCCAACATTGTTCTTCCCAAAATATTAGCCCAATTTCTGCGCGCGCTCACTTACTGTTCAGGAATTTTACTAATTGTTTGAAGGTTCTAGAGGACCTGTTAGACTCCTAATGGACAAACCATACAACATACTCCAGAGAACGGACGAGTGCCATAAGAAGAAAATAAGGTCAGCCTACAGCAATGGGCAGCTGCCTGCCCTCGGCTGGGAGGAGCCCTGGCCATGGCACCAGGGCTGCTGGGCAGCAGAAGCCTCCACAGCCCTGCAGGGAGCCTGGAGCACAGCTCTGCCTAACCATGCTCAGCCCTGGACAGATGCACATGAGTTCCCATCACAGGCTCGAGTGTGACAGTCCCAGGTGCATGCCTGTCATGCCAGCCACCAGGGAGGCTGAGGCAAGAGGAACGTTTGAGGTCAGCCTTGGCAACTTAGACCCCGAGGCAAAGGGGAAATACTTTTACAGGGGTCTCTGAGGGTGTAGCTCAGGTAGGTCACTTGCCTCACAGGCTCAAGGCCCTGGGTTCAATCCCCAGAACCCACGAACACACAAAAAGTGAACTTGGAATATTGTTTAAAATGATGGATCAGGTACACACAAGGACTTCAATATGACCTCTCAGAGGAGCTCAATTTGAGATCAGACTGAACAAAAGACCACCTGGACCATTGACTCAGTGTCTGAAACCCTCTGTGAGCATGGGAAGCACTGCTGGCAAGACACCAGAGGGCCAAAGCACTTGTGCCCCCTGCAGGGGCGTCTCTTGTCTACCGCCAAAGACTGTTCCCCTCCTGGGGCAGCTGAGAGCAAGCTGGGCCTTGGAGCAAGGACTAGTGCTTTAGATATAGACTATGCAAGCAAGGGGCAATGTCTTTAATAAAACTAAAATTAAAAAGTCACATTGAAAAAATTTTAAAAAGAAGAAAATAAGGTCAAGTAGAGGAAGCCCATTTTCACAGGAAAAAATCCCCCAGTGAAAAGCATCAGAATAGATACCAAGAAAAATACCAACAAAAACAGTGTGCTCCCACTATGTATCTACTCAACATGCAAAAGTTAGAAAGCTAGATAATACAATCCTGGCCACAGGTAGAGCTATGCAGAAGAGCCACCTGGCAGTGCTTAGTCAAAGAAGTAAACATGCACACTTTGACCTAGAAATTCCACCTGTGTGTAAACCAGGCGGTGCTTAAGCAGTTTCACAAGGGGACATGCACAGGGAAATTTATCCTCAGGTTCTTATAGAGTTGTCTGTGCTTACAGGGAGTTGATGGTTGTCAAGATGCCCACAGCTGCGAAAGTCAAAAGCTAAAAAAATAATAGATGCCAACCTGGATATATTAATAATCCCGTACCTATGATCACCTTCATAAGGTAGCTTCCCAACTTCTGTGTGGAAGTGAGTTCCTCCTTGGCCCTTACACTGTTGTGGAGACCACTAGGAGTTCAGCTTTGTGCAGGATCATCTGACCTGGACTTTTGGCAAGACCTGTACAGCCCTCACACATGCTCAGATGCTACAGGACTTTTCAGACCAGTCCAGACAACAGTAGGCATCCATTCATTGTCTGCACTCTACAGATTCCTAGATGCACGACATTCATTACCATCAAATGCAGAATTTTCATCAAAAACTAATATATATATCATTCCAATCTGAATCAAGAAAATCGGAAATATCCCCAAATCCAAAGAGTGGATCCCCATTGTGATGCTACAAGTTGAAAATTCCACAGCTGACCTCATGGGATGGTTCACAGTCAAAAGACAGCTGCATGAAAAATATTACATGACCTTCCTGCTATGTGAAAAGTGGCATGTGAAGTACACATGCATGTCTTCCTCAGACATGGGTTCATTTGCAAGACACCTTGTGCAATTGAAAATACTCCAAAAGGGGAGAAATCAGAACCATGTCTCCAAAGTATTTCAGCAGAGACCAACTCCATCTGTCTATCTATCTCTCAGTGAGTGTGTGTGCTCTTGTGTGTGTTTGTGTGTCTTTGTTTGTGTTTGTACCATCACAGCTGATACTTCATTGCCCCCATTGGAAAACTGACTCAGATAATGCCATCTGCCAAACTCCTAAAAACCAAAGTTCTTGCTGATAGAATGAAACATTCCTTCCTGTTGGTTTGGATGTGTCCTTTAGGAATCACTGCTACATTTAGTATACTCAAATCATCACAGTAGATCAGGTAACAAAAACATATATATTTTAAAATAATAATAATATATTAATGGAAACAACAAATACAGGATAGAGTAACAACTGTGTTACTAAACAAGGTCAAGGACAATGGCAAACTATAGATTCAAACTTTGAAGAAAATAGTAATCAATGTAAATATTCCTGGGCTGCCTCAGCCCCGCCCAGGCACACAGCAACAGAATGGTTTTGCAAGCATCCTCAGGAGGGCAGGAGCCTTCTTTGCAGGACGAGAGGGAGGTTGAGGCTCGATCCACCCATCATTCTTTTGGGAGAGGCTCCTTTTCCTCAGCACAAAGTTGGATTTTTTGTGAGGATTCTTGGCATCAAATACGTTGGCCTCTGCTGGAATCCTCAGCTCTGGGGAGAGAGGGGTGTACAAAAAGAAGGTGGCACTCAGGAGGTGCTCCCTAGGACACGCCAACATCTGAGAGCCTGTGCCAGAAAAGGCCAGAGCCACACACCTGAGAGCTCTCCAATTCAGCACCAATACCAACAAAGACAGCCTCCACAGTCCTCCCTGAGGAAGAACTAGGCAGAGCACTTCAACAGACCTAATGTCTGTTCCTACCGAAGGCTTTGGACTCCAGAATATCTCAGGTCCTCTTGCATCTGCCAAAGCACACCACTAGGGTTTGCATCTGAAATCTCCCACAAAAGGCTCCTGTGCCGAAGATTCAGTCCCCACATGAGCCATCTTCATAGGTGGGTTTGGAGGGAAGCATTGGATGGTGAGTGCTCTGATGTCAACATGAAATTCTCATTCAAGATGAATACACTACTCGGGGGTGGGAGGGACTGGAAGAAAGGTTGAGCATGGTTGGAGTAAGACCTAAAGAGGGTTGTGCCCTGGGCAACAGTACCTTGTTCCTGTTGGCTCCACTGAATCCTCATTCTCCAAGGAGAGGTCCTCCCTCTCCATCTTTCTCTCTCTCCCTCTCTGCCAGCCTCGTTCTCTCTCTCCCAGTCTATGCCTTTGTGGCAAGGGCTGAGGAGCTCTCCACTGCCACACACTAGAGCTTTATGGACAGCCTCAGTGCACAACCAAAGAGAAAGCTATGAAACCCAGAGAAAAAAGGCCTAGGATTCCTCCTCTGAGTTATTTTCCTCAAGTATGGCCACAGTGAGGACAGGCTGACCAGCACGGATACCACGTTAGAGCCATGCTTCTGCCTTGGTGGAGCCCGCCTCCATGTGAACCAGGCTTCTGAGAATGGAGGCCACATTCCAAATACTGCCCTACTGAGAACAATGGTTCCAAAGACCAGCAAAGGGACTGCTTCCCTCCAACATGGTGTATGGCCCAGTGGTGCCATGACCCCGAGTGGGGGAATACAACAGCCGCTTCTCCTTCCTCTGAACATGTGTTTCCTGTCGCCCTCCTCTAACCTAGAGCCTGTTCTCCATCCCTTCTGGGTTGGATGTGGAGATCTCTGCTATGAATTTCTTAGGCTACCAAGGCCCCAGACAGACTTCCTCTTCCATAGACTCTACTAACCTAACAGTAGGTTAAGATAGGAGACAAGTGATCCTAGAACTCATAGGGATGGTGGTCTTCAGGGTACATAGGCTGGGATAATGGCTGCTGTGGTGTTTGGCTCACAAAAACCAACCAACCAACCAACGAAAAAGCGCTGGCATTATTATCAGATGAGCTCTGTGGCTACGTGCTCAGGAAGCCCTCATCTGACTTTAGTTAGGGATCACAACCTGGCTATTGTGATCACTCCTTGCCTAGTGGACTCAGGTGCGTAAGACCATGGAATTTATGCAAAAACAGATGATTCAGGCTGTCTCCCAGGCTGTGTTTTCTTCCCAATTTCATCCTGTTACTGCTTGCTAGAATCCTGGCAATGCTCTGCCCAGGCAGTGGTTTTTTGGTCACACAGAAGGCTTTCAATAGTACTGCTTCAGTCCACAAAATGCCAGTTCCCTCTTTAGCCCATGCATTCCCATGTTCCTTTGAAACCACTCCTATCCCAGACCATGAAAACATACTGCTCCTGGAGAGAGGCTTTCCTCCTCACTCCTCAAAGATGTCAGCTTTGGATGCCTGTTCATGTCCAGGGGAGGGCACCTGGTGGGGAGCCGCAATATCCACCGGGGTATACCATTGGACCTCAAGACCTTCCACCAGCAGAAGTGCAGTTGGCTTTGTGCACGAACCCAACACACCTGTTGGAGTGTTCTTGGGGGTCAGAGACTACTCTTTGTTGCTAAGAGTTGACCTGAGTCCACATCCTGACCCTTGCTCTCTGCTATCTGATTGTCTCACTTACTCTGACGGCGAGAGATGATTTGGCCCAGCTCATAATCCTCTGGATTCTCCTCAGTAAGGAAGTGTAGGTCGAGGGCGCTGCGGATGACGACAGGAGCCCTATCGTGGCAGGTCACCTGGAGCAGCATGGGAGACAGGCCTTCAGGAAATGGGCCTTGAAGTGACTACTCAAGGACAGTGGGCAGGGGCATTCTGGAGGCACCTCCACTCTAAATACAAGGGCAACATCCATGCCCCTACTACCCGAGGCTGACCTCCTGCTCATCGTGTGGGCTCTTCCCACAGGCTACTAGCCCAATCCTTGTACATAGGACTTCCTGGGCCTGCCATTGCTCTTTGTGGAGCTGCACTCCTCTCGGAGTGAAAGGACCCCACTACCTGCATACAGATGCAATCTCATCCCACAAGTTGGGAGGAATGGGACAATAGCCTCCAAGATCCCAGGTCTGCCCGAGGATGCAGGCGGCATTGGGAATGGCCTAGGCACAAAACCTAGAGGCTTTGGTCTGGATTGCCAGGGCCAAAAACAGACCCAGGAACATGACCACACACAGGAGAGCTGAAAGATAGCCACGAGAGCTCCTGGCCTCCAGAGGCTCAGTGCTGGCTGGGATGTAGGAGGGCACCTCATCCAGCAAGGGTGGTCATTGGGTTACCTGGACATTTAGTGTGCTTGCTCCACATCCATATCGACTCTGCAGAGAGACTCTCTCAGCTCCTTGTTCAAGGAACATGGAGAACCTCACACTGCTGTCCTCCTCCATAGACGTCAGCATCCCATACAAGGGAACCTGCAACCTAGTTCCTGTCCTATTCTCATCTGTCACCCATACCTGTCCCTGCCCTTCTGGACTGCATGCTGCCACCTGACACACAGACTCCCTCAGACATGGCAGTGGACAAGCTGCTGCACTCGCTCATCTCAGCTCCAGCCCTTCACACTGACCTCTCCCTTCTTGATTCCCATCTATCCTCCTGATCATCCAGAAGCTCCAAATTCAAGAGGGCATGAGTAGTCCATGGTATTGGACCAGTGTCTGCTCCCCACCCAGGTGTAAGCACCACGGGACACCCCTGCTCCCAGGCTTACCAGAACACTCTTGGCCATCTCTGGACTTTGTGTTTCTAAGTGGACACGAATTAAGCAGGTGTCTCCCACCTGCTTGTGGGAAAGCGGCCTGGAGGACTTGCAGGTTGATTCTGAGAACTGTGGGGGATGGAACATCAGCAAACCCAGAAACAGAAAGCCACCCCAGACTGTCAGTTGGCTCTATGGGCTTCCAGCAAATATGTCCAGGTGCTGAGGCTTCTTATTTCCTCAGGTCGGAGTGGAATGGCAGCACATGCACAGCTTGAATAAGGTAGGTGTTTACCTCCTTTCCCTTGACCTGGGGGCGTTTCCTCACCATGAAATATTGTATTCCCAGATTCATGGACAGACACACGAGTGAGTGGTCAGAGACCTTGATTTCTGCAGAGCGAAGTGGAGAGAATTGTTAGGTGGCACTCAAGGATTATACCACAAAACACCCACAACCCCTGAGAGTCTCCGCCAGGCCCATCACACTTTGGTATTTTGGGGCCAAGGCCCACTTTCTCTTGGCTGTCAGTTATCCTGAGCCCACTGTGGATCATGTCTCCCCACTGTCTGATTGTCCTACTTACTCTCATCCTCAGACATCATATACAGCAGCTCAAAGTTGTCCACATCCTCATGCTGCAACAAATTTTGGTCCAAGGCCCTGTGGATGAGGCTTGTCACCGTCTCCTGAAAGGTCACCTGGATCAGGGTGGGACAAATGTCATCAGAGAATGGCTTTTAGAAGAGCTACCCAGAAGACTGTGGTCAAACATTCAGGAGAAATCTCAGCTACATATACAAGGGCACAATCTTGTTATCCTGCTACCTGAGTGTGTCCTCCATATACCACCTGGGTTCTTGCAATGTGCTACTAGAACAATCCTGGTACAAATATCTGCCTGTACCTGCCATCTCCCCTCCCCCTGGGGAGCCACATTCCACTCATGTCAAAGGACCAAACTGCCTATGCACAGACACACTCTCATCTCACTGAGATGAGAGCAATGGGCCAGGGATCTGCGCACCAAGTGTGATCTGGGATGCAGGCTGCCTTTGTGGGTGCAAGAGGCAGATGCACTGAAAATTTGGGTCCTGACTGCCACGACACAAAACAGACTCAGATACAAGAGTGTGCACTTGAGTGCTTCATGATAGCTTTGAGAGGCCCTGGCCTCTGGAAGCTCGGTGCGGGTCTGGTTGTCATGATGTACTTGACTCAGCACTGGCAGTCACTGAACATGTCTCCTCTGCAGCTGGACACCTGCAGCATGAGCGTGTCTACTGCACATCCATAGAAATTCTGCCAAGAACCCCTTTAGCTCCGTATTTACATACATGCAAAGCCTAACATTCCGAAGCTTTGGCATGACCCCCCAGGTGATCCCGACCCCAAATTCCTACACCTAGTCATGCTAAGGAGGTTCTCTTCCCTGCCACCAGGAACACATCCCCTCCTACACATGTGACAAGTCACTGCCACCTCCTCTGCTCCAACTTCACTCATTGAGAATACCAAGTTCTAGGCACTGCAGCCTGCACCCTGGACATATCTCTGCCTTCATCTGTCCACAGCACTTCCGTCTGCACTTCTGGCCTGCAAAACCCACAATACACAGGCCCACTCACCACTGAAGCTGGGCATGCTGATGCTCTCCCTCCTCAGGTCAAGCCCTTAAGACGGACCTCTCTCTTCTTTATTTCCCACCATAGCCCTGGGGTTGGCTGTGTCTCCTGCCTTCCACTGTGTGGACACCCAGGAGGCAGCCCTGCTGTCGGGCTTACCGGGATGCGCTTTGTCTCCCTCAGGCTCTGTCCCTCTAGGAGGACATGAACAACGCGGCTGTCTTCCACCTGCTCGCTGGAGTGAAGCAGTGAGGAGCTGCTACTCACAGCTGCTGGGGTCCTGGATGCCACTGCCACAGAAGGTTCCAAGAACTGTGGGGGATGACAACATCAGCAAAGCCCAGCAACTGCACCCCACCCAGCCTGGCAGTTGGCTCTGTGGGCATTCTACAACATCCATCCAGAACCTGAGGTTCTTGTCCCCTTGGAGGATGTGGAGTGGCACCAGGAGTAAAGACTGAAGAAGGTGGCTGTTTTGGGAACAAGAGATCCAGCACCTGCTGGGTGGGGATGAAATCCCAGGAGATTAACCCCATGTTGCTGCTGAAATGTAGGTTCCTCCCACAAATGACAGGCAGGAGCTCATTCCTAAGCTGGTCCTGCCTGTAAGGTTCAAGGCTCTGAACCCTGAAGGGCTCCTCCGTGTTCTGATCATTTTCACCCTGGGTTGGGACCAAGAATGGTGGGTTCAAAATGGAAATGGTGACAAACAGAAAAATGACTTGTGCCAATACACTAGAGTCAAAGCACAATGGGACAGTTCCCATCAGTACAAACACACACACACACACACACACACACACACACACACAGAGTCAGAATAGGAGTCCTGGGCCATTCATCAGGGATCAGACTACAGGGCCTGCTGGGCTCACCTGCCCTGTGCTACTCACTGTTACTCTTGAGCTCCTCTGCGACAATCGCCAGAGGCTCTGGCGTCTAAGATGAAGCCTCACCCAGTGTATCCACAAAAGGGCTAGTTGGCCCCGCTGAGATTCCTGGGAGCCTGAGGCTCGGCATTGTCTGCAACCACAGGAGAACATCCTTCTCCCTCCAGTGGCTCCAACCAAGTGAGCTCGGATGGCTTGGTCAGTGAAGTGGGTGCCTGGATACCAGGGTTCCATGTTCTGTTTGATCCATTGTCAAGGCAATGATGTCATTTCCTGTGCCCATACCTGAGCCTCTTTTCACATAAGACCACTTTCAACAGCCCTATGGGCTGCCGATTTCTCCTCCATGCCTACCCATCTCAGGTGCGCAGGTGTTCACCAACAACTACCCAAACATCCCCACCAGCATCTGCCCTGCTTGGTGCCACTAGAGTTCCAGCTTGGAGCCTTCAAAAATGCATTCACAACCAGTCCTTCCCTCTCAGCAGCTTTTGGACCCTGGTCCCATCATTGTGCAACTCATGGTGTGCCCAGTCTTTTCTGGAAAGTAGGGTAGCATCTAATCTCTAGGGTTTAATTAATCTCTAATTAATCTCTAATCTCTGCTCCCCTCTGCCATACAACTTCCCAAGGCTTCTCCTAAGATTTCAAAAGGGCCAAGTGTGTCTAGTGTTGGGGTCTCACAGAGACTCCGAGGTACCACAGCATCCTGCTGCCCAGAACCGGTTCACCCCTCACCTCAAGGGGGCTCAGCCTCTGGATTCATGGGAATTGAAGTGGGTACAGGTGATGGGATATCACCTCCAAGACTGAGTTATGCCAAGTCCATGACCCCTGTCTGCATCCCTGTCTCCAGCACCACTCCCCCCTCTCTCTTTCCTCCTCAGAGCAAACAAATCCATTTAGCAAGTGTGTCCTGTGATAAAGACATGACGGTCACCCATCCTCTCATTACAAAAACACTGAGGCTCAGCCAACATGGATCCTACAGGGAACACAGGCATAAACTCAGACTCCGATCCTCCCAGCCGAGCCTCAGTGGAGCCTGGACTCCCAGCCTCCTGAGTCAAGGAAACAGAGGTTCCTAGCCGAGCCACCTTGGATGCAGCCGCACACAAACTGAACTCATCAATGCCCCTTGCTCTCAGTTGTGAGTAAGAGGGGAAGTGGTGTTTCACAACCCTGGACATCAAGTGCAGTCTCCAGGCTTTGGGGTGTGCCCTGGCCTCTGTCTATCTGCCCAGGCTCTCCAACCCACACTGGCCTCTTACCCAACCTCCTCCTAGGGCCAAACTCAATCCTGCCTCTCAATTTCTGCTGCCTTCCCCAACACACTGCTCCCCAAAATGAGCAGGGCTGGCTCTCGGTTATCATGCTGGTGCCAGCAGCAATGCCACCCCACTGACATAATTCTGAGTCCCAACCTAGGCACTCCAGCTGTCTTTGCCACACCTGGCCTGTTTGGGCTCTGGCTCTTGCTCTTTTCTTTCATGTGCATGTGTTTTGAGGTTTTGAGTTTCTCCCACTGCAGAACTGCAGCTGTGGCAGGGTAGAGCTCATGAGGGTGACATTCTGAGCCACATCCAATCCCATCAGGACTGTTCACTGGGGTGACTGCTGGAACACAGTGATGAGTGAACACATGGGAGGTGGTTGGACCCACCTTGCCTCTGAGTGGCTTCCTTTCAGGACAGGAATGTAGGCATGGGAGCCCCTGGCGTGGGATGCTTTGCACAAGGCGTGACCATGGGCTCTCTTTCCTGGCAAAAATGGCTCCACTCAGCATGGAGAGCACTGTCATTCCTGGTGGCTAACAACAGCCCTGGACCCCAGAAAGGAACCCACACTCAAGATTAACGTCTGAGTGTGCGTGTCCTCAAGGAAATGAGGTCTCCTGATCCCAGGTGCAAAGGGGTAAGTCCTCTAACTCCAGGGGCCATGAAGGGACATCTGAGTTTCCCTCGTCCTTCTTTCCCTCTCTAACTAACCACAGTTAGGACCCTGGCCTCATTCCCCAGTGAGGATCATTAGGCTCCATAAAGGACAGTCTCTAAGATGCTCAGTGGACCAACACCCTCTGCACAACCCATAACCCTATTCACCCAAGAGGCAAGAGGATTTCTATTCAGGAAAACCAGGAAAGGGAGAGCCTTTCTCAAGGACACAAGGACATTAGTGAGTGAGGGAGTGATTAATGGATGGAGAACTATTTCCAACACCAACTTCCAGGAGCATATATGGCCCCCTGGAGAATTCTGCAGTGTGTTGGTGATTAAGGAGAACGTGTGAATTCAGGGGTCACTAGGTCCTCTCAGCCATAAGGAGGGAAACTGCCATAAAGGAACTAGGACAAGGGTGCGAGGAATGCTCACTGGTGGGAGATCGGAAGGAAGGAAAGTGTACTCATTAGAAAAGTGTCGCCTGAAAATTCTTAGCCAGCCAAAAGTCGTGCGAACTTGTGTGGGAAAAGAGTCTTTGCACAGTGATGAAGCTAAGAGCTCACATGATGGAACACAGCATCAACTGGGACCAAATCCAATATCTGATATTCTTGTAGGAAGAGGAGAGTCTGGACCCAGATACCAGGGAGACTGGGGGATACCGGATATGTGAGGTTGGAGCCAGGGCGGGATGCCCATATGGGAACCACAGATCGTGGGCAGCAATAGGAGAGTGGGCAAGGGCTGGGAGAGTTGGGGAGACAGTCCCCTTGAAACCTGGGAGGGGTTATGGCACTGGGACAGCCCAACACCTACTGTGTTGAGCCTCTGGAGCTCAACGGAAGACACTTCCTCTGTTGTCGGCCACCCAGTTAACAGAGTTTGGTTGCAGCAGCCTAGGACCCAGCTGAAGGTCTGAGCATGTTGGCCATGCAGGTTGGATCTGGACCACAGACACCCTCATCAGAGATTGTAGGGTCTCAGCCCTGAGGCAAGACAGGCACTAAGTCAGGCCAGGTGGGGAAACCGATAGGCACACACTCTGGGGGCTGGTGCCTGTGTTACTGGGAGCACTTCTGATCGCAATTCCCTGATCTGCTGCCAACACAGGCTACAGAGGAGCGTACAGAAACACAGACCACGGATCTGCCCCACTCAGTGGGCCCAGGCCAACACCACACCCAGCAGCCTCGTGCCATACCCAATGAGTCTCGAAGCGGCCCCCTCTTCCCATCCTGAGAGCTCTTCCCTTCCTCATGTGCCAATAGCTCCCTACTGTCACTGGCAATATCTACTCTGTGAGATGTCAACATCCGTGGGTACTGTTCTCTCATCCCAGGACAGTGTGGTCCCACACACCCTGGTGAAATGGGCCACCTGGAGGCTGGACCTGGAGGTTGTTGAGGCTGAATGGCAGCGGTGGTCCTCTGGCACTTAATATTATTTAAGTTAAAAAAAAACAAAAACAAAAACAAAAAACGGGTCTTGGTGCTCAAAAATGTTTGATTTGCATATTCTCATCCCCTAACCCCAATATTTTCATTATTTCCTCACATATGAAATCTTACTAGCATAAAGGTAATTTCGTATTAAACAAAGTGGATTGAAATAACATTGGTAAAAATAATCAATCACCATACTTTCAATTTTTGTTCTGCTTTCCTATTAGAAACCACTTGGATACAAGAGAACAGAGGACAGACTCATGGAAATGCTTGAAATGACAAGAAGCTCCCACTCAAGCTCAGCATTCAGTCCTGGACAGGGTAAGACCAGGCCACTTTGACATCTGTGCCAAAGAGTCTACCAGACAGAATCCTCTGACTGATCCCTGACTGAGCCATAGGAACTGGCTAGAAAAGCCTTCACATCCTCAATACATTCTTCACGTCAGAATACTTGACAACCATTGATATCCATCTCTCGTTAACTTGCTCCCCAGCCAACCATTCTTCAACAAATTCAAAGGAGTAACTCATGCAAGCACACAGAAAGGGGTGTTCACTACACACATCCATGTGCGAAAAAGACAACTGGTATTTCTTGTTTGGGCTATTTCAAATGAAATCCCTTCTGCATGAACTCCACAAACCAAAGGAAAATATTTGTGAAATTCCCACGTAGAAGACAAGATACACTTGCCAAGGAGGCAGTGGCAAGAATTTTGACACTCCAAATGTAGAGTGTGTGTTTAGGAAGCAGTCACAGTTTCCATGAGAGAGTCCCATGAAATCAATTAGGAAGATCCATGCTCTAGCCCTACCATGCAAGTGATGTGACTTGAAAGAGTCACTTAGTCTTAGTAACCATCATCACTAACAACTAAGTCAATGAATAAAGGTCCTCAGGTGCCAAGCTACAAAATGTGGGATGAGCATGGATGAGGATGGGTGGGAGAAGTCTCCAACTCTAACACAATTAGGGAAGGATGTGCTGACCTCAAGTGGCTGGGGGGGCTGGGATCCTGCCACAGAGGGGAATTCCAAACCTCACATCCCCTGACCCAGGCCAGAAGACCAGGTAGAGTCCAAGGACCCTGGGGTGGCCCAATGGCAATAAAGGTCAAAAGGAACTAGGGATCTGCCTGGTCCCTCAATCCCCTACTCTGAGCAGGGCTGCATGACGAGGCCAGAGGCCATCCACAGCAATCTGCCTTTACAGGAAAACAGGGACTGCAGGCTGCCTCTGGCTCACTGAATCAGGGTGGTGTTTTCATAAAGCAAGACCACTTCCTCACATTTGACCAGCAGCTCATGTGTTGACAGCACAATGACTGACTTGACTCAGGCCCTGATGAATGAAATAGAAAATTCATAGCAAACCCATCTTTAGCTCTTCCACATCATCAGGGGCTCCGATTCAATTCCGTCCAGAAAGGTGTCTGAAATGATTTCTAAACATGCTGGGGACTCACCTCTGTGTGGAACTTTTCAGGAAAAAGGGGATCAAATCTCATGAAGCAACTCTTCTCTCTTCTAGCCCATGGGCAATGCAAGGAACCTGCATGATACCAGAGGCTCACTTCTCTCTTCTCATGTCTTCTGGAAAGGATTCGTTAATGCTTCCTGCAAGGTGAAGCAGAAGCCTGCATCCCCAGCTGCACAGAAGTGTTTTAGGGCAGTGTCTCCCTTAAAACCCAAAAATAAAAAAAAAAAAGGTCATTCAACAGGCACATGGATTCGAGTACATGTTCAATGATCCCTCCTCCCTGGAGCCTTCCACATGCCCATCTTCCACATTCACAGAGCAATGCTTGGCCATTCTCAAGACCAGGAGACCATGATGCTCATCACCAGGAAGTCAATAAGGAACATGAAGAGAGCAGCATGGATTGCAGAAGGTGGCACATCAAGGATCTTCAGCTCTGCTGCTAGAACACAAGAGCTTAACTTCAGTATTGACTTTTTGCCAACTACCAAGTACGATAGCAGTGTCAAGCCCAATATGCAGATATGCAAGTAGTAGGTGACACCCCGCATCCATTCACAAAAGTGGGCAACATCTGCATCAGAACAAGGAAGTATCTTACCCTTACTCATAAAAATCATCAGAAACAAAATAAAATGGATGCAAGACTTCTCATTTCACTATTAGGTAGCTGTTGGAATTCCCTATTAAATAATACCTCCTCCAAAATAAAAAGTATCTCAGACATGTGTCAACTATTCAATGGATGACATTTTAAAAACTATGGACTTTACTTAATATTTATGTATGCTATATCCCTGCCTAAGGCTCTATGAGAAAGGAGCACATAGAATTGGATCTTTGAAAATCTCACATTTGCTGATAAATATTACTGCTGATCTCAGGCATGGCGAAGTGAAAAGTGGGACTTTGGATATTCCAAGAATGCTATGTTGTGGGATTGGTGTCCCTGATTCATACATAGCAAATGGTTTCTATGAAATCCAGTGAGGGAGCAGGAGTAACGAAGCTGATTGCACAGATGACCTCAGGGAATACTGACAGATAGGCCAAATGAAAAATATGCTCCAGCTAACCATTGGTATTTGGGCTTCTGATCCCAGTCCTGTTTTTAAAAAAGGTGCAGACAGGCAGTGTTCATTAAAAACTGTCTACCATGTAAAAGTGGGTAATTTAAATGGCATCTAGCTACACATCTGATAGAATGGTCTGGCAACATATGAATTTCATTCTAACAACAACAACAACAACAACAAAACATAGAAAATGAGACATAAAGATAAAACCTTGTCTTCACCAGGATGCCTAAAAATAGGTTTTATTTGGCTCATGCAAATAAATATCTTTCAATAGAATTTCTGATTTCTGAATGAATCCATTCAACTTCATACTGCACAGATCACAAGGTTTTCTTTACAGAATATTCTCTTCTTCTTCTTAAAGCCTCACATAGAAAATGTCTCACAGGACATAGGAGGGGAATGACCCAAAGGATGAGAGAATGGCTGGAACCGTTCTCAAATGTGCCCATGTAGCCTAAAGTTTGAAGGCATCTAATTGTACTCTAAAACAATTATGAACCTATTCGATCCATTATTAATAAATATCACCACTTTACCACTTGAACCAAATCACAGAAAATTGGAAACAGATGATCATTGGCTTTGATACCTTTACTTCTGTTTCATTACTCAGAGTCGATCAACTCTATACTTCAAGTGACACAGATTTATTACAGAATGCCTAAGATCCTAAGGATTTATTTTAGCTCAGCCCATGGTATTGCTTCATTATTTTATTATTTTGTAAGTAATAAAATATAACTTCATGTTGGATGACATATTCAAGCCATGAATATATCATCCAACATTGTTCTTCCCAAAATATTAGCCCAATTTCTGCGCGCGCTCACTTACTGTTCAGGAATTTTACTAATTGTTTGAAGGTTCTAGAGGACCTGTTAGACTCCTAATGGACAAACCATACAACATACTCCAGAGAACGGACGAGTGCCATAAGAAGAAAATAAGGTCAGCCTACAGCAATGGGCAGCTGCCTGCCCTCGGCTGGGAGGAGCCCTGGCCATGGCACCAGGGCTGCTGGGCAGCAGAAGCCTCCACAGCCCTGCAGGGAGCCTGGAGCACAGCTCTGCCTAACCATGCTCAGCCCTGGACAGATGCACATGAGTTCCCATCACAGGCTCGAGTGTGACAGTCCCAGGTGCATGCCTGTCATGCCAGCCACCAGGGAGGCTGAGGCAAGAGGAACGTTTGAGGTCAGCCTTGGCAACTTAGACCCCGAGGCAAAGGGGAAATACTTTTACAGGGGTCTCTGAGGGTGTAGCTCAGGTAGGTCACTTGCCTCACAGGCTCAAGGCCCTGGGTTCAATCCCCAGAACCCACGTACACACAAAAAGTGAACTTGGAATATTGTTTAAAATGATGGATCAGGTACACACAAGGACTTCAATATGACCTCTCAGAGGAGCTCAATTTGAGATCAGACTGAACAAAAGACCACCTGGACCATTGACTCAGTGTCTGAAACCCTCTGTGAGCATGGGAAGCACTGCTGGCAAGACACCAGAGGGCCAAAGCACTTGTGCCCCCTGCAGGGGCGTCTCTTGTCTACCGCCAAAGACTGTTCCCCTCCTGGGGCAGCTGAGAGCAAGCTGGGCCTTGGAGCAAGGACTAGTGCTTTAGATATAGACTATGCAAGCAAGGGGCAATGTCTTTAATAAAACTAAAATTAAAAAGTCACATTGAAAAAATTTTAAAAAGAAGAAAATAAGGTCAAGTAGAGGAAGCCCATTTTCACAGGAAAAAATCCCCCAGTGAAAAGCATCAGAATAGATACCAAGAAAAATACCAACAAAAACAGTGTGCTCCCACTATGTATCTACTCAACATGCAAAAGTTAGAAAGCTAGATAATACAATCCTGGCCACAGGTAGAGCTATGCAGAAGAGCCACCTGGCAGTGCTTAGTCAAAGAAGTAAACATGCACACTTTGACCTAGAAATTCCACCTGTGTGTAAACCAGGCGGTGCTTAAGCAGTTTCACAAGGGGACATGCACAGGGAAATTTATCCTCAGGTTCTTATAGAGTTGTCTGTGCTTACAGGGAGTTGATGGTTGTCAAGATGCCCACAGCTGCGAAAGTCAAAAGCTAAAAAAATAATAGATGCCAACCTGGATATATTAATAATCCCGTACCTATGATCACCTTCATAAGGTAGCTTCCCAACTTCTGTGTGGAAGTGAGTTCCTCCTTGGCCCTTACACTGTTGTGGAGACCACTAGGAGTTCAGCTTTGTGCAGGATCATCTGACCTGGACTTTTGGCAAGACCTGTACAGCCCTCACACATGCTCAGATGCTACAGGACTTTTCAGACCAGTCCAGACAACAGTAGGCATCCATTCATTGTCTGCACTCTACAGATTCCTAGATGCACGACATTCATTACCATCAAATGCAGAATTTTCATCAAAAACTAATATATATATCATTCCAATCTGAATCAAGAAAATCGGAAATATCCCCAAATCCAAAGAGTGGATCCCCATTGTGATGCTACAAGTTGAAAATTCCACAGCTGACCTCATGGGATGGTTCACAGTCAAAAGACAGCTGCATGAAAAATATTACATGACCTTCCTGCTATGTGAAAAGTGGCATGTGAAGTACACATGCATGTCTTCCTCAGACATGGGTTCATTTGCAAAACACCTTCTGCAATTGAAAATACTCCAAAAGGGGAGAAATCAGAACCATGTCTCCAAAGTATTTCAGCAGAGACCAACTCCATCTGTCTATCTATCTCTCAGTGAGTGTGTGTGCTCTTGTGTGTGTTTGTGTGTCTTTGTTTGTGTTTGTACCATCATAGCTGATACTTCATTGCCCCCATTGGAAAACTGACTCAGATAATGCCATCTGCCAAACTCCTAAAAACCAAAGTTCTTGCTGATAGAATGAAACATTCCTTCCTGTTGGTTTGGATGTGTCCTTTAGGAATCACTGCTACATTTAGTATACTCAAATCATCACAGTAGATCAGGTAACAAAAACATATATATTTTAAAATAATAATAATATATTAATGGAAACAACAAATACAGGATAGAGTAACAACTGTGTTACTAAACAAGGTCAAGGACAATGGCAAACTATAGATTCAAACTTTGAAGAAAATAGTAATCAATGTAAATATTCCTGGGCTGCCTCAGCCCCGCCCAGGCACACAGCAACAGAATGGTTTTGCAAGCATCCTCAGGAGGGCAGGAGCCTTCTTTGCAGGACGAGAGGGAGGTTGAGGCTCGATCCACCCATCATTCTTTTGGGAGAGGCTCCTTTTCCTCAGCACAAAGTTGGATTTTTTGTGAGGATTCTTGGCATCAAATACGTTGGCCTCTGCTGGAATCCTCAGCTCTGGGGAGGGAGGGGTGTACAAAAAGAAGGTGGCACTCAGGAGGTGCTCCCTAGGACACGCCAACATCTGAGAGCCTGTGCCAGAAAAGGCCAGAGCCACACACCTGAGAGCTCTCCAATTCAGCACCAATACCAACAAAGACAGCCTCCACAGTCCTCCCTGAGGAAGAACTAGGCAGAGCACTTCAACAGACCTAATGTCTGTTCCTACCGAAGGCTTTGGACTCCAGAATATCTCAGGTCCTCTTGCATCTGCCAAAGCACACCACTAGGGTTTGCATCTGAAATCTCCCACAAAAGGCTCCTGTGCCGAAGATTCAGTCCCCACATGAGCCATCTTCATAGGTGGGTTTGGAGGGAAGCATTGGATGGTGAGTGCTCTGATGTCAACATGAAATTCTCATTCAAGATGAATACACTACTGGGGGGTGGGAGGGACTGGAAGAAAGGTTGAGCATGGTTGGAGTAAGACCTAAACAGGGTTGTGCCCTGGGCAACAGTACCTTGTTCCTGTTGGCTCCACTGAATCCTCATTCTCCAAGGAGAGGTCCTCCCTCTCCATCTTTCTCTCTCTCCCTCTCTGCCAGCCTCGTTCTCTCTCTCCCAGTCTATGCCTTTGTGGCAAGGGCTGAGGAGCTCTCCACTGCCACACACTAGAGCTTTATGGACAGCCTCAGTGCACAACCAAAGAGAAAGCTATGAAACCCAGAGAAAAAAGGCCTAGGATTCCTCCTCTGAGTTATTTTCCTCAAGTATGGCCACAGTGAGGACAGGCTGACCAGCGCGGATACCACGTTAGAGCCATGCTTCTGCGTTGGTGGAGCCCGCCTCCATGTGAACCAGGCTTCTGAGAATGGAGGCCACATTCCAAATACTGCCCTACTGAGAACAATGGTTCCAAAGACCAGCAAAGGGACTGCTTCCCTCCAACATGGTGTATGGCCCAGTGGTGCCATGACCCCGAGTGGGGGAATACAACAGCCGCTTCTCCTTCCTCTGAACATGTGTTTCCTGTCGCCCTCCTCTAACCTAGAGCCTGTTCTCCATCCCTTCTGGGTTGGATGTGGAGATCTCTGCTATGAATTTCTTAGGCTACCAAGGCCCCAGACAGACTTCCTCTTCCATAGACTCTACTAACCTAACAGTAGGTTAAGATAGGAGACAAGTGATCCTAGAACTCATAGGGATGGTGGTCTTCAGGGTACATAGGCTGGGATAATGGCTGCTGTGGTGTTTGGCTCACAAAAACCAACCAACCAACCAACGAAAAAGCGCTGGCATTATTATCAGATGAGCTCTGTGGCTACGTGCTCAGGAAGCCCTCAACTGACTTTAGTTAGGGATCACAACCTGGCTATTGTGATCACTCCTTGCCTAGTGGACTCAGGTGCGTAAGACCATGGAATTTATGCAAAAACAGATGATTCAGGCTGTCTCCCAGGCTGTGTTTTCTTCCCAATTTCATCCTGTTACTGCTTGCTAGAATCCTGGCAATGCTCTGCCCAGGCAGTGGTTTTTTGGTCACACAGAAGGCTTTCAATAGTACTGCTTCAGTCCACAAAATGCCAGTTCCCTCTTTAGCCCATGCATTCCCATGTTCCTTTGAAACCACTCCTATCCCAGACCATGAAAACATACTGCTCCTGGAGAGAGGCTTTCCTCCTCACTCCTCAAAGATGTCAGCTTTGGATGCCTGTTCATGTCCAGGGGAGGGAAGCTGGTGGAGAGCCGAAATATCCACCACCGGGGTATACCATTGGACCTCAAGACCTTCCACCAGCAGAAGTGCAGTTGGCTTTGTGCACGAACCCAACACACCTGTTGGAGTGTTCTTGGGGGTCAGAGACTACTCTTTGTTGCTAAGAGTTGACCTGAGTCCACATCGTGACCCTTGCTCTCTGCTATCTGATTGTCTCACTTACTCTGACGGCGAGAGATGATTTGGCCCAGCTCATAATCCTCTGGATTCTCCTCAGTAAGGAAGTGTAGGTCGAGGGCGCTGCGGATGACGACAGGAGCCCTATCGTGGCAGGTCACCTGGAGCAGCATGGGAGACAGGCCTTCAGGAAATGGGCCTTGAAGTGACTACTCAAGGACAGTGGGCAGGGGCATTCTGGAGGCACCTCCACTCTAAATACAAGGGCAACATCCATGACCCTACTACCCGAGGCTGACCTCCTGCTCATCGTGTGGGCTCTTCCCACAGGCTACTAGCCCAATCCTTGTACATAGGACTTCCTGGGCCTGCCATTGCTCTTTGTGGAGCTGCACTCCTCTCGGAGTGAAAGGACCCCACTACCTGCATACAGATGCAATCTCATCCCACAAGTTGGGAGGAATGGGACAATAGCCTCCAAGATCCCAGGTCTGCCCGAGGATGCAGGCGGCATTGGGAATGGCCTAGGCACAAAACCTAGAGGCTTTGGTCTGGATTGCCAGGGCCAAAAACAGACCCAGGAACATGACCACACACAGGAGAGCTGAAAGATAGCCACGAGAGCTCCTGGCCTCCAGAGGCTCAGTGCTGGCTGGGATGTAGGAGGCCACCTCATCCGGCAAGGGTGGTCATTGGGTTACCTGGACATTTAGTGTGCTTGCTCCACATCCATATCGACTCTGCAGAGAGACTCTCTCAGCTCCTTGTTCAAGGAACATGGAGAACCTCACACTGCTGTCCTCCTCCATAGACGTCAGCATCCCATACAAGGGAACCTGCAACCTAGTTCCTGTCCTATTCTCATCTGTCACCCATACCTGTCCCTGCCCTTCTGGACTGCATGCTGCCACCTGACACACAGACTCCCTCAGACATGGCAGTGGACAAGCTGCTGCACTCGCTCATCTCAGCTCCAGCCCTTCACACTGACCTCTCCCTTCTTGATTCCCATCTATCCTCCTGATCATCCAGAAGCTCCAAATTCAAGAGGGCATGAGTAGTCCATGGTATTGGACCAGTGTCTGCTCCCCACCCAGGTGTAAGCACCACGGGACACCCCTGCTCCCAGGCTTACCAGAACACTCTTGGCCATCTCTGGACTTTGTGTTTCTAAGTGGACACGAATTAAGCAGGTGTCTCCCACCTGCTTGTGGGAAAGCGGCCTGGAGGACTTGCAGGTTGATTCTGAGAACTGTGGGGGATGGAACATCAGCAAACCCAGAAACAGAAAGCCACCCCAGACTGTCAGTTGGCTCTATGGGCTTCCAGCAAATATGTCCAGGTGCTGAGGCTTCTTATTTCCTCAGGTCGGAGTGGAATGGCAGCACATGCACAGCTTGAATAAGGTAGGTGTTTACCTCCTTTCCCTTGACCTGGGGGCGTTTCCTCACGATGAAATATTGTATTCCCAGATTCATGGACAGACACACGAGTGAGTGGTCAGAGACCTTGATTTCTGCAGAGCGAAGTGGAGAGAATTGTTAGGTGGCACTCAAGGATTATACCACAAAACACCCACAACCCCTGAGAGTCTCCGCCAGGCCCATCACACTTTGGTATTTTGGGGCCAAGGCCCACTTTCTCTTGGCTGTCAGTTATCCTGAGCCCACTGTGGATCATGTCTCCCCACTGTCTGATTGTCCTACTTACTCTCATCCTCACACATCATATACAGCAGCTCAAAGTTGTCCACATCCTCATGCTGCAACAAATTTTGGTCCAAGGCCCTGCGGATGAGACTTGTCACCGTCTCCTGAAAGGTCACCTGGATCAGGGTGGGACAAATGTCATCAGAGAATGGCTTTTAGAAGAGCTACCCAGAAGACTGTGGTCAAACATTCAGGAGAAATCTCAGCTACATATACAAGGGCACAATCTTGTTATCCTGCTACCTGAGTGTGTCCTCCATATACCACCTGGGTTCTTGCAATGTGCTACTAGAACAATCCTGGTACAAATATCTGCCTGTACCTGCCATCTCCCCTCCCCCTGGGGAGCCACATTCCACTCATGTCAAAGGACCAAACTGCCTATGCACAGACACACTCTCATCTCACTGAGATGAGAGCAATGGGCCAGGGATCTGCGCACCAAGTGTGATCTGGGATGCAGGCTGCCTTTGTGGGTGCAAGAGGCAGATGCACTGAAAATTTGGGTCCTGACTGCCACGACACAAAACAGACTCAGATACAAGAGTGTGCACTTGAGTGCTTCATGATAGCTTTGAGAGGCCCTGGCCTCTGGAAGCTCGGTGCGGGTCTGGTTGTCATGATGTACTTGACTCAGCACTGGCAGTCACTGAACATGTCTCCTCTGCAGCTGGACACCTGCAGCATTAGCGTGTCTACTGCACATCCATAGAAATTCTGCCAAGAACCCCTTTAGCTCCGTATTTACATACATGCAAAGCCTAACATTCCGAAGCTTTGGCATGACCCCCCAGGTGATCCCGACCCCAAATTCCTACACCTAGTCATGCTAAGGAGGTTCTCTTCCCTGCCACCAGGAACACATCCCCTCCTACACATGTGACAAGTCACTGCCACCTCCTCTGCTCCAACTTCACTCATTGAGAATACCAAGTTCTAGGCACTGCAGCCTGCACCCTGGACATATCTCTGCCTTCATCTGTCCACAGCACTTCCGTCTGCACTTCTGGCCTGCAAAACCCACAATACACAGGCCCACTCACCACTGAAGCTGGGCATGCTGATGCTCTCCCTCCTCAGGTCAAGCCCTTAAGATGGACCTCTCTCTTCTTTATTTCCCACCATAGCCCTGGGGTTGGCTGTGTCTCCTGCCTTCCACTGTGTGGACACCCAGGAGGCAGCCCTGCTGTCGGGCTTACCGGGATGCGCTTTGTCTCCCTCAGGCTCTGTCCCTCTAGGAGGACGTGAACAATGCGGCTGTCTTCCACCTGCTCGCTGGAGTGAAGCAGTGAGGAGCTGCTACTCACAGCTGCTGGGGTCCTGGATGCCACTGCCACAGAAGGTTCCAAGAACTGTGGGGGATGACAACATCAGCAAAGCCCAGCAACTGCACCCCACCCAGCCTGGCAGTTGGCTCTGTGGGCATTCTACAACATCCATCCAGAACCTGAGGTTCTTGTCCCCTTGGAGGATGTGGAGTGGCACCAGGAGTAAAGACTGAAGAAGGTGGCTGTTTTGGGAACAAGAGATCCAGCACCTGCTGGGTGGGGATGAAATCCCAGGAGATTAACCCCATGTTGCTGCTGAAATGTAGGTTCCTCCCACAAATGACAGGCAGGAGCTCATTCCTAAGCTGGTCCTGCCTGTAAGGTTCAAGGCTCTGAACCCTGAAGGGCTCCTCCGTGTTCTGATCATTTTCACCCTGGGTTGGGACCAAGAATGGTGGGTTCAAAATGGAAATGGTGACAAACAGAAAAATGACTTGTGCCAATACACTAGAGTCAAAGCACAATGGGACAGTTCCCATCAGTACAAACACACACACACACACACACACACACACACACACAGAGTCAGAATAGGAGTCCTGGGCCATTCATCAGGGATCAGACTAGAGGGCCTGCTGGGCTCACCTGCCCTGTGCTACTCACTGTTACTCTTGAGCTCCTCTGCGACAATCGCCAGAGGCTCTGGCGTCTAAGATGAAGCCTCACCCAGTGTATCCACAAAAGGGCTAGTTGGCCCCCCTGAGATTCCTGGGAGCCTGAGGCTCGGCATTGTCTGCAACCACAGGAGAACATCCTTCTCCCTCCAGTGGCTCCAACCAAGTGAGCTCGGATGGCTTGGTCAGTGAAGTGGGTGCCTGGATACCAGGGTTCCATGTTCTGTTTGATCCATTGTCAAGGCAATGATGTCATTTCCTGTGCCCATACCTGAGCCTCTTTTCACATAAGACCACTTTCAACAGCCCTATGGGCTGCCGATTTCTCCTCCATGCCTACCCATCTCAGGTGCGCAGGTGTTCACCAACAACTCCCCAAACATCCCCACCAGCATCTGCCCTGCTTGGTGCCACTAGAGTTCCAGCTTGGAGCCTTCAAAAATGCATTCACAACCAGTCCTTCCCTCTCAGCAGCTTTTGGACCCTGGTCCCATCATTGTGCAACTCATGGTGTGCCCAGTCTTTTCTGGAAAGTAGGGTAGCATCTAATCTCTAGGGTTTATTGTGTCTATTGGCCCATAACACCCTCTGTTCTCTCTGAAACCAGAGATGGGACTCACAGGTGGCTAAAGCACAAATGTAGAGATGGGATAATCACAAGAAAGGGAGAGACAAAGAATGCACCCTAACTCAATCAGGCCTGTGTCCCACACAGGGACATGGCCAATGTCCGTCCCATCGTGGCTGCAGTTCCCTCTCTACACCATGGCAAGTTGGAGGGGACTGAGATGCAGAGGCTGCTCCCCTCTGCCATACAACTTCCCAAGGCTTCTCCTAAGATTTCAAAAGGGCCAAGTGTGTCTAGTGTTGGGGTCTCACAGAGACTCCGAGGTACCACAGCATCCTGCTGCCCAGAACCGGTTCACCCCTCACCTCAAGGGGGCTCAGCCTCTGGATTCATGGGAATTGAAGTGGGTACAGGTGATGGGATATCACCTCCAAGACTGAGTTATGCCAAGTCCATGACCCCTGTCTGCATCCCTGTCTCCAGCACCACTCCCCCCTCTCTCTTTCCTCCTCAGAGCAAACAAATCCATTTAGCAAGTGTGTCCTGTGATAAAGACATGACGGTCACCCATCCTCTCATTACAAAAACACTGAGGCTCAGCCAACATGGATCCTACAGGGAACACAGGCATAAACTCAGACTCCGATCCTCCCAGCCGAGCCTCAGTGGAGCCTGGACTCCCAGCCTCCTGAGTCAAGGAAACAGAGGTTCCTAGCCGAGCCACCTTGGATGCAGCCGCACACAAACTGAACTCATCAATGCCCCTTGCTCTCAGTTGTGAGTAAGAGGGGAAGTGGTGTTTCACAACCCTGGACATCAAGTGCAGTCTCCAGGCTTTGGGGTGTGCCCTGGCCTCTGTCTATCTGCCCAGGCTCTCCAACCCACACTGGCTTCTTACCCAACCTCCTCCTAGGGCCAAACTCAACCCTGCCTCTCAATTTCTGCTGCCTTCCCCAACACACTGCTCCCCAAAATGAGCAGGGCTGGCTCTCGGTTATCATGCTGGTGCCAGCAGCAATGCCACCCCACTGACATAATTCTGAGTCCCAACCTAGGCACTCCAGCTGTCTTTGCCACACCTGGCCTGTTTGGGCTCTGGCTCTTGCTCTTTTCTTTCATGTGCATGTGTTTTGAGGTTTTGAGTTTCTCCCACTGCAGAACTGCAGCTGTGGCAGGGTAGAGCTCATGAGGGTGACATTCTGAGCCACATCCAATCCCATCAGGACTGTTCACTGGGGTGACTGCTGGAACACAGTGATGAGTGAACACATGGGAGGTGGTTGGACCCACCTTGCCTCTGAGTGGCTTCCTTTCAGGACAGGAATGTAGGCATGGGAGCCCCTGGCGTGGGATGCTTTGCACAAGGCGTGACCATGGGCTCTCTTTCCTGGCAAAAATGGCTCCACTCAGCATGGAGAGCACTGTCATTCCTGGTGGCTAACAACAGCCCTGGACCCCAGAAAGGAACCCACACTCAAGATTAATGTCTGAGTGTGCGTGTCCTCGAGGAAATGAGGTCTCCTGATCCCAGGTGCAAAGGGGTAAGTCCTCTAACTCCAGGGGCCATGAAGGGACATCTGAGTTTCCCTTGTCCTTCTTTCCCTCTCTAACTAACCACAGTTAGGACCCTGGCCTCATTCCCCAGTGAGGATCATTAGGCTCCATAAAGGACAGTCTCTAAGATGCTCAGTGGACCAACACCCTCTGCACAACCCATAACCCTATTCACCCAAGAGGCAAGAGGATTTCTATTCAGGAAAACCAGGAAAGGGAGAGCCTTTCTCAAGGACACAAGGACATTAGTGAGTGAGGGAGTGATTAATGGATGGAGAACTATTTCCAACACCAACTTCCAGGAGCATATATGGCCCCCTGGAGAATTCTGCAGTGTGTTGGTGATTAAGGAGAACGTGTGAATTCAGGGGTCACTAGGTCCTCTCAGCCATAAGGAGGGAAACTGCCATAAAGGAACTAGGACAAGGGTGCGAGGAATGCTCACTGGTGGGAGATCGGAAGGAAGGAAAGTGTACTCATTAGAAAAGTGTCGCCTGAAAATTCTTAGCCAGCCAAAAGTCGTGCGAACTTGTGTGGGAAAAGAGTCTTTGCACAGTGATGAAGCTAAGAGCTCACATGATGGAACACAGCATCAACTGGGACCAAATCCAATATCTGATATTCTTGTAGGAAGAGGAGAGTCTGGACCCAGATACCAGGGAGACTGGGGGATACCGGATATGTGAGGTTGGAGCCAGGGCGGGATGCCCATATGGGAACCACAGATCGTGGGCAGCAATAGGAGAGTGGGCAAGGGCTGGGAGAGTTGGGGAGACAGTCCCCTTGAAACCTGGGAGGGGTTATGGCACTGGGACAGCCCAACACCTACTGTGTTGAGCCTCTGGAGCTCAACGGAAGACACTTCCTCTGTTGTCGGCCACCCAGTTAACAGAGTTTGGTTGCAGCAGCCTAGGACCCAGCTGAAGGTCTGAGCATGTTGGCCATGCAGGTTGGATCTGGACCACAGACACCCTCATCAGAGATTGTAGGGTCTCAGCCCTGAGGCAAGACAGGCACTAAGTCAGGCCAGGTGGGGAAACGGATAGGCACACACTCTGGGGGCTGGTGCCTGTGTTACTGGGAGCACTTCTGATCGCAATTCCCTGATCTGCTGCCAACACAGGCTACAGAGGAGGGTACAGAAACACAGACCACGGATCTGCCCCACTCAGTGGGCCCAGGCCAACACCACACCCAGCAGCCTCGTGCCATACCCAATGAGTCTCGAAGCGGCCCCCTCTTCCCATCCTGAGAGCTCTTCCCTTCCTCATGTGCCAATAGCTCCCTACTGTCACTGGCAATATCTACTCTGTGAGATGTCAACATCCGTGGGTACTGTTCTCTCATCCCAGGACAGTGTGGTCCCACACACCCTGGTGAAATGGGCCACCTGGAGGCTGGACCTGGAGGTTGTTGAGGCTGAATGGCAGCGGTGGTCCTCTGGCACTTAATATTATATAAGTTAAAAAAAAAAAACAAAAACAAAAACAAAAAACGGGTCTTGGTGCTCAAAAATGTTTGATTTGCATATTCTCATCCCCTAACCCCAATATTTTCATTATTTCCTCACATATGAAATCTTACTAGCATAAAGGTAATTTCGTATTAAACAAAGTGGATTGAAATAACATTGGTAAAAATAATCAATCACCATACTTTCAATTTTTGTTCTGCTTTCCTATTAGAAACCACTTGGATACAAGAGAACAGAGGACAGACTCATGGAAATGCTTGAAATGACAAGAAGCTCCCACTCAAGCTCAGCATTCAGTCCTGGACAGGGTAAGACCAGGCCACTTTGACATCTGTGCCAAAGAGTCTACCAGACAGAATCCTCTGACTGATCCCTGACTGAGCCATAGGAACTGGCTAGAAAAGCCTTCACATCCTCAATACATTCTTCACGTCAGAATACTTGACAACCATTGATATCCATCTCTCGTTAACTTGCTCCCCAGCCAACCATTCTTCAACAAATTCAAAGGAGTAACTCATGCAAGCACACAGAAAGGGGTGTTCACTACACACATCCATGTGCGAAAAAGAAAACTGGTATTTCTTGTTTGGGCTATTTCAAATGAAATCCCTTCTGCATGACCTCCACAAACCAAAGGAAAATATTTGTGAAATTCCCACGTAGAAGACAAGATACACTTGCCAAGGAGGCAGTGGCAAGTATTTTGACACTCCAAATGTAGAGTGTGTGTTTAGGAAGCAGTCACAGTTTCCATGAGAGAGTCCCATGAAATCAATTAGGAAGATCCATGCTCTAGCCCTACCATGCAAGTGATGTGACTTGAAAGAGTCACTTAGTCTTAGTAACCATCATCACTAACAACTAAGTCAATGAATAAAGGTCCTCAGGTGCCAAGCTACAAAATGTGGGATGAGCATGGATGAGGATGGGTGGGAGAAGTCTCCAACTCTAACACAATTAGGGAAGGATGTGCTGACCTCAAGTGGCTGGGGGGCTGGGATCCTGCCACAGAGGGGGATTCCAAACCTCACATCCCCTGACCCAGGCCAGAAGACCAGGTAGAGTCCAAGGACCCTGGGGTGGCCCAATGGCAATAAAGGTCAAAAGGAACTAGGGATCTGCCTGGTCCCTCAATCCCCTACTCTGAGCAGGGCTGCATGACGAGGCCAGAGGCCATCCACAGCAATCTGCCTTTACAGGAAAACAGGGACTGCAGGCTGCCTCTGGCTCACTGAATCAGGGTGGTGTTTTCATAAAGCAAGACCACTTCCTCACACTTGACCAGCAGCTCATGTGTTGACAGCACAATGACTGACTTGACTCAGGCCCTGATGAATGAAATAGAAAATTCATAGCAAACCCATCTTTAGCTCTTCCACATCATCAGGGGCTCTGATTCAATTCCGTCCAGAAAGGTGTCTGAAATGATTTCTAAACATGCTGGGGACTCACCTCTGTGTGGAACTTTTCAGGAAAAAGGGGATCAAATCTCATGAAGCAACTCTTCTCTCTTCTAGCCCATGGGCAATGCAAGGAACCTGCATGATACCAGAGGCTCACTTCTCTCTTCTCATGTCTTCTGGAAAGGATTCGTTAATGCTTCCTGCAAGGTGAAGCAGAAGCCTGCATCCCCAGCTGCACAGAAGTGTTTTAGGGCAGTGTCTCCCTTAAAACCCAAAAATAAAAAAAAAAAACAGGTCATTCAACAGGCACATGGATTCGAGTACATGTTCAATGATCCCTCCTCCCTGGAGCCTTCCACATGCCCATCTTCCACATTCACAGAGCAATGCTTGGCCATTCTCAAGACCAGGAGACCATGATGCTCATCACCAGGAAGTCAATAAGGAACATGAAGAGAGCAGCATGGATTGCAGAAGGTGGCACATCAAGGATCTTCAGCTCTGCTGCTAGAACACAAGAGCTTAACTTCAGTATTGACTTTTTGCCAACTACCAAGTACGATAGCAGTGTCAAGCCCAATATGCAGATATGCAAGTAGTAGGTGACACCCCGCATCCATTCACAAAAGTGGGCAACATCTGCATCAGAACAAGGAAGTATCTTACCCTTACTCATAAAAATCATCAGAAACAAAATAAAATGGATGCAAGACTTCTCATTTCACTATTAGGTAGCTGTTGGAATTCCCTATTAAATAATACCTCCTCCAAAATAAAAAGTATCTCAGACATGTGTCAACTATTCAATGGATGACATTTTAAAAACTATGGACTTTACTTAATATTTATGTATGCTATATCCCTGCCTAAGGCTCTATAAGAAAGGAGCACATAGAATTGGATCTTTGAAAATCTCACATTTGCTGATAAATATTACTGCTGATCTCAGGCATGGCGAAGTGAAAAGTGGGACTTTGGATATTCCAAGAATGCTATGTTGTGGGATTGGTGTCCCTGATTCATACATAGCATATGGTTTCTATGAAATCCAGTGAGGGAGCAGGAGTAACGAAGCTGATTGCACAGATGACCTCAGGGAATACTGACAGATAGGCCAAATGAAAAATATGCTCCAGCTAACCATTGGTATTTGGGCTTCTGATCCCAGTCCTGTTTTTAAAAAAGGTGCAGACAGGCAGTGTTCATTAAAAACTGTCTACCATGTAAAAGTGGGTAATTTAAATGGCATCTAGTTACACATCTGATAGAATGGTCTGGCAACATATGAATTTCATTCTAACAACAACAACAACAACAAAACATAGAAAATGAGACATAAAGATAAAACCTTGTCTTCACCAGGATGCCTAAAAATAGGTTTTATTTGGCTCATGCCAATAAATATCTTTCAATAGAATTTCTGATTTCTGAATGAATCCATTCAACTTCATACTGCACAGATCACAAGGTTTTCTTTACAGAATATTCTCTTCTTCTTCTTAAAGCCTCACATAGAAAATGTCTCACAGGACATAGGAGGGGAATGACCCAAAGGATGAGAGAATGGCTGGAACCGTTCTCAAATGTGCCCATGTAGCCTAAAGTTTGAAGGCATCTAATTGTACTCTAAAACAATTATGAACCTATTCGATCCATTATTAATAAATATCACCACTTTACCACTTGAACCAAATCACAGAAAATTGGAAACAGATGATCATTGGCTTTGATACCTTTACTTCTGTTTCATTACTCAGAGTCGATCAACTCTATACTTCAAGTGACACAGATTTATTACAGAATGCCTAAGATCCTAAGGATCTATTTTAGCTCAGCCCATGGTATTGCTTCATTATTTTATTATTTTGTAAGTAATAAAATATAACTTCATGTTGGATGATATATTCAAGCCATGAATATATCATCCAACATTGTTCTTCCCAAAATATTAGCCCAATTTCTGCGCGCGCTCACTTACTGTTCAGGAATTTTACTAATTGTTTGAAGGTTCTAGAGGACCTGTTAGACTCCTAATGGACAAACCATACAACATACTCCAGAGAACGGACGAGTGCCATAAGAAGAAAATAAGGTCAGCCTACAGCAATGGGCAGCTGCCTGCCCTCGGCTGGGAGGAGCCCTGGCCATGGCACCAGGGCTGCTGGGCAGCAGAAGCCTCCACAGCCCTGCAGGGAGCCTGGAGCACAGCTCTGCCTAACCATGCTCAGCCCTGGACAGATGCACATGAGTTCCCATCACAGGCTCGAGTGTGACAGTCCCAGGTGCATGCCTGTCATGCCAGCCACCAGGGAGGCTGAGGCAAGAGGAACGTTTGAGGTCAGCCTTGGCAACTTAGACCCCGAGGCAAAGGGGAAATACTTTTACAGGGGTCTCTGAGGGTGTAGCTCAGGTAGGTCACTTGCCTCACAGGCTCAAGGCCCTGGGTTCAATCCCCAGAACACACGAACACACAAAAAGTGAACTTGGAATATTGTTTAAAATGATGGATCAGGTACACACAAGGACTTCAATATGACCTCTCAGAGGAGCTCAATTTGAGATCAGACTGAACAAAAGACCACCTGGACCATTGACTCAGTGTCTGAAACCCTCTGTGAGCATGGGAAGCACTGCTGGCAAGACACCAGAGGGCCAAAGCACTTGTGCCCCCTGCAGGGGCGTCTCTTGTCTACCGCCAAAGACTGTTCCCCTCCTGGGGCAGCTGAGAGCAAGCTGGGCCATGGAGCAAGGACTAGTGCTTTAGATATAGACTATGCAAGCAAGGGGCAATGTCTTTAATAAAACTAAAATTAAAAAGTCACATTGAAAAAATTTTAAAAAGAAGAAAATAAGGTCAAGTAGAGGAAGCCCATTTTCACAGGAAAAAATCCCCCACTGAAAAGCATAAGAATAGATACCAAGAAAAATACCAACAAAAACAGTGTGCTCCCACTATGTATCTACTCAACATGCAAAAGTTAGAAAGCTAGATAATACAATCCTGGCCACAGGTAGAGCTATGCAGAAGAGCCACCTGGCAGTGCTTAGTCAAAGAAGTAAACATGCACACTTTGACCTAGAAATTCCACCTGTGTGTAAACCAGGCGGTGCTTAAGCAGTTTCACAAGGGGACATGCACAGGGAAATTTATCCTCAGGTTCTTATAGACTTGTCTGTGCTTACAGGGAGTTGATGGTTGTCAAGATGCCCACAGCTGCGAAAGTCAAAAGCTAAAAAATAATAGATGCCAACCTGGATATATTAATAATCCCGTATCTATGATCACCTTCATAAGGTAGCTTCCCAAATTCTGTGTGGAAGTGTGTTTCTCCTTGGCCCTTACACTGTTGTGGAGACCACTAGGAGTTCAGCTTTGTGCAGGATCATCTGACCTGGGCTTTTGGCAAGACCTGTACAGCCCTCACACATGCTCAGATGCTACAGGACTTTTCAGACCAGTCCAGACAACAGTAGGCATCCATTCATTGTCTGCACTCTACAGATTCCTAGATGCACGACATTCATTACCATCAAATGCAGAATTTTCATCAAAAACTAATATATATATCATTCCAATCTGAATCAAGAAAATCGGAAATATCCCCAAATCCAAAGAGTGGATCCCCATTGTGATGCTACAAGTTGAAAATTCCACAGCTGACCTCATGGGATGGTTCACAGTCAAAAGACAGCTGCATGAAAAATATTACATGACCTTCCTGCTATGTGAAAAGTGGCATGTGAAGTACACATGCATGTCTTCCTCAGACATGGGTTCATTTGCAAAACACCTTGTGCAATTGAAAATATTCCAAAAGGGGAGAAATCAGAACCATGTCTCCAAAGTATTTCAGCAGAGACCAACTCCATCTGTCTATCTATCTCTCAGTGAGTGTGTGTGCTCTTGTGTGTGTTTGTGTGTCTTTGTTTGTGTTTGTACCATCATAGCTGATACTTCATTGCCCCCATTGGAAAACTGACTCAGATAATGCCATCTGCCAAACTCCTAAAAACCAAAGTTCTTGCTGATAGAATGAAACATTCCTTCCTGTTGGTTTGGATGTGTCCTTTAGGAATCACTGCTACATTTAGTATACTCAAATCATCACAGTAGATCAGGTAACAAATCATATATATTTTAAAATAATAATAATATATTAATGGAAATAACAAATACAGGATAGAGTAACAACTGTGTTACTAAACAAGGTCAAGGACAATGGCAAACTATAGATTCAAACTTTGAAGAAAATAGTAATCAATGTAAATATTCCTGGGCTGCCTCAGCCCCGCCCAGGCACACAGCAACAGAATGGTTTTGCAAGCATCCTCAGGAGGGCAGGAGCCTTCTTTGCAGGACGAGAGGGAGGTTGAGGCTCGATCCACCCATCATTCTTTTGGGAGAGGCTCCTTTTCCTCAGCACAAAGTTGGATTTTTTGTGAGGATTCTTGGCATCAAATACGTTGGCCTCTGCTGGAATCCTCAGCTCTGGGGAGAGAGGGGTGTACAAAAAGAAGGTGGCACTCAGGAGGTGCTCCCTAGGACATGCCAACATCTGAGAGCCTGTGCCAGAAAAGGCCAGAGCCACACACCTGAGAGCTCTCCAATTCAGCACCAATACCAACAAAGACAGCCTCCACAGTCCTCCCTGAGGAAGAACTAGGCAGAGCACTTCAACAGACCTAATGTCTGTTCCTACCGAAGGCTTTGGACTCCAGAATATCTCAGGTCCTCTTGCATCTGCTAAAGCACACCACTAAGGTTTGCATCTGAAATCTCCCACAAAAGGCTCCTGTGCCGAAGATTCAGTCCCCACATGAGCCATCTTCATAGGTGGGTTTGGAGGGAAGCATTGGATGGTGAGTGCTCTGATGTCAACATGAAATTCTCATTCAAGATGAATACACTACTGGGGGGTGGGAGGGACTGGAAGAAAGGTTGAGCATGGTTGGAGTAAGACCTAAACAGGGTTGTGCCCTGGGCAACAGTACCTTGTTCCTCTTGGCTCCACTGAATCCTCATTCTCCAAGGAGAGGTCCTCCCTCTCCATCTTTCTCTCTCTCCCTCTCTGCCAGCCTCGTTCTCTCTCTCCCAGTCTATGCCTTTGTGGCAAGGGCTGAGGAGCTCTCCACTGCCACACACTAGAGCTTTATGGACAGCCTCAGTGCACAACCAAAGAGAAAGCTATGAAACCCAGAGAAAAAAGGCCTAGGATTCCTCCTCTGAGTTATTTTCCTCAAGTATGGCCACAGTGAGGACAGGCTGACCAGCACGGATACCACGTTAGAGCCATGCTTCTGCGTTGGTGGAGCCCGCCTCCATGTGAACCAGGCTTCTGAGAATGGAGGCCACATTCCAAATACTGCCCTACTGAGAACAATGGTTCCAAAGACCAGCAAAGGGACTGCTTCCCTCCAACATGGCGTATGGCCCAGTGGTGCCATGACCCCGAGTGGGGGAATACAACAGCCGCTTCTCCTTCCTCTGAACATGTGTTTCCTGTCGCCCTCCTCTAACCTAGAGCCTGTTCTCCATCCCTTCTGGGTTGGATGTGGAGATCTCTGCTATGAATTTCTTAGGCTACCAAGGCCCCAGACAGACTTCCTCTTCCATAGATTCTACTAACCTAACAGTAGGTTAAGATAGGAGACAAGTGATCCTAGAACTCATAGGGATGGTGGTCTTCAGGGTACATAGGCTGGGATAATGGCTGCTGTGGTGTTTGGCTCACAAAAACCAACCAACCAACCAACGAAAAAGCGCTGGCATTATTATCAGATGAGCTCTGTGGCTACGTGCTCTGGAAGCCCTCATCTGACTTTAGTTAGGGATCACAACCTGGCTATTGTGATCACTCCTTGCCTAGTGGACTCAGGTGCGTAAGACCATGGAATTTATGCAAAAACAGATGATTCAGGCTGTCTCCCAGGCTGTGTTTTCTTCCCAATTTCATCCTGTTACTGCTTGCTAGAATCCTGGCAATGCTCTGCCCAGGCAGTGGTTTTTTGGTCACACAGAAGGCTTTCAATAGTACTGCTTCAGTCCACAAAATGCCAGTTCCCTCTTTAGCCCATGCATTCCCATGTTCCTTTGAAACCACTCCTATCCCAGACCATGAAAACATACTGCTCCTGGAGAGAGGCTTTTCTCCTCCCTCCTCAAAGATGTCAGCTTTGGATGCCTGCTCATGTCCAGGGGAGGGCACCTGGTGGGGAGCTGCAATATCCACCACCGGGGTATACCATTGGACCTCAAGACCTTCCACCAGCAGAAGTGCAGTTGGCTTTGTGCACGAACCCAACACACCTGTTGGAGTGTTCTTGGGGGTCAGAGACTACTCTTTGTTGCTAAGAGTTGACCTGAGTCCACATCCTGACCCTTGCTCTCTGCTATCTGATTGTCTCACTTACTCTGACGGCGAGAGATGATTTGGCCCAGCTCATAATCCTCTGGATTCTCCTCAGTAAGGAAGTGTAGGTCGAGGGCGCTGCGGATGACGACAGGAGCCCTATCGTGGCAGGTCACCTGGAGCAGCATGGGAGACAGGCCTTCAGGAAATGGGCCTTGAAGTGACTACTCAAGGACAGTGGGCAGGGGCATTCTGGAGGCACCTCCACTCTAAATACAAGGGCAACATCCATGACCCTACTACCCGAGGCTGACCTCCTGCTCATCGTGTGGGCTCTTCCCACAGGCTACTAGCCCAATCCTTGTACATAGGACTTCCTGGGCCTGCCATTGCTCTTTGTGGAGCTGCACTCCTCTCGGAGTGAAAGGACCCCACTACCTGCATACAGATGCAATCTCATCCCACAAGTTGGGAGGAATGGGACAATAGCCTCCAAGATCCCAGGTCTGCCCGAGGATGCAGGCGGCATTGGGAATGGCCTAGGCACAAAACCTAGAGGATTTGGTCTGGATTGCCAGGGCCAAAAACAGACCCAGGAACATGACCACACACAGGAGAGCTGAAAGATAGCCACGAGAGCTCCTGGCCTCCAGAGGCTCAGTGCTGGCTGGGATGTAGGAGGCCACCTCATCCGGCAAGGGTGGTCATTGGGTTACCTGGACATTTAGTGTGCTTGCTCCACATCCATATCGACTCCGCAGAGAGACTCTCTCAGCTCCTTGTTCAAGGAACATGGAGAACCTCACACTGCTGTCCTCCTCCATAGACGTCAGCATCCCATACAAGGGAACCTGCAACCTAGTTCCTGTCCTATTCTCATCTGTCACCCATACCTGTCCCTGCCCTTCTGGACTGCATGCTGCCACCTGACACACAGACTCCCTCAGACATGGCAGTGGACAAGCTGCTGCACTCGCTCATCTCAGCTCCAGCCCTTCACACTGACCTCTCCCTTCTTGATTCCCATCTATCCTCCTGATCATCCAGAAGCTCCAAATTCAAGAGGGCATGAGTAGTCCATGGTATTGGACCAGTGTCTGCTCCCCACCCAGGTGTAAGCACCACGGGACACCCCTGCTCCCAGGCTTACCAGAACACTCTTGACCATCTCTGGACTTTGTGTTTCTAAGTGGACACGAATTAAGCAGGTGTCTCCCACCTGCTTGTGGGAAAGCGGCCTGGAGGACTTGCAGGTTGATTCTGAGAACTGTGGGGGATGGAACATCAGCAAACCCAGAAACAGAAAGCCACCCCAGACTGTCAGTTGGCTCTATGGGCTTCCAGCAAATATGTCCAGGTGCTGAGGCTTCTTATTTCCTCAGGTCGGAGTGGAATGGCAGCACATGCACAGCTTGAATAAGGTAGGTGTTTACCTCCTTTCCCTTGACCTGGGGGCGTTTCCTCACCATGAAATATTGTATTCCCAGATTCATGGACAGACACACGAGTGAGTGGTCAGAGACCTTGATTTCTGCAGAGCGAAGTGGAGAGAATTGTTAGGTGGCACTCAAGGATTATACCACAAAACACCCACAACCCCTGAGAGTCTCCGCCAGGCCCATCATACTTTGGTATTTTGGGGCCAAGGCCCACTTTCTCTTGGCTGTCAGTTATCCTGAGCCCACTGTGGATCATGTCTCCCCACTGTCTGATTGTCCTACTTACTCTCATCCTCAGACATCATATACAGCAGCTCAAAGTTGTCCACATCCTCATGCTGCAACAAATTTTGGTCCAAGGCCCTGCGGATGAGGCTTGTCACCGTCTCCTGAAAGGTCACCTGGATCAGGGTGGGACAAATGTCATCAGAGAATGGCTTTTAGAAGAGCTACCCAGAAGACTGTGGTCAAACATTCAGGAGAAATCTCAGCTACATATACAAGGGCACAATCTTGTTATCCTGCTACCTGAGTGTGTCCTCCATATACCACCTGGGTTCTTGCAATGTGCTACTAGAACAATCCTGGTACAAATATCTGCCTGTACCTGCCATCTCCCCTCCCCCTGGGGAGCCACATTCCACTCATGTCAAAGGACCAAACTGCCTATGCACAGACACACTCTCATCTCACTGAGATGAGAGCAATGGGCCAGGGATCTGCGCACCAAGTGTGATCTGGGATGCAGGCTGCCTTTGTGGGTGCAAGAGGCAGATGCACTGAAAATTTGGGTCCTGACTGCCACGACACAAAACAGACTCAGATACAAGAGTGTGCACTTGAGTGCTTCATGATAGCTTTGAGAGGCCCTGGCCTCTGGAAGCTCGGTGCGGGTCTGGTTGTAATGATGTACTTGACTCAGCACTGGCAGTCACTGAACATGTCTCCTCTGCAGCTGGACACCTGCAGCATTAGCGTGTCTACTGCACATCCATAGAAATTCTGCCAAGAACCCCTTTAGCTCCGTATTTACATACATGCAAAGCCTAACATTCCGAAGCTTTGGCATGACCCCCCAGGTGATCCCGACCCCAAATTCCTACACCTAGTCATGCTAAGGAGGTTCTCTTCCCTGCCACCAGGAACACATCCCCTCCTACACATGTGACAAGTCACTGCCACCTCCTCTGCTCCAACTTCACTCATTGAGAATACCAAGTTCTAGGCACTGCAGCCTGCACCCTGGACATATCTCTGCCTTCATCTGTCCACAGCACTTCCGTCTGCACTTCTGGCCTGCAAAACCCACAATACACAGGCCCACTCACCACTGAAGCTGGGCATGCTGATGCTCTCCCTCCTCAGGTCAAGCCCTTAAGACGGACCTCTCTCTTCTTTATTTTCCTCCATAGCCCTGGGGTTGGCTGTGTCTCCTGCCTTCCACTGTGTGGACACCCAGGAGGCAGCGCTGCTGTCGGGCTTACTGGGATGCGCTTTGTCTCCCTCAGGCTCTGTCCCTCTAGGAGGACGTGAACAACGTGGCTGTCTTCCACCTGCTCGCTGGAGTGAAGCAGTGAGGAGCTGCTACTCACAGCTGCTGGGGTCCTGGATGCCACTGCCACAGAAGGTTCCAAGAACTGTGGGGGATGACAACATCAGCAAAGCCCAGCAACTGCACCCCACCCAGCCTGGCAGTTGGCTCTGTGGGCATTCTACAACATCCATCCAGAACCTGAGGTTCTTGTCCCCTTGGAGGATGTGGAGTGGCACCAGGAGTAAAGACTGAAGAAGGTGGCTGTTTTGGGAACAAGAGATCCAGCACCTGCTGGGTGGGGATGAAATCCCAGGAGATTAACCCCATGTTGCTGCTGAAATGTAGGTTCCTCCCACAAATGACAGGCAGGAGCTCATTCCTAAGCTGGTCCTGCCTGTAAGGTTCAAGGCTCTGAACCCTGAAGGGCTCCTCCGTGTTCTGATCATTTTCACCCTGGGTTGGGACCAAGAATGGTGGGTTCAAAATGGAAATGGTGACAAACAGAAAAATGACTTGTGCCAATACACTAGAGTCAAAGCACAATGGGACAGTTCCCATCAGTACAAACACACACACACACACACACACACACACAGAGTCAGAATAGGAGTCCTGGGCCATTCATCAGGGATCAGAATAGAGGGCCTGCTGGGCTCACCTGCCCTGTGCTACTCACTGTTACTCTTGAGCTCCTCTGCGACAATCGCCAGAGGCTCTGGCGTCTAAGATGAAGCCTCACCCAGTGTATCCACAAAAGGGCTAGTTGGCCCCCCTGAGATTCCTGGGAGCCTGAGGCTCGGCATTGTCTGCAACCACAGGAGAACATCCTTCTCCCTCCAGTGGCTCCAACCAAGTGAGCTCGGATGGCTTGGTCAGTGAAGTGGGTGCCTGGATACCAGGGTTCCATGTTCTGTTTGATCCATTGTCAAGGCAATGATGTCATTTCCTGTGCCCATACCTGAGCCTCTTTTCACATAAGACCACTTTCAACAGCCCTATGGGCTGCCGATTTCTCCTCCATGCCTACCCATCTCAGGTGCGCAGGTGTTCACCAACAACTACCCAAACATCCCCACCAGCATCTGCCCTGCTTGGTGCCACTAGAGTTCCAGCTTGGAGCCTTCAAAAATGCATTCACAACCAGTCCTTCCCTCTCAGCAGCTTTTGGACCCTGGTCCCATCATTGTGGAACTCATGGTGTGCCCAGTCTTTTCTGGAAAGTAGGGTAGCATCTAATCTCTAGGGTTTATTGTGTCTATTGGCCCATAACACCCTCTGTTCTCTCTGAAACCAGAGATGGGACTCACAGGTGGCTAAAGCACAAATGTAGAGATGGGATAATCACAAGAAAGGGAGAGACAAAGAATGCACCCTAACTCAATCAGGCCTGTGTCCCACACAGGGACATGGCCAATGTCCGTCCCATCGTGGCTGCAGTTCCCTCTCTACACCATGGCAAGTTGGAGGGGACTGAGATGCAGAGGCTGCTCCCCTCTGCCATACAACTTCCCAAGGCTTCTCCTAAGATTTCAAAAGGGCCAAGTGTGTCTAGTGTTGGGGTCTCACAGAGACTCCGAGGTACCACAGCATCCTGCTGCCCAGAACCGGTTCACCCCTCACCTCAAGGGGGCTCAGCCTCTGGATTCATGGGAATTGAAGTGGGTACAGGTGATGGGATATCACCTCCAAGACTGAGTTATGCCAAGTCCATGACCCCTGTCTGCATCCCTGTCTCCAGCACCACTCCCCCCTCTCTCTTTCCTCCTCAGAGCAAACAAATCCATTTAGCAAGTGTGTCCTGTGATAAAGACATGACGGTCACCCATCCTCTCATTACAAAAACACTGAGGCTCAGCCAACATGGATCCTACAGGGAACACAGGCATAAACTCAGACTCCGATCCTCCCAGCCGAGCCTCAGTGGAGCCTGGACTCCCAGCCTCCTGAGTCAAGGAAACAGAGGTTCCTAGCCGAGCCACCTTGGATGCAGCCGCACACAAACTGAACTCATCAATGCCCCTTGCTCTCAGTTGTGAGTAAGAGGGGAAGTGGTGTTTCACAACCCTGGACATCAAGTGCAGTCTCCAGGCTTTGGGGTGTGCCCTGGCCTCTGTCTATCTGCCCAGGCTCTCCAACCCACACTGGCCTCTTACCCAACCTCCTCCTAGGGCCAAACTCAATCCTGCCTCTCAATTTCTGCTGCCTTCCCCAACACACTGCTCCCCAAAATGAGCAGGGCTGGCTCTCGGTTATCATGCTGGTGCCAGCAGCAATGCCACCCCACTGACATAATTCTGAGTCCCAACCTAGGCACTCCAGCTGTCTTTGCCACACCTGGCCTGTTTGGGCTCTGGCTCTTGCTCTTTTCTTTCATGTGCATGTGTTTTGAGGTTTTGAGTTTCTCCCACTGAAGAACTGCAGCTGTGGCAGGGTAGAGCTCATGAGGGTGACATTCTGAGCCACATCCAATCCCATCAGGACTGTTCACTGGGGTGACTGCTGGAACACAGTGATGAGTGAACACATGGGAGGTGGTTGGACCCACCTTGCCTCTGAGTGGCTTCCTTTCAGGACAGGAATGTAGGCATGGGAGCCCCTGGCGTGGGATGCTTTGCACAAGGCGTGACCATGGGCTCTCTTTCCTGGCAAAAATGGCTCCACTCAGCATGGAGAGCACTGTCATTCCTGGTGGCTAACAACAGCCCTGGACCCCAGAAAGGAACCCACACTCAAGATTAACGTCTGAGTGTGCGTGTCCTCGAGGAAATGAGGTCTCCTGATCCCAGGTGCAAAGGGGTAAGTCCTCTAACTCCAGGGGCCATGAAGGGACATCTGAGTTTCCCTTGTCCTTCTTTCCCTCTCTAACTAACCACAGTTAGGACCCTGGCCTCATTCCCCAGTGAGGATCATTAGGCTCCATAAAGGACAGTCTCTAAGATGCTCAGTGGACCAACACCCTCTGCACAACCCATAACCCTATTCACCCAAGAGGCAAGAGGATTTCTATTCAGGAAAACCAGGAAAGGGAGAGCCTTTCTCAAGGACACAAGGACATTAGTGAGTGAGGGAGTGATTAATGGATGGAGAACTATTTCCAACACCAACTTCCAGGAGCATATATGGCCCCCTGGAGAATTCTGCAGTGTGTTGGTGATTAAGGAGAACGTGTGAATTCAGGGGTCACTAGGTCCTCTCAGCCATAAGGAGGGAAACTGCCATAAAGGAACTAGGACAAGGGTGCGAGGAATGCTCACTGGTGGGAGATCGGAAGGAAGGAAAGTGTACTCATTAGAAAAGTGTCGCCTGAAAATTCTTAGCCAGCCAAAAGCCGTGCGAACTTGTGTGGGAAAAGAGTCTTTGCACAGTGATGAAGCTAAGAGCTCACATGATGGAACACAGCATCAACTGGGACCAAATCCAATATCTGATATTCTTGTAGGAAGAGGAGAGTCTGGACCCAGATACCAGGGAGACTGGGGGATACCGGATATGTGAGGTTGGAGCCAGGGCGGGATGCCCATATGGGAACCACAGATCGTGGGCAGCAATAGGAGAGTGGGCAAGGGCTGGGAGAGTTGGGGAGACAGTCCCCTTGAAACCTGGGGGGGGTTATGGCACTGGGACAGCCCAACACCTACTGTGTTGAGCCTCTGGAGCTCAACGGAAGACACTTCCTCTGTTGTCGGCCACCCAGTTAACAGAGTTTGGTTGCAGCAGCCTAGGACCCAGCTGAAGGTCTGAGCATGTTGGCCATGCAGGTTGGATCTGGACCACAGACACCCTCATCAGAGATTGTAGGGTCTCAGCCCTGAGGCAAGACAGGCACTAAGTCAGGCCAGGTGGGGAAACGGATAGGCACACACTCTGGGGGCTGGTGCCTGTGTTACTGGGAGCACTTCTGATCGCAATTCCCTGATCTGCTGCCAACACAGGCTACAGAGGAGGGTACAGAAACACAGACCACGGATCTGCCCCACTCAGTGGGCCCAGGCCAACACCACACCCAGCAGCCTCGTGCCATACCCAATGAGTCTCGAAGCGGCCCCCTCTTGCCATCCTGAGAGCTCTTCCCTTCCTCATGTGCCAATAGCTCCCTACTGTCACTGGCAATATCTACTCTGTGAGATGTCAACATCCGTGGGTACTGTTCTCTCATCCCAGGACAGTGTGGTCCCACACACCCTGGTGAAATGGGCCACCTGGAGGCTGGACCTGGAGGTTGTTGAGGCTGAATGGCAGCGGTGGTCCTCTGGCACTTAATATTATTTAAGTTAAAAAAAAAAACAAAAACAAAAACAAAAAACGGGTCTTGGTGCTCAAAAATGTTTGATTTGCATATTCTCATCCCCTAACCCCAATATTTTCATTATTTCCTCACATATGAAATCTTACTAGCATAAAGGTAATTTCGTATTAAACAAAGTGGATTGAAATAACATTGGTAAAAATAATCAATCACCATACTTTCAATTTTTGTTCTGCTTTCCTATTAGAAACCACTTGGATACAAGAGAACAGAGGACAGACTCATGGAAATGCTTGAAATGACAAGAAGCTCCCACTCAAGCTCAGCATTCAGTCCTGGACAGGGTAAGACCAGGCCACTTTGACATCTGTGCCAAAGAGTCTACCAGACAGAATCCTCTGACTGATCCCTGACTGAGCCATAGGAACTGGCTAGAAAAGCCTTCACATCCTCAATACATTCTTCACGTCAGAATACTTGACAACCATTGATATCCATCTCTCGTTAACTTGCTCCCCAGCCAACCATTCTTCAACAAATTCAAAGGAGTAACTCATGCAAGCACACAGAAAGGGGTGTTCACTACACACATCCATGTGCGAAAAAGACAACTGGTATTTCTTGTTTGGGCTATTTCAAATGAAATCCCTTCTGCATGACCTCCACAAACCAAAGGAAAATATTTGTGAAATTCCCACGTAGAAGACAAGATACACTTGCCAAGGAGGCAGTGGCAAGAATTTTGACACTCCAAATGTAGAGTGTGTGTTTAGGAAGCAGTCACAGTTTCCATGAGAGAGTCCCATGAAATCAATTAGGAAGATCCATGCTCTAGCCCTACCATGCAAGTGATGTGACTTGAAAGAGTCACTTAGTCTTAGTAACCATCATCACTAACAAGTAAGTCAATGAATAAAGGTCCTCAGGTGCCAAGCTACAAAATGTGGGATGAGCATGGATGAGGATGGGTGGGAGAAGTCTCCAACTCTAACACAATTAGGGAAGGATGTGCTGACCTCAAGTGGCTGGGGGTGCTGGGATCCTGCCACAGAGGGGGATTCCAAACCTCACATCCCCTGACCCAGGCCAGAAGACCAGGTAGAGTCCAAGGACCCTGGGGTGGCCCAATGGCAATAAAGGTCAAAAGGAACTAGGGATCTGCCTGGTCCCTCAATCCCCTACTCTGAGCAGGGCTGCATGACGAGGCCAGAGGCCATCCACAGCAATTTGCCTTTACAGGAAAACAGGGACTGCAGGCTGCCTCTGGCTCACTGAATCAGGGTGGTGTTTTCATAAAGCAAGACCACTTCCTCACATTTGACCAGCAGCTCATGTGTTGACAGCACAATGACTGACTTGACTCAGGCCCTGATGAATGAAATAGAAAATTCATAGCAAACCCATCTTTAGCTCTTCCACATCATCAGGGGCTCTGATTCAATTCCGTCCAGAAAGGTGTCTGAAATGATTTCTAAACATGCTGGGGACTCACCTCTGTGTGGAACTTTTCAGGAAAAAGGGGATCAAATCTCATGAAGCAACTCTTCTCTCTTCTAGCCCATGGGCAATGCAAGGAACCTGCATGATACCAGAGGCTCACTTCTCTCTTCTCATGTCTTCTGGAAAGGATTCGTTAATGCTTCCTGCAAGGTGAAGCAGAAGCCTGCATCCCCAGCTGCACAGAAGTGTTTTAGGGCAGTGTCTCCCTTAAAACCCAAAAATAAAAAAAAACAGGTCATTCAACAGGCACATGGATTCGAGTACATGTTCAATGATCCCTCCTCCCTGGAGCCTTCCTCATGCCCATCTTCCACATTCACAGAGCAATGCTTGGCCATTCTCAAGACCAGGAGACCATGATGCTCATCACCAGGAAGTCAATAAGGAACATGAAGAGAGCAGCATGGATTGCAGAAGGTGGCACATCAAGGATCTTCAGCTCTGCTGCTAGAACACAAGAGCTTAACTTCAGTATTGACTTTTTGCCAACTACCAAGTACGATAGCAGTGTCAAGCCCAATATGCAGATATGCAAGTAGTAGGTGACACCCCGCATCCATTCACAAAAGTGGGCAACATCTGCATCAGAACAAGGAAGTATCTTACCCTTACTCATAAAAATCATCAGAAACAAAATAAAATGGATGCAAGACTTCTCATTTCACTATTAGGTAGCTGTTGGAATTCCCTATTAAATAATACCTCCTCCAAAATAAAAAGTATCTCAGACATGTGTCAACTATTCAATGGATGACATTTTAAAAACTATGGACTTTACTTAATATTTATGTATGCTATATCCCTGCCTAAGGCTCTATGAGAAAGGAGCACATAGAATTGGATCTTTGAAAATCTCACATTTGCTGATAAATATTACTGCTGATCTCAGGCATGGCGAAGTGAAAAGTGGGACTTTGGATATTCCAAGAATGCTATGTTGTGGGATTGGTGTCCCTGATTCATACATAGCATATGGTTTCTATGAAATCCAGTGAGGGAGCAGGAGTAACGAAGCTGATTGCACAGATGACCTCAGGGAATACTGACAGATAGGCCAAATGAAAAATATGCTCCAGCTAACCATTGGTATTTGGGCTTCTGATCCCAGTCCTGTTTTTAAAAAAGGTGCAGACAGGCAGTGTTCATTAAAAACTGTCTACCATGTAAAAGTGGGTAATTTAAATGGCATCTAGTTACACATCTGATAGAATGGTCTGGCAACATATGAATTTCATTCTAACAACAACAACAACAACAAAACATAGAAAATGAGACATAAAGATAAAACCTTGTCTTCACCAGGATGCCTAAAAATAGGTTTTATTTGGCTCATGCCAATAAATATCTTTCAATAGAATTTCTGATTTCTGAATGAATCCATTCAACTTCATACTGCACAGATCACAAGGTTTTCTTTACAGAATATTCTCTTCTTCTTCTTAAAGCCTCACATAGAAAATGTCTCACAGGACATAGGAGGGGAATGACCCAAAGGATGAGAGAATGGCTGGAACCGTTCTCAAATGTGCCCATGTAGCCTAAAGTTTGAAGGCATCTAATTGTACTCTAAAACAATTATGAACCTATTCGATCCATTATTAATAAATATCACCACTTTACCACTTGAACCAAATGACAGAAAATTGGAAACAGATGATCATTGGCTTTGATACCTTTACTTCTGTTTCATTACTCAGAGTCGATCAACTCTATACTTCAAGTGAGACAGATTTATTACAGAATGCCTAAGATCCTAAGGATCTATTTTAGCTCAGCCCATGGTATTGCTTCATTATTTTATTATTTTGTAAGTAATAAAATATAACTTCATGTTGGATGATATATTCAAGCCATGAATATATCATCCAACATTGTTCTTCCCAAAATATTAGCCCAATTTCTGCGCGCGCTCACTTACTGTTCAGGAATTTTACTAATTGTTTGAAGGTTCTAGAGGACCTGTTAGACTCCTAATGGACAAACCATACAACATACTCCAGAGAACGGACGAGTGCCATAAGAAGAAAATAAGGTCAGCCTACAGCAATGGGCAGCTGCCTGCCCTCGGCTGGGAGGAGCCCTGGCCATGGCACCAGGGCTGCTGGGCAGCAGAAGCCTCCACAGCCCTGCAGGGAGCCTGGAGCACAGCTCTGCCTAACCATGCTCAGCCCTGGACAGATGCACATGAGTTCCCATCACAGGCTCGAGTGTGACAGTCCCAGGTGCATGCCTGTCATGCCAGCCACCAGGGAGGCTGAGGCAAGAGGAACGTTTGAGGTCAGCCTTGGCAACTTAGACCCCGAGGCAAAGGGGAAATACTTTTACAGGGGTCTCTGAGGGTGTAGCTCAGGTAGGTCACTTGCCTCACAGGCTCAAGGCCCTGGGTTCAATCCCCAGAACCCACGTACACACAAAAAGTGAACTTGGAATATTGTTTAAAATGATGGGTCAGGTACACACAAGGACTTCAATATGACCTCTCAGAGGAGCTCAATTTGAGATCAGACTGAACAAAAGACCACCTGGACCATTGACTCAGTGTCTGAAACCCTCTGTGAGCATGGGAAGCACTGCTGGCAAGACACCAGAGGGCCAAAGCACTTGTGCCCCCTGCAGGGGCGTCTCTTGTCTACCGCCAAAGACTGTTCCCATTCTGGGGCAGCTGAGAGCAAGCTGGGCCTTGGAGCAAGGACTAGTGCTTTAGATATAGACTATGCAAGCAAGGGGCAATGTCTTTAATAAAACTAAAATTAAAAAGTCACATTGAAAAAATTTTAAAAAGAAGAAAATAAGGTCAAGTAGAGGAAGCCCATTTTCACAGGAAAAAATCCCCCACTGAAAAGCATCAGAATAGATACCAAGAAAAATACCAACAAAAACAGTGTGCTCCCACTATGTATCTACTCAACATGCAAAAGTTAGTAAGCTAGATAATACAATCCTGGCCACAGGTAGAGCTATGCAGAAGAGCCACCTGGCAGTGTTTAGTCAAAGAAGTAAGCATGCACACTTTGACCTAGAAATTCCACCTGTGTGTAAACCAGGCGGTGCTTAAGCAGTTTCACAAGGGGACATGCACAGGGAAATTTATCCTCAGGTTCTTATAGAGTTGTCTGTGCTTACAGGGAGTTGATGGTTGTCAAGATGCCCACAGCTGCGAAAGTCAAAAGCTAAAAAAATAATAGATGCCAACCTGGATATATTAATAATCCCGTATCTATGATGACCTTCATAAGGTAGCTTCCCAACTTCTGTGTGGAAGTGTGTTTCTCCTTGGCCCTTACACTGTTGTGGAGACCACTAGGAGTTCAGCTTTGTGCAGGATCATCTGACCTGGACTTTTGGCAAGACCTGTACAGCCCTCACACATGCTCAGATGCTACAGGACTTTTCAGACCAGTCCAGACAACAGTAGGCATCCATTCATTGTCTGCACTCTACAGATTCCTAGATGCACGACATTCATTACCATCAAATGCAGAATTTTCATCAAAAACTAATATATATATCATTCCAATCTGAATCAAGAAAATCGGAAATATCCCCAAATCCAAAGAGTGGATCCCCATTGTGATGCTACAAGTTGAAAATTCCACAGCTGACCTCATGGGATGGTTCACAGTCAAAAGACAGCTGCATGAAAAATATTACATGACCTTCCTGCTATGTGAAAAGTGGCATGTGAAGTACACATGCATGTCTTCCTCAGACATGGGTTCATTTGCAAAACACCTTGTGCAATTGAAAATATTCCAAAAGGGGAGAAATCAGAACCATGTCTCCAAAGTATTTCAGCAGAGACCAACTCCATCTGTCTATCTATCTCTCAGTGAGTGTGTGTGCTCTTGTGTGTGTTTGTGTGTCTTTGTTTGTGTTTGTACCATCATAGCTGATACTTCATTGCCCCCATTGGAAAACTGACTCAGATAATGCCATCTGCCAAACTCCTAAAAACCAAAGTTCTTGCTGATAGAATGAAACATTCCTTCCTGTTGGTTTGGATGTGTCCTTTAGGAATCACTGCTACATTTAGTATACTCAAATCATCACAGTAGATCAGGTAACAAATCATATATATTTTAAAATAATAATAATATATTAATGGAAATAACAAATACAGGATAGAGTAACAACTGTGTTACTAAACAAGGTCAAGGACAATGGCAAACTATAGATTCAAACTTTGAAGAAAATAGTAATCAATGTAAATATTCCTGGGCTGCCTCAGCCCCGCCCAGGCACACAGCAACAGAATGGTTTTGCAAGCATCCTCAGGAGGGCAGGAGCCTTCTTTGCAGGACAAGAGGGAGGTTGAGGCTCGATCCACCCATCATTCTTTTGGGAGAGGCTCCTTTTCCTCAGCACAAAGTTGGATTTTTTGTGAGGATTCTTGGCATCAAATACGTTGGCCTCTGCTGGAATCCTCAGCTCTGGGGAGAGAGGGGTGTACAAAAAGAAGGTGGCACTCAGGAGGTGCTCCCTAGGACACGCCAACATCTGAGAGCCTGTGCCAGAAAAGGCCAGAGCCACACACCTGAGAGCTCTCCAATTCAGCACCAATACCAACAAAGACAGCCTCCACAGTCCTCCCTGAGGAAGAACTAGGCAGAGCACTTCAACAGACCTAATGTCTGTTCCTACCGAAGGCTTTGGACTCCAGAATATCTCAGGTCCTCTTGCATCTGCCAAAGCACACCACTAAGGTTTGCATCTGAAATCTCCCACAAAAGGCTCCTGTGCCGAAGATTCAGTCCCCACATGAGCCATCTTCATAGGTGGGTTTGGAGGGAAGCATTGGATGGTGAGTGCTCTGATGTCAACATGAAATTCTCATTCAAGATGAATACACTACTCGGGGGTGGGAGGGACTGGAAGAAAGGTTGAGCATGGTTGGAGTAAGACCTAAACAGGGTTGTGCCCTGGGCAACAGTACCTTGTTCCTCTTGGCTCCACTGAATCCTCATTCTCCAAGGAGAGGTCCTCCCTCTCCATCTTTCTCTCTCTCCCTCTCTGCCAGCCTCGTTCTCTCTCTCCCAGTCTATGCCTTTGTGGCAAGGGCTGAGGAGCTCTCCACTGCCACACACTAGAGCTTTATGGACAGCCTCAGTGCACAACCAAAGAGAAAGCTATGAAACCCAGAGAAAAAAGGCCTAGGATTCCTCCTCTGAGTTATTTTCCTCAAGTATGGCCACAGTGAGGACAGGCTGACCAGCACGGATACCACGTTAGAGCCATGCTTCTGCGTTGGTGGAGCCCGCCTCCATGTGAACCAGGCTTCTGAGAATGGAGGCCACATTCCAAATACTGCCCTACTGAGAACAATGGTTCCAAAGACCAGCAAAGGGACTGCTTCCCTCCAACATGGTGTATGGCCCAGTGGTGCCATGACCCCGAGTGGGGGAATACAACAGCCGCTTCTCCTTCCTCTGAACATGTGTTTCCTGTCGCCCTCCTCTAACCTAGAGCCTGTTCTCCATCCCTTCTGGGTTGGATGTGGAGATCTCTGCTATGAATTTCTTAGGCTACCAAGGCCCCAGACAGACTTCCTCTTCCATAGACTCTACTAACCTAACAGTAGGTTAAGATAGGAGACAAGTGATCCTAGAACTCATAGGGATGGTGGTCTTCAGGGTACATAGGCTGGGATAATGGCTGCTGTGGTGTTTGGCTCACAAAAACCAACCAACCAACCAACGAAAAAGCGCTGGCATTATTATCAGATGAGCTCTGTGGCTACGTGCTCAGGAAGCCCTCATCTGACTTTAGTTAGGGATCACAACCTGGCTATTGTGATCACTCCTTGCCTAGTGGACTCAGGTGCGTAAGACCATGGAATTTATGCAAAAACAGATGATTCAGGCTGTCTCCCAGGCTGTGTTTTCTTCCCAATTTCATCCTGTTACTGCTTGCTAGAATCCTGGCAATGCTCTGCCCAGGCAGTGGTTTTTTGGTCACACAGAAGGCTTTCAATAGTACTGCTTCAGTCCACAAAATGCCAGTTCCCTCTTTAGCCCATGCATTCCCATGTTCCTTTGAAACCACTCCTATCCCAGACCATGAAAACATACTGCTCCTGGAGAGAGGCTTTCCTCCTCACTCCTCAAAGATGTCAGCTTTGGATGCCTGTTCATGTCCAGGGGAGGGCACCTGGTGGGGAGCCACAATATCCACCGGGGTATACCATTGGACCTCAAGACCTTCCACCAGCAGAAGTGCAGTTGGCTTTGTGCACGAACCCAACACACCTGTTGGAGTGTTCTTGGGGGTCAGAGACTACTCTTTGTTGCTAAGAGTTGACCTGAGTCCACATCCTGACCCTTGCTCTCTGCTATCTGATTGTCTCACTTACTCTGACGGTGAGAGATGATTTGGCCCAGCTCATAATCCTCTGGATTCTCCTCAGTAAGGAAGTGTAGGTCGAGGGCGCTGCGGATGACGACAGGAGCCCTATCGTGGCAGGTCACCTGGAGCAGCATGGGAGACAGGCCTTCAGGAAATGGGCCTTGAAGTGACTACTCAAGGACAGTGGGCAGGGGCATTCTGGAGGCACCTCCACTCTAAATACAAGGGCAACATCCATGACCCTACTACCCGAGGCTGACCTCCTGCTCATCGTGTGGGCTCTTCCCACAGGCTACTAGCCCAATCCTTGTACATAGGACTTCCTGGGCCTGCCATTGCTCTTTGTGGAGCTGCACTCCTCTCGGAGTGAAAGGACCCCACTACCTGCATACAGATGCAATCTCATCCCACAAGTTGGGAGGAATGGGACAATAGCCTCCAAGATCCCAGGTCTGCCCGAGGATGCAGGCGGCATTGGGAATGGCCTAGGCACAAAACCTAGAGGCTTTGGTCTGGATTGCCAGGGCCAAAAACAGACCCAGGAACATGACCACACACAGGAGAGCTGAAAGATAGCCACGAGAGCTCCTGGCCTCCAGAGGCTCAGTGCTGGCTGGGATGTAGGAGGCCACCTCATCCGGCAAGGGTGGTCATTGGGTTACCTGGACATTTAGTGTGCTTGCTCCACATCCATATCGACTCTGCAGAGAGACTCTCTCAGCTCCTTGTTCAAGGAACATGGAGAACCTCACACTGCTGTCCTCCTCCATAGACGTCAGCATCCCATACAAGGGAACCTGCAACCTAGTTCCTGTCCTATTCTCATCTGTCACCCATACCTGTCCCTGCCCTTCTGGACTGCATGCTGCCACCTGACACACAGACTCCCTCAGACATGGCAGTGGACAAGCTGCTGCACTCGCTCATCTCAGCTCCAGCCCTTCACACTGACCTCTCCCTTCTTGATTCCCATCTATCCTCCTGATCATCCAGAAGCTCCAAATTCAAGAGGGCATGAGTAGTCCATGGTATTGGACCAGTGTCTGCTCCCCACCCAGGTGTAAGCACCACGGGACACCCCTGCTCCCAGGCTTACCAGAACACTCTTGGCCATCTCTGGACTTTGTGTTTCTAAGTGGACACGAATTAAGCAGGTGTCTCCCACCTGCTTGTGGGAAAGCGGCCTGGAGGACTTGCAGGTTGATTCTGAGAACTGTGGGGGATGGAACATCAGCAAACCCAGAAACAGAAAGCCACCCCAGACTGTCAGTTGGCTCTATGGGCTTCCAGCAAATATGTCCAGGTGCTGAGGCTTCTTATTTCCTCAGGTCGGAGTGGAATGGCAGCACATGCACAGCTTGAATAAGGTAGGTGTTTACCTCCTTTCCCTTGACCTGGGGGCGTTTCCTCACGATGAAATATTGTATTCCCAGATTCATGGACAGACACACGAGTGAGTGGTCAGAGACCTTGATTTCTGCAGAGCGAAGTGGAGAGAATTGTTAGGTGGCACTCAAGGATTATACCACAAAACACCCACAACCCCTGAGAGTCTCCGCCAGGCCCATCACACTTTGGTATTTTGGGGCCAAGGCCCACTTTCTCTTGGCTGTCAGTTATCCTGAGCCCACTGTGGATCATGTCTCCCCACTGTCTGATTGTCCTACTTACTCTCATCCTCAGACATCATATACAGCAGCTCAAAGTTGTCCACATCCTCATGCTGCAACAAATTTTGGTCCAAGGCCCTGCGGATGAGGCTTGTCACCGTCTCCTGAAAGGTCACCTGGATCAGGGTGGGACAAATGTCATCAGAGAATGGCTTTTAGAAGAGCTACCCAGAAGACTGTGGTCAAACATTCAGGAGAAATCTCAGCTACATATACAAGGGCACAATCTTGTTATCCTGCTACCTGAGTGTGTCCTCCATATACCACCTGGGTTCTTGCAATGTGCTACTAGAACAATCCTGGTACAAATATCTGCCTGTACCTGCCATCTCCCCTCCCCCTGGGGAGCCACATTCCACTCATGTCAAAGGACCAAACTGCCTATGCACAGACACACTCTCATCTCACTGAGATGAGAGCAATGGGCCAGGGATCTGCGCACCAAGTGTGATCTGGGATGCAGGCTGCCTTTGTGGGTGGAAGAGGCAGATGCACTGAAAATTTGGGTCCTGACTGCCACGACACAAAACAGACTCAGATACAAGAGTGTGCACTTGAGTGCTTCATGATAGCTTTGAGAGGCCCTGGCCTCTGGAAGCTCGGTGCCGGTCTGGTTGTAATGATGTACTTGACTCAGCACTGGCAGTCACTGAACATGTCTCCTCTGCAGCTGGACACCTGCAGCATTAGCGTGTCTACTGCACATCCATAGAAATTCTGCCAAGAACCCCTTTAGCTCCGTATTTACCTACATGCAAAGCCTAACATTCCGAAGCTTTGGCATGACCCCCCAGGTGATCCCGACCCCAAATTCCTACACCTAGTCATGCTAAGGAGGTTCTCTTCCCTGCCACCAGGAACACATCCCCTCCTACACATGTGACAAGTCACTGCCACCTCCTCTGCTCCAACTTCACTCATTGAGAATACCAAGTTCTAGGCACTGCAGCCTGCACCCTGGACATATCTCTGCCTTCATCTGTCCACAGCACTTCCGTCTGCACTTCTGGCCTGCAAAACCCACAATACACAGGCCCACTCACCACTGAAGCTGGGCATGCTGATGCTCTCCCTCCTCAGGTCAAGCCCTTAAGACGGACCTCTCTCTTCTTTATTTCCCACCATAGCCCTGGGGTTGGCTGTGTCTCCTGCCTTCCACTGTGTGGACACCCAGGAGGCAGCCCTGCTGTCGGGCTCACCGGGATGCGCTTTGTCTCCCTCAGGCTCTGTCCCTCTAGGAGGACGTGAACAACGCGGCTGTCTTCCACCTGCTCGCTGGAGTGAAGCAGTGAGGAGCTGCTACTCACAGCTGCTGGGGTCCTGGGTGCCACTGCCACAGAAGGTTCCAAGAACTGTGGGGGATGACAACATCAGCAAAGCCCAGCAACTGCACCCCACCCAGCCTGGCAGTTGGCTCTGTGGGCATTCTACAACATCCATCCAGAACCTGAGGTTCTTGTCCCCTTGGAGGATGTGGAGTGGCACCAGGAGTAAAGACTGAAGAAGGTGGCTGTTTTGGGAACAAGAGATCCAGCACCTGCTGGGTGGGGATGAAATCCCAGGAGATTAACCCCATGTTGCTGCTGAAATGTAGGTTCCTCCCACAAATGACAGGCAGGAGCTCATTCCTAAGCTGGTCCTGCCTGTAAGGTTCAAGGCTCTGAACCCTGAAGGGCTCCTCCGTGTTCTGATCATTTTCACCCTGGGTTGGGACCAAGAATGGTGGGTTCAAAATGGAAATGGTGACAAACAGAAAAATGACTTGTGCCAATACACTAGAGTCAAAGCACAATGGGACAGTTCCCATCAGTACAAACACACACACACACACACACACACACACACACACACACACACACACAGTCAGAATAGGAGTCCTGGGCCATTCATCAGGGATCAGACTAGAGGGCCTGCTGGGCTCACCTGCCCTGTGCTACTCACTGTTACTCTTGAGCTCCTCTGCGACAATCGCCAGAGGCTCTGGCGTCTAAGATGAAGCCTCACCCAGTGTATCCACAAAAGGGCTAGTTGGCCCCCCGAGATTCCTGGGAGCCTGAGGCTCGGCATTGTCTGCAACCACAGGAGAACATCCTTCTCCCTCCAGTGGCTCCAACCAAGTGAGCTCAGATGGCTTGGTCAGTGAAGTGGGTGCCTGGATACCAGGGTTCCATGTTCTGTTTGATCCATTGTCAAGGCAATGATGTCATTTCCTGTGCCCATACCTGAGCCTCTTTTCACATAAGACCACTTTCAACAGCCCTATGGGCTGCCGATTTCTCCTCCATGCCTACCCATCTCAGGTGCGCAGGTATTCACCAACAACTACCCAAACATCCCCACCAGCATCTGCCCTGCTTGGTGCCACTAGAGTTCCAGCTTGGAGCCTTCAAAAATGCATTCACAACCAGTCCTTCCCTCTCAGCAGCTTTTGGACCCTGGTCCCATCATTGTGCAACTCATGGTGTGCCCAGTCTTTTCTGGAAAGTAGGGTAGCATCTAATCTCTAGGGTTTATTGTGTCTATTGGCCCATAACACCCTCTGTTCTCTCTGAAACCAGAGATGGGACTCACAGGTGGCTAAAGCACAAATGTAGAGATGGGATAATCACAAGAAAGGGAGAGACAAAGAATGCACCCTAACTCCATCAGGCCTGTGTCCCACACAGGGACATGGCCAATGTCCGTCCCATCGTGGCTGCAGTTCCCTCTCTACACCATGGCAAGTTGGAGGGGACTGAGATGCAGAGGCTGCTCCCCTCTGCCATACAACTTCCCAAGGCTTCTCCTAAGATTTCAAAAGGGCCAAGTGTGTCTAGTGTTGGGGTCTCACAGAGACTCCGAGGTACCACAGCATCCTGCTGCCCAGAACCGGTTCACCCCTCACCTCAAGGGGGCTCAGCCTCTGGATTCATGGGAATTGAAGTGGGTACAGGTGATGGGATATCACCTCCAAGACTGAGTTATGCCAAGTCCATGACCCCTGTCTGCATCCCTGTCTCCAGCACCACTCCCCCCTCTCTCTTTCCTCCTCAGAGCAAACAAATCCATTTAGCAAGTGTGTCCTGTGATAAAGACATGACGGTCACCCATCCTCTCATTACAAAAACACTGAGGCTCAGCCAACATGGATCCTACAGGGAACACAGGCATAAACTCAGACTCCGATCCTCCCAGCCGAGCCTCAGTGGAGCCTGGACTCCCAGCCTCCTGAGTCAAGGAAACAGAGGTTCCTAGCCGAGCCACCTTGGATGCAGCCGCACACAAACTGAACTCATCAATGCCCCTTGCTCTCAGTTGTGAGTAAGAGGGGAAGTGGTGTTTCACAACCCTGGACATCAAGTGCAGTCTCCAGGCTTTGGGGTGTGCCCTGGCCTCTGTCTATCTGCCCAGGCTCTCCAACCCACACTGGCCTCTTACCCAACCTCCTCCTAGGGCCAAACTCAATCCTGCCTCTCAATTTCTGCTGCCTTCCCCAACACACTGCTCCCCAAAATGAGCAGGGCTGGCTCTCGGTTATCATGCTGGTGCCAGCAGCAATGCCACCCCACTGACATAATTCTGAGTCCCAACCTAGGCACTCCAGCTGTCTTTGCCACACCTGGCCTGTTTGGGCTCTGGCTCTTGCTCTTTTCTTTCATGTGCATGTGTTTTGAGGTTTTGAGTTTCTCCCACTGCAGAACTGCAGCTGTGGCAGGGTAGAGCTCATGAGGGTGACATTCTGAGCCACATCCAATCCCATCAGGACTGTTCACTGGGGTGACTGCTGGAACACAGTGATGAGTGAACACATGGGAGGTGGTTGGACCCACCTTGCCTCTGAGTGGCTTCCTTTCAGGACAGGAATGTAGGCACGGGAGCCCCTGGCGTGGGATGCTTTGCACAAGGCGTGACCATGGGCTCTCTTTCCTGGCAAAAATGGCTCCACTCAGCATGGAGAGCACTGTCATTCCTGGTGGCTAACAACAGCCCTGGACCCCAGAAAGGAACCCACACTCAAGATTAACGTCTGAGTGTGCGTGTCCTCGAGGAAATGAGGTCTCCTGATCCCAGGTGCAAAGGGGTAAGTCCTCTAACTCCAGGGGCCATGAAGGGACATCTGAGTTTCCCTTGTCCTTCTTTCCCTCTCTAACTAACCACAGTTAGGACCCTGGCCTCATTCCCCAGTGAGGATCATTAGGCTCCATAAAGGACAGTCTCTAAGATGCTCAGTGGACCAACACCCTCTGCACAACCCATAACCCTATTCACCCAAGAGGCAAGAGGATTTCTATTCAGGAAAACCAGGAAAGGGAGAGCCTTTCTCAAGGACACAAGGACATTAGTGAGTGAGGGAGTGATTAATGGATGGAGAACTATTTCCAACACCAACTTCCAGGAGCATATATGGCCCCCTGGAGAATTCTGCAGTGTGTTGGTGATTAAGGAGAACGTGTGAATTCAGGGGTCACTAGGTCCTCTCAGCCATAAGGAGGGAAACTGCCATAAAGGAACTAGGACAAGGGTGCGAGGAATGCTCACTGGTGGGAGATCGGAAGGAAGGAAAGTGTACTCATTAGAAAAGTGTCGCCTGAAAATTCTTAGCCAGCCAAAAGTCGTGCGAACTTGTGTGGGAAAAGAGTCTTTGCACAGTGATGAAGCTAAGAGCTCACATGATGGAACACAGCATCAACTGGGACCAAATCCAATATCTGATATTCTTGTAGGAAGAGGAGAGTCTGGACCCAGACTGAGGGATACCGGATATGTGAGGTTGGAGCCAGGGCGGGATGCCCATATGGGAACCACAGATCGTGGGCAGCAATAGGAGAGTGGGCAAGGGCTGGGAGAGTTGGGGAGACAGTCCCCTTGAAACCTGGGAGGGGTTATGGCACTGGGACAGCCCAACACCTACTGTGTTGAGCCTCTGGAGCTCAACGGAAGACACTTCCTCTGTTGTCGGCCACCCAGTTAACAGAGTTTGGTTGCAGCAGCCTAGGACCCAGCTGAAGGTCTGAGCATGTTGGCCATGCAGGTTGGATCTGGACCACAGACACCCTCATCAGAGATTGTAGGGTCTCAGCCCTGAGGCAAGACAGGCACTAAGTCAGGCCAGGTGGGGAAACGGATAGGCACACACTCTGGGGGCTGGTGCCTGTGTTACTGGGAGCACTTCTGATCGCAATTCCCTGATCTGCTGCCAACACAGGCTACAGAGGAGGGTACAGAAACACAGACCACGGATCTGCCCCACTCAGTGGGCCCAGGCCAACACCACACCCAGCAGCCTCGTGCCATACCCAATGAGTCTCGAAGCGGCCCCCTCTTCCCATCCTGAGAGCTCTTCCCTTCCTCATGTGCCAATAGCTCCCTACTGTCACTGGCAATATCTACTCTGTGAGATGTCAACATCCGTGGGTACTGTTCTCTCATCCCAGGACAGTGTGGTCCCACACACCCTGGTGAAATGGGCCACCTGGAGGCTGGACCTGGAGGTTGTTGAGGCTGAATGGCAGCGGTGGTCCTCTGGCACTTAATATTATTTAAGTTAAAAAAAAAAAAAAACAAAAACAAAAACAAAAAACGGGTCTTGGTGCTCAAAAATGTTTGATTTGCATATTCTCATCCCCTAACCCCAATATTTTCATTATTTCCTCACATATGAAATCTTACTAGCATAAAGGTAATTTCGTATTAAACAAAGTGGATTGAAATAACATTGGTAAAAATAATCAATCACCATACTTTCAATTTTTGTTCTGCTTTCCTATTAGAAACCACTTGGATACAAGAGAACAGAGGACAGACTCATGGAAATGCTTGAAATGACAAGAAGCTCCCACTCAAGCTCAGCATTCAGTCCTGGACAGGGTAAGACCAGGCCACTTTGACATCTGTGCCAAAGAGTCTACCAGACAGAATCCTCTGACTGATCCCTGACTGAGCCATAGGAACTGGCTAGAAAAGCCTTCACATCCTCAATACATTCTTCACGTCAGAATACTTGACAACCATTGATATCCATCTCTCGTTAACTTGCTCCCCAGCCAACCATTCTTCAACAAATTCAAAGGAGTAACTCATGCAAGCACACAGAAAGGGGTGTTCACTACACACATCCATGTGCGAAAAAGACAACTGGTATTTCTTGTTTGGGCTATTTCAAATGAAATCCCTTCTGCATGACCTCCACAAACCAAAGGAAAATATTTGTGAAATTCCCACGTAGAAGACAAGATACACTTGCCAAGGAGGCAGTGGCAAGAATTTTGACACTCCAAATGTAGAGTGTGTGTTTAGGAAGCAGTCACAGTTTCCATGAGAGAGTCCCATGAAATCAATTAGGAAGATCCATGCTCTAGCCCTACCATGCAAGTGATGTGACTTGAAAGAGTCACTTAGTCTTAGTAACCATCATCACTAACAACTAAGTCAATGAATAAAGGTCCTCAGGTGCCAAGCTACAAAATGTGGGATGAGCATGGATGAGGATGGGTGGGAGAAGTCTCCAACTCTAACACAATTAGGGAAGGATGTGCTGACCTCAAGTGGCTGGGGGGCTGGGATCCTGCCACAGAGGGGGATTCCAAACCTCACATCCCCTGACCCAGGCCAGAAGACCAGGTAGAGTCCAAGGACCCTGGGGTGGCCCAATGGCAATAAAGGTCAAAAGGAACTAGGGATCTGCCTGGTCCCTCAATCCCCTACTCTGAGCAGGGCTGCATGACGAGGCCAGAGGCCATCCACAGCAATCTGCCTTTACAGGAAAACAGGGACTGCAGGCTGCCTCTGGCTCACTGAATCAGGGTGGTGTTTTCATAAAGCAAGACCACTTCCTCACATTTGACCAGCAGCTCATGTGTTGACAGCACAATGACTGACTTGACTCAGGCCCTGATGAATGAAATAGAAAATTCATAGCAAACCCATCTTTAGCTCTTCCACATCATCAGGGGCTCTGATTCAATTCCGTCCAGAAAGGTGTCTGAAATGATTTCTAAACATGCTGGGGACTCACCTCTGTGTGGAACTTTTCAGGAAAAAGGGGATCAAATCTCATGAAGCAACTCTTCTCTCTTCTAGCCCATGGGCAATGCAAGGAACCTGCATGATACCAGAGGCTCACTTCTCTCTTCTCATGTCTTCTGGAAAGGATTCGTTAATGCTTCCTGCAAGGTGAAGCAGAAGCCTGCATCCCCAGCTGCACAGAAGTGTTTTAGGGCAGTGTCTCCCTTAAAACCCAAAAATAAAAAAAACAGGTCATTCAACAGGCACATGGATTCGAGTACATGTTCAATGATCCCTCCTCCCTGGAGCCTTCCACATGCCCATCTTCCACATTCACAGAGCAATGCTTGGCCATTCTCAAGACCAGGAGACCATGATGCTCCTCACCAGGAAGTCAATAAGGAACATGAAGAGAGCAGCATGGATTGCAGAAGGTGGCACATCAAGGATCTTCAGCTCTGCTGCTAGAACACAAGAGCTTAACTTCAGTATTGACTTTTTGCCAACTACCAAGTACGATAGCAGTGTCAAGCCCAATATGCAGATATGCAAGTAGTAGGTGACACCCCGCATCCATTCACAAAAGTGGGCAACATCTGCATCAGAACAAGGAAGTATCTTACCCTTACTCATAAAAATCATCAGAAACAAAATAAAATGGATGCAAGACTTCTCATTTCACTATTAGGTAGCTGTTGGAATTCCCTATTAAATAATACCTCCTCCAAAATAAAAAGTATCTCAGACATGTGTCAACTATTCAATGGATGACATTTTAAAAACTATGGACTTTACTTAATATTTATGTATGCTATATCCCTGCCTAAGGCTCTATGAGAAAGGAGCACATAGAATTGGATCTTTGAAAATCTCACATTTGCTGATAAATATTACTGCTGATCTCAGGCATGGCGAAGTGAAAAGTGGGACTTTGGATATTCCAAGAATGCTATGTTGTGGGATTGGTGTCCCTGATTCATACATAGCATATGGGTTCTATGAAATCCAGTGAGGGAGCAGGAGTAACGAAGCTGATTGCACAGATGACCTCAGGGAATACTGACAGATAGGCCAAATGAAAAATATGCTCCAGCTAACCATTGGTATTTGGGCTTCTGATCCCAGTCCTGTTTTTAAAAAAGGTGCAGACAGGCAGTGTTCATTAAAAACTGTCTACCATGTAAAAGTGGGTAATTTAAATGGCATCTAGTTACACATCTGATAAAATGGTCTGGCAACATATGAATTTCATTCTAACAACAACAACAACAAAACATAGAAAATGAGACATAAAGATAAAACCTTGTCTTCACCAGGATGCCTAAAAATAGGTTTTATTTGGCTCATGCAAATAAATATCTTTCAATAGAATTTCTGATTTCTGAATGAATCCATTCAACTTCATACTGCACAGATCACAAGGTTTTCTTTACAGAATATTCTCTTCTTCTTCTTAAAGCCTCTAATAGAAAATGTCTCATAGGACATAGGAGGGGAATGACCCAAAGGATGAGAGAATGGCTGGAACCGTTCTCAAATGTGCCCATGTAGCCTAAAGTTTGAAGGCATCTAATTGTACTCTAAAACAATTATGAACCTATTCGATCCATTATTAATAAATATCACCACTTTACCACTTGAACCAAATCACAGAAAATTGGAAACAGATGATCATTGGCTTTGATACCTTTACTTCTGTTTCATTACTCAGAGTCGATCAACTCTATACTTCAAGTGACACAGATTTATTACAGAATGCCTAAGATCCTAAGGATCTATTTTAGCTCAGCCCATGGTATTGCTTCATTATTTTATTATTTTGTAAGTAATAAAATATAACTTCATGTTGGATGATATATTCAAGCCATGAATATATCATCCAACATTGTTCTTCCCAAAATATTAGCCCAATTTCTGCGCGCGCTCACTTACTGTTCAGGAATTTTACTAATTGTTTGAAGGTTCTAGAGGACCTGTTAGACTCCTAATGGACAAACCATACAACATACTCCAGAGAACGGACGAGTGCCATAAGAAGAAAATAAGGTCAGCCTACAGCAATGGGCAGCTGCCTGCCCTCGGCTGGGAGGAGCCCTGGCCATGGCACCAGGGCTGCTGGGCAGCAGAAGCCTCCACAGCCCTGCAGGGAGCCTGGAGCACAGCTCTGCCTAACCATGCTCAGCCCTGGACAGATGCACATGAGTTCCCATCACAGGCTCGAGTGTGACAGTCCCAGGTGCATGCCTGTCATGCCAGCCACCAGGGAGGCTGAGGCAAGAGGAACGTTTGAGGTCAGCCTTGGCAACTTAGACCCCGAGGCAAAGGGGAAATACTTTTACAGGGGTCTCTGAGGGTGTAGCTCAGGTAGGTCACTTGCCTCACAGGCTCAAGGCCCTGGGTTCAATCCCCAGAACCCACGTACACACAAAAAGTGAACTTGGAATATTGTTTAAAATGATGGGTCAGGTACACACAAGGACTTCAATATGACCTCTCAGAGGAGCTCAATTTGAGATCAGACTGAACAAAAGACCACCTGGACCATTGACTCAGTGTCTGAAACCCTCTGTGAGCATGAGAAGCACTGCTGGCAAGACACCAGAGGGCCAAAGCACTTGTGCCCCCTGCAGGGGCGTCTCTTGTCTACCGCCAAAGACTGTTCCCCTCCTGGGGCAGCTGAGAGCAAGCTGGGCCTTGGAGCAAGGACTAGTGCTTTAGATATAGACTATGCAAGCAAGGGGCAATGTCTTTAATAAAACTAAAATTAAAAAGTCACATTGAAAAAATTTTAAATAGAAGAAAATAAGGTGAAGTAGAGGAAGCCCATTTTCACAGGAAAAAATCCCCCAGTGAAAAGCATCAGAATAGATACCAAGAAAAATACCAACAAAAACAGTGTGCTCCCACTATGTATCTACTCAACCTGCAAAAGTTAGAAAGCTAGATAATACAATCCTGGCCACAGGTAGAGCTATGCAGAAGAGCCACCTGGCAGTGCTTAGTCAAAGAAGTAAACATGCACACTTTGATCTAGAAATTCCACCTGTGTGTAAACCAGGTGGTGCTTAAGCAGTTTCACAAGGGGACATGCACAGGGAAATTTATCCTCAGGTTCTTATAGAGTTGTCTGTGCTTACAGGGAGTTGATGGTTGTCAAGATGCCCACAGCTGCGAAAGTCAAAAGCTAAAAAAATAATAGATGCCAACCTGGATATATTAATAATCCCGTATCTATGATCACCTTCATAAGGTAGCTTCCCAACTTCTGTGTGGAAGTGAGTTTCTCCTTGGCCCTTACACTGTTGTGGAGACCACTAGGAGTTCAGCTTTGTGCAGGATCATCTGACCTGGACTTTTGGCAAGACCTGTACAGCCCTCACACATGCTCAGATGCTACAGGACTTTTCAGACCAGTCCAGACAACAGTAGGCATCCATTCATTGTCTGCACTCTACAGATTCCTAGATGCACGACATTCATTACCATCAAATGCAGAATTTTCATCAAAAACTAATATATATATATCATTCCAATCTGAATCAAGAAAATCGGAAATATCCCCAAATCCAAAGAGTGGATCCCCATTGTGATGCTACAAGTTGAAAATTCCACAGCTGACCTCATGGGATGGTTCACAGTCAAAAGACAGCTGCATGAAAAATATTACATGACCTTCCTGCTATGTGAAAAGTGGCATGTGAAGTACACATGCATGTCTTCCTCAGACATGGGTTCATTTGCAAGACACCTTGTGCAATTGAAAATACTCCAAAAGGGGAGAAATCAGAACCATGTCTCCAAAGTATTTCAGCAGAGACCAACTCCATCTGTCTATCTATCTCTCAGTGAGTGTGTGTGCTCTTGTGTGTGTTTGTGTGTCTTTGTTTGTGTTTGTACCATCATAGCTGATACTTCATTGCCCCCATTGGAAAACTGACTCAGATAATGCCATCTGCCAAACTCCTAAAAACCAAAGTTCTTGCTGATAGAATGAAGCATTCCTTCCTGTTGGTTTGGATGTGTCCTTTAGGAATCACTGCTACATTTAGTATACTCAAATCATCACAGTAGATCAGGTAACAAAAACATATATATTTTAAAATAATAATAATATATTAATGGAAACAACAAATACAGGATAGAGTAACAACTGTGTTACTAAACAAGGTCAAGGACAATGGCAAACTATAGATTCAAACTTTGAAGAAAATAGTAATCAATGTAAATATTCCTGGGCTGCCTCAGCCCCGCCCAGGCACACAGCAACAGAATGGTTTTGCAAGCATCCTCAGGAGGGCAGGAGCCTTCTTTGCAGGACGAGAGGGAGGTTGAGGCTCGATCCACCCATCATTCTTTTGGGAGAGGCTCCTTTTCCTCAGCACAAAGTTGGATTTTTTGTGAGGATTCTTGGCATAAAATACGTTGGCCTCTGCTGGAATCCTCAGCTCTGGGGAGGGAGGGGTGTACAAAAAGAAGGTGGCACTCAGGAGGTGCTCCCTAGGATACGCCAACATCTGAGAGCCTGTGCCAGAAAAGGCCAGAGCCACACACCTGAGAGCTCTCCAATTCAGCACCAATACCAACAAAGACAGCCTCCACAGTCCTCCCTGAGGAAGAACTAGGCAGAGCACTTCAACAGACCTAATGTCTGTTCCTACCGAAGGCTTTGGACTCCAGAATATCTCAGGTCCTCTTGCATCTGCCAAAGCACACCACTAGGGTTTGCATCTGAAATCTCCCACAAAAGGCTCCTGTGCCGAAGATTCAGTCCCCACATGAGCCATCTTCATAGGTGGGTTTGGAGGGAAGCATTGGATGGTGAGTGCTCTGATGTCAACATGAAATTCTCATTCAAGATGAATACACTACTCGGGGGTGGGAGGGACTGGAAGAAAGGTTGAGCATGGTTGGAGTAAGACCTAAACAGGGTTGTGCCCTGGGCAACAGTACCTTGTTCCTGTTGGCTCCACTGAATCCTCATTCTCCAAGGAGAGGTCCTCCCTCTCCATCTTTCTCTCTCTCCCTCTCTGCCAGCCTCGTTCTCTCTCTCCCAGTCTATGCCTTTGTGGCAAGGGCTGAGGAGCTCTCCACTGCCACACACTAGAGCTTTATGGACAGCCTCAGTGCACAACCAAAGAGAAAGCTATGAAACCCAGAGAAAAAAGGCCTAGGATTCCTCCTCTGAGTTATTTTCCTCAAGTATGGCCACAGTGAGGACAGGCTGACCAGCGCGGATACCACGTTAGAGCCATGCTTCTGCGTTGGTGGAGCCCGCCTCCATGTGAACCAGGCTTCTGAGAATGGAGGCCACATTCCAAATACTGCCCTACTGAGAACAATGGTTCCAAAGACCAGCAAAGGGACTGCTTCCCTCCAACATGGTGTATGGCCCAGTGGTGCCATGACCCCGAGTGGGGGAATACAACAGCCGCTTCTCCTTCCTCTGAACATGTGTTTCCTGTCGCCCTCCTCTAACCTAGAGCCTGTTCTCCATCCCTTCTGGGTTGGATGTGGAGATCTCTGCTATGAATTTCTTAGGCTACCAAGGCCCCAGACAGACTTCCTCTTCCATAGACTCTACTAACCTAACAGTAGGTTAAGATAGGAGACAAGTGATCCTAGAACTCATAGGGATGGTGGTCTTCAGGGTACATAGGCTGGGATAATGGCTGCTGTGGTGTTTGGCTCACAAAAACCAACCAACCAACCAACGAAAAAGCGCTGGCATTATTATCAGATGAGCTCTGTGGCTACGTGCTCAGGAAGCCCTCATCTGACTTTAGTTAGGGATCACAACCTGGCTATTGTGATCACTCCTTGCCTAGTGGACTCAGGTGCGTAAGACCATGGAATTTATGCAAAAACAGATGATTCAGGCTGTCTCCCAGGCTGTGTTTTCTTCCCAATTTCATCCTGTTACTGCTTGCTAGAATCCTGGCAATGCTCTGCCCAGGCAGTGGTTTTTTGGTCACACAGAAGGCTTTCAATAGTACTGCTTCAGTCCACAAAATGCCAGTTCCCTCTTTAGCCCATGCATTCCCATGTTCCTTTGAAACCACTCCTATCCCAGACCATGAAAACATACTGCTCCTGGAGAGAGGCTTTCCTCCTCACTCCTCAAAGATGTCAGCTTTGGATGCCTGTTCATGTCCAGGGGAGGGCACCTGGTGGGGAGCCGCAATATCCACCGGGGTATACCATTGGACCTCAAGACCTTCCACCAGCAGAAGTGCAGTTGGCTTTGTGCACGAACCCAACACACCTGTTGGAGTGTTCTTGGGGGTCAGAGACTACTCTTTGTTGCTAAGAGTTGACCTGAGTCCACATCCTGACCCTTGCTCTCTGCTATCTGATTGTCTCACTTACTCTGACGGCGAGAGATGATTTGGCCCAGCTCATAATCCTCTGGATTCTCCTCAGTAAGGAAGTGTAGGTCGAGGGCGCTGCGGATGACGACAGGAGCCCTATCGTGGCAGGTCACCTGGAGCAGCATGGGAGACAGGCCTTCAGGAAATGGGCCTTGAAGTGACTACTCAAGGACAGTGGGCAGGGGCATTCTGGAGGCAACTCCACTCTAAATACAAGGGCAACATCCATGACCCTACTACCCGAGGCTGACCTCATGCTCATCGTGTGGGCTCTTCCCACAGGCTACTAGCCCAATCCTTGTACATAGGACTTCCTGGGCCTGCCATTGCTCTTTGTGGAGCTGCACTCCTCTCGGAGTGAAAGGACCCCACTACCTGCATACAGATGCAATCTCATCCCACAAGTTGGGAGGAATGGGACAATAGCCTCCAAGATCCCAGGTCTGCCCGAGGATGCAGGCGGCATTGGGAATGGCCTAGGCACAAAACCTAGAGGCTTTGGTCTGGATTGCCAGGGCCAAAAACAGACCCAGGAACATGACCACACACAGGAGAGCTGAAAGATAGCCACGAGAGCTCCTGGCCTCCAGAGGCTCAGTGCTGGCTGGGATGTAGGAGGGCACCTCATCCGGCAAGGGTGGTCATTGGGTTACCTGGACATTTAGTGTGCTTGCTCCACATCCATATCGACTCTGCAGAGAGACTCTCTCAGCTCCTTGTTCAAGGAACATGGAGAACCTCACACTGCTGTCCTCCTCCATAGACGTCAGCATCCCATACAAGGGAACCTGCAACCTAGTTCCTGTCCTATTCTCATCTGTCACCCATACCTGTCCCTGCCCTTCTGGACTGCATGCTGCCACCTGACACACAGACTCCCTCAGACATGGCAGTGGACAAGCTGCTGCACTCGCTCATCTCAGCTCCAGCCCTTCACACTGACCTCTCCCTTCTTGATTCCCATCTATCCTCCTGATCATCCAGAAGCTCCAAATTCAAGAGGGCATGAGTAGTCCATGGTATTGGACCAGTGTCTGCTCCCCACCCAGGTGTAAGCACCACGGGACACCCCTGCTCCCAGGCTTACCAGAACACTCTTGGCCATCTCTGGACTTTGTGTTTCTAAGTGGACACGAATTAAGCAGGTGTCTCCCACCTGCTTGTGGGAAAGCGGCCTGGAGGACTTGCAGGTTGATTCTGAGAACTGTGGGGGATGGAACATCAGCAAACCCAGAAACAGAAAGCCACCCCAGACTGTCAGTTGGCTCTATGGGCTTCCAGCAAATATGTCCAGGTGCTGAGGCTTCTTATTTCCTCAGGTCGGAGTGGAATGGCAGCACATGCACAGCTTGAATAAGGTAGGTGTTTACCTCCTTTCCCTTGACCTGGGGGCGTTTCCTCACGATGAAATATTGTATTCCCAGATTCATGGACAGACACACGAGTGAGTGGTCAGAGACCTTGATTTCTGCAGAGCGAAGTGGAGAGAATTGTTAGGTGGCACTCAAGAATTATACCACAAAACACCCACAACCCCTGAGAGTCTCCGCCAGGCCCATCACACTTTGGTATTTTGGGGCCAAGGCCCACTTTCTCTTGGCTGTCAGTTATCCTGAGCCCACTGTGGATCATGTCTCCCCACTGTCTGATTGTCCTACTTACTCTCATCCTCAGACATCATATACAGCAGCTCAAAGTTGTCCACATCCTCATGCTGCAACAAATTTTGGTCCAAGGCCCTGCAGATGAGGCTTGTCACCGTCTCCTGAAAGGTCACCTGGATCAGGGTGGGACAAATGTCATCAGAGAATGGCTTTTAGAAGAGCTACCCAGAAGACTGTGGTCAAACATTCAGGAGAAATCTCAGCTACATATACAAGGGCACAATCTTGTTATCCTGCTACCTGAGTGTGTCCTCCATATACCACCTGGGTTCTTGCAATGTGCTACTAGAACAATCCTGGTACAAATATCTGCCTGTACCTGTCATCTCCCCTCCCCCTGGGGAGCCACATTCCACTCATGTCAAAGGACCAAACTGCCTATGCACAGACACACTCTCATCTCACTGAGATGAGAGCAATGGGCCAGGGATCTGCGCACCAAGTGTGATCTGGGATGCAGGCTGCCTTTGTGGGTGGAAGAGGCAGATGCACTGAAAATTTGGGTCCTGACTGCCACGACACAAAACAGACTCAGATACAAGAGTGTGCACTTGAGTGCTTCATGATAGCTTTGAGAGGCCCTGGCCTCTGGAAGCTCGGTGCGGGTCTGGTTGTAATGATGTACTTGACTCAGCACTGGCAGTCACTGAACATGTCTCCTCTGCAGCTGGACACCTGCAGCATTAGCGTGTCTACTGCACATCCATAGAAATTCTGCCAAGAACCCCTTTAGCTCCGTATTTACATACATGCAAAGCCTAACATTCCGAAGCTTTGGCATGACCCCCCTGGTGATCCCGACCCCAAATTCCTACACCTAGTCATGCTAAGGAGGTTCTCTTCCCTGCCACCAGGAACACATCCCCTCCTACACATGTGACAAGTCACTGCCACCTCCTCTGCTCCAACTTCACTCATTGAGAATACCAAGTTCTAGGCACTGCAGCCTGCACCCTGGACATATCTCTGCCTTCATCTGTCCACAGCACTTCCGTCTGCACTTCTGGCCTGCAAAACCCACAATACACAGGCCCACTCACCACTGAAGCTGGGCATGCTGATGCTCTCCCTCCTCAGGTCAAGCCCTTAAGACGGACCTCTCTCTTCTTTATTTCCCACCATAGCCCTGGGGTTGGCTGTGTCTCCTGCCTTCCACTGTGTGGACACCCAGGAGGCAGCCCTGCTGTCGGGCTTACCGGGATGCGCTTTGTCTCCCTCAGGCTCTGTCCCTCTAGGAGGACGTGAACAACGCGGCTGTCTTCCACCTGCTCGCTGGAGTGAAGCAGTGAGGAGCTGCTACTCACAGCTGCTGGGGTCCTGGATGCCACTGCCACAGAAGGTTCCAAGAACTGTGGGGGATGACAACATCAGCAAAGCCCAGCAACTGCACCCCACCCAGCCTGGCAGTTGGCTCTGTGGGCATTCTACAACATCCATCCAGAACCTGAGGTTCTTGTCCCCTTGGAGGATGTGGAGTGGCACCAGGAGTAAAGACTGAAGAAGGTGGCTGTTTTGGGAACAAGAGATCCAGCACCTGCTGGGTGGGGATGAAATCCCAGGAGATTAACCCCATGTTGCTGCTGAAATGTAGGTTCCTCCCACAAATGACAGGCAGGAGCTCATTCCTAAGCTGGTCCTGCCTGTAAGGTTCAAGGCTCTGAACCCTGAAGGGCTCCTCCGTGTTCTGATCATTTTCACCCTGGGTTGGGACCAAGAATGGTGGGTTCAAAATGGAAATGGTGACAAACAGAAAAATGACTTGTGCCAATACACTAGAGTCAAAGCACAATGGGACAGTTCCCATCAGTACAAACACACACACACACACACACACACACACACACACACACACACACACACAGAGTCAGAATAGGAGTCCTGGGCCATTCATCAGGGATCAGACTAGAGGGCCTGCTGGGCTCACCTGCCCTGTGCTACTCACTGTTACTCTTGAGCTCCTCTGCAACAATCGCCAGAGGCTCTGGCGTCTAAGATGAAGCCTCACCCAGTGTATCCACAAAAGAGCTAGTTGGCCCCCCTGAGATTCCTGGGAGCCTGAGGCTCGGCATTGTCTGCAACCACAGGAGAACATCCTTCTCCCTCCAGTGGCTCCAACCAAGTGAGCTCGGATGGCTTGGTCAGTGAAGTGGGTGCCTGGATACCAGGGTTCCATGTTCTGTTTGATCCATTGTCAAGGCAATGATGTCATTTCCTGTGCCCATACCTGAGCCTCTTTTCACATAAGACCACTTTCAACAGCCCTATGGGCTGCCGATTTCTCCTCCATGCCTACCCATCTCAGGTGCGCAGGTGTTCACCAACAACTCCCCAAACATCCCCACCAGCATCTGCCCTGCTTGGTGCCACTAGAGTTCCAGCTTGGAGCCTTCAAAAATGCATTCACAACCAGTCCTTCCCTCTCAGCAGCTTTTGGACCCTGGTCCCATCATTGTGCAACTCATGGTGTGCCCAGTCTTTTCTGGAAAGTAGGGTAGCATCTAATCTCTAGGGTTTATTGTGTCTATTGGCCCATAACACCCTCTGTTCTCTCTGAAACCAGAGATGGGACTCACAGGTGGCTAAAGCACAAATGTAGAGATGGGATAATCACAAGAAAGGGAGAGACAAAGAATGCACCCTAACTCCATCAGGCCTGTGTCCCACACAGGGACATGGCCAATGTCCGTCCCATCGTGGCTGCAGTTCCCTCTCTACACCATGGCAAGTTGGAGGGGACTGAGATGCAGAGGCTGCTCCCCTCTGCCATACAACTTCCCAAGGCTTCTCCTAAGATTTCAAAAGGGCCAAGTGTGTCTAGTGTTGGGGTCTCACAGAGACTCCGAGGTACCACAGCATCCTGCTGCCCAGAACCGGTTCACCCCTCACCTCAAGGGGGCTCAGCCTCTGGATTCATGGGAATTGAAGTGGGTACAGGTGATGGGATATCACCTCCAAGACTGAGTTATGCCAAGTCCATGACCCCTGTCTGCATCCCTGTCTCCAGCACCACTCCCCCCTCTCTCTTTCCTCCTCAGAGCAAACAAATCCATTTAGCAAGTGTGTCCTGTGATAAAGACATGACGGTCACCCATCCTCTCATTACAAAAACACTGAGGCTCAGCCAACATGGATCCTACAGGGAACACAGGCATAAACTCAGACTCCGATCCTCCCAGCCGAGCCTCAGTGGAGCCTGGACTCCCAGCCTCCTGAGTCAAGGAAACAGAGGTTCCTAGCCGAGCCACCTTGGATGCAGCCGCACACAAACTGAACTCATCAATGCCCCTTGCTCTCAGTTGTGAGTAAGAGGGGAAGTGGTGTTTCACAACCCTGGACATCAAGGGCAGTCTCCAGGCTTTGGGGTGTGCCCTGGCCTCTGTCTATCTGCCCAGGCTCTCCAACCCACACTGGCCTCTTACCCAACCTCCTCCTAGGGCCAAACTCAATCCTGCCTCTCAATTTCTGCTGCCTTCCCCAACACACTGCTCCCCAAAATGAGCAGGGCTGGCTCTCGGTTATCATGCTGGTGCCAGCAGCAATGCCACCCCACTGACATAATTCTGAGTCCCAACCTAGGCACTCCAGCTGTCTTTGCCACACCTGGCCTGTTTGGGCTCTGGCTCTTGCTCTTTTCTTTCATGTGCATGTGTTTTGAGGTTTTGAGTTTCTCCCACTGCAGAACTGCAGCTGTGGCAGGGTAGAGCTCATGAGGGTGACATTCTGAGCCACATCCAATCCCATCAGGACTGTTCACTGGGGTGACTGCTGGAACACAGTGATGAGTGAACACATGGGAGGTGGTTGGACCCACCTTGCCTCTGAGTGGCTTCCTTTCAGGACAGGAATGTAGGCATGGGAGCCCCTGGCGTGGGATGCTTTGCACAAGGCGTGACCATGGGCTCTCTTTCCTGGCAAAAATGGCTCCACTCAGCATGGAGAGCACTGTCATTCCTGGTGGCTAACAACAGCCCTGGACCCCAGAAAGGAACCCACACTCAAGATTAACGTCTGAGTGTGCGTGTCCTCGAGGAAATGAGGTCTCCTGATCCCAGGTGCAAAGGGGTAAGTCCTCTAACTCCAAGGGCCATGAAGGGACATCTGAGTTTCCCTTGTCCTTCTTTCCCTCTCTAACTAACCACAGTTAGGACCCTGGCCTCATTCCCCAGTGAGGATCATTAGGCTCCATAAAGGACAGTCTCTAAGATGCTCAGTGGACCAACACCCTCTGCACAACCCATAACCCTATTCACCCAAGAGGCAAGAGGATTTCTATTCAGGAAAACCAGGAAAGGGAGAGCCTTTCTCAAGGACACAAGGACATTAGTGAGTGAGGGAGTGATTAATGGATGGAGAACTATTTCCAACACCAACTTGCAGGAGCATATATGGCCCCCTGGAGAATTCTGCAGTGTGTTGGTGATTAAGGAGAACGTGTGAATTCAGGGGTCACTAGGTCCTCTCAGCCATAAGGAGGGAAACTGCCATAAAGGAACTAGGACAAGGGTGCGAGGAATGCTCACTGGTGGGAGATCGGAAGGAAGGAAAGTGTACTCATTAGAAAAGTGTCGCCTGAAAATTCTTAGCCAGCCAAAAGTCGTGCGAACTTGTGTGGGAAAAGAGTCTTTGCACAGTGATGAAGCTAAGAGCTCACATGATGGAACACAGCATCAACTGGGACCAAATCCAATATCTGATATTCTTGTAGGAAGAGGAGAGTCTGGACCCAGATACCAGGGAGACTGGGGGATACCGGATATGTGAGGTTGGAGCCAGGGCGGGATGCCCATATGGGAACCACAGATCGTGGGCAGCAATAGGAGAGTGGGCAAGGGCTGGGAGAGTTGGGGAGACAGTCCCCTTGAAACCTGGGAGGGGTTATGGCACTGGGACAGCCCAACACCTACTGTGTTGAGCCTCTGGAGCTCAACGGAAGACACTTCCTCTGTTGTCGGCCACCCAGTTAACAGAGTTTGGTTGCAGCAGCCTAGGACCCAGCTGAAGGTCTGAGCATGTTGGCCATGCAGGTTGGATCTGGACCACAGACACCCTCATCAGAGATTGTAGGGTCTCAGCCCTGAGGCAAAACAGGCACTAAGTCAGGCCAGGTGGGGAAACGGATAGGCACACACTCTGGGGGCTGGTGCCTGTGTTACTGGGAGCACTTCTGATCGCAATTCCCTGATCTGCTGCCAACACAGGCTACAGAGGAGGGTACAGAAACACAGACCATGGATCTGCCCCACTCAGTGGGCCCAGGCCAACACCACACCCAGCAGCCTCGTGCCATACCCAATGAGTCTCGAAGCGGCCCCCTCTTCCCATCCTGAGAGCTCTTCCCTTCCTCATGTGCCAATAGCTCCCTACTGTCACTGGCAATATCTACTCTGTGAGATGTCAACATCCGTGGGTACTGTTCTCTCATCCCAGGACAGTGTGGTCCCACACACCCTGGTGAAATGGGCCACCTGGAGGCTGGACCTGGAGGTTGTTGAGGCTGAATGGCAGCGGTGGTCCTCTGGCACTTAATATTATTTAAGTTAAAAAAAAAAAAAACAAAAACAAAAACAAAAAACGGGTCTTGGTGCTCAAAAATGTTTGATTTGCATATTCTCATCCCCTAACCCCAATATTTTCATTATTTCCTCACATATGAAATCTTACTAGCATAAAGGTAATTTCGTATTAAACAAAGTGGATTGAAATAACATTGGTAAAAATAATCAATCACCATACTTTCAATTTTTGTTCTGCTTTCCTATTAGAAACCACTTGGATACAAGAGAACAGAGGACAGACTCATGGAAATGCTTGAAATGACAAGAAGCTCCCACTCAAGCTCAGCATTCAGTCCTGGACAGGGTAAGACCAGGCCACTTTGACATCTGTGCCAAAGAGTCTACCAGACAGAATCCTCTGACTGATCCCTGACTGAGCCATAGGAACTGGCTAGAAAAGCCTTCACATCCTCAATACATTCTTCACGTCAGAATACTTGACAACCATTGATATCCATCTCTCGTTAACTTGCTCCCCAGCCAACCATTCTTCAACAAATTCAAAGGAGTAACTCATGCAAGCACACAGAAAGGGGTGTTCACTACACACATCCATGTGCGAAAAAGACAACTGGTATTTCTTGTTTGGGCTATTTCAAATGAAATCCCTTCTGCATGACCTCCACAAACCAAAGGAAAATATTTGTGAAATTCCCACGTAGAAGACAAGATACACTTGCCAAGGAGGCAGTGGCAAGAATTTTGACACTCCAAATGTAGAGTGTGTGTTTAGGAAGCAGTCACAGTTTCCATGAGAGAGTCCCATGAAATCAATTAGGAAGATCCATGCTCTAGCCCTACCATGCAAGGGATGTGACTTGAAAGAGTCACTTAGTCTTAGTAACCATCATCACTAACAACTAAGTCAATGAATAAAGGTCCTCAGGTGCCAAGCTACAAAATGTGGGATGAGCATGGATGAGGATGGGTGGGAGAAGTCTCCAACTCTAACACAATTAGGGAAGGATGTGCTGACCTCAAGTGGCTGGGGGGCTGGGATCCTGCCACAGAGGGGGATTCCAAACCTCACATCCCCTGACCCAGGCCAGAAGACCAGGTAGAGTCCAAGGACCCTGGGGTGGCCCAATGGCAATAAAGGTCAAAAGGAACTAGGGATCTGCCTGGTCCCTCAATCCCCTACTCTGAGCAGGGCTGCATGACGAGGCCAGAGGCCATCCACAGCAATCTGCCTTTACAGGAAAACAGGGACTGCAGGCTGCCTCTGGCTCACTGAATCAGGGTGGTGTTTTCATAAAGCAAGACCACTTCCTCACACTTGACCAGCAGCTCATGTGTTGACAGCACAATGACTGACTTGACTCAGGCCCTGATGAATGAAATAGAAAATTCATAGCAAACCCATCTTTAGCTCTTCCACATCATCAGGGGCTCTGATTCAATTCCGTCCAGAAAGGTGTCTGAAATGATTTCTAAACATGCTGGGGACTCACCTCTGTGTGGAACTTTTCAGGAAAAAGGGGATCAAATCTCATGAAGCAACTCTTCTCTCTTCTAGCCCATGGGCAATGCAAGGAACCTGCATGATACCAGAGGCTCACTTCTCTCTTCTCATGTCTTCTGGAAAGGATTCGTTAATGCTTCCTGCAAGGTGAAGCAGAAGCCTGCATCCCCAGCTGCACAGAAGTGTTTTAGGGCAGTGTCTCCCTTAAAACCCAAAAATAAAAAAAACAGGTCATTCAACAGGCACATGGATTCGAGTACATGTTCAATGATCCCTCCTCCCTGGAGCCTTCCACATGCCCATCTTCCACATTCACAGAGCAATGCTTGGCCATTCTCAAGACCAGGAGACCATGATGCTCATCACCAGGAAGTCAATAAGGAACATGAAGAGAGCAGCATGGATTGCAGAAGGTGGCACATCAAGGATCTTCAGCTCTGCTGCTAGAACACAAGAGCTTAACTTCAGTATTGACTTTTTGCCAACTACCAAGTACGATAGCAGTGTCAAGCCCAATATGCAGATATGCAAGTAGTAGGTGACACCCCGCATCCATTCACAAAAGTGGGCAACATCTGCATCAGAACAAGGAAGTATCTTACCCTTACTCATAAAAATCATCAGAAACAAAATAAAATGGATGCAAGACTTCTCATTTCACTATTAGGTAGCTGTTGGAATTCCCTATTAAATAATACCTCCTCCAAAATAAAAAGTATCTCAGACATGTGTCAACTATTCAATGGATGACATTTTAAAAACTATGGACGTTACTTAATATTTATGTATGCTATATCCCTGCCTAAGGCTCTATGAGAAAGGAGCACATAGAATTGGATCTTTGAAAATCTCACATTTGCTGATAAATATTACTGCTGATCTCAGGCATGGCGAAGTGAAAAGTGGGACTTTGGATATTCCAAGAATGCTATGTTGTGGGATTGGTGTCCCTGATTCATACATAGCATATGGTTTCCATGAAATCCAGTGAGGGAGCAGGAGTAACGAAGCTGATTGCACAGATGACCTCAGGGAATACTGACAGATAGGCCAAATGAAAAATATGCTCCAGCTAACCATTGGTATTTGGGCTTCTGATCCCAGTCCTGTTTTTAAAAAAGGTGCAGACAGGCAGTGTTCATTAAAAACTGTCTACCATGTAAAAGTGGGTAATTTAAATGGCATCTAGTTACACATCTGATAGAATGGTCTGGCAACATATGAATTTCATTCTAACAACAACAACAACAACAAAACATAGAAAATGAGACATAAAGATAAAACCTTGTCTTCACCAGGATGCCTAAAAATAGGTTTTATTTGGCTCATGCCAATAAATATCTTTCAATAGAATTTCTGATTTCTGAATGAATCCATTCAACTTCATACTGCACAGATCACAAGGTTTTCTTTACAGAATATTCTCTTCTTCTTCTTAAAGCCTCACATAGAAAATGTCTCACAGGACATAGGAGGGGAATGACCCAAAGGATGAGAGAATGGCTGGAACCGTTCTCAAATGTGCCCATGTAGCCTAAAGTTTGAAGGCATCTAATTGTACTCTAAAACAATTATGAACCTATTCGATCCATTATTAATAAATATCACCACTTTACCACTTGAACCAAATCACAGAAAATTGGAAACAGATGATCATTGGCTTTGATACCTTTACTTCTGTTTCATTACTCAGAGTCGATCAACTCTATACTTCAAGTGACACAGATTTATTACAGAATGCCTAAGATCCTAAGGATCTATTTTAGCTCAGCCCATGGTATTGCTTCATTATTTTATTATTTTGTAAGTAATAAAATATAACTTCATGTTGGATGATATATTCAAGCCATGAATATATCATCCAACATTGTTCTTCCCAAAATATTAGCCCAATTTCTGTGCGCGCTCACTTACTGTTCAGGAATTTTACTAATTGTTTGAAGGTTCTAGAGGACCTGTTAGACTCCTAATGGACAAACCATACAACATACTCCAGAGAACGGACGAGTGCCATAAGAAGAAAATAAGGTCAGCCTACAGCAATGGGCAGCTGCCTGCCCTCGGCTGGGAGGAGCCCTGGCCATGGCACCAGGGCTGCTGGGCAGCAGAAGCCTCCACAGCCCTGCAGGGAGCCTGGAGCACAGCTCTGCCTAACCATGCTCAGCCCTGGACAGATGCACATGAGTTCCCATCACAGGCTCGAGTGTGACAGTCCCAGGTGCATGCCTGTCATGCCAGCCACCAGGGAGGCTGAGGCAAGAGGAACGTTTGAGGTCAGCCTTGGCAACTTAGACCCCGAGGCAAAGGGGAAATACTTTTACAGGGGTCTCTGAGGGTGTAGCTCAGGTAGGTCACTTGCCTCACAGGCTCAAGGCCCTGGGTTCAATCCCCAGAACCCACGTACACACAAAAAGTGAACTTGGAATATTGTTTAAAATGATGGGTCAGGTACACACAAGGACTTCAATATGACCTCTCAGAGGAGCTCAATTTGAGATCAGACTGAACAAAAGACCACCTGGACCATTGACTCAGTGTCTGAAACCCTCTGTGAGCATGAGAAGCACTGCTGGCAAGACACCAGAGGGCCAAAGCACTTGTGCCCCCTGCAGGGGCGTCTCTTGTCTACCGCCAAAGACTGTTCCCCTCCTGGGGCAGCTGAGAGCAAGCTGGGCCTTGGAGCAAGGACTAGTGCTTTAGATATAGACTATGCAAGCAAGGGGCAATGTCTTTAATAAAACTAAAATTAAAAAGTCACATTGAAAAAATTTTAAAAAGAAGAAAATAAGGTCAAGTAGAGGAAGCCCATTTTCACAGGAAAAAATCCCCCAGTGAAAAGCATCAGAATAGATACCAAGAAAAATACCAACAAAAACAGTGTGCTCCCACTATGTATCTACTCAACCTGCAAAAGTTAGAAAGCTAGATAATACAATCCTGGCCACAGGTAGAGCTATGCAGAAGAGCCACCTGGCAGTGCTTAGTCAAAGAAGTAAACATGCACACTTTGACCTAGAAATTCCACCTGTGTGTAAACCAGGCGGTGCTTAAGCAGTTTCACAAGGGGACATGCACAGGGAAATTTATCCTCAGGTTCTTATAGAGTTGTCTGTGCTTACAGGGAGTTGATGGTTGTCAAGATGCCCACAGCTGCGAAAGTCAAAAGCTAAAAAAATAATAGATGCCAACCTGGATATATTAATAATCCCGTATCTATGATCACCTTCATAAGGTAGCTTCCCAACTTCTGTGTGGAAGTGAGTTCCTCCTTGGCCCTCACACTGTTGTGGAGACCACTAGGAGTTCAGCTTTGTGCAGGATCATCTGACCTGGACTTTTGGCAAGACCTGTACAGCCCTCACACATGCTCAGATGCTACAGGACTTTTCAGACCAGTCCAGACAACAGTAGGCATCCATTCATTGTCTGCACTCTACAGATTCCTAGATGCACGACATTCATTACCATCAAATGCAGAATTTTCATCAAAAACTAATATATATATCATTCCAATCTGAATCAAGAAAATCGGAAATATCCCCAAATCCAAAGAGTGGATCCCCATTGTGATGCTACAAGTTGAAAATTCCACAGCTGACCTCATGGGATGGTTCACAGTCAAAAGACAGCTGCATGAAAAATATTACATGACCTTCCTGCTATGTGAAAAGTGGCATGTGAAGTACACATGCATGTCTTCCTCAGACATGGGTTCATTTGCAAGACACCTTGTGCAATTGAAAATACTCCAAAAGGGGAGAAATCAGAACCATGTCTCCAAAGTATTTCAGCAGAGACCAACTCCATCTGTCTATCTATCTCTCAGTGAGTGTGTGTGCTCTTGTGTGTGTTTGTGTGTCTTTGTTTGTGTTTGTACCATCATAGCTGATACTTCATTGCCCCCATTGGAAAACTGACTCAGATAATGCCATCTGCCAAACTCCTAAAAACCAAAGTTCTTGCTGATAGAATGAAACATTCCTTCCTGTTGGTTTGGGTGTGTCCTTTAGGAATCACTGCTACATTTAGTATACTCAAATCATCACAGTAGATCAGGTAACAAAAACATATATATTTTAAAATAATAATAATATATTAATGGAAACAACAAATACAGGATAGAGTAACAACTGTGTTACTAAACAAGGTCAAGGACAATGGCAAACTATAGATTCAAACTTTGAAGAAAATAGTAATCAATGTAAATATTCCTGGGCTGCCTCAGCCCCGCCCAGGCACACAGCAACAGAATGGTTTTGCAAGCATCCTCAGGAGGGCAGGAGCCTTCTTTGCAGGACGAGAGGGAGGTTGAGGCTCGATCCACCCATCATTCTTTTGGGAGAGGCTCCTTTTCCTCAGCACAAAGTTGGATTTTTTGTGAGGATTCTTGGCATAAAATACGTTGGCCTCTGCTGGAATCCTCAGCTCTGGGGAGAGAGGGGTGTACAAAAAGAAGGTGGCACTCAGGAGGTGCTCCCTAGGACACGCCAACATCTGAGAGCCTGTGCCAGAAAAGGCCAGAGCCACACACCTGAGAGCTCTCCAATTCAGCACCAATACCAACAAAGACAGCCTCCACAGTCCTCCCTGAGGAAGAACTAGGCAGAGCACTTCAACAGACCTAATGTCTGTTCCTACCGAAGGCTTTGGACTCCAGAATATCTCAGGTCCTCTTGCATCTGCCAAAGCACACCACTAGGGTTTGCATCTGAAATCTCCCACAAAAGGCTCCTGTGCCGAAGATTCAGTCCCCACATGAGCCATCTTCATAGGTGGGTTTGGAGGGAAGCATTGGATGGTGAGTGCTCTGATGTCAACATGAAATTCTCATTCAAGATGAATACACTACTGGGGGGTGGGAGGGACTGGAAGAAAGGTTGAGCATGGTTGGAGTAAGACCTAAACAGGGTTGTGCCCTGGGCAACAGTACCTTGTTCCTGTTGGCTCCACTGAATCCTCATTCTCCAAGGAGAGGTCCTCCCTCTCCATCTTTCTCTCTCTCCCTCTCTGCCAGCCTCGTTCTCTCTCTCCCAGTCTATGCCTTTGTGGCAAGGGCTGAGGAGCTCTCCACTGCCACACACTAGAGCTTTATGGACAGCCTCAGTGCACAACCAAAGAGAAAGCTATGAAACCCAGAGAAAAAAGGCCTAGGATTCCTCCTCTGAGTTATTTTCCACAAGTATGGCCACAGTGAGGACAGGCTGACCAGCACGGATACCACGTTAGAGCCATGCTTCTGCATTGGTGGAGCCCGCCTCCATGTGAACCAGGCTTCTGAGAATGGAGGCCACATTCCAAATACTGCCCTACTGAGAACAATGGTTCCAAAGACCAGCAAAGGGACTGCTTCCCTCCAACATGGTGTATGGCCCAGTGGTGCCATGACCCCGAGTGGGGGAATACAACAGCCGCTTCTCCTTCCTCTGAACATGTGTTTCCTGTCGCCCTCCTCTAACCTAGAGCCTGTTCTCCATCCCTTCTGGGTTGGATGTGGAGATCTCTGCTATGAATTTCTTAGGCTACCAAGGCCCCAGACAGACTTCCTCTTCCATAGACTCTACTAACCTAACAGTAGGTTAAGATAGGAGACAAGTGATCCTAGAACTCATAGGGATGGTGGTCTTCAGGGTACATAGGCTGGGATAATGGCTGCTGTGGTGTTTGGCTCACAAAAACCAACCAACCAACCAACGAAAAAGCGCTGGCATTATTATCAGATGAGCTCTGTGGCTACGTGCTCAGGAAGCCCTCATCTGACTTTAGTTAGGGATCACAACCTGGCTATTGTGATCACTCCTTGCCTAGTGGACTCAGGTGCGTAAGACCATGGAATTTATGCAAAAACAGATGATTCAGGCTGTCTCCCAGGCTGTGTTTTCTTCCCAATTTCATCCTGTTACTGCTTGCTAGAATCCTGGCAATGCTCTGCCCAGGCAGTGGTTTTTTGGTGACACAGAAGGCTTTCAATAGTACTGCTTCAGTCCACAAAATGCCAGTTCCCTCTTTAGCCCATGCATTCCCATGTTCCTTTGAAACCACTCCTATCCCAGACCATGAAAACATACTGCTCCTGGAGAGAGGCTTTCCTCCTCACTCCTCAAAGATGTCAGCTTTGGATGCCTGTTCATGTCCAGGGGAGGGCACCTGGTGGGGAGCCGCAATATCCACCGGGGTATACCATTGGACCTCAAGACCTTCCACCAGCAGAAGTGCAGTTGGCTTTGTGCACGAACCCAACACACCTGTTGGAGTGTTCTTGGGGGTCAGAGACTACTCTTTGTTGCTAAGAGTTGACCTGACTCCACATCCTGACCCTTGCTCTCTGCTATCTGATTGTCTCACTTACTCTGACGGCGAGAGATGATTTGGCCCAGCTCATAATCCTCTGGATTCTCCTCAGTAAGGAAGTGTAGGTCGAGGGCGCTGCGGATGACGACAGGAGCCCTATCGTGGCAGGTCACCTGGAGCAGCATGGGAGACAGGCCTTCAGGAAATGGGCCTTGAAGTGACTACTCAAGGACAGTGGGCAGGGGCATTCTGGAGGCACCTCCACTCTAAATACAAGGGCAACATCCATGACCCTACTACCCGAGGCTGACCTCCTGCTCATCGTGTGGGCTCTTCCCACAGGCTACTAGCCCAATCCTTGTACATAGGACTTCCTGGGCCTGCCATTGCTCTTTGTGGAGCTGCACTCCTCTCAGAGTGAAAGGACCCCACTACCTGCATACAGATGCAATCTCATCCCACAAGTTGGGAGGAATGGGACAATAGCCTCCAAGATCCCAGGTCTGCACGAGGATGCAGGCGGCATTGGGAATGGCCTAGGCACAAAACCTAGAGGCTTTGGTCTGGATTGCCAGGGCCAAAAACAGACCCAGGAACATGACCACACACAGGAGAGCTGAAAGATAGCCACGAGAGCTCCTGGCCTCCAGAGGCTCAGTGCTGGCTGGGATGTAGGAGGGCACCTCATCCGGCAAGGGTGGTCATTGGGTTACCTGGACATTTAGTGTGCTTGCTCCACATCCATATCGACTCTGCAGAGAGACTCTCTCAGCTCCTTGTTCAAGGAACATGGAGAACCTCACACTGCTGTCCTCCTCCATAGACGTCAGCATCCCATACAAGGGAACCTGCAACCTAGTTCCTGTCCTATTCTCATCTGTCACCCATACCTGTCCCTGCCCTTCTGGACTGCATGCTGCCACCTGACACACAGACTCCCTCAGACATGGCAGTGGACAAGCTGCTGCACTCGCTCATCTCAGCTCCAGCCCTTCACACTGACCTCTCCCTTCTTGATTCCCATCTATCCTCCTGATCATCCAGAAGCTCCAAATTCAAGAGGGCATGAGTAGTCCATGGTATTGGACCAGTGTCTGCTCCCCACCCAGGTGTAAGCACCACGGGACACCCCTGCTCCCAGGCTTACCAGAACACTCTTGGCCATCTCTGGACTTTGTGTTTCTAAGTGGACACGAATTAAGCAGGTGTCTCCCACCTGCTTGTGGGAAAGCGGCCTGGAGGACTTGCAGGTTGATTCTGAGAACTGTGGGGGATGGAACATCAGCAAACCCAGAAACAGAAAGCCACCCCAGACTGTCAGTTGGCTCTATGGGCTTCCAGCAAATATGTCCAGGTGCTGAGGCTTCTTATTTCCTCAGGTCGGAGTGGAATGGCAGCACATGCACAGCTTGAATAAGGTAGGTGTTTACCTCCTTTCCCTTGACCTGGGGGCGTTTCCTCACCATGAAATATTGTATTCCCAGATTCATGGACAGACACACGAGTGAGTGGTCAGAGACCTTGATTTCTGCAGAGCGAAGTGGAGAGAATTGTTAGGTGGCACTCAAGGATTATACCACAAAACACCCACAACCCCTGAGAGTCTCCGCCAGGCCCATCACACTTTGGTATTTTGGGGCCAAGGCCCACTTTCTCTTGGCTGTCAGTTATCCTGAGCCCACTGTGGATCATGTCTCCCCACTGTCTGATTGTCCTACTTACTCTCATCCTCAGACATCATATACAGCAGCTCAAAGTTGTCCACATCCTCATGCTGCAACAAATTTTGGTCCAAGGCCCTGCGGATGAGGCTTGTCACCGTCTCCTGAAAGGTCACCTGGATCAGGGTGGGACAAATGTCATCAGAGAATGGCTTTTAGAAGAGCTACCCAGAAGACTGTGGTCAAACATTCAGGAGAAATCTCAGCTACATATACAAGGGCACAATCTTGTTATCCTGCTACCTGAGTGTGTCCTCCATATACCACCTGGGTTCTTGCAATGTGCTACTAGAACAATCCTGGTACAAATATCTGCCTGTACCTGCCATCTCCCCTCCCCCTGGGGAGCCACATTCCACTCATGTCAAAGGACCAAACTGCCTATGCACAGACACACTCTCATCTCACTGAGATGAGAGCAATGGGCCAGGGATCTGCGCACCAAGTGTGATCTGGGATGCAGGCTGCCTTTGTGGGTGGAAGAGGCAGATGCACTGAAAACTTGGGTCCTGACTGCCACGACACAAAACAGATACAAGAGTGTGCACTTGAGTGCTTCATGATAGCTTTGAGAGGCCCTGGCCTCTGGAAGCTCGGTGCGGGTCTGGTTGTCATGATGTACTTGACTCAGCACTGGCAGTCACTGAACATGTCTCCTCTGCAGCTGGACACCTGCAGCATTAGCGTGTCTACTGCACATCCATAGAAATTCTGCCAAGAACCCCTTTAGCTCCGTATTTACATACATGCAAAGCCTAACATTCCGAAGCTTTGGCATGACCCCCCAGGTGATCCCGACCCCAAATTCCTACACCTAGTCATGCTAAGGAGGTTCTCTTCCCTGCCACCAGGAACACATCCCCTCCTACACATGTGACAAGTCACTGCCACCTCCTCTGCTCCAACTTCACTCATTGAGAATACCAAGTTCTAGGCACTGCAGCCTGCACCCTGGACATATCTCTGCCTTCATCTGTCCACAGCACTTCCGTCTGCACTTCTGGCCTGCAAAACCCACAATACACAGGCCCACTCACCACTGAAGCTGGGCATGCTGATGCTCTCCCTCCTCAGGTCAAGCCCTTAAGACGGACCTCTCTCTTCTTTATTTCCTACCATAGCCCTGGGGTTGGCTGTGTCTCCTGCCTTCCACTGTGTGGACACCCAGGAGGCAGCCCTGCTGTCGGGCTTACCGGGATGCGCTTTGTCTCCCTCAGGCTCTGTCCCTCTAGGAGGACGTGAACAACGCGGCTGTCTTCCACCTGCTCGCTGGAGTGAAGCAGTGAGGAGCTGCTACTCACAGCTGCTGGGGTCCTGGATGCCACTGCCACAGAAGGTTCCAAGAACTGTGGGGGATGACAACATCAGCAAAGCCCAGCAACTGCACCCCACCCAGCCTGGCAGTTGGCTCTGTGGGCATTCTACAACATCCATCCAGAACCTGAGGTTCTTGTCCCCTTGGAGGATGTGGAGTGGCACCAGGAGTAAAGACTGAAGAAGGTGGCTGTTTTGGGAACAAGAGATCCAGCACCTGCTGGGTGGGGATGAAATCCCAGGAGATTAACCCCATGTTGCTGCTGAAATGTAGGTTCCTCCCACAAATGACAGGCAGGAGCTCATTCCTAAGCTGGTCCTGCCTGTAAGGTTCAAGGCTCTGAACCCTGAAGGGCTCCTCCGTGTTCTGATCATTTTTACCCTGGGTTGGGACCAAGAATGGTGGGTTCAAAATGGAAATGGTGACAAACAGAAAAATGACTTGTGCCAATACACTAGAGTCAAAGCACAATGGGACAGTTCCCATCAGTACAAACACACACACACACACACACACACACACACACACACACAGAGTCAGAATAGGAGTCCTGGGCCATTCATCAGGGATCAGACTAGAGGGCCTGCTGGGCTCACCTGCCCTGTGCTACTCACTGTTACTCTTGAGCTCCTCTGCGACAATCGCCAGAGGCTCTGGCGTCTAAGATGAAGCCTCACCCAGTGTATCCACAAAAGGGCTAGTTGGCCCCCCTGAGATTCCTGGGAGCCTGAGGCTCGGCATTGTCTGCAACCACAGGAGAACATCCTTCTCCCTCCAGTGGCTCCAACCAAGTGAGCTCGGATGGCTTGGTCAGTGAAGTGGGTGCCTGGATACCAGGGTTCCATGTTCTGTTTGATCCATTGTCAAGGCAATGATGTCATTTCCTGTGCCCATACCTGAGCCTCTTTTCACATAAGACCACTTTCAACAGCCCTATGGGCTGCCGATTTCTCCTCCATGCCTACCCATCTCAGGTGCGCAGGTGTTCACCAACAACTACCCAAACATCCCCACCAGCATCTGCCCTGCTTGGTGCCACTAGAGTTCCAGCTTGGAGCCTTCAAAAATGCATTCACAACCAGTCCTTCCCTCTCAGCAGCTTTTGGACCCTGGTCCCATCATTGTGCAACTCATGGTGTGCCCAGTCTTTTCTGGAAAGTAGGGTAGCATCTAATCTCTAGGGTTTATTGTGTCTATTGGCCCATAACACCCTCTGTTCTCTCTGAAACCAGAGATGGGACTCACAGGTGGCTAAAGCACAAATGTAGAGATGGGATAATCACAAGAAAGGGAGAGACAAAGAATGCACCCTAACTCAATCAGGCCTGTGTCCCACACAGGGACATGGCCAATGTCCGTCCCATCGTGGCTGCAGTTCCCTCTCTACACCATGGCAAGTTGGAGGGGACTGAGATGCAGAGGCTGCTCCCCTCTGCCATACAACTTCCCAAGGCTTCTCCTAAGATTTCAAAAGGGCCAAGTGTGTCTAGTGTTGGGGTCTCACAGAGACTCCGAGGTACCACAGCATCCTGCTGCCCAGAACCGGTTCACCCCTCACCTCAAGGGGGCTCAGCCTCTGGATTCATGGGAATTGAAGTGGGTACAGGTGATGGGATATCACCTCCAAGACTGAGTTATGCCAAGTCCATGACCCCTGTCTGCATCCCTGTCTCCAGCACCACTCCCCCCTCTCTCTTTCCTCCTCAGAGCAAACAAATCCATTTAGCAAGTGTGTCCTGTGATAAAGACATGACGGTCACCCATCCTCTCATTACAAAAACACTGAGGCTCAGCCAACATGGATCCTACAGGGAACACAGGCATAAACTCAGACTCCGATCCTCCCAGCCGAGCCTCAGTGGAGCCTGGACTCCCAGCCTCCTGAGTCAAGGAAACAGAGGTTCCTAGCCGAGCCACCTTGGATGCAGCCGCACACAAACTGAACTCATCAATGCCCCTTGCTCTCAGTTGTGAGTAAGAGGGGAAGTGGTGTTTCACAACCCTGGACATCAAGTGCAGTCTCCAGGCTTTGGGGTGTGCCCTGGCCTCTGTCTATCTGCCCAGGCTCTCCAACCCACACTGGCCTCTTACCCAACCTCCTCCTAGGGCCAAACTCAATCCTGCCTCTCAATTTCTGCTGCCTTCCCCAACACACTGCTCCCCAAAATGAGCAGGGCTGGCTCTCGGTTATCATGCTGGTGCCAGCAGCAATGCCACCCCACTGACATAATTCTGAGTCCCAACCTAGGCACTCCAGCTGTCTTTGCCACACCTGGCCTGTTTGGGCTCTGGCTCTTGCTCTTTTCTTTCATGTGCATGTGTTTTGAGGTTTTGAGTTTCTCCCACTGCAGAACGGCAGCTGTGGCAGGGTAGAGCTCATGAGGGTGACATTCTGAGCCACATCCAATCCCATCAGGACTGTTCACTGGGGTGACTGCTGGAACACAGTGATGAGTGAACACATGGGAGGTGGTTGGACCCACCTTGCCTCTGAGTGGCTTCCTTTCAGGACAGGAATGTAGGCATGGGAGCCCCTGGCGTGGGATGCTTTGCACAAGGCGTGACCATGGGCTCTCTTTCCTGGCAAAAATGGCTCCACTCAGCATGGAGAGCACTGTCATTCCTGGTGGCTAACAACAGCCCTGGACCCCAGAAAGGAACCCACACTCAAGATTAACGTCTGAGTGTGCGTGTCCTCGAGGAAATGAGGTCTCCTGATCCCAGGTGCAAAGGGGTAAGTCCTCTAACTCCAGGGGCCATGAAGGGACATCTGAGTTTCCCTTGTCCTTCTTTCCCTCTCTAACTAACCACAGTTAGGACCCTGGCCTCATTCCCCAGTGAGGATCATTAGGCTCCATAAAGGACAGTCTCTAAGATGCTCAGTGGACCAACACCCTCTGCACAACCCATAACCCTATTCACCCAAGAGGCAAGAGGATTTCTATTCAGGAAAACCAGGAAAGGGAGAGCCTTTCTCAAGGACACAAGGACATTAGTGAGTGAGGGAGTGATTAATGGATGGAGAACTATTTCCAACACCAACTTCCAGGAGCATATATGGCCCCCTGGAGAATTCTGCAGTGTGTTGGTGATTAAGGAGAACGTGTGAATTCAGGGGTCACTAGGTCCTCTCAGCCATAAGGAGAGAAACTGCCATAAAGGAACTAGGACAAGGGTGCGAGGAATGCTCACTGGTGGGAGATCGGAAGGAAGGAAAGTGTACTCATTAGAAAAGTGTCGCCTGAAAATTCTTAGCCAGCCAAAAGCCGTGCGAACTTGTGTGGGAAAAGAGTCTTTGCACAGTGATGAAGCTAAGAGCTCACATGATGGAACACAGCATCAACTGGGACCAAATCCAATATCTGATATTCTTGTAGGAAGAGGAGAGTCTGGACCCAGATACCAGGGAGACTGGGGGATACCGGATATGTGAGGTTGGAGCCAGGGCGGGATGCCCATATGGGAACCACAGATCGTGGGCAGCAATAGGAGAGTGGGCAAGGGCTGGGAGAGTTGGGGAGACAGTCCCCTTGAAACCTGGGAGGGGTTATGGCACTGGGACAGCCCAACACCTACTGTGTTGAGCCTCTGGAGCTCAACGGAAGACACTTCCTCTGTTGTCGGCCACCCAGTTAACAGAGTTTGGTTGCAGCAGCCTAGGACCCAGCTGAAGGTCTGAGCATGTTGGCCATGCAGGTTGGATCTGGACCACAGACACCCTCATCAGAGATTGTAGGGTCTCAGCCCTGAGGCAAGACAGGCACTAAGTCAGGCCAGGTGGGGAAACGGATAGGCACACACTCTGGGGGCTGGTGCCTGTGTTACTGGGAGCACTTCTGATCGCAATTCCCTGATCTGCTGCCAACACAGGCTACAGAGGAGCGTACAGAAACACAGACCACGGATCTGCCCCACTCAGTGGGCCCAGGCCAACACCACACCCAGCAGCCTCGTGCCATACCCAATGAGTCTCGAAGCGGCCCCCTCTTCCCATCCTGAGAGCTCTTCCCTTCCTCATGTGCCAATAGCTCCCTACTGTCACTGGCAATATCTACTCTGTGAGATGTCAACATCCGTGGGTACTGTTCTCTCATCCCAGGACAGTGTGGTCCCACACACCCTGGTGAAATGGGCCACCTGGAGGCTGGACCTGGAGGTTGTTGAGGCTGAATGGCAGCGGTGGTCCTCTGGCACTTAATATTATTTAAGTTAAAAAAAAACAAAAACAAAAACAAAAAACGGGTCTTGGTGCTCAAAAATGTTTGATTTGCATATTCTCATCCCCTAACCCCAATATTTTCATTATTTCCTCACATATGAAATCTTACTAGCATAAAGGTAATTTCGTATTAAACAAAGTGGATTGAAATAACATTGGTAAAAATAATCAATCACCATACTTTCAATTTTTGTTCTGCTTTCCTATTAGAAACCACTTGGATACAAGAGAACAGAGGACAGACTCATGGAAATGCTTGAAATGACAAGAAGCTCCCACTCAAGCTCAGCATTCAGTCCTGGACAGGGTAAGACCAGGCCACTTTGACATCTGTGCCAAAGAGTCTACCAGACAGAATCCTCTGACTGATCCCTGACTGAGCCATAGGAACTGGCTAGAAAAGCCTTCACATCCTCAATACATTCTTCACGTCAGAATACTTGACAACCATTGATATCCATCTCTCGTTAACTTGCTCCCCAGCCAACCATTCTTCAACAAATTCAAAGGAGTAACTCATGCAAGCACACAGAAAGGGGTGTTCACTACACACATCCATGTGCGAAAAAGACAACTGGTATTTCTTGTTTGGGCTATTTCAAATGAAATCCCTTCTGCATGACCTCCACAAACCAAAGGAAAATATTTGTGAAATTCCCACGTAGAAGACAAGATACACTTGCCAAGGAGGCAGTGGCAAGAATTTTGACACTCCAAATGTAGAGTGTGTGTTTAGGAAGCAGTCACAGTTTCCATGAGAGAGTCCCATGAAATCAATTAGGAAGATCCATGCTCTAGCCCTACCATGCAAGTGATGTGACTCGAAAGAGTCACTTAGTCTTAGTAACCATCATCACTAACAACTAAGTCAATGAATAAAGGTCCTCAGGTGCCAAGCTACAAAATGTGGGATGAGCATGGATGAGGATGGTTGGGAGAAGTCTCCAACTCTAACACAATTAGGGAAGGATGTGCTGACCTCAAGTGGCTGGGGGGCTGGGATCCTGCCACAGAGGGGGATTCCAAACCTCACATCCCCTGACCCAGGCCAGAAGACCAGGTAGAGTCCAAGGACCCTGGGGTGGCCCAGTGGCAATAAAGGTCAAAATTAACTAGGGATCTGCCTGGTCCCTCAATCCCCTACTCTGAGCAGGGCTGCATGACGAGGCCAGAGGCCATCCACAGCAATCTGCCTTTACAGGAAAACAGGGACTGCAGGCTGCCTCTGGCTCACTGAATCAGGGTGGTGTTTTCATAAAGCAAGACCACTTCCTCACACTTGACCAGCAGCTCATGTGTTCACAGCACAATGACTGACTTGACTCAGGCCCTGATGAATGAAATAGAAAATTCATAGCAAACCCATCTTTAGCTCTTCCACATCATCAGGGGCTCTGATTCAATTCCGTCCAGAAAGGTGTCTGAAATGATTTCTAAACATGCTGGGGACTCACCTCTGTGTGGAACTTTTCAGGAAAAAGGGGATCAAATCTCATGAAGCAACTCTTCTCTCTTCTAGCCCATGGGCAATGCAAGGAACCTGCATGATACCAGAGGCTCACTTCTCTCTTCTCATGTCTTCTGGAAAGGATTCGTTAATGCTTCCTGCAAGGTGAAGCAGAAGCCTGCATCCCCAGCTGCACAGAAGTGTTTTAGGGCAGTGTCTCCCTTAAAACCCAAAAATAAAAAAACAGGTCATTCAACAGGCACATGGATTCGAGTACATGTTCAATGATCCCTCCTCCCTGGAGCCTTCCACATGCCCATCTTCCACATTCACAGAGCAATGCTTGGCCATTCTCAAGACCAGGAGACCATGATGCTCATCACCAGGAAGTCAATAAGGAACATGAAGAGAGCAGCATGGATTGCAGAAGGTGGCACATCAAGGATCTTCAGCTCTGCTGCTAGAACACAAGAGCTTAACTTCAGTATTGACTTTTTGCCAACTACCAAGTACGATAGCAGTGTCAAGCCCAATATGCAGATATGCAAGTAGTAGGTGACACCCCGCATCCATTCACAAAAGTGGGCAACATCTGCATCAGAACAAGGAAGTATCTTACCCTTACTCATAAAAATCATCAGAAACAAAATAAAATGGATGCAAGACTTCTCATTTCACTATTAGGTAGCTGTTGGAATTCCCTATTAAATAATACCTCCTCCAAAATAAAAAGTATCTCAGACATGTGTCAACTATTCAATGGATGACATTTTAAAAACTATGGACTTTACTTAATATTTATGTATGCTATATCCCTGCCTAAGGCTCTATGAGAAAGGAGCACATAGAATTGGATCTTTGAAAATCTCACATTTGCTGATAAATATTACTGCTGATCTCAGGCATGGCGAAGTGAAAAGTGGGACTTTGGATATTCCAAGAATGCTATGTTGTGGGATTGGTGTCCCTGATTCATACATAGCATATGGTTTCTATGAAATCCAGTGAGGGAGCAGGAGTAACGAAGCTGATTGCACAGATGACCTCAGGGAATACTGACAGATAGGCCAAATGAAAAATATGCTCCAGCTAACCATTGGTATTTGGGCTTCTGATCCCAGTCCTGTTTTTAAAAAAGGTGCAGACAGGCAGTGTTCATTAAAAACTGTCTACCATGTAAAAGTGGGTAATTTAAATGGCATCTAGTTACACATCTGATAGAATGGTCTGGCAACATATGAATTTCATTCTAACAACAACAACAACAACAAAACATAGAAAATGAGACATAAAGATAAAACCTTGTCTTCACCAGGATGCCTAAAAATAGGTTTTATTTGGCTCATGCAAATAAATATCTTTCAATAGAATTTCTGATTTCTGAATGAATCCATTCAACTTCATACTGCACAGATCACAAGGTTTTCTTTACAGAATATTCTCTTCTTCTTCTTAAAGCCTCACATAGAAAATGTCTCACAGGACATAGGAGGGGAATGACCCAAAGGATGAGAGAATGGCTGGAACCGTTCTCAAATGTGCCCATGTAGCCTAAAGTTTGAAGGCATCTAATTGTACTCTAAAACAATTATGAACCTATTCGATCCATTATTAATAAATATCACCACTTTACCACTTGAACCAAATCACAGAAAATTGGAAACAGATGATCATTGGCTTTGATACATTTACTTCTGTTTCATTACTCAGAGTCGATCAACTCTATACTTCAAGTGACACAGATTTATTACAGAATGCCTAAGATCCTAAGGATCTATTTTAGCTCAGCCCATGGTATTGCTTCATTATTTTATTATTTTGTAAGTAATAAAATATAACTTCATGTTGGATGATATATTCAAGCCATGAATATATCATCCAACATTGTTCTTCCCAAAATATTAGCCCAATTTCTGCGCGTGCTCACTTACTGTTCAGGAATTTTACTAATTGTTTGAAGGTTCTAGAGGACCTGTTAGACTCCTAATGGACAAACCATACAACATACTCCAGAGAACGGACGAGTGCCATAAGAAGAAAATAAGGTCAGCCTACAGCAATGGGCAGCTGCCTGCCCTCGGCTGGGAGGAGCCCTGGCCATGGCACCAGGGCTGCTGGGCAGCAGAAGCCTCCACAGCCCTGCAGGGAGCCTGGAGCACAGCTCTGCCTAACCATGCTCAGCCCTGGACAGATGCACATGAGTTCCCATCACAGGCTCGAGTGTGACAGTCCCAGGTGCATGCCTGTCATGCCAGCCACCAGGGAGGCTGAGGCAAGAGGAACGTTTGAGGTCAGCCTTGGCAACTTAGACCCCGAGGCAAAGGGGAAATACTTTTACAGGGGTCTCTGAGGGTGTAGCTCAGGTAGGTCACTTGCCACACAGGCTCAAGGCCCTGGGTTCAATCCCCAGAACCCACGTACACACAAAAAGTGAACTTGGAATATTGTTTAAAATGATGGGTCAGGTACACAGAAGGACTTCAATATGACCTCTCAGAGGAGCTCAATTTGAGATCAGACTGAACAAAAGACCACCTGGACCATTGACTCAGTGTCTGAAACCCTCTGTGAGCATGGGAAGCACTGCTGGCAAGACACCAGAGGGCCAAAGCACTTGTGCCCCCCTGCAGGGGTGTCTCTTGTCTACCGCCAAAGACTGTTCCCCTCCTGGGGCAGCTGAGAGCAAGCTGGGCCTTGGAGCAAGGACTAGTGCTTTAGATATAGACTATGCAAGCAAGGGGCAATGTCTTTAATAAAACTAAAATTAAAAAGTCACATTGAAAAAATTTTAAAAAGAAGAAAATAAGGTCAAGTAGAGGAAGCCCATTTTCACAGGAAAAAATCCCCCAGTGAAAAGCATCAGAATAGATACCAAGAAAAATACCAACAAAAACAGTGTGCTCCCACTATGTATCTACTCAACATGCAAAAGTTAGAAAGCTAGATAATGCAATCCTGGCCACAGGTAGAGCTATGCAGAAGAGCCACCTGGCAGTGCTTAGTCAAAGAAGTAAACATGCACACTTTGACCTAGAAATTCCACCTGTGTGTAAACCAGGCGGTGCTTAAGCAGTTTCACAAGGGGACATGCACAGGGAAATTTATCCTCAGGTTCTTATAGAGTTGTCTGTGCTTACAGGGAGTTGATGGTTGTCAAGATGCCCACAGCTGCGAAAGTCAAAAGCTAAAAAAATAATAGATGCCAACCTGGATATATTAATAATCCCGTATCTATGATCACCTTCATAAGGTAGCTTCCCAACTTCTGTGTGGAAGTGTGTTTCTCCTTGGCCCTTACACTGTTGTGGAGACCACTAGGAGTTCAGCTTTGTGCAGGATCATCTGACCTGGGCTTTTGGCAAGACCTGTACAGCCCTCACACATGCTCAGATGCTACAGGACTTTTCAGACCAGTCCAGACAACAGTAGGCATCCATTCATTGTCTGCACTCTACAGATTCCTAGATGCACGACATTCATTACCATCAAATGCAGAATTTTCATCAAAAACTAATATATATATCATTCCAATCTGAATCAAGAAAATCGGAAATATCCCCAAATCCAAAGAGTGGATCCCCATTGTGATGCTACAAGTTGAAATTTCCACAGCTGACCTCATGGGATGGTTCACAGTCAAAAGACAGCTGCATGAAAAATATTACATGACCTTCCTGCTATGTGAAAAGTGGCATGTGAAGTACACATGCATGTCTTCCTCAGACATGGGTTCATTTGCAAGACACCTTGTGCAATTGAAAATACTCCAAAAGGGGAGAAATCAGAACCATGTCTCCAAAGTATTTCAGCAGAGACAAACTCCATCTGTCTATCTATCTCTCAGTGAGTGTGTGTGCTCTTGTGTGTGTTTGTGTGTCTTTGTTTGTGTTTGTACCATCATAGCTGATACTTCATTGCCCCCATTGGAAAACTGACTCAGATAATGCCATCTGCCAAACTCCTAAAAACCAAAGTTCTTGCTGATAGAATGAAACATTCCTTCCTGTTGGTTTGGATGTGTCCTTTAGGAATCACTGCTACATTTAGTATACTCAAATCATCACAGTAGTTCAGGTAACAAAAACATATATATTTTAAAATAATAATAATATATTAATGGAAACAACAAATACAGGATAGAGTAACAACTGTGTTACTAAACAAGGTCAAGGACAATGGCAAACTATAGATTCAAACTTTGAAGAAAATAGTAATCAATGTAAATATTCCTGGGCTGCCTCAGCCCCGCCCAGGCACACAGCAACAGAATGGTTTTGCAAGCATCCTCAGGAGGGCAGGAGCCTTCTTTGCAGGACGAGAGGGAGGTTGAGGCTCGATCCACCCATCATTCTTTTGGGAGAGGCTCCTTTTCCTCAGCACAAAGTTGGATTTTTTGTGAGGATTCTTGGCATCAAATACGTTGGCCTCTGCTGGAATCCTCAGCTCTGGGGAGAGAGGGGTGTACAAAAAGAAGGTGGCACTCAGGAGGTGCTCCCTAGGACACGCCAACATCTGAGAGCCTGTGCCAGAAAAGGCCAGAGCCACACACCTGAGAGCTCTCCAATTCAGCACCAATACCAACAAAGACAGCCTCCACAGTCCTCCCTGAGGAAGAACTAGGCAGAGCACTTCAACAGACCTAATGTCTGTTCCTACCGAAGGCTTTGGACTCCAGAATATCTCAGGTCCTCTTGCATCTGCCAAAGCACACCACTAGGGTTTGCATCTGAAATCTCCCACAAAAGGCTCCTGTGCCGAAGATTCAGTCCCCACATGAGCCATCTTCATAGGTGGGTTTGGAGGGAAGCATTGGATGGTGAGTGCTCTGATGTCAACATGAAATTCTCATTCAAGATGAATACACTACTGGGGGGTGGGAGGGACTGGAAGAAAGGTTGAGCATGGTTGGAGTAAGACCTAAACAGGGTTGTGCCCTGGGCAACAGTACCTTGTTCCTGTTGGCTCCACTGAATCCTCATTCTCCAAGGAGAGGTCCTCCCTCTCCATCTTTCTCTCTCTCCCTCTCTGCCAGCCTCGTTCTCTCTCTCCCAGTCTATGCCTTTGTGGCAAGGGCTGAGGAGCTCTCCACTGCCACACACTAGAGCTTTATGGACAGCCTCAGTGCACAACCAAAGAGAAAGCTATGAAACCCAGAGAAAAAAGGCCTAGGATTCCTCCTCTGAGTTATTTTCCTCAAGTATGGCCACAGTGAGGACAGGCTGACCAGCACGGATACCACGTTAGAGCCATGCTTCTGCGTTGGTGGAGCCCGCCTCCAAGTGAACCAGGCTTCTGAGAATGGAGGCCACATTCCAAATACTGCCCTACTGAGAACAATGGTTCCAAAGACCAGCAAAGGGACTGCTTCCCTCCAACATGGTGTATGGCCCAGTGGTGCCATGACCCCGAGTGGGGGAATACAACAGCCGCTTCTCCTTCCTCTGAACATGTGTTTCCTGTCGCCCTCCTCTAACCTAGAGCCTGTTCTCCATCCCTTCTGGGTTGGATGTGGAGATCTCTGCTATGAATTTCTTAGGCTACCAAGGCCCCAGACAGACTTCCTCTTCCATAGACTCTACTAACCTAACAGTAGGTTAAGATAGGAGACAAGTGATCCTAGAACTCATAGGGATGGTGGTCTTCAGGGTACATAGGCTGGGATAATGGCTGCTGTGGTGTTTGGCTCACAAAAACCAACCAACCAACCAACGAAAAAGCGCTGGCATTATTATCAGATGAGCTCTGTGGCTACGTGCTCAGGAAGCCCTCATCTGACTTTAGTTAGGGATCACAACCTGGCTATTGTGATCACTCCTTGCCTAGTGGACTCAGGTGCGTAAGACCATGGAATTTATGCAAAAACAGATGATTCAGGCTGTCTCCCAGGCTGTGTTTTCTTCCCAATTTCATCCTGTTACTGCTTGCTAGAATCCTGGCAATGCTCTGCCCAGGCAGTGGTTTTTTGGTCACACAGAAGGCTTTCAATAGTACTGCTTCAGTCCACAAAATGCCAGTTCCCTCTTTAGCCCATGCATTCCCATGTTCCTTTGAAACCACTCCTATCCCAGACCATGAAAACATACTGCTCCTGGAGAGAGGCTTTCCTCCTCACTCCTCAAAGATGTCAGCTTTGGATGCCTGTTCATGTCCAGGGGAGGGCACCTGGTGGGGAGCAGCAATATCCACCAGGGTATACCATTGGACCTCAAGACCTTCCACCAGCAGAAGTGCAGTTGGCTTTGTGCACGAACCCAACACACCTGTTGGAGTGTTCTTGGGGGTCAGAGACTACTCTTTGTTGCTAAGAGTTGACCTGAGTCCACATCCTGACCCTTGCTCTCTGCTATCTGATTGTCTCACTTACTCTGACGGCGAGAGATGATTTGGCCCAGCTCATAATCCTCTGGATTCTCCTCAGTAAGGAAGTGTAGGTCGAGGGCGCTGCGGATGACGACAGGAGCCCTATCGTGGCAGGTCACCTGGAGCAGCATGGGAGACAGGCCTTCAGGAAATGGGCCTTGAAGTGACTACTCAAGGACAGTGGGCAGGGGCATTCTGGAGGCACCTCCACTCTAAATACAAGGGCAACATCCATGACCCTACTACCCGAGGCTGACCTCCTGCTCATCGTGTGGGCTCTTCCCACAGGCTACTAGCCCAATCCTTGTACATAGGACTTCCTGGGCCTGCCATTGCTCTTTGTGGAGCTGCACTCCTCTCGGAGTGAAAGGACCCCACTACCTGCATACAGATGCAATCTCATCCCACAAGTTGGGAGGAATGGGACAATAGCCTCCAAGATCCCAGGTCTGCCCGAGGATGCAGGCGGCATTGGGAATGGCCTAGGCACAAAACCTAGAGGCTTTGGTCTGGATTGCCAGGGCCAAAAACAGACCCAGGAACATGACCACACACAGGAGAGCTGAAAGATAGCCACGAGAGCTCCTGGCCTCCAGAGGCTCAGTGCTGGCTGGGATATAGGAGGGCACCTCATCCGGCAAGGGTGGTCATTGGGTTACCTGGACATTTAGTGTGCTTGCTCCACATCCATATCGACTCTGCAGAGAGACTCTCTCAGCTCCTTGTTCAAGGAACATGGAGAACCTCACACTGCTGTCCTCCTCCATAGACGTCAGCATCCCATACAAGGGAACCTGCAACCTAGTTCCTGTCCTATTCTCATCTGTCACCCATACCTGTCCCTGCCCTTCTGGACTGCATGCTGCCACCTGACACACAGACTCCCTCAGACATGGCAGTGGACAAGCTGCTGCACTCGCTCATCTCAGCTCCAGCCCTTCACACTGACCTCTCCCTTCTTGATTCCCATCTATCCTCCTGATCATCCAGAAGCTCCAAATTCAAGAGGGCATGAGTAGTCCATGGTATTGGACCAGTGTCTGCTCCCCACCCAGGTGTAAGCACCACGGGACACCCCTGCTCCCAGGCTTACCAGAACACTCTTGGCCATCTCTGGACTTTGTGTTTCTAAGTGGACACGAATTAAGCAGGTGTCTCCCACCTGCTTGTGGGAAAGCGGCCTGGAGGACTTGCAGGTTGATTCTGAGAACTGTGGGGGATGGAACATCAGCAAACCCAGAAACAGAAAGCCACCCCAGACTGTCAGTTGGCTCTATGGGCTTCCAGCAAATATGTCCAGGTGCTGAGGCTTCTTATTTCCTCAGGGCGGAGTGGAATGGCAGCACATGCACAGCTTGAATAAGGTAGGTGTTTACCTCCTTTCCCTTGACCTGGTGGCGTTTCCTCACCATGAAATATTGTATTCCCAGATTCATGGACAGACACACGAGTGAGTGGTCAGAGACCTTGATTTCTGCAGAGCGAAGTGGAGAGAATTGTTAGGTGGCACTCAAGGATTATACCACAAAACACCCACAACCCCTGAGAGTCTCCGCCAGGCCCATCACACTTTGGTATTTTGGGGCCAAGGCCCACTTTCTCTTGGCTGTCAGTTATCCTGAGCCCACTGTGGATCATGTCTCCCCACTGTCTGATTGTCCTACTTACTCTCATCCTCAGACATCATATACAGCAGCTCAAAGTTGTCCACATCCTCATGCTGCAACAAATTTTGGTCCAAGGCCCCGCGGATGAGGCTTGTCACCGTCTCCTGAAAGGTCACCTGGATCAGGGTGGGACAAATGTCATCAGAGAATGGCTTTTAGAAGAGCTACCCAGAAGACTGTGGTCAAACATTCAGGAGAAATCTCAGCTACATATATAAGGGCACAATCTTGTTATCCTGCTACCTGAGTGTGTCCTCCATATACCACCTGGGTTCTTGCAATGTGCTACTAGAACAATCCTGGTACAAATATCTGCCTGTACCTGCCATCTCCCCTCCCCCTGGGGAGCCACATTCCACTCATGTCAAAGGACCAAACTGCCTATGCACAGACACACTCTCATCTCACTGAGATGAGAGCAATGGGCCAGGGATCTGCGCACCAAGTGTGATCTGGGATGCAGGCTGCCTTTGTGGGTGGAAGAGGCAGATGCACTGAAAATTTGGGTCCTGACTGCCACGACACAAAACAGACTCAGATACAAGAGTGTGCACTTGAGTGCTTCATGATAGCTTTGAGAGGCCCTGGCCTCTGGAAGCTCGGTGCGGGTCTGGTTGTCATGATGTACTTGACTCAGCACTGGCAGTCACTGAACATGTCTCCTCTGCAGCTGGACACCTGCAGCATGAGCGTGTCTACTGCACATCCATAGAAATTCTGCCAAGAACCCCTTTAGCTCCGTATTTACATACATGCAAAGCCTAACATTCCGAAGCTTTGGCATGACCCCCCAGGTGATCCCGACCCCAAATTCCTACACCTAGTCATGCTAAGGAGGATCTCTTCCCTGCCACCAGGAACACATCCCCTCCTACACATGTGACAAGTCACTGCCACCTCCTCTGCTCCAACTTCACTCATTGAGAATACCAAGTTCTAGGCACTGCAGCCTGCACCCTGGACATATCTCTGCCTTCATCTGTCCACAGCACTTCCGTCTGCACTTCTGGCCTGCAAAACCCACAATACACAGGCCCACTCACCACTGAAGCTGGGCATGCTGATGCTCTCCCTCCTCAGGTCAAGCCCTTAAGACGGACCTCTCTCTTCTTTATTTCCCACCATAGCCCTGGGGTTGGCTGTGTCTCCTGCCTTCCACTGTGTGGACACCCAGGAGGCAGCCCTGCTGTCGGGCTTACCGGGATGCGCTTTGTCTCCCTCAGGCTCTGTCCCTCTAGGAGGACGTGAACAACGCGGCTGTCTTCCACCTGCTCGCTGGAGTGAAGCAGTGAGGAGCTGCTACTCACAGCTGCTGGGGTCCTGGATGCCACTGCCACAGAAGGTTCCAAGAACTGTGGGGGATGACAACATCAGCAAAGCCCAGCAACTGCACCCCACCCAGCCTGGCAGTTGGCTCTGTGGGCATTCTACAACATCCATCCAGAACCTGAGGTTCTTGTCCCCTTGGAGGATGTGGAGTGGCACCAGGAGTAAAGACTGAAGAAGGTGGCTGTTTTGGGAACAAGAGATCCAGCACCTGCTGGGTGGGGATGAAATCCCAGGAGATTAACCCCATGTTGCTGCTGAAATGTAGGTTCCTCCCACAAATGACAGGCAGGAGCTCATTCCTAAGCTGGTCCTGCCTGTAAGGTTCAAGGCTCTGAACCCTGAAGGGCTCCTCCGTGTTCTGATCATTTTCACCCTGGGTTGGGACCAAGAATGGTGGGTTCAAAATGGAAATGGTGACAAACAGAAAAATGACTTGTGCCAATACACTAGAGTCAAAGCACAATGGGACAGTTCCCATCAGTACAAACACACACACACACACACACACACACACACACACACACACACACAGAGAGTCAGAATAGGAGTCCTGGGCCATTCATCAGGGATCAGACTAGAGGGCCTGCTGGGCTCACCTGCCCTGTGCTACTCACTGTTACTCTTGAGCTCCTCTGCGACAATCGCCAGAGGCTGTGGCGTCTAAGATGAAGCCTCACCCAGTGTATCCACAAAAGGGCTAGTTGGCCCCCCTGAGATTCCTGGGAGCCTGAGGCTCGGCATTGTCTGCAACCACAGGAGAACATCCTTCTCCCTCCAGTGGCTCCAACCAAGTGAGCTCGGATGGCTTGGTCAGTGAAGTGGGTGCCTGGATACCAGGGTTCCATGTTCTGTTTGATCCATTGTCAAGGCAATGATGTCATTTCCTGTGCCCATACCTGAGCCTCTTTTCACATAAGACCACTTTCAACAGCCCTATGGGCTGCCGATTTCTCCTCCATGCCTACCCATCTCAGGTGCGCAGGTGTTCACCAACAACTACCCAAACATCCCCACCAGCATCTGCCCTGCTTGGTGCCACTAGAGTTCCAGCTTGGAGCCTTCAAAAATGCATTCACAACCAGTCCTTCCCTCTCAGCAGCTTTTGGACCCTGGTCCCATCATTGTGCAACTCATGGTGTGCCCAGTCTTTTCTGGAAAGTAGGGTAGCATCTAATCTCTAGGGTTTATTGTGTCTATTGGCCCATAACACCCTCTGTTCTCTCTGAAACCAGAGATGGGACTCACAGGTGGCTAAAGCACAAATGTAGAGATGGGATAATCACAAGAAAGGGAGAGACAAAGAATGCACCCTAACTCAATCAGGCCTGTGTCCCACACAGGGACATGGCCAATGTCCGTCCCATCGTGGCTGCAGTTCCCTCTCTACACCATGGCAAGTTGGAGGGGACTGAGATGCAGAGGCTGCTCCCCTCTGCCATACAACTTCCCAAGGCTTCTCCTAAGATTTCAAAAGGGCCAAGTGTGTCTAGTGTTGGGGTCTCACAGAGACTCCGAGGTACCACAGCATCCTGCTGCCCAGAACCGGTTCACCCCTCACCTCAAGGGGGCTCAGCCTCTGGATTCATGGGAATTGAAGTGGGTACAGGTGATGGGATATCACCTCCAAGACTGAGTTATGCCAAGTCCATGACCCCTGTCTGCATCCCTGTCTCCAGCACCACTCCCCCCTCTCTCTTTCCTCCTCAGAGCAAACAAATCCATTTAGCAAGTGTGTCCTGTGATAAAGACATGACGGTCACCCATCCTCTCATTACAAAAACACTGAGGCTCAGCCAACATGGATCCTACAGGGAACACAGGCATAAACTCAGACTCCGATCCTCCCAGCCGAGCCTCAGTGGAGCCTGGACTCCCAGCCTCCTGAGTCAAGGAAACAGAGGTTCCTAGCCGAGCCACCTTGGATGCAGCCGCACACAAACTGAACTCATCAATGCCCCTTGCTCTCAGTTGTGAGTAAGAGGGGAAGTGGTGTTTCACAACCCTGGACATCAAGTGCAGTCTCCAGGCTTTGGGGTGTGCCCTGGCCTCTGTCTATCTGCCCAGGCTCTCCAACCCACACTGGCCTCTTACCCAACCTCCTCCTAGGGCCAAACTCAATCCTGCCTCTCAATTTCTGCTGCCTTCCCCAACACACTGCTCCCCAAAATGAGCAGGCTGGCTCTCGGTTATCATGCTGGTGCCAGCAGCAATGCCACCCCACTGACATAATTCTGAGTCCCAACCTAGGCACTCCAGCTGTCTTTGCCACACCTGGCCTGTTTGGGCTCTGGCTCTTGCTCTTTTCTTTCATGTGCATGTGTTTTGAGGTTTTGAGTTTCTCCCACTGCAGAACTGCAGCTGTGGCAGGGTAGAGCTCATGAGGGTGACATTCTGAGCCACATCCAATCCCATCAGGACTGTTCACTGGGGTGACTGCTGGAACACAGTGATGAGTGAACACATGGGAGGTGGTTGGACCCACCTTGCCTCTGAGTGGCTTCCTTTCAGGACAGGAATGTAGGCATGGGAGGCCCTGGCGTGGGATGCTTTGCACAAGGCGTGACCATGGGCTCTCTTTCCTGGCAAAAATGGCTCCACTCAGCATGGAGAGCACTGTCATTCCTGGTGGCTAACAACAGCCCTGGACCCCAGAAAGGAACCCACACTCAAGATTAACGTCTGAGTGTGCGTGTCCTCGAGGAAATGAGGTCTCCTGATCCCAGGTGCAAAGCGGTAAGTCCTCTAACTCCAGGGGCCATGAAGGGACATCTGAGTTTCCCTCGTCCTTCTTTCCCTCTCTAACTAACCACAGTTAGGACCCTGGCCTCATTCCCCAGTGAGGATCATTAGGCTCCATAAAGGAGAGTCTCTAAGATGCTCAGTGGACCAACACCCTCTGCACAACCCATAACCCTATTCACCCAAGAGGCAAGAGGATTTCTATTCAGGAAAACCAGGAAAGGGAGAGCCTTTCTCAAGGACACAAGGACATTAGTGAGTGAGGGAGTGATTAATGGATGGAGAACTATTTCCAACACCAACTTCCAGGAGCATATATGGCCCCCTGGAGAATTCTGCAGTGTGTTGGTGATTAAGGAGAACGTGTGAATTCAGGGGTCACTAGGTCCTCTCAGCCATAAGGAGGGAAACTGCCATAAAGGAACTAGGACAAGGGTGCGAGGAATGCTCACTGGTGGGAGATCGGAAGGAAGGAAAGTGTACTCATTAGAAAAGTGTCGCCTGAAAATTCTTAGCCAGCCAAAAGCCGTGCGAACTTGTGTGGGAAAAGAGTCTTTGCACAGTGATGAAGCTAAGAGCTCACATGATGGAACACAGCATCAACTGGGACCAAATCCAATATCTGATATTCTTGTAGGAAGAGGAGAGTCTGGACCCAGATACCAGGGAGACTGGGGGATACCGGATATGTGAGGTTGGAGCCAGGGCGGGATGCCCATATGGGAACCACAGATCGTGGGCAGCAATAGGAGAGTGGGCAAGGGCTGGGAGAGTTGGGGAGACAGTCCCCTTGAAACCTGGGAGGGGTTATGGCACTGGGACAGCCCAACACCTACTGTGTTGAGCCTCTGGAGCTCAACGGAAGACACTTCCTCTGTTGTCGGCCACCCAGTTAACAGAGTTTGGTTGCAGCAGCCTAGGACCCAGCTGAAGGTCTGAGCATGTTGGCCATGCAGGTTGGATCTGGACCACAGACACCCTCATCAGAGATTGTAGGGTCTCAGCCCTGAGGCAAGACAGGCACTAAGTCAGGCCAGGTGGGGAAACGGATAGGCACACACTCTGGGGGCTGGTGCCTGTGTTACTGGGAGCACTTCTGATCACAATTCCCTGATCTGCTGCCAACACAGGCTACAGAGGAGGGTACAGAAACACAGACCACGGATCTGCCCCACTCAGTGGGCCCAGGCCAACACCACACCCAGCAGCCTCGTGCCATACCCAATGAGTCTCGAAGCGGCCCCCTCTTCCCATCCTGAGAGCTCTTCCCTTCCTCATGTGCCAATAGCTCCCTACTGTCACTGGCAATATCTACTCTGTGAGATGTCAACATCCGTGGGTACTGTTCTCTCATCCCAGGACAGTGTGGTCCCACACACCCTGGTGAAATGGGCCACCTGGAGGCTGGACCTGGAGGTTGTTGAGGCTGAATGGCAGCGGTGGTCCTCTGGCACTTAATATTATTTAAGTTAAAAAAAAAAACAAAAACAAAAACAAAAAACGGGTCTTGGTGCTCAAAAATGTTTGATTTGCATATTCTCATCCCCTAACCCCAATATTTTCATTATTTCCTCACATATGAAATCTTACTAGCATAAAGGTAATTTCGTATTAAACAAAGTGGATTGAAATAACATTGGTAAAAATAATCAATCACCATACTTTCAATTTTTGTTCTGCTTTCCTATTAGAAACCACTTGGATACAAGAGAACAGAGGACAGACTCATGGAAATGCTTGAAATGACAAGAAGCTCCCACTCAAGCTCAGCATTCAGTCCTGGACAGGGTAAGACCAGGCCACTTTGACATCTGTGCCAAAGAGTCTACCAGACAGAATCCTCTGACTGATCCCTGACTGAGCCATAGGAACTGGCTAGAAAAGCCTTCACATCCTCAATACATTCTTCACGTCAGAATACTTGACAACCATTGATATCCATCTCTCGTTAACTTGCTCCCCAGCCAACCATTCTTCAACAAATTCAAAGGAGTAACTCATGCAAGCACACAGAAAGGGGTGTTCACTACACACATCCATGTGCGAAAAAGACAACTGGTATTTCTTGTTTGGGCTATTTCAAATGAAATCCCTTCTGCATGACCTCCACAAACCAAAGGAAAATATTTGTGAAATTCCCACGTAGAAGACAAGATACACTTGCCAAGGAGGCAGTGGCAAGAATTTTGACACTCCAAATGTAGAGTGTGTGTTTAGGAAGCAGTCACAGTTTCCATGAGAGAGTCCCATGAAATCAATTAGGAAGATCCATGCTCTAGCCCTACCATGCAAGGGATGTGACTTGAAAGAGTCACTTAGTCTTAGTAACCATCATCACTAACAAGTAAGTCAATGAATAAAGGTCCTCAGGTGCCAAGCTACAAAATGTGGGATGAGCATGGATGAGGATGGGTGGGAGAAGTCTCCAACTCTAACACAATTAGGGAAGGATGTGCTGACCTCAAGTGGCTGGGGGGCTGGGATCCTGCCACAGAGGGGGATTCCAAACCTCACATCCCCTGACCCAGGCCAGAAGACCAGGTAGAGTCCAAGGACCCTGGGGTGGCCCAATGGCAATAAAGGTCAAAAGGAACTAGGGATCTGCCTGGTCCCTCAATCCCCTACTCTGAGCAGGGCTGCATGACGAGGCCAGAGGCCATCCACAGCAATCTGCCTTTACAGGAAAACAGGGACTGCAGGCTGCCTCTGGCTCACTGAATCAGGGTGGTGTTTTCATAAAGCAAGACCACTTCCTCACATTTGACCAGCAGCTCATGTGTTGACAGCACAATGACTGACTTGACTCAGGCCCTGATGAATGAAATAGAAAATTCATAGCAAACCCATTTTTAGCTCTTCCACATCATCAGGGGCTCTGATTCAATTCCGTCCAGAAAGGTGTCTGAAATGATTTCTAAACATGCTGGGGACTCACCTCTGTGTGGAACTTTTCAGGAAAAAGGGGATCAAATCTCATGAAGCAACTCTTCTCTCTTCTAGCCCATGGGCAATGCAAGGAACCTGCATGATACCAGAGGCTCACTTCTCTCTTCTCATGTCTTCTGGAAAGGATTCGTTAATGCTTCCTGCAAGGTGAAGCAGAAGCCTGCATCCCCAGCTGCACAGAAGTGTTTTAGGGCAGTGTCTCCCTTAAAACCCAAAAATAAAAAAACAGGTCATTCAACAGGCACATGGATTCGAGTACATGTTCAATGATCCCTCCTCCCTGGAGCCTTCCACATGCCCATCTTCCACATTCACAGAGCAATGCTTGGCCATTCTCAAGACCAGGAGACCATGATGCTCATCACCAGGAAGTCAATAAGGAACATGAAGAGAGCAGCATGGATTGCAGAAGGTGGCACATCAAGGATCTTCAGCTCTGCTGCTAGAACACAAGAGCTTAACTTCAGTATTGACTTTTTGCCAACTACCAAGTACGATAGCAGTGTCAAGCCCAATATGCAGATATGCAAGTAGTAGGTGACACCCCACATCCATTCACAAAAGTGGGCAACATCTGCATCAGAACAAGGAAGTATCTTACCCTTACTCATAAAAATCATCAGAAACAAAATAAAATGGATGCAAGACTTCTCATTTCACTATTAGGTAGCTGTTGGAATTCCCTATTAAATAATACCTCCTCCAAAATAAAAAGTATCTCAGACATGTGTCAACTATTCAATGGATGACATTTTAAAAACTATGGACTTTACTTAATATTTATGTATGCTATATCCCTGCCTAAGGCTCTATGAGAAAGGAGCACATAGAATTGGATCTTTGAAAATCTCACATTTGCTGATAAATATTACTGCTGATCTCAGGCATGGCGAAGTGAAAAGTGGGACTTTGGATATTCCAAGAATGCTATGTTGTGGGATTGGTGTCCCTGATTCATACATAGCATATGGTTTCCATGAAATCCAGTGAGGGAGCAGGAGTAACGAAGCTGATTGCACAGATGACCTCAGGGAATACTGACAGATAGGCCAAATGAAAAATATGCTCCAGCTAACCATTGGTATTTGGGCTTCTGATCCCAGTCCTGTTTTTAAAAAAGGTGCAGACAGGCAGTGTTCATTAAAAACTGTCTACCATGTAAAAGTGGGTAATTTAAATGGCATCTAGTTACACATCTGATAGAATGGTCTGGCAACATATGAATTTCATTCTAACAACAACAACAACAACAAAACATAGAAAATGAGACATAAAGATAAAACCTTGTCTTCACCAGGATGCCTAAAAATAGGTTTTATTTGGCTCATGCCAATAAATATCTTTCAATAGAATTTCTGATTTCTGAATGAATCCATTCAACTTCATACTGCACAGATCACAAGGTTTTCTTTACAGAATATTCTCTTCTTCTTCTTAAAGCCTCACATAGAAAATGTCTCACAGGACATAGGAGGGGAATGACCCAAAGGATGAGAGAATGGCTGGAACCGTTCTCAAATGTGCCCATGTAGCCTAAAGTTTGAAGGCATCTAATTGTACTCTAAAACAATTATGAACCTATTCGATCCATTATTAATAAATATCACCACTTTACCACTTGAACCAAATCACAGAAAATTGGAAACAGATGATCATTGGCTTTGATACCTTTACTTCTGTTTCATTACTCAGAGTCGATCAACTCTATACTTCAAGTGACACAGATTTATTACAGAATGCCTAAGATCCTAAGGATCTATTTTAGCTCAGCCCATGGTATTGCTTCATTATTTTATTATTTTGTAAGTAATAAAATATAACTTCATGTTGGATGATATATTCAAGCCATGAATATATCATCCAACATTGTTCTTCCCAAAATATTAGCCCAATTTCTGTGCGCGCTCACTTACTGTTCAGGAATTTTACTAATTGTTTGAAGGTTCTAGAGGACCTGTTAGACTCCTAATGGACAAACCATACAACATACTCCAGAGAACGGACGAGTGCCATAAGAAGAAAATAAGGTCAGCCTACAGCAATGGGCAGCTGCCTGCCCTCGGCTGGGAGGAGCCCTGGCCATGGCACCAGGGCTGCTGGGCAGCAGAAGCCTCCACAGCCCTGCAGGGAGCCTGGAGCACAGCTCTGCCTAACCATGCTCAGCCCTGGACAGATGCACATGAGTTCCCATCACAGGCTCGAGTGTGACAGTCCCAGGTGCATGCCTGTCATGCCAGCCACCAGGGAGGCTGAGGCAAGAGGAACGTTTGAGGTCAGCCTTGGCAACTTAGACCCCGAGGCAAAGGGGAAATACTTTTACAGGGGTCTCTGAGGGTGTAGCTCAGGTAGGTCACTTGCCTCACAGGCTCAAGGCCCTGGGTTCAATCCCCAGAACCCACGTACACACAAAAAGTGAACTTGGAATATTGTTTAAAATGATGGGTCAGGTACACACAAGGACTTCAATATGACCTCTCAGAGGAGCTCAATTTGAGATCAGACTGAACAAAAGACCACCTGGACCATTGACTCAGTGTCTGAAACCCTCTGTGAGCATGAGAAGCACTGCTGGCAAGACACCAGAGGGCCAAAGCACTTGTGCCCCCTGCAGGGGCGTCTCTTGTCTACCGCCAAAGACTGTTCCCCTCCTGGGGCAGCTGAGAGCAAGCTGGGCCTTGGAGCAAGGACTAGTGCTTTAGATATAGACTATGCAAGCAAGGGGCAATGTCTTTAATAAAACTAAAATTAAAAAGTCACATTGAAAAAATTTTAAAAAGAAGAAAATAAGGTCAAGTAGAGGAAGCCCATTTTCACAGGAAAAAATCCCCCAGTGAAAAGCATCAGAATAGATACCAAGAAAAATACCAACAAAAACAGTGTGCTCCCACTATGTATCTACTCAACCTGCAAAAGTTAGAAAGCTAGATAATACAATCCTGGCCACAGGTAGAGCTATGCAGAAGAGCCACCTGGCACTGCTTAGTCAAAGAAGTAAACATGCACACTTTGACCTAGAAATTCCACCTGTGTGTAAACCAGGTGGTGCTTAAGCAGTTTCACAAGGGGACATGCACAGGGAAATATATCCTCAGGTTCTTATAGAGTTGTCTGTGCTTACAGGGAGTTGATGGTTGTCAAGATGCCCACAGCTGCGAAAGTCAAAAGCTAAAAAAATAATAGATGCCAACCTGGATATATTAATAATCCCGTATCTATGATCACCTTCATAAGGTAGCTTCCCAACTTCTGTGTGGAAGTGAGTTCCTCCTTGGCCCTTACACTGTTGTGGAGACCACTAGGAGTTCAGCTTTGTGCAGGATCATCTGACCTGGACATTTGGCAAGACCTGTACAGCCCTCACACATGCTCAGATGCTACAGGACTTTTCAGACCAGTCCAGACAACAGTAGGCATCCATTCATTGTCTGCACTCTACAGATTCCTAGATGCACGACATTCATTACCATCAAATGCAGAATTTTCATCAAAAACTAATATATATATCATTCCAATCTGAATCAAGAAAATCGGAAATATCCCCAAATCCAAAGAGTGGATCCCCATTGTGATGCTACAAGTTGAAAATTCCACAGCTGACCTCATGGGATGGTTCACAGTCAAAAGACAGCTGCATGAAAAATATTACATGACCTTCCTGCTATGTGAAAAGTGGCATGTGAAGTACACATGCATGTCTTCCTCAGACATGGGTTCATTTGCAAGACACCTTGTGCAATTGAAAATACTCCAAAAGGGGAGAAATCAGAACCATGTCTCCAAAGTATTTCAGCAGAGACCAACTCCATCTGTCTATCTATCTCTCAGTGAGTGTGTGTGCTCTTGTGTGTGTTTGTGTGTCTTTGTTTGTGTTTGTACCATCACAGCTGATACTTCATTGCCCCCATTGGAAAACTGACTCAGATAATGCCATCTGCCAAACTCCTAAAAACCAAAGTTCTTGCTGATAGAATGAAACATTCCTTCCTGTTGGTTTGGATGTGTCCTTTAGGAATGACTGCTACATTTAGTATACTCAAATCATCACAGTAGATCAGGTAACAAAAACATATATATTTTAAAATAATAATAATATATTAATGGAAACAACAAATACAGGATAGAGTAACAACTGTGTTACTAAACAAGGTCAAGGACAATGGCAAACTATAGATTCAAACTTTGAAGAAAATAGTAATCAATGTAAATATTCCTGGGCTGCCTCAGCCCCGCCCAGGCACACAGCAACAGAATGGTTTTGCAAGCATCCTCAGGAGGGCAGGAGCCTTCTTTGCAGGACGAGAGGGAGGTTGAGGCTCGATCCACCCATCATTCTTTTAGGAGAGGCTCCTTTTCCTCAGCACAAAGTTGGATTTTTTGTGAGGATTCTTGGCATCAAATACGTTGGCCTCTGCTGGAATCCTCAGCTCTGGGGAGAGAGGGGTGTACAAAAAGAAGGTGGCACTCAGGAGGTGCTCCCTAGGACACGCCAACATCTGAGAGCCTGTGCCAGAAAAGGCCAGAGCCACACACCTGAGAGCTCTCCAATTCAGCACCAATACCAACAAAGACAGCCTCCACAGTCCTCCCTGAGGAAGAACTAGGCAGAGCACTTCAACAGACCTAATGTCTGTTCCTACCGAAGGCTTTGGACTCCAGAATATCTCAGGTCCTCTTGCATCTGCCAAAGCACACCACTAGGGTTTGCATCTGAAATCTCCCACAAAAGGCTCCTGTGCCGAAGATTCAGTCCCCACATGAGCCATCTTCATAGGTGGGTTTGGAGGGAAGCATTGGATGGTGAGTGCTCTGATGTCAACATGAAATTCTCATTCAAGATGAATACACTACTGGGGGGTGGGAGGGACTGGAAGAAAGGTTGAGCATGGTTGGAGTAAGACCTAAACAGGGTTGTGCCCTGGGCAACAGTACCTTGTTCCTGTTGGCTCCACTGAATCCTCATTCTCCAAGGAGAGGTCCTCCCTCTCCATCTTTCTCTCTCTCCCTCTCTGCCAGCCTCGTTCTCTCTCTCCCAGTCTATGCCTTTGTGGCAAGGGCTGAGGAGCTCTCCACTGCCATACACTAGAGCTTTATGGACAGCCTCAGTGCACAACCAAAGAGAAAGCTATGAAACCCAGAGAAAAAAGGCCTAGGATTCCTCCTCTGAGTTATTTTCCTCAAGTATGGCCACAGTGAGGACAGGCTGACCAGCACGGATACCACGTTAGAGCCATGCTTCTGCGTTGGTGGAGCCCGCCTCCATGTGAACCAGGCTTCTGAGAATGGAGGCCACATTCCAAATACTGCCCTACTGAGAACAATGGTTCCAAAGACCAGCAAAGGGACTGCTTCCCTCCAACATGGCGTATGGCCCAGTGGTGCCATGACCCCGAGTGGGGGAATACAACAGCCGCTTCTCCTTCCTCTGAACATGTGTTTCCTGTCGCCCTCCTCTAACCTAGAGCCTGTTCTCCATCCCTTCTGGGTTGGATGTGGAGATCTCTGCTATGAATTTCTTAGGCTACCAAGGCCCCAGACAGACTTCCTCTTCCATAGACTCTACTAACGTAACAGTAGGTTAAGATAGGAGACAAGTGATCCTAGAACTCATAGGGATGGTGGTCTTCAGGGTACATAGGCTGGGATAATGGCTGCTGTGGTGTTTGGCTCACAAAAACCAACCAACCAACCAACGAAAAAGCGCTGGCATTATTATCAGATGAGCTCTGTGGCTACGTGCTCAGGAAGCCCTCATCTGACTTTAGTTAGGGATCACAACCTGGCTATTGTGATCACTCCTTGCCTAGTGGACTCAGGTGCGTAAGACCATGGAATTTATGCAAAAACAGATGATTCAGGCTGTCTCCCAGGCTGTGTTTTCTTCCCAATTTCATCCTGTTACTGCTTGCTAGAATCCTGGCAATGCTCTGCCCAGGCAGTGGTTTTTTGGTCACACAGAAGGCTTTCAATAGTACTGCTTCAGTCCACAAAATGCCAGTTCCCTCTTTAGCCCATGCATTCCCATGTTCCTTTGAAACCACTCCTATCCCAGACCATGAAAACATACTGCTCCTGGAGAGAGGCTTTCCTCCTCACTCCTCAAAGATGTCAGCTTTGGATGCCTGTTCATGTCCAGGGGAGGGCACCTGGTGGGGAGCCGCAATATCCACCGGGGTATACCATTGGACCTCAAGACCTTCCACCAGCAGAAGTGCAGTTGGCTTTGTGCACGAACCCAACACACCTGTTGGAGTGTTCTTGGGGGTCAGAGACTAGTCTTTGTTGCTAAGAGTTGACCTGAGTCCACATCCTGACCCTTGCTCTCTGCTATCTGATTGTCTCACTTACTCTGACGGCGAGAGATGATTTGGCCCAGCTCATAATCCTCTGGATTCTCCTCAGTAAGGAAGTGTAGGTCGAGGGCGCTGCGGATGACGACAGGAGCCCTATCGTGGCAGGTCACCTGGAGCAGCATGGGAGACAGGCCTTCAGGAAATGGGCCTTGAAGTGACTACTCAAGGACAGTGGGCAGGGGCATTCTGGAGGCACCTCCACTCTAAATACAAGGGCAACATCCATGACCCTACTACCCGAGGCTGACCTCCTGCTCATCGTGTGGGCTCTTCCCACAGGCTACTAGCCCAATCCTTGTACATAGGACTTCCTGGGCCTGCCATTGCTCTTTGTGGAGCTGCACTCCTCTCGGAGTGAAAGGACCCCACTACCTGCATACAGATGCAATCTCATCCCACAAGTTGGGAGGAATGGGACAATAGCCTCCAAGATCCCAGGTCTGCCCGAGGATGCAGGCGGCATTGGGAATGGCCTAGGCACAAAACCTAGAGGCTTTGGTCTGGATTGCCAGGGCCAAAAACAGACCCAGGAACATGACCACACACAGGAGAGCTGAAAGATAGCCACGAGAGCTCCTGGCCTCCAGAGGCTCAGTGCTGGCTGGGATGTAGGAGGGCACCTCATCCGGCAAGGGTGGTCATTGGGTTACCTGGACATTTAGTGTGCTTGCTCCACATCCATATCGACTCTGCAGAGAGACTCTCTCAGCTCCTTGTTCAAGGAACATGGAGAACCTCACACTGCTGTCCTCCTCCATAGACGTCAGCATCCCATACAAGGGAACCTGCAACCTAGTTCCTGTCCTATTCTCATCTGTCACCCATACCTGTCCCTGCCCTTCTGGACTGCATGCTGCCACCTGACACACAGACTCCCTCAGACATGGCAGTGGACAAGCTGCTGCACTCGCTCATCTCAGCTCCAGCCCTTCACACTGACCTCTCCCTTCTTGATTCCCATCTATCCTCCTGATCATCCAGAAGCTCCAAATTCAAGAGGGCATGAGTAGTCCATGGTATTGGACCAGTGTCTGCTCCCCACCCAGGTGTAAGCACCACGGGACACCCCTGCTCCCTGGCTTACCAGAACACTCTTGGCCATCTCTGGACTTTGTGTTTCTAAGTGGACACGAATTAAGCAGGTGTCTCCCACCTGCTTGTGGGAAAGCGGCCTGGAGGACTTGCAGGTTGATTCTGAGAACTGTGGGGGATGGAACATCAGCAAACCCAGAAACAGAAAGCCACCCCAGACTGTCAGTTGACTCTATGGGCTTCCAGCAAATATGTCCAGGTGCTGAGGCTTCTTATTTCCTCAGGTCGGAGTGGAATGGCAGCACATGCACAGCTTGAATAAGGTAGGTGTTTACCTCCTTTCCCTTGACCTGGGGGCGTTTCCTCACCATGAAATATTGTATTCCCAGATTCATGGACAGACACATGAGTGAGTGGTCAGAGACCTTGATTTCTGCAGAGCGAAGTGGAGAGAATTGTTAGGTGGCACTCAAGGATTATACCACAAAACACCCACAACCCCTGAGAGTCTCCGCCAGGCCCATCACACTTTGGTATTTTGGGGCCAAGGCCCACTTTCTCTTGGCTGTCAGTTATCCTGAGCCCACTGTGGATCATGTCTCCCCACTGTCTGATTGTCCTACTTACTCTCATCCTCAGACATCATATACAGCAGCTCAAAGTTGTCCACATCCTCATGCTGCAACAAATTTTGGTCCAAGGCCCTGCGGATGAGGCTTGTCACCGTCTCCTGAAAGGTCACCTGGATCAGGGTGGGACAAATGTCATCAGAGAATGGCTTTTAGAAGAGCTACCCAGAAGACTGTGGTCAAACATTCAGGAGAAATCTCAGCTACATATACAAGGGCACAATCTTGTTATCCTGCTACCTGAGTGTGTCCTCCATATACCACCTGGGTTCTTGCAATGTGCTACTAGAACAATCCTGGTACAAATATCTGCCTGTACCTGCCATCTCCCCTCCCCCTGGGGAGCCACATTCCACTCATGTCAAAGGACCAAACTGCCTATGCACAGACACACTCTCATCTCACTGAGATGAGAGCAATGGGCCAGGGATCTGCGCACCAAGTGTGATCTGGGATGCAGGCTGCCTTTGTGGGTGGAAGAGGCAGATGCACTGAAAATTTGGGTCCTGACTGCCACGACACAAAACAGACTCAGATACAAGAGTGTGCACTTGAGTGCTTCATGATAGCTTTGAGAGGCCCTGGCCTCTGGAAGCTCGGTGCGGGTCTGGTTGTAATGATGTACTTGACTCAGCACTGGCAGTCACTGAACATGTCTCCTCTGCAGCTGGACACCTGCAGCATTAGCGTGTCTACTGCACATCCATAGAAATTCTGCCAAGAACCCCTTTAGCTCCGTATTTACATACATGCAAAGCCTAACATTCCGAAGCTTTGGCATGACCCCCCAGGTGATCCCGACCCCAAATTCCTACACCTAGTCATGCTAAGGAGGTTCTCTTCCCTGCCACCAGGAACACATCCCCTCCTACACATGTGACAAGTCACTGCCACCTCCTCTGCTCCAACTTCACTCATTGAGAATACCAAGTTCTAGGCACTGCAGCCTGCACCCTGGACATATCTCTGCCTTCATCTGTCCACAGCACTTCCGTCTGCACTTCTGGCCTGCAAAACCCACAATACACAGGCCCACTCACCACTGAAGCTGGGCATGCTGATGCTCTCCCTCCTCAGGTCAAGCCCTTAAGACGGACCTCTCTCTTCTTTATTTCCCACCATAGCCCTGGGGTTGGCTGTGTCTCCTGCCTTCCACTGTGTGGACACCCAGGAGGCAGCCCTGCTGTCGGGCTTACCGGGATGCGCTTTGTCTCCCTCAGGCTCTGTCCCTCTAGGAGGACGTGAACAACGCGGCTGTCTTCCACCTGCTCGCTGGAGTGAAGCAGTGAGGAGCTGCTACTCACAGCTGCTGGGGTCCTGGATGCCACTGCCACAGAAGGTTCCAAGAACTGTGGGGGATGACAACATCAGCAAAGCCCAGCAACTGCACCCCACCCAGCCTGGCAGTTGGCTCTGTGGGCATTCTACAACATCCATCCAGAACCTGAGGTTCTTGTCCCCTTGGAGGATGTGGAGTGGCACCAGGAGTAAAGACTGAAGAAGGTGGCTGTTTTGGGAACAAGAGATCCAGCACCTGCTGGGTGGGGATGAAATCCCAGGAGATTAACCCCATGTTGCTGCTGAAATGTAGGTTCCTCCCACAAATGACAGGCAGGAGCTCATTCCTAAGCTGGTCCTGCCTGTAAGGTTCAAGGCTCTGAACCCTGAAGGGCTCCTCCGTGTTCTGATCATTTTCACCCTGGGTTGGGACCAAGAATGGTGGGTTCAAAATGGAAATGGTGACAAACAGAAAAATGACTTGTGCCAATACACTAGAGTCAAAGCACAATGGGACAGTTCCCATCAGTACAAACACACACACACACACACACACACACACACACACACACACACACACAGTCAGAATAGGAGTCCTGGGCCATTCATCAGGGATCAGACTAGAGGGCCTGCTGGGCTCACCTGCCCTGTGCTACTCACTGTTACTCTTGAGCTCCTCTGCGACAATCGCCAGAGGCTCTGGCGTCTAAGATGAAGCCTCACCCAGTGTATCCACAAAAGGGCTAGTTGGCCCCCCTGAGATTCCTGGGAGCCTGAGGCTCGGCATTGTCTGCAACCACAGGAGAACATCCTTCTCCCTCCAGTGGCTCCAACCAAGTGAGCTCGGATGGCTTGGTCAGTGAAGTGGGTGCCTGGATACCAGGGTTCCATGTTCTGTTTGATCCATTGTCAAGGCAATGATGTCATTTCCTGTGCCCATACCTGAGCCTCTTTTCACATAAGACCACTTTCAACAGCCCTATGGGCTGCCGATTTCTCCTCCATGCCTACCCATCTCAGGTGCGCAGGTGTTCACCAACAACTACCCAAACATCCCCACCAGCATCTGCCCTGCTTGGTGCCACTAGAGTTCCAGCTTGGAGCCTTCAAAAATGCATTCACAACCAGTCCTTCCCTCTCAGCAGCTTTTGGACCCTGGTCCCATCATTGTGCAACTCATGGTGTGCCCAGTCTTTTCTGGAAAGTAGGGTAGCATCTAATCTCTAGGGTTTATTGTGTCTATTGGCCCATAACACCCTCTGTTCTCTCTGAAACCAGAGATGGGACTCACAGGTGGCTAAAGCACAAATGTAGAGATGGGATAATCACAAGAAAGGGAGAGACAAAGAATGCACCCTAACTCAATCAGGCCTGTGTCCCACACAGGGACATGGCCAATGTCCGTCCCATCGTGGCTGCAGTTCCCTCTCTACACCATGGCAAGTTGGAGGGGACTGAGATGCAGAGGCTGCTCCCCTCTGCCATACAACTTCCCAAGGCTTCTCCTAAGATTTCAAAAGGGCCAAGTGTGTCTAGTGTTGGGGTCTCACAGAGACTCCGAGGTACCACAGCATCCTGCTGCCCAGAACCGGTTCACCCCTCACCTCAAGGGGGCTCAGCCTCTGGATTCATGGGAATTGAAGTGGGTACAGGTGATGGGATATCACCTCCAAGACTGAGTTATGCCAAGTCCATGACCCCTGTCTGCATCCCTGTCTCCAGCACCACTGCCCCCTCTCTCTTTCCTCCTCAGAGCAAACAAATCCATTTAGCAAGTGTGTCCTGTGATAAAGACATGACGGTCACCCATCCTCTCATTACAAAAACACTGAGGCTCAGCCAACATGGATCCTACAGGGAACACAGGCATAAACTCAGACTCCGATCCTCCCAGCCGAGCCTCAGTGGAGCCTGGACTCCCAGCCTCCTGAGTCAAGGAAACAGAGGTTCCTAGCCGAGCCACCTTGGATGCAGCCGCACACAAACTGAACTCATCAATGCCCCTTGCTCTCAGTTGTGAGTAAGAGGGGAAGTGGTGTTTCACAACCCTGGACATCAAGTGCAGTCTCCAGGCTTTGGGGTGTGCCCTGGCCTCTGTCTATCTGCCCAGGCTCTCCAACCCACACTGGCCTCTTACCCAACCTCCTCCTAGGGCCAAACTCAATCCTGCCTCTCAATTTCTGCTGCCTTCCCCAACACACTGCTCCCCAAAATGAGCAGGGCTGGCTCTCGGTTATCATGCTGGTGCCAGCAGCAATGCCACCCCACTGACATAATTCTGAGTCCCAACCTAGGCACTCCAGCTGTCTTTGCCACACCTGGCCTGTTTGGGCTCTGGCTCTTGCTCTTTTCTTTCATGTGCATGTGTTTTGAGGTTTTGAGTTTCTCCCACTGCAGAACTGCAGCTGTGGCAGGGTAGAGCTCATGAGGGTGACATTCTGAGCCACATCCAATCCCATCAGGACTGTTCACTGGGGTGACTGCTGGAACACAGTGATGAGTGAACACATGGGAGGTGGTTGGACCCACCTTGCCTCTGAGTGGCTTCCTTTCAGGACAGGAATGTAGGCATGGGAGCCCCTGGTGTGGGATGCTTTGCACAAGGCGTGACCATGGGCTCTCTTTCCTGGCAAAAATGGCTCCACTCAGCATGGAGAGCACTGTCATTCCTGGTGGCTAAAAACAGCCCTGGACCCCAGAAAGGAACCCACACTCAAGATTAACGTCTGAGTGTGCGTGTCCTCGAGGAAATGAGGTCTCCTGATCCCAGGTGCAAAGGGGTAAGTCCTCTAACTCCAGGGGCCATGAAGGGACATCTGAGTTTCCCTTGTCCTTCTTTCCCTCTCTAACTAACCACAGTTAGGACCCTGGCCTCATTCCCCAGTGAGGATCATTAGGCTCCATAAAGGACAGTCTCTAAGATGCTCAGTGGACCAACACCCTCTGCACAACCCATAACCCTATTCACCCAAGAGGCAAGAGGATTTCTATTCAGGAAAACCAGGAAAGGGAGAGCCTTTCTCAAGGACACAAGGACATTAGTGAGTGAGGGAGTGATTAATGGATGGAGAACTATTTCCAACCCCAACTTCCAGGAGCATATATGGCCCCCTGGAGAATTCTGCAGTGTGTTGGTGATTAAGGAGAACGTGTGAATTCAGGGGTCACTAGGTCCTCTCAGCCATAAGGAGGGAAACTGCCATAAAGGAACTAGGACAAGGGTGCGAGGAATGCTCACTGGTGGGAGATCGGAAGGAAGGAAAGTGTACTCATTAGAAAAGTGTCGCCTGAAAATTCTTAGCCAGCCAAAAGTCGTGCGAACTTGTGTGGGAAAAGAGTCTTTGCACAGTGATGAAGCTAAGAGCTCACATGATGGAACACAGCATCAACTGGGACCAAATCCAATATCTGATATTCTTGTAGGAAGAGGAGAGTCTGGACCCAGATACCAGGGAGACTGGGGGATACCGGATATGTGAGGTTGGAGCCAGGGCGGGATGCCCATATGGGAACCACAGATCGTGGGCAGCAATAGGAGAGTGGGCAAGGGCTGGGAGAGTTGGGGAGACAGTCCCCTTGAAACCTGGGAGGGGTTATGGCACTGGGACAGCCCAACACCTACTGTGTTGAGCCTCTGGAGCTCAACGGAAGACACTTCCTCTGTTGTCGGCCACCCAGTTAACAGAGTTTGGTTGCAGCAGCCTAGGACCCAGCTGAAGGTCTGAGCATGTTGGCCATGCAGGTTGGATCTGGACCACAGACACCCTCATCAGAGATTGTAGGGTCTCAGCCCTGAGGCAAGACAGGCACTAAGTCAGGCCAGGTGGGGAAACGGATAGGCACACACTCTGGGGGCTGGTGCCTGTGTTACTGGGAGCACTTCTGATCGCAATTCCCTGATCTGCTGCCAACACAGGCTACAGAGGAGGGTACAGAAACACAGACCACGGATCTGCCCCACTCAGTGGGCCCAGGCCAACACCACACCCAGCAGCCTCGTGCCATACCCAATGAGTCTCGAAGCGGCCCCCTCTTCCCATCCTGAGAGCTCTTCCCTTCCTCATGTGCCAATAGCTCCCTACTGTCACTGGCAATATCTACTCTGTGAGATGTCAACATCCGTGGGTACTGTTCTCTCATCCCAGGACAGTGTGGTCCCACACACCCTGGTGAAATGGGCCACCTGGAGGCTGGACCTGGAGGTTGTTGAGGCTGAATGGCAGCGGTGGTCCTCTGGCACTTAATATTATTTAAGTTAAAAAAAAAAAAACAAAAACAAAAAACGGGTCTTGGTGCTCAAAAATGTTTGATTTGCATATTCTCATCCCCTAACCCCAATATTTTCATTATTTCCTCACATATGAAATCTTACTAGCATAAAGGTAATTTCGTATTAAACAAAGTGGATTGAAATAACATTGGTAAAAATAATCAATCACCATACTTTCAATTTTTGTTCTGCTTTCCTATTAGAAACCACTTGGATACAAGAGAACAGAGGACAGACTCATGGAAATGCTTGAAATGACAAGAAGCTCCCACTCAAGCTCAGCATTCAGTCCTGGACAGGGTAAGACCAGGCCACTTTGACATCTGTGCCAAAGAGTCTACCAGACAGAATCCTCTGACTGATCCCTGACTGAGCCATAGGAACTGGCTAGAAAAGCCTTCACATCCTCAATACATTCTTCACGTCAGAATACTTGACAACCATTGATATCCATCTCTCGTTAACTTGCTCCCCAGCCAACCATTCTTCAACAAATTCAAAGGAGTAACTCATGCAAGCACACAGAAAGGGGTGTTCACTACACACATCCATGTGCGAAAAAGACAACTGGTATTTCTTGTTTGGGCTATTTCAAATGAAATCCCTTCTGCATGACCTCCACAAACCAAAGGAAAATATTTGTGAAATTCCCACGTAGAAGACAAGATACACTTGCCAAGGAGGCAGTGGCAAGAATTTTGACACTCCAAATGTAGAGTGTGTGTTTAGGAAGCAGTCACAGTTTCCATGAGAGAGTCCCATGAAATCAATTAGGAAGATCCATGCTCTAGCCCTACCATGCAAGGGATGTGACTTGAAAGAGTCACTTAGTCTTAGTAACCATCATCACTAACAAGTAAGTCAATGAATAAAGGTCCTCAGGTGCCAAGCTACAAAATGTGGGATGAGCATGGATGAGGATGGGTGGGAGAAGTCTCCAACTCTAACACAATTAGGGAAGGATGTGCTGACCTCAAGTGGCTGGGGGGCTGGGATCCTGCCACAGAGGGGGATTCCAAACCTCACATCCCCTGACCCAGGCCAGAAGACCAGGTAGAGTCCAAGGACCCTGGGGTGGCCCAGTGGCAATAAAGGTCAAAAGGAACTAGGGATCTGCCTGGTCCCTCAATCCCCTACTCTGAGCAGGGCTGCATGACGAGGCCAGAGGCCATCCACAGCAATCTGCCTTTACAGGAAAACAGGGACTGCAGGCTGCCTCTGGCTCACTGAATCAGGGTGGTGTTTTCATAAAGCAAGACCACTTCCTCACATTTGACCAGCAGCTCATGTGTTGACAGCACAATGACTGACTTGACTCAGGCCCTGATGAATGAAATAGAAAATTCATAGCAAACCCATCTTTAGCTCTTCCACATCATCAGGGGCTCTGATTCAATTCCGTCCAGAAAGGTGTCTGAAATGATTTCTAAACATGCTGGGGACTCACCTCTGTGTGGAACTTTTCAGGAAAAAGGGGATCAAATCTCATGAAGCATCTCTTCTCTCTTCTAGCCCATGGGCAATGCAAGGAACCTGCATGATACCAGAGGCTCACTTCTCTCTTCTCATGTCTTCTGGAAAGGATTCGTTAATGCTTCCTGCAAGGTGAAGCAGAAGCCTGCATCCCCAGCTGCACAGAAGTGTTTTAGGGCAGTGTCTCCCTTAAAACCCAAAAATAAAAAAACAGGTCATTCAACAGGCACATGGATTCGAGTACATGTTCAATGATCCCTCCTCCCTGGAGCCTTCCACATGCCCATCTTCCATATTCACAGAGCAATGCTTGGCCATTCTCAAGACCAGGAGACCATGATGCTCATCACCATAAAGTCAATAAGGAACATGAAGAGAGCAGCATGGTTTGCAGAAGGTGGCACATCAAGGATCTTCAGCTCTGCTGCTAGAACACAAGAGCTTAACTTCAGTATTGACTTTTTGCCAACTACCAAGTACGATAGCAGTGTCAAGCCCAATATGCAGATATGCAAGTAGTAGGTGACACCCCGCATCCATTCACAAAAGTGGGCAACATCTGCATCAGAACAAGGAAGTATCTTACCCTTACTCATAAAAATCATCAGAAACAAAATAAAATGGATGCAAGACTTCTCATTTCACTATTAGGTAGCTGTTGGAATTCCCTATTAAATAATACCTCCTCCAAAATAAAAAGTATCTCAGACATGTGTCAACTATTCAATGGATGACATTTTAAAAACTATGGACTTTACTTAATATTTATGTATGCTATATCCCTGCCTAAGGCTCTATGAGAAAGGAGCACATAGAATTGGATCTTTGAAAATCTCACATTTGCTGATAAATATTACTGCTGATCTCAGGCATGGCGAAGTGAAAAGTGGGACTTTGGATATTCCAAGAATGCTATGTTGTGGGATTGGTGTCCCTGATCCATACATAGCATATGGTTTCTATGAAATCCAGTGAGGGAGCAGGAGTAACGAAGCTGATTGCACAGATGACCTCAGGGAATACTGACAGATAGGCCAAATGAAAAATATGCTCCAGCTAACCATTGGTATTTGGGCTTCTGATCCCAGTCCTGTTTTTAAAAAAAGGTGCAGACAGGCAGTGTTCATTAAAAACTGTCTACCATGTAAAAGTGGGTAATTTAAATGGCATCTAGTTACACATCTGATAGAATGGTCTGGCAACATATGAATTTCATTCTAACAACAACAACAACAACAAAACATAGAAAATGAGACATAAAGATAAAACCTTGTCTTCACCAGGATGCCTAAAAATAGGTTTTATTTGGCTCATGCCAATAAATATCTTTCAATAGAATTTCTGATTTCTGAATGAATCCATTCAACTTCATACTGCACAGATCACAAGGTTTTCTTTACAGAATATTCTCTTCTTCTTCTTAAAGCCTCACATAGAAAATGTCTCACAGGACATAGGAGGGGAATGACCCAAAGGATGAGAGAATGGCTGGAACCGTTCTCAAATGTGCCCATGTAGCCTAAAGTTTGAAGGCATCTAATTGTACTCTAAAACAATTATGAACCTATTCGATCCATTATTAATAAATATCACCACTTTACCACTTGAACCAAATCACAGAAAATTGGAAACAGATGATCATTGGCTTTGATACCTTTACTTCTGTTTCATTACTCAGAGTCGATCAACTCTATACTTCAAGTGACACAGATTTATTACAGAATGCCTAAGATCCTAAGGATCTATTTTAGCTCACCCCATGGTATTGCTTCATTATTTTATTATTTTGTAAGTAATAAAAAATAACTTCATGTTGGATGATATATTCAAGCCATGAATATATCATCCAACATTGTTCTTCCCAAAATATTAGCCCAATTTCTGCGCGCGCTCACTTACTGTTCAGGAATTTTACTAATTGTTTGAAGGTTCTAGAGGACCTGTTAGACTCCTAATGGACAAACCATACAACATACTCCAGAGAACGGACGAGTGCCATAAGAAGAAAATAAGGTCAGCCTACAGCAATGGGCAGCTGCCTGCCCTCGGCTGGGAGGAGCCCTGGCCATGGCACCAGGGCTGCTGGGCAGCAGAAGCCTCCACAGCCCTGCAGGGAGCCTGGAGCACAGCTCTGCCTAACCATGCTCAGCCCTGGACAGATGCACATGAGTTCCCATCACAGGCTCGAGTGTGACAGTCCCAGGTGCATGCCTGTCATGCCAGCCACCAGGGAGGCTGAGGCAAGAGGAACGTTTGAGGTCAGCCTTGGCAACTTAGACCCCGAGGCAAAGGGGAAATACTTTTACAGGGGTCTCTGAGGGTGTAGCTCAGGTAGGTCACTTGCCTCACAGGCTCAAGGCCCTGGGTTCAATCCCCAGAACCCACGTACACACAAAAAGTGAACTTGGAATATTGTTTAAAATGATGGGTCAGGAACACACAAGGACTTCAATATGACCTCTCAGAGGAGCTCAATTTGAGATCAGACTGAACAAAAGACCACCTGGACCATTGACTCAGTGTCTGAAACCCTCTGTGAGCATGGGAAGCACTGCTGGCAAGACACCAGAGGGCCAAAGCACTTGTGCCCCCTGCAGGGGCGTCTCTTGTCTACCGCCAAAGACTGTTCCCCTCCTGGGGCAGCTGAGAGCAAGCTGGGCCTTGGAGCAAGGACTAGTGCTTTAGATATAGACTATGCAAGCAAGGGGCAATGTCTTTAATAAAACTAAAATTAAAAAGTCACATTGAAAAAATTTTAAAAAGAAGAAAATAAGGTCAAGTAGAGGAAGCCCATTTTCACAGGAAAAAATCCCCCAGTGAAAAGCATCAGAATAGATACCAAGAAAAATATCAAAAAAACAGTGTGCTCCCACTATGTATCTACTCAACATGCAAAAGTTAGAAAGCTAGATAATACAATCCTGGCCACAGGTAGAGCTATGCAGAAGAGCCACCTGGCAGTGCTTAGTCAAAGAAGTAAACATGCACACTTTGACCTAGAAATTCCACCTGTGTGTAAACCAGGCGGTGCTTAAGCAGTTTCACAAGGGGACATGCACAGGGAAATTTATCCTCAGGTTCTTATAGAGTTGTCTGTGCTTACAGGGAGTTGATGGTTGTCAAGATGCCCACAGCTGCGAAAGTCAAAAGCTAAAAATATAATAGATGCCAACCTGGATATATTAATAATCCCGTATCTATGATCACCTTCATAAGGTAGCTTCCCAACTTCTGTGTGGAAGTGAGTTTCTCCTTGGCCCTTACACTGTTGTGGAGACCACTAGGAGTTCAGCTTTGTGCAGGATCATCTGACCTGGACTTTTGGCAAGACCTGTACAGCCCTCACACATGCTCAGATGCTACAGGACTTTTCAGACCAGTCCAGACAACAGTAGGCATCCATTCATTGTCTGCACTCTACAGATTCCTAGATGCACGACATTCATTACCATCAAATGCAGAATTTTCATCAAAAACTAATATATATATATATATATCATTCCAATCTGAATCAAGAAAATCGGAAATATCCCCAAATCCAAAGAGTGGATCCCCATTGTGATGCTACAAGTTGAAAATTCCACAGCTGACCTCATGGGATGGTTCACAGTCAAAAGACAGCTGCATGAAAAATATTACATGACCTTCCTGCTATGTGAAAAGTGGCATGTGAAGTACACATGCATGTCTTCCTCAGACATGGGTTCATTTGCAAGACACCTTGTGCAATTGAAAATACTCCAAAAGGGGAGAAATCAGAACCATGTCTCCAAAGTATTTCAGCAGAGACCAACTCCATCTGTCTATCTATCTCTCAGTGAGTGTGTGTGCTCTTGTGTGTGTTTGTGTGTCTTTGTTTGTGTTTGTACCATCACAGCTGATACTTCATTGCCCCCATTGGAAAACTGACTCAGATAATGCCTTCTGCCAAACTCCTAAAAACCAAAGTTCTTGCTGATAGAATGAAACATTCCTTCCTGTTGGTTTGGATGTGTCCTTTAGGAATCACTGCTACATTTAGTATACTCAAATCATCACAGTAGATCAGGTAACAAAAACATATATATTTTAAAATAATAATAATATATTAATGGAAACAACAAATACAGGATAGAGTAACAACTGTGTTACTAAACAAGGTCAAGGACAATGGCAAACTATAGATTCAAACTTTGAAGAAAATAGTAATCAATGTAAATATTCCTGGGCTGCCTCAGCCCCGCCCAGGCACACAGCAACAGAATGGTTTTGCAAGCATCCTCAGGAGGGCAGGAGCCTTCTTTGCAGGACGAGAGGGAGGTTGAGGCTGGATCCACCCATCATTCTTTTGGGAGAGGCTCCTTTTCCTCAGCACAAAGTTGGATTTTTTGTGAGGATTCTTGGCATAAAATACGTTGGCCTCTGCTGGAATCCTCAGCTCTGGGGAGAGAGGGGTGTACAAAAAGAAGGTGGCACTCAGGAGGTGCTCCCTAGGACATGCCAACATCTGAGAGCCTGTGCCAGAAAAGGCCAGAGCCACACACCTGAGAGCTCTCCAATTCAGCACCAATACCAACAAAGACAGCCTCCACAGTCCTCCCTGAGGAAGAACTAGGCAGAGCACTTCAACAGACCTAATGTCTGTTCCTACCGAAGGCTTTGGACTCCAGAATATCTCAGGTCCTCTTGCATCTGCCAAAGCACACCACTAGGGTTTGCATCTGAAATCTCCCACAAAAGGCTCCTGTGCCGAAGATTCAGTCCCCACATGAGCCATCTTCATAGGTGGGTTTGGAGGGAAGCATTGGATGGTGAGTGCTCTGATGTCAACATGAAATTATCATTCAAGATGAATACACTACTGGGGGGTGGGAGGGACTGGAAGAAAGGTTGAGCATGGTTGGAGTAAGACCTAAACAGGGTTGTGCCCTGGGCAACAGTACCTTGTTCCTGTTGGCTCCACTGAATCCTCATTCTCCAAGGAGAGGTCCTCCCTCTCCATCTTTCTCTCTCTCCCTCTCTGCCAGCCTCGTTCTCTCTCTCCCAGTCTATGCCTTTGTGGCAAGGGCTGAGGAGCTCTCCACTGCCACACACTAGAGCTTTATGGACAGCCTCAGTGCACAACCAAAGAGAAAGCTATGAAACCCAGAGAAAAAAGGCCTAGGATTCCTCCTCTGAGTTATTTTCCTCAAGTATGGCCACAGTGAGGACAGGCTGACCAGCACGGATACCACGTTAGAGCCATGCTTCTGCGTTGGTGGAGCCCGCCTCCATGTGAACCAGGCTTCTGAGAATGGAGGCCACATTCCAAATACTGCCCTACTGAGAACAATGGTTCCAAAGACCAGCAAAGGGACTGCTTCCCTCCAACATGGTGTATGGCCCAGTGGTGCCATGACCCCGAGTGGGGGAATACAACAGCCGCTTCTCCTTCCTCTGAACATGTGTTTCCTGTCGCCCTCCTCTAACCTAGAGCCTGTTCTCCATCCCTTCTGGGTTGGATGTGGAGATCTCTGCTATGAATTTCTTAGGCTACCAAGGCCCCAGACAGACTTCCTCTTCCATAGACTCTACTAACCTAACAGTAGGTTAAGATAGGAGACAAGTGATCCTAGAACTCATAGGGATGGTGGTCTTCAGGGTACATAGGCTGGGATAATGGCTGCTGTGGTGTTTGGCTCACAAAAACCAACCAACCAACCAACGAAAAAGCGCTGGCATTATTATCAGATGAGCTCTGTGGCTACGTGCTCAGGAAGCCCTCATCTGACTTTAGTTAGGGATCACAACCTGGCTATTGTGATCACTCCTTGCCTAGTGGACTCAGGTGCGTAAGACCATGGAATTTATGCAAAAACAGATGATTCAGGCTGTCTCCCAGGCTGTGTTTTCTTCCCAATTTCATCCTGTTACTGCTTGCTAGAATCCTGGCAATGCTCTGCCCAGGCAGTGGTTTTTTGGTCACACAGAAGGCTTTCAATAGTACTGCTTCAGTCCACAAAATGCCAGTTCCCTCTTTAGCCCATGCATTCCCATGTTCCTTTGAAACCACTCCTATCCCAGACCATGAAAACATACTGCTCCTGGAGAGAGGCTTTCCTCCTCACTCCTCAAAGATGTCAGCTTTGGATGCCTGTTCATGTCCAGGGGAGGGCACCTGGTGGGGAGCCGCAATATCCACCGGGGTATACCATTGGACCTCAAGACCTTCCACCAGCAGAAGTGCAGTTGGCTTTGTGCACGAACCCAACACACCTGTTGGAGTGTTCTTGGGGGTCAGAGACTAGTCTTTGTTGCTAAGAGTTGACCTGAGTCCACATCCTGACCCTTGCTCTCTGCTATCTGATTGTCTCACTTACTCTGACGGCGAGAGATGATTTGGCCCAGCTCATAATCCTCTGGATTCTCCTCAGTAAGGAAGTGTAGGTCGAGGGGCGCTGCGGACGACGACAGGAGCCCTATCGTGGCAGGTCACCTGGAGCAGCATGGGAGACAGGCCTTCAGGAAATGGGCCTTGAAGTGACTACTCAAGGACAGTGGGCAGGGGCATTCTGGAGGCACCTCCACTCTAAATACAAGGGCAACATCCATGACCCTACTACCCGAGGCTGACCTCCTGCTCATCGTGTGGGCTCTTCCCACAGGCTACTAGCCCAATCCTTGTACATAGGACTTCCTGGGCCTGCCATTGCTCTTTGTGGAGCTGCACTCCTCTCGGAGTGAAAGGACCCCACTACCTGCATACAGATGCAATCTCATCCCACAAGTTGGGAGGAATGGGACAATAGCCTCCAAGATCCCAGGTCTGCCCGAGGATGCAGGCGGCATTGGGAATGGCCTAGGCACAAAACCTAGAGGCTTTGGTCTGGATTGCCAGGGCCAAAAACAGACCCAGGAACATGACCACACACAGGAGAGCTGAAAGATAGCCACGAGAGCTCCTGGCCTCCAGAGGCTCAGTGCTGGCTGGGATGTAGGAGGGCACCTCATCCGGCAAGGGTGGTCATTGGGTTACCTGGACATTTAGTGTGCTTGCTCCACATCCATATCGACTCTGCAGAGAGACTCTCTCAGCTCCTTGTTCAAGGAACATGGAGAACCTCACACTGCTGTCCTCCTCCATAGACGTCAGCATCCCATACAAGGGAACCTGCAACCTAGTTCCTGTCCTATTCTCATCTGTCACCCATACCTGTCCCTGCCCTTCTGGACTGCATGCTGCCACCTGACACACAGACTCCCTCAGACATGGCAGTGGACAAGCTGCTGCACTCGCTCATCTCAGCTCCAGCCCTTCACACTGACCTCTCCCTTCTTGATTCCCATCTATCCTCCTGATCATCCAGAAGCTCCAAATTCAAGAGGGCATGAGTAGTCCATGGTATTGGACCAGTGTCTGCTCCCCACCCAGGTGTAAGCACCACGGGACACCCCTGCTCCCAGGCTTACCAGAACACTCTTGGCCATCTCTGGACTTTGTGTTTCTAAGTGGACACGAATTAAGCAGGTGTCTCCCACCTGCTTGTGGGAAAGCGGCCTGGAGGACTTGCAGGTTGATTCTGAGAACTGTGGGGGATGGAACATCAGCAAACCCAGAAACAGAAAGCCACCCCAGACTGTCAGTTGGCTCTATGGGCTTCCAGCAAATATGTCCAGGTGCTGAGGCTTCTTATTTCCTCAGGTCGGAGTGGAATGGCAGCACATGCACAGCTTGAATAAGGTAGGTGTTTACCTCCTTTCCCTTGACCTGGGGGCGTTTCCTCACCATGAAATATTGTATTCCCAGATTCATGGACAGACACACGAGTGAGTGGTCAGAGACCTTGATTTCTGCAGAGCGAAGTGGAGAGAATTGTTAGGTGGCACTCAAGGATTATACCACAAAACACCCACAACCCCTGAGAGTCTCCGCCAGGCCCATCACACTTTGGTATTTTGGGGCCAAGGCCCACTTTCTCTTGGCTGTCAGTTATCCTGAGCCCACTGTGGATCATGTCTCCCCACTGTCTGATTGTCCTACTTACTCTCATCCTCAGACATCATATACAGCAGCTCAAAGTTGTCCACATCCTCATGCTGCAACAAATTTTGGTCCAAGGCCCTGCGGATGAGGCTTGTCACCGTCTCCTGAAAGGTCACCTGGATCAGGGTGGGACAAATGTCATCAGAGAATGGCTTTTAGAAGAGCTACCCAGAAGACTGTGGTCAAACATTCAGGAGAAATCTCAGCTACATATACAAGGGCACAATCTTGTTATCCTGCTACCTGAGTGTGTCCTCCATATACCACCTGGGTTCTTGCAATGTGCTACTAGAACAATCCTGGTACAAATATCTGCCTGTACCTGCCATCTCCCCTCCCCCTGGGGAGCCACATTCCACTCATGTCAAAGGACCAAACTGCCTATGCACAGACACACTCTCATCTCACTGAGATGAGAGCAATGGGCCAGGGATCTGCGCACCAAGTGTGATCTGGGATGCAGGCTGCCTTTGTGGGTGGAAGAGGCAGATGCACTGAAAATTTGGGTCCTGACTGCCACGACACAAAACAGACTCAGATACAAGAGTGTGCACTTGAGTGCTTCATGATAGCTTTGAGAGGCCCTGGCCTCTGGAAGCTCGGTGCGGGTCTGGTTGTCATGATGTACTTGACTCAGCACTGGCAGTCACTGAACATGTCTCCTCTGCAGCTGGACACCTGCAGCATTAGCGTGTCTACTGCACATCCATAGAAATTCTGCCAAGAACCCCTTTAGCTCCGTATTTACATACATGCAAAGCCTAACATTCCGAAGCTTTGGCATGACCCCCCAGGTGATCCCGACCCCAAATTCCTACACCTAGTCATGCTAAGGAGGTTCTCTTCCCTGCCACCAGGAACACATCCCCTCCTACACATGTGACAAGTCACTGCCACCTCCTCTGCTCCAACTTCACTCATTGAGAATACCAAGTTCTAGGCACTGCAGCCTGCACCCTGGACATATCTCTGCCTTCATCTGTCCACAGCACTTCCGTCTGCACTTCTGGCCTGCAAAACCCACAATACACAGGCCCACTCACCACTGAAGCTGGGCATGCTGATGCTCTCCCTCCTCAGGTCAAGCCCTTAAGACGGACCTCTCTCTTCTTTATTTCCCACCATAGCCCTGGGGTTGGCTGTGTCTCCTGCCTTCCACTGTGTGGACACCCAGGAGGCAGCCCTGCTGTCGGGCTTACCGGGATGCACTTTGTCTCCCTCAGGCTCTGTCCCTCTAGGAGGACGTGAACAACGCGGCTGTCTTCCACCTGCTCGCTGGAGTGAAGCAGTGAGGAGCTGCTACTCACAGCTGCTGGGGTCCTGGATGCCACTGCCACAGAAGGTTCCAAGAACTGTGGGGGATGACAACATCAGCAAAGCCCAGCAACTGCACCCCACCCAGCCTGGCAGTTGGCTCTGTGGGCATTCTACAACATCCATCCAGAACCTGAGGTTCTTGTCCCCTTGGAGGATGTGGAGTGGCACCAGGAGTAAAGACTGAAGAAGGTGGCTGTTTTGGGAACAAGAGATCCAGCACCTGCTGGGTGGGGATGAAATCCCAGGAGATTAACCCCATGTTGCTGCTGAAATGTAGGTTCCTCCCACAAATGACAGGCAGGAGCTCATTCCTAAGCTGGTCCTGCCTGTAAGGTTCAAGGCTCTGAACCCTGAAGGGCTCCTCCGTGTTCTGATCATTTTCACCCTGGGTTGGGACAAAGAATGGTGGGTTCAAAATGGAAATGGTGACAAACAGAAAAATGACTTGTGCCAATACACTAGAGTCAAAGCACAATGGGACAGTTCCCATCAGTACAAACACACACACACACACACACACACACACACACACAGAGTCAGAATAGGAGTCCTGGGCCATTCATCAGGGATCAGACTAGAGGGCCTGCTGGGCTCACCTGCCCTGTGCTACTCACTGTTACTCTTGAGCTCCTCTGCGACAATCGCCAGAGGCTCTGGCGTCTAAGATGAAGCCTCACCCAGTGTATGCACAAAAGGGCTAGTTGGCCCCCCTGAGATTCCTGGGAGCCTGAGGCTCGGCATTGTCTGCAACCACAGGAGAACATCCTTCTCCCTCCAGTGGCTCCAACCAAGTGAGCTCGGATGGCTTGGTCAGTGAAGTGGGTGCCTGGATACCAGGGTTCCATGTTCTGTTTGATCCATTGTCAAGGCAATGATGTCATTTCCTGTGCCCATACCTGAGCCTCTTTTCACATAAGACCACTTTCAACAGCCCTATGGGCTGCCGATTTCTCCTCCATGCCTACCCATCTCAGGTGCGCAGGTGTTCACCAACAACTACCCAAACATCCCCACCAGCATCTGCCCTGCTTGGTGCCACTAGAGTTCCAGCTTGGAGCCTTCAAAAATGCATTCACAACCAGTCCTTCCCTCTCAGCAGCTTTTGGACCCTGGTCCCATCATTGTGCAACTCATGGTGTGCCCAGTCTTTTCTGGAAAGTAGGGTAGCATCTAATCTCTAGGGTTTATTGTGTCTATTGGCCCACAACACCCTCTGTTCTCTCTGAAACCAGAGATGGGACTCACAGGTGGCTAAAGCACAAATGTAGAGATGGGATAATCACAAGAAAGGGAGAGACAAAGAATGCACCCTAACTCCATCAGGCCTGTGTCCCACACAGGGACATGGCCAATGTCCGTCCCATCGTGGCTGCAGTTCCCTCTCTACACCATGGCAAGTTGGAGGGGACTGAGATGCAGAGGCTGCTCCCCTCTGCCATACAACTTCCCAAGGCTTCTCCTAAGATTTCAAAAGGGCCAAGTGTGTCTAGTGTTGGGGTCTCACAGAGACTCCGAGGTACCACAGCATCCTGCTGCCCAGAACCGGTTCACCCCTCACCTCAAGGGGGCTCAGCCTCTGGATTCATGGGAATTGAAGTGGGTACAGGTGATGGGATATCACCTCCAAGACTGAGTTATGCCAAGTCCATGACCCCTGTCTGCATCCCTGTCTCCAGCACCACTCCCCCCTCTCTCTTTCCTCCTCAGAGCAAACAAATCCATTTAGCAAGTGTGTCCTGTGATAAAGACATGACGGTCACCCATCCTCTCATTACAAAAACACTGAGGCTCAGCCAACATGGATCCTACAGGGAACACAGGCATAAACTCAGACTCCGATCCTCCCAGCCGAGCCTCAGTGGAGCCTGGACTCCCAGCCTCCTGAGTCAAGGAAACAGAGGTTCCTAGCCGAGCCACCTTGGATGCAGCCGCACACAAACTGAACTCATCAATGCCCCTTGCTCTCAGTTGTGAGTAAGAGGGGAAGTGGTGTTTCACAACCCTGGACATCAAGTGCAGTCTCCAGGCTTTGGGGTGTGCCCTGGCCTCTGTCTATCTGCCCAGGCTCTCCAACCCACACTGGCCTCTTACCCAACCTCCTCCTAGGGCCAAACTCAATCCTGCCTCTCAATTTCTGCTGCCTTCCCCAACACACTGCTCCCCAAAATGAGCAGGGCTGGCTCTCGGTTATCATGCTGGTGCCAGCAGCAATGCCACCCCACTGACATAATTCTGAGCCCCAACCTAGGCACTCCAGCTGTCTTTGCCACACCTGGCCTGTTTGGGCTCTGGCTCTTGCTCTTTTCTTTCATGTGCATGTGTTTTGAGGTTTTGAGTTTCTCCCACTGCAGAACTGCAGCTGTGGCAGGGTAGAGCTCATGAGGGTGACATTCTGAGCCACATCCAATCCCATCAGGACTGTTCACTGGGGTGACTGCTGGAACACAGTGATGAGTGAACACATGGGAGGTGGTTGGACCCACCTTGCCTCTGAGTGGCTTCCTTTCAGGACAGGAATGTAGGCATGGGAGCCCCTGGCGTGGGATGCTTTGCACAAGGCGTGACCATGGGCTCTCTTTCCTGGCAAAAATGGCTCCACTCAGCATGGAGAGCACTGTCATTCCTGGTGGCTAACAACAGCCCTGGACCCCAGAAAGGAACCCACACTCAAGATTAACGTCTGAGTGTGCGTGTCCTCGAGGAAATGAGGTCTCCTGATCCCAGGTGCAAAGGGGTAAGTCCTCTAACTCCAGGGGCCATGAAGGGACATCTGAGTTTCCCTTGTCCTTCTTTCCCTCTCTAACTAACCACAGTTAGGACCCTGGCCTCATTCCCCAGTGAGGATCATTAGGCTCCATAAAGGACAGTCTCTAAGATGCTCAGTGGACCAACACCCTCTGCACAACCCATAACCCTATTCACCCAAGAGGCAAGAGGATTTCTATTCAGGAAAACCAGGAAAGGGAGAGCCTTTCTCAAGGACACAAGGACATTAGTGAGTGAGGGAGTGATTAATGGATGGAGAACTATTTCCAACACCAACTTCCAGGAGCATATATGGCCCCCTGGAGAATTCTGCAGTGTGTTGGTGATTAAGGAGAACGTGTGAATTCAGGGGTCACTAGGTCCTCTCAGCCATAAGGAGGGAAACTGCCATAAAGGAACTAGGACAAGGGTGCGAGGAATGCTCACTGGTGGGAGATCGGAAGGAAGGAAAGTGTACTCATTAGAAAAGTGTCGCCTGAAAATTCTTAGCCAGCCAAAAGCCGTGCGAACTTGTGTGGGAAAAGAGTCTTTGCACAGTGATGAAGCTAAGAGCTCACATGATGGAACACAGCATCAACTGGGACCAAATCCAATATCTGATATTCTTGTAGGAAGAGGAGAGTCTGGACCCAGATACCAGGGAGACTGGGGGATACCGGATATGTGAGGTTGGAGCCAGGGCGGGATGCCCATATGGGAACCACAGATCGTGGGCAGCAATAGGAGAGTGGGCAAGGGCTGGGAGAGTTGGGGAGACAGTCCCCTTGAAACCTGGGAGGGGTTATGGCACTGGGACAGCCCAACACCTACTGTGTTGAGCCTCTGGAGCTCAACGGAAGACACTTCCTCTGTTGTCGGCCACCCAGTTAACAGAGTTTGGTTGCAGCAGCCTAGGACCCAGCTGAAGGTCTGAGCATGTTGGCCATGCAGGTTGGATCTGGACCACAGACACCCTCATCAGAGATTGTAGGGTCTCAGCCCTGAGGCAAGACAGGCACTAAGTCAGGCCAGGTGGGGAAACGGATAGGCACACACTCTGGGGGCTGGTGCCTGTGTTACTGGGAGCACTTCTGATCGCAATTCCCTGATCTGCTGCCAACACAGGCTACAGAGGAGGGTACAGAAACACAGACCACGGATCTGCCCCACTCAGTGGGCCCAGGCCAACACCACACCCAGCAGCCTCGTGCCATACCCAATGAGTCTCGAAGCGGCCCCCTCTTCCCATCCTGAGAGCTCTTCCCTTCCTCATGTGCCAATAGCTCCCTACTGTCACTGGCAATATCTACTCTGTGAGATGTCAACATCCGTGGGTACTGTTCTCTCATCCCAGGACAGTGTGGTCCCACACACCCTGGTGAAATGGGCCACCTGGAGGCTGGACCTGGAGGTTGTTGAGGCTGAATGGCAGCGGTGGTCCTCTGGCACTTAATATTATTTAAGTTAAAAAAAAAAAAAAAACAAAAACAAAAAACGGGTCTTGGTGCTCAAAAATGTTTGATTTGCATATTCTCATCCCCTAACCCCAATATTTTCATTATTTCCTCACATATGAAATCTTACTAGCATAAAGGTAATTTCGTATTAAACAAAGTGGATTGAAATAACATTGGTAAAAATAATCAATCACCATACTTTCAATTTTTGTTCTGCTTTCCTATTAGAAACCACTTGGATACAAGAGAACAGAGGACAGACTCATGGAAATGCTTGAAATGACAAGAAGCTCCCACTCAAGCTCAGCATTCAGTCCTGGACAGGGTAAGACCAGGCCACTTTGACATCTGTGCCAAAGAGTCTACCAGACAGAATCCTCTGACTGATCCCTGACTGAGCCATAGGAACTGGCTAGAAAAGCCTTCACATCCTCAATACATTCTTCACGTCAGAATACTTGACAACCATTGATATCCATCTCTCGTTAACTTGCTCCCCAGCCAACCATTCTTCAACAAATTCAAAGGAGTAACTCATGCAAGCACACAGAAAGGGGTGTTCACTACACACATCCATGTGCGAAAAAGACAACTGGTATTTCTTGTTTGGGCTATTTCAAATGAAATCCCTTCTGCATGACCTCCACAAACCAAAGGAAAATATTTGTGAAATTCCCACGTAGAAGACAAGATACACTTGCCAAGGAGGCAGTGGCAAGAATTTTGACACTCCAAATGTAGAGTGTGTGTTTAGGAAGCAGTCACAGTTTCCATGAGAGAGTCCCATGAAATCAATTAGGAAGATCCATGCTCTAGCCCTACCATGCAAGTGATGTGACTTGAAAGAGTCACTTAGTCTTAGTAACCATCATCACTAACAACTAAGTCAATGAATAAAGGTCCTCAGGTGCCAAGCTACAAAATGTGGGATGAGCATGGATGAGGATGGGTGGGAGAAGTCTCCAACTCTAACACAATTAGGGAAGGATGTGCTGACCTCAAGTGGCTGGGGGGCTGGGATCCTGCCACAGAGGGGGATTCCAAACCTCACATCCCCTGACCCAGGCCAGAAGACCAGGTAGAGTCCAAGGACCCTGGGGTGGCCCAGTGGCAATAAAGGTCAAAAGGAACTAGGGATCTGCTTGGTCCCTCAATCACCTACTCTGAGCAGGGCTGCATGACGAGGCCAGAGGCCATCCACAGCAATCTGCCTTTACAGGAAAACAGGGACTGCAGGCTGCCTCTGGCTCACTGAATCAGGGTGGTGTTTTCATAAAGCAAGACCACTTCCTCACATTTGACCAGCAGCTCATGTGTTGACAGCACAATGACTGACTTGACTCAGGCCCTGATGAATGAAATAGAAAATTCATAGCAAACCCATCTTTAGCTCTTCCACATCATCAGGGGCTCTGATTCAATTCCGTCCAGAAAGGTGTCTGAAATGATTTCTAAACATGCTGGGGACTCACCTCTGTGTGGAACTTTTCAGGAAAAAGGGGATCAAATCTCATGAAGCATCTCTTCTCTCTTCTAGCCCATGGGCAATGCAAGGAACCTGCATGATACCAGAGGCTCACTTCTCTCTTCTCATGTCTTCTGGAAAGGATTCGTTAATGCTTCCTGCAAGGTGAAGCAGAAGCCTGCATCCCCAGCTGCACAGAAGTGTTTTAGGGCAGTGTCTCCCTTAAAACCCAAAAATAAAAAAACAGGTCATTCAACAGGCACATGGATTCGAGTACATGTTCAATGATCCCTCCTCCCTGGAGCCTTCCACATGCCCATCTTCCACATTCACAGAGCAATGCTTGGCCATTCTCAAGACCAGGAGACCATGATGCTCATCACCAGGAAGTCAATAAGGAACATGAAGAGAGCAGCATGGTTTGCAGAAGGTGGCACATCAAGGATCTTCAGCTCTGCTGCTAGAACACAAGAGCTTAACTTCAGTATTGACTTTTTGCCAACTACCAAGTACGATAGCAGTGTCAAGCCCAATATGCAGATATGCAAGTAGTAGGTGACACCCCGCATCCATTCACAAAAGTGGGCAACATCTGCATCAGAACAAGGAAGTATCTTACCCTTACTCATAAAAATCATCAGAAACAAAATAAAATGGATGCAAGACTTCTCATTTCACTATTAGGTAGCTGTTGGAATTCCCTATTAAATAATACCTCCTCCAAAATAAAAAGTATCTCAGACATGTGTCAACTATTCAATGGATGACATTTTAAAAACTATGGACTTTACTTAATATTTATGTATGCTATATCCCTGCCTAAGGCTCTATGAGAAAGGAGCACATAGAATTGGATCTTTGAAAATCTCACATTTGCTGATAAATATTACTGCTGATCTCAGGCATGGCGAAGTGAAAAGTGGGACTTTGGATATTCCAAGAATGCTATGTTGTGGGATTGGTGTCCCTGATTCATACATAGCATATGGTTTCTATGAAATCCAGTGAGGGAGCAGGAGTAACAAAGCTGATTGCACAGATGACCTCAGGGAATACTGACAGATAGGCCAAATGAAAAATATGCTCCAGCTAACCATTGGTATTTGGGCTTCTGATCCCAGTCCTGTTTTTAAAAAAGGTGCAGACAGGCAGTGTTCATTAAAAACTGTCTACCATGTAAAAGTGGGTAATTTAAATGGCATCTAGTTACACATCTGATAGAATGGTCTGGCAACATATGAATTTCATTCTAACAACAACAACAACAACAAAACATAGAAAATGAGACATAAAGATAAAACCTTGTCTTCACCAGGATGCCTAAAAATAGGTTTTATTTGGCTCATGCAAATAAATATCTTTCAATAGAATTTCTGATTTCTGAATGAATCCATTCAACTTCATACTGCACAGATCACAAGGTTTTCTTTACAGAATATTCTCTTCTTCTTCTTAAAGCCTCACATAGAAAATGTCTCACAGGACATAGGAGGGGAATGACCCAAAGGATGAGAGAATGGCTGGAACCGTTCTCAAATGTGCCCATGTAGCCTAAAGTTTGAAGGCATCTAATTGTACTCTAAAACAATTATGAACCTATTCGATCCATTATTAATAAATATCACCACTTTACCACTTGAACCAAATCACAGAAAATTGGAAACAGATGATCATTGGCTTTGATACCTTTACTTCTGTTTCATTACTCAGAGTCGATCAACTCTATACTTCAAGTGACACAGATTTATTACAGAATGCCTAAGATCCTAAGGATCTATTTTAGCTCAGCCCATGGTATTGCTTCATTATTTTATTATTTTGTAAGTAATAAAAAATAACTTCATATTGGATGATATATTCAAGCCATGAATATATCATCCAACATTGTTCTTCCCAAAATATTAGCCCAATTTCTGCGCGCGCTCACTTACTGTTCAGGAATTTTACTAATTGTTTGAAGGTTCTAGAGGACCTGTTAGACTCCTAATGGACAAACCATACAACATACTCCAGAGAACGGACGAGTGCCATAAGAAGAAAATAAGGTCAGCCTACAGCAATGGGCAGCTGCCTGCCCTCGGCTGGGAGGAGCCCTGGCCATGGCACCAGGGCTGCTGGGCAGCAGAAGCCTCCACAGCCCTGCAGGGAGCCTGGAGCACAGCTCTGCCTAACCATGCTCAGCCCTGGACAGATGCACATGAGTTCCCATCACAGGCTCGAGTGTGACAGTCCCAGGTGCATGCCTGTCATGCCAGCCACCAGGGAGGCTGAGGCAAGAGGAACGTTTGAGGTCAGCCTTGGCAACTTAGACCCCGAGGCAAAGGGGAAATACTTTTACAGGGGTCTCTGAGGGTGTAGCTCAGGTAGGTCACTTGCCTCACAGGCTCAAGGCCCTGGGTTCAATCCCCAGAACCCACGTACACACAAAAAGTGAACTTGGAATATTGTTTAAAATGATGGGTCAGGTACACACAAGGACTTCAATATGACCTCTCAGAGGAGCTCAATTTGAGATCAGACTGAACAAAAGACCACCTGGACCATTGACTCAGTGTCTGAAACCCTCTGTGAGCATGGGAAGCACTGCTGGCAAGACACCAGAGGGCCAAAGCACTTGTGCCCCCTGCAGGGGCGTCTCTTGTCTACCGCCAAAGACTGTTCCCCTCCTGGGGCAGCTGAGAGCAAGCTGGGCCTTGGAGCAAGGACTAGTGCTTTAGATATAGACTATGCAAGCAAGGGGCAATGTCTTTAATAAAACTAAAATTAAAAAGTCACATTGAAAAAATTTTAAAAAGAAGAAAATAAGGTCAAGTAGAGGAAGCCCATTTTCACAGGAAAAAATCCCCCAGTGAAAAGCATCAGAATAGATACCAAGAAAAATATCAAAAAAACAGTGTGCTCCCACTATGTATCTACTCAACATGCAAAAGTTAGAAAGCTAGATAATACAATCCTGGCCACAGGTAGAGCTATGCAGAAGAGCCACCTGGCAGTGCTTAGTCAAAGAAGTAAACATGCACACTTTGACCTAGAAATTCCACCTGTGTGTAAACCAGGCGGTGCTTAAGCAGTTTCACAAGGGGACATGCACAGGGAAATTTATCCTCAGGTTCTTATAGAGTTGTCTGTGCTTACAGGGAGTTGATGGTTGTCAAGATGCCCACAGCTGCGAAAGTCAAAAGCTAAAAAAATAATAGACGCCAACCTGGATATATTAATAATCCCGTATCTATGATCACCTTCATAAGGTAGCTTCCCAACTTCTGTGTGGAAGTGTGTTTCTCCTTGGCCCTTACACTGTTGTGGAGACCACTAGGAGTTCAGCTTTGTGCAGGATCATCTGACCTGGACTTTTGGCAAGACCTGTACAGCCCTCACACATGCTCAGATGCTACAGGACTTTTCAGACCAGTCCAGACAACAGTAGGCATCCATTCATTGTCTGCACTCTACAGATTCCTAGATGCACGACATTCATTACCATCAAATGCAGAATTTTCATCAAAAACTAATATATATATATATCATTCCAATCTGAATCAAGAAAATCGGAAATATCCCCAAATCCAAAGAGTGGATCCCCATTGTGATGCTACAAGTTGAAAATTCCACAGCTGACCTCATGGGATGGTTCACAGTCAAAAGACAGCTGCATGAAAAATATTACATGACCTTCCTGCTATGTGAAAAGTGGCATGTGAAGTACACATGCATGTCTTCCTCAGACATGGGTTCATTTGCAAGACACCTTGTGCAATTGAAAATACTCCAAAAGGGGAGAAATCAGAACCATGTCTCCAAAGTATTTCAGCAGAGACCAACTCCATCTGTCTATCTATCTCTCAGTGAGTGTGTGTGCTCTTGTGTGTGTTTGTGTGTCTTTGTTTGTGTTTGTACCATCACAGCTGATACTTCATTGCCCCCATTGGAAAACTGACTCAGATAATGCCTTCTGCCAAACTCCTAAAAACCAAAGTTCTTGCTGATAGAATGAAACATTCCTTCCTGTTGGTTTGGATGTGTCCTTTAGGAATCACTGCTACATTTAGTATACTCAAATCATCACAGTAGATCAGGTAACAAAAACATATATATTTTAAAATAATAATAATATATTAATGGAAACAACAAATACAGGATAGAGTAACAACTGTGTTACTAAACAAGGTCAAGGACAATGGCAAACTATAGATTCAAACTTTGAAGAAAATAGTAATCAATGTAAATATTCCTGGGCTGCCTCAGCCCCGCCCAGGCACACAGCAACAGAATGGTATTGCAAGCATCCTCAGGAGGGCAGGAGCCTTCTTTGCAGGACGAGAGGGAGGTTGAGGCTGGATCCACCCATCATTCTTTTGGGAGAGGCTCCTTTTCCTCAGCACAAAGTTGGATTTTTTGTGAGGATTCTTGGCATCAAATACGTTGGCCTCTGCTGGAATCCTCAGCTCTGGGGAGAGAGGGGTGTACAAAAAGAAGGTGGCACTCAGGAGGTGCTCCCTAGGACACGCCAACATCTGAGAGCCTGTGCCAGAAAAGGCCAGAGCCACACACCTGAGAGCTCTCCAATTCAGCACCAATACCAACAAAGACAGCCTCCACAGTCCTCCCTGAGGAAGAACTAGGCAGAGCACTTCAACAGACCTAATGTCTGTTCCTACCGAAGGCTTTGGACTCCAGAATATCTCAGGTCCTCTTGCATCTGCCAAAGCACACCACTAGGGTTTGCATCTGAAATCTCCCACAAAAGGCTCCTGTGCCGAAGATTCAGTCCCCACATGAGCCATCTTCATAGGTGGGTTTGGAGGGAAGCATTGGATGGTGAGTGCTCTGATGTCAACATGAAATTCTCATTCAAGATGAATACACTACTGGGGGGTGGGAGGGACTGGAAGAAAGGTTGAGCATGGTTGGAGTAAGACCTAAACAGGGTTGTGCCCTGGGCAACAGTACCTTGTTCCTGTTGGCTCCACTGAATCCTCATTCTCCAAGGAGAGGTCCTCCCTCTCCATCTTTCTCTCTCTCCCTCTCTGCCAGCCTCGTTCTCTCTCTCCCAGTCTATGCCTTTGTGGCAAGGGCTGAGGAGCTCTCCACTGCCACACACTAGAGCTTTATGGACAGCCTCAGTGCACAACCAAAGAGAAAGCTATGAAACCCAGAGAAAAAAGGCCTAGGATTCCTCCTCTGAGTTATTTTCCTCAAGTATGGCCACAGTGAGGACAGGCTGACCAGCACGGATACCACGTTAGAGCCATGCTTCTGCGTTGGTGGAGCCCGCCTCCATGTGAACCAGGCTTCTGAGAATGGAGGCCACATTCCAAATACTGCCCTACTGAGAACAATGGTTCCAAAGACCAGCAAAGGGACTGCTTCCCTCCAACATGGCGTATGGCCCAGTGGTGCCATGACCCCGAGTGGGGGAATACAACAGCCACTTCTCCTTCCTCTGAACATGTGTTTCCTGTCGCCCTCCTCTAACCTAGAGCCTGTTCTCCATCCCTTCTGGGTTGGATGTGGAGATCTCTGCTATGAATTTCTTAGGCTACCAAGGCCCCAGACAGACTTCCTCTTCCATAGACTCTACTAACCTAACAGTAGGTTAAGATAGGAGACAAGTGATCCTAGAACTCATAGGGATGGTGGTCTTCAGGGTACATAGGCTGGGATAATGGCTGCTGTGGTGTTTGGCTCACAAAAACCAACCAACCAACCAACGAAAAAGCGCTGGCATTATTATCAGATGAGCTCTGTGGCTACGTGCTCAGGAAGCCCTCATCTGACTTTAGTTAGGGATCACAACCTGGCTATTGTGATCACTCCTTGCCTAGTGGACTCAGGTGCGTAAGACATTGGAATTTATGCAAAAACAGATGATTCAGGCTGTCTCCCAGGCTGTGTTTTCTTCCCAATTTCATCCTGTTACTGCTTGCTAGAATCCTGGCAATGCTCTGCCCAGGCAGTGGTTTTTTGGTCACACAGAAGGCTTTCAATAGTACTGCTTCAGTCCACAAAATGCCAGTTCCCTCTTTAGCCCATGCATTCCCATGTTCCTTTGAAACCACTCCTATCCCAGACCATGAAAACATACTGCTCCTGGAGAGAGGCTTTCCTCCTCACTCCTCAAAGATGTCAGCTTTGGATGCCTGTTCATGTCCAGGGGAGGGCACCTGGTGGGGAGCCGCAATATCCACCGGGGTATACCATTGGACCTCAAGACCTTCCACCAGCAGAAGTGCAGTTGGCTTTGTGCACGAACCCAACACACCTGTTGGAGTGTTCTTGGGGGTCAGAGACTACTCTTTGTTGCTAAGAGTTGACCTGAGTCCACATCCTGACCCTTGCTCTCTGCTATCTGATTGTCTCACTTACTCTGACGGTGAGAGATGATTTGGCCCAGCTCATAATCCTCTGGATTCTCCTCAGTAAGGAAGTGTAGGTCGAGGGCGCTGCGGATGACGACAGGAGCCCTATCGTGGCAGGTCACCTGGAGCATCATGGGAGACAGGCCTTCAGGAAATGGGCCTTGAAGTGACTACTCAAGGACAGTGGGCAGGGGCATTCTGGAGGCACCTCCACTCTAAATACAAGGGCAACATCCATGACCCTACTACCCGAGGCTGACCTCCTGCTCATCGTGTGGGCTCTTCCCACAGGCTACTAGCCCAATCCTTGTACATAGGACTTCCTGGGCCTGCCATTGCTCTTTGTGGAGCTGCACTCCTCTCGGAGTGAAAGGACCCCACTACCTGCATACAGATGCAATCTCATCCCACAAGTTGGGAGGAATGGGACAATAGCCTCCAAGATCCCAGGTCTGCCCGAGGATGCAGGCGGCATTGGGAATGGCCTAGGCACAAAACCTAGAGGCTTTGGTCTGGATTGCCAGGGCCAAAAACAGACCCAGGAACATGACCACACACAGGAGAGCTGAAAGATAGCCACGAGAGCTCCTGGCCTCCAGAGGCTCAGTGCTGGCTGGGATGTAGGAGGCCACCTCATCCGGCAAGGGTGGTCATTGGGTTACCTGGACATTTAGTGTGCTTGCTCCACATCCATATCGACTCTGCAGAGAGACTCTCTCAGCTCCTTGTTCAAGGAACATGGAGAACCTCACACTGCTGTCCTCCTCCATAGACGTCAGCATCCCATACAAGGGAACCTGCAACCTAGTTCCTGTCCTATTCTCATCTGTCACCCATACCTGTCCCTGCCCTTCTGGACTGCATGCTGCCACCTGACACACAGACTCCCTCAGACATGGCAGTGGACAAGCTGCTGCACTCGCTCATCTCAGCTCCAGCCCTTCACACTGACCTCTCCCTTCTTGATTCCCATCTATCCTCCTGATCATCCAGAAGCTCCAAATTCAAGAGGGCATGAGTAGTCCATGGTATTGGACCAGTGTCTGCTCCCCACCCAGGTGTAAGCACCACGGGACACCCCTGCTCCCAGGCTTACCAGAACACTCTTGGCCATCTCTGGGCTTTGTGTTTCTAAGTGGACACGAATTAAGCAGGTGTCTCCCACCTGCTTGTGGGAAAGCGGCCTGGAGGACTTGCAGGTTGATTCTGAGAACTGTGGGGGATGGAACATCAGCAAACCCAGAAACAGAAAGCCACCCCAGACTGTCAGTTGGCTCTATGGGCTTCCAGCAAATATGTCCAGGTGCTGAGGCTTCTTATTTCCTCAGGTCGGAGTGGAATGGCAGCACATGCACAGCTTGAATAAGGTAGGTGTTTACCTCCTTTCCCTTGACCTGGGGGCGTTTCCTCACGATGAAATATTGTATTCCCAGATTCATGGACAGACACACGAGTGAGTGGTCAGAGACCTTGATTTCTGCAGAGCGAAGTGGAGAGAATTGTTAGGTGGCACTCAAGGATTATACCACAAAACACCCACAACCCCTGAGAGTCTCCGCCAGGCCCATCACACTTTGGTATTTTGGGGCCAAGGCCCACTTTCTCTTGGCTGTCAGTTATCCTGAGCCCACTGTGGATCATGTCTCCCCACTGTCTGATTGTCCTACTTACTCTCATCCTCAGACATCATATACAGCAGCTCAAAGTTGTCCACATCCTCATGCTGCAACAAATTTTGGTCCAAGGCCCTGCGGATGAGGCTTGTCACCGTCTCCTGAAAGGTCACCTGGATCAGGGTGGGACAAATGTCATCAGAGAATGGCTTTTAGAAGAGCTACCCAGAAGACTGTGGTCAAACATTCAGGAGAAATCTCAGCTACATATACAAGGGCACAATCTTGTTATCCTGCTACCTGAGTGTGTCCTCCATATACCACCTGGGTTCTTGCAATGTGCTACTAGAACAATCCTGGTACAAATATCTGCCTGTACCTGCCATCTCCCCTCCCCCTGGGGAGCCACATTCCACTCATGTCAAAGGACCAAACTGCCTATGCACAGACACACTCTCATCTCACTGAGATGAGAGCAATGGGCCAGGGATCTGCGCACCAAGTGTGATCTGGGATGCAGGCTGCCTTTGTGGGTGGAAGAGGCAGATGCACTGAAAACTTGGGTCCTGACTGCCACGACACAAAACAGATACAAGAGTGTGCACTTGAGTGCTTCATGATAGCTTTGAGAGGCCCTGGCCTCTGGAAGCTCGGTGCGGGTCTGGTTGTCATGATGTACTTGACTCAGCACTGGCAGTCACTGAACATGTCTCCTCTGCAGCTGGACACCTGCAGCATTAGCGTGTCTACTGCACATCCATAGAAATTCTGCCAAGAACCCCTTTAGCTCCGTATTTACATACATGCAAAGCCTAACATTCCGAAGCTTTGGCATGACCCCCCAGGTGATCCCGACCCCAAATTCCTACACCTAGTCATGCTAAGGAGGTTCTCTTCCCTGCCACCAGGAACACATCCCCTCCTACACATGTGACAAGTCACTGCCACCTCCTCTGCTCCAACTTCACTCATTGAGAATACCAAGTTCTAGGCACTGCAGCCTGCACCCTGGACATATCTCTGCCTTCATCTGTCCACAGCACTTCCGTCTGCACTTCTGGCCTGCAAAACCCACAATACACAGGCCCACTCACCACTGAAGCTGGGCATGCTGATGCTCTCCCTCCTCAGGTCAAGCCCTTAAGACGGACCTCTCTCTTCTTTATTTCCCACCATAGCCCTGGGGTTGGCTGTGTCTCCTGCCTTCCACTGTGTGGACACCCAGGAGGCAGCCCTGCTGTCGGGCTTACCGGGATGCGCTTTGTCTCCCTCAGGCTCTGTCCCTCTAGGAGGACGTGAACAACGCGGCTGTCTTCCACCTGCTCGCTGGAGTGAAGCAGTGAGGAGCTGCTACTCACAGCTGCTGGGGTCCTGGATGCCACTGCCACAGAAGGTTCCAAGAACTGTGGGGGATGACAACATCAGCAAAGCCCAGCAACTGCACCCCACCCAGCCTGGCAGTTGGCTCTGTGGGCATTCTACAACATCCATCCAGAACCTGAGGTTCTTGTCCCCTTGGAGGATGTGGAGTGGCACCAGGAGTAAAGACTGAAGAAGGTGGCTGTTTTGGGAACAAGAGATCCAGCACCTGCTGGGTGGGGATGAAATCCCAGGAGATTAACCCCATGTTGCTGCTGAAATGTAGGTTCCTCCCACAAATGACAGGCAGGAGCTCATTCCTAAGCTGGTCCTGCCTGTAAGGTTCAAGGCTCTGAACCCTGAAGGGCTCCTCCGTGTTCTGATCATTTTCACCCTGGGTTGGGACCAAGAATGGTGGGTTCAAAATGGAAATGGTGACAAACAGAAAAATGACTTGTGCCAATACACTAGAGTCAAAGCACAATGGGACAGTTCCCATCAGTACAAACACACACACACACACACACACACACACACACACACACACAGTCAGAATAGGAGTCCTGGGCCATTCATCAGGGATCAGACTAGAGGGCCTGCTGGGCTCACCTGCCCTGTGCTACTCACTGTTACTCTTGAGCTCCTCTGCGACAATCGCCAGAGGCTCTGGCGTCTAAGATGAAGCCTCACCCAGTGTATCCACAAAAGGGCTAGTTGGCCCCCCTGAGATTCCTGGGAGCCTGAGGCTCGGCATTGTCTGCAACCACAGGAGAACATCCTTCTCCCTCCAGTGGCTCCAACCAAGTGAGCTCGGATGGCTTGGTCAGTGAAGTGGGTGCCTGGATACCAGGGTTCCATGTTCTGTTTGATCCATTGTCAAGGCAATGATGTCATTTCCTGTGCCCATACCTGAGCCTCTTTTCACATAAGACCACTTTCAACAGCCCTATGGGCTGCCGATTTCTCCTCCATGCCTACCCATCTCAGGTGCGCAGGTGTTCACCAACAACTACCCAAACATCCCCACCAGCATCTGCCCTGCTTGGTGCCACTAGAGTTCCAGCTTGGAGCCTTCAAAAATGCATTCACAACCAGTCCTTCCCTCTCAGCAGCTTTTGGACCCTGGTCCCATCATTGTGCAACTCATGGTGTGCCCAGTCTTTTCTGGAAAGTAGGGTAGCATCTAATCTCTAGGGTTTATTGTGTCTATTGGCCCATAACACCCTCTGTTCTCTCTGAAACCAGAGATGGGACTCACAGGTGGCTAAAGCACAAATGTAGAGATGGGATAATCACAAGAAAGGGAGAGACAAAGAATGCACCCTAACTCAATCAGGCCTGTGTCCCACACAGGGACATGGCCAATGTCCGTCCCATCGTGGCTGCAGTTCCCTCTCTACACCATGGCAAGTTGGAGGGGACTGAGATGCAGAGGCTGCTCCCCTCTGCCATACAACTTCCCAAGGCTTCTCCTAAGATTTCAAAAGGGCCAAGTGTGTCTAGTGTTGGGGTCTCACAGAGACTCCGAGGTACCACAGCATCCTGCTGCCCAGAACCGGTTCACCCCTCACCTCAAGGGGGCTCAGCCTCTGGATTCATGGGAATTGAAGTGGGTACAGGTGATGGGATATCACCTCCAAGACTGAGTTATGCCAAGTCCATGACCCCTGTCTGCATCCCTGTCTCCAGCACCACTCCCCCCTCTCTCTTTCCTCCTCAGAGCAAACAAATCCATTTAGCAAGTGTGTCATGTGATAAAGACATGACGGTCACCCATCCTCTCATTACAAAAACACTGAGGCTCAGCCAACATGGATCCTACAGGGAACACAGGCATAAACTCAGACTCCGATCCTCCCAGCCGAGCCTCAGTGGAGCCTGGACTCCCAGCCTCCTGAGTCAAGGAAACAGAGGTTCCTAGCCGAGCCACCTTGGATGCAGCCGCACACAAACTGAACTCATCAATGCCCCTTGCTCTCAGTTGTGAGTAAGAGGGGAAGTGGTGTTTCACAACCCTGGACATCAAGTGCAGTCTCCAGGCTTTGGGGTGTGCCCTGGCCTCTGTCTATCTGCCCAGGCTCTCCAACCCACACTGGCCTCTTACCCAACCTCCTCCTAGGGCCAAACTCAATCCTGCCTCTCAATTTCTGCTGCCTTCCCCAACACACTGCTCCCCAAAATGAGCAGGGCTGGCTCTCGGTTATCATGCTGGTGCCAGCAGCAATGCCACCCCACTGACATAATTCTGAGTCCCAACCTAGGCACTCCAGCTGTCTTTGCCACACCTGGCCTGTTTGGGCTCTGGCTCTTGCTCTTTTCTTTCATGTGCATGTGTTTTGAGGTTTTGAGTTTCTCCCACTGCAGAACTGCAGCTGTGGCAGGGTAGAGCTCATGAGGGTGACATTCTGAGCCACATCCAATCCCATCAGGACTGTTCACTGGGGTGACTGCTGGAACACAGTGATGAGTGAACACATGGGAGGTGGTTGGACCCACCTTGCCTCTGAGTGGCTTCCTTTCAGGACAGGAATGTAGGCATGGGAGCCCCTGGTGTGGGATGCTTTGCACAAGGCGTGACCATGGGCTCTCTTTCCTGGCAAAAATGGCTCCACTCAGCATGGAGAGCACTGTCATTCCTGGTGGCTAACAACAGCCCTGGACCCCAGAAAGGAACCCACACTCAAGATTAACGTCTGAGTGTGCGTGTCCTCGAGGAAATGAGGTCTCCTGATCCCAGGTGCAAAGGGGTAAGTCCTCTAACTCCAGGGGCCATGAAGGGACATCTGAGTTTCCCTTGTCCTTCTTTCCCTCTCTAACTAACCACAGTTAGGACCCTGGCCTCATTCCCCAGTGAGGATCATTAGGCTCCATAAAGGACAGTCTCTAAGATGCTCAGTGGACCAACACCCTCTGCACAACCCATAACCCTATTCACCCAAGAGGCAAGAGGATTTCTATTCAGGAAAACCAGGAAAGGGAGAGCCTTTCTCAAGGACACAAGGACATTAGTGAGTGAGGGAGTGATTAATGGATGGAGAACTATTTCCAACACCAACTTCCAGGAGCATATATGGCCCCCTGGAGAATTCTGCAGTGTGTTGGTGATTAAGGAGAACGTGTGAATTCAGGGGTCACTAGGTCCTCTCAGCCATAAGGAGGGAAACTGCCATAAAGGAACTAGGACAAGGGTGCGAGGAATGCTCACTGGTGGGAGATCGGAAGGAAGGAAAGTGTACTCATTAGAAAAGTGTCGCCTGAAAATTCTTAGCCAGCCAAAAGCCGTGCGAACTTGTGTGGGAAAAGAGTCTTTGCACAGTGATGAAGCTAAGAGCTCACATGATGGAACACAGCATCAACTGGGACCAAATCCAATATCTGATATTCTTGTAGGAAGAGGAGAGTCTGGACCCAGATACCAGGGAGACTGGGGGATACCGGATATGTGAGGTTGGAGCCAGGGCGGGATGCCCATATGGGAACCACAGATCGTGGGCAGCAATAGGAGAGTGGGCAAGGGCTGGGAGAGTTGGGGAGACAGTCCCCTTGAAACCTGGGAGGGGTTATGGCACTGGGACAGCCCAACACCTACTGTGTTGAGCCTCTGGAGCTCAACGGAAGACACTTCCTCTGTTGTCGGCCACCCAGTTAACAGAGTTTGGTTGCAGCAGCCTAGGACCCAGCTGAAGGTCTGAGCATGTTGGCCATGCAGGTTGGATCTGGACCACAGACACCCTCATCAGAGATTGTAGGGTCTCAGCCCTGAGGCAAGACAGGCACTAAGTCAGGCCAGGTGGGGAAACGGATAGGCACACACTCTGGGGGCTGGTGCCTGTGTTACTGGGAGCACTTCTGATCGCAATTCCCTGATCTGCTGCCAACACAGGCTACAGAGGAGGGTACAGAAACACAGACCACGGATCTGCCCCACTCAGTGGGCCCAGGCCAACACCACACCCAGCAGCCTCGTGCCATACCCAATGAGTCTCGAAGCGGCCCCCTCTTCCCATCCTGAGAGCTCTTCCCTTCCTCATGTGCCAATAGCTCCCTACTGTCACTGGCAATATCTACTCTGTGAGATGTCAACATCCGTGGGTACTGTTCTCTCATCCCAGGACAGTGTGGTCCCACACACCCTGGTGAAATGGGCCACCTGGAGGCTGGACCTGGAGGTTGTTGAGGCTGAATGGCAGCGGTGGTCCTCTGGCACTTAATATTATTTAAGTTAAAAAAAAAACAAAAACAAAAACAAAAAACGGGTCTTGGTGCTCAAAAATGTTTGATTTGCATATTCTCATCCCCTAACCCCAATATTTTCATTATTTCCTCACATATGAAATCTTACTAGCATAAAGGTAATTTCGTATTAAACAAAGTGGATTGAAATAACATAGGTAAAAATAATCAACCACCATACTTTCAATTTTTGTTCTGCTTTCCTATTAGAAACCACTTGGATACAAGAGAACAGAGGACAGACTCATGGAAATGCTTGAAATGACAAGAAGCTCCCACTCAAGCTCAGCATTCAGTCCTGGACAGGGTAAGACCAGGCCACTTTGACATCTGTGCCAAAGAGTCTACCAGACAGAATCCTCTGACTGATCCCTGACTGAGCCATAGGAACTGGCTAGAAAAGCCTTCACATCCTCAATACATTCTTCACGTCAGAATACTTGACAACCATTGATATCCATCTCTCGTTAACTTGCTCCCCAGCCAACCATTCTTCAACAAATTCAAAGGAGTAACTCATGCAAGCACACAGAAAGGGGTGTTCACTACACACATCCATGTGCGAAAAAGAAAACTGGTATTTCTTGTTTGGGCTATTTCAAATGAAATCCCTTCTGCATGACCTCCACAAACCAAAGGAAAATATTTGTGAAATTCCCACGTAGAAGACAAGATACACTTGCCAAGGAGGCAGTGGCAAGAATTTTGACACTCCAAATGTAGAGTGTGTGTTTAGGAAGCAGTCACAGTTTCCATGAGAGAGTCCCATGAAATCAATTAGGAAGATCCATGCTCTAGCCCTACCATGCAAGTGATGTGACTTGAAAGAGTCACTTAGTCTTAGTAACCATCATCACTAACAAGTAAGTCAATGAATAAAGGTCCTCAGGTGCCAAGCTACAAAATGTGGGATGAGCATGGATGAGGATGGGTGGGAGAAGTCTCCAACTCTAACACAATTAGGGAAGGATGTGCTGACCTCAAGTGGCTGGGGGGCTGGGATCCTGCCACAGAGGGGGATTCCAAACCTCACATCCCCTGACCCAGGCCAGAAGACCAGGTAGAGTCCAAGGACCCTGGGGTGGCCCAGTGGCAATAAAGGTCAAAAGGAACTAGGGATCTGCTTGGTCCCTCAATCCCCTACTCTGAGCAGGGCTGCATGACGAGGCCAGAGGCCATCCACAGCAATCTGCCTTTACAGGAAAACAGGGACTGCAGGCTGCCTCTGGCTCACTGAATCAGGGTGGTGTTTTCATAAAGCAAGACCACTTCCTCACATTTGACCAGCAGCTCATGTGTTGACAGCACAATGACTGACTTGACTCAGGCCCTGATGAATGAAATAGAAAATTCATAGCAAACCCATCTTTAGCTCTTCCACATCATCAGGGGCTCTGATTCAATTCCGTCCAGAAAGGTGTCTGAAATGATTTCTAAACATGCTGGGGACTCACCTCTGTGTGGAACTTTTCAGGAAAAAGGGGATCAAATCTCATGAAGCATCTCTTCTCTCTTCTAGCCCATGGGCAATGCAAGGAACCTGCATGATACCAGAGGCTCACTTCTCTCTTCTCATGTCTTCTGGAAAGGATTCGTTAATGCTTCCTGCAAGGTGAAGCAGAAGCCTGCATCCCCAGCTGCACAGAAGTGTTTTAGGGCAGTGTCTCCCTTAAAACCCAAAAATAAAAAAAACAGGTCATTCAACAGGCACATGGATTCGAGTACATGTTCAATGATCCCTCCTCCCTGGAGCCTTCCACATGCCCATCTTCCACATTCACAGAGCAATGCTTGGCCATTCTCAAGACCAGGAGACCATGATGCTCATCACCAGGAAGTCAATAAGGAACATGAAGAGAGCAGCATGGTTTGCAGAAGGTGGCACATCAAGGATCTTCAGCTCTGCTGCTAGAACACAAGAGCTTAACTTCAGTATTGACTTTTTGCCAACTACCAAGTACGATAGCAGTGTCAAGCCCAATATGCAGATATGCAAGTAGTAGGTGACACCCCGCATCCATTCACAAAAGTGGGCAACATCTGCATCAGAACAAGGAAGTATCTTACCCTTACTCATAAAAATCATCAGAAACAAAATAAAATGGATGCAAGACTTCTCATTTCACTATTAGGTAGCTGTTGGAATTCCCTATTAAATAATACCTCCTCCAAAATAAAAAGTATCTCAGACATGTGTCAACTATTCAATGGATGACATTTTAAAAACTATGGACTTTACTTAATATTTATGTATGCTATATCCCTGCCTAAGGCTCTATGAGAAAGGAGCACATAGAATTGGATCTTTGAAAATCTCACATTTGCTGATAAATATTACTGCTGATCTCAGGCATGGCGAAGTGAAAAGTGGGACTTTGGATATTCCAAGAATGCTATGTTGTGGGATTGTTGTCCCTGATTCATACATAGCATATGGTTTCCATGAAATCCAGTGAGGGAGCAGGAGTAACGAAGCTGATTGCACAGATGACCTCAGGGAATACTGACAGATAGGCCAAATGAAAAATATGCTCCAGCTAACCATTGGTATTTGGGCTTCTGATCCCAGTCCTGTTTTTAAAAAAGGTGCAGACAGGCAGTGTTCATTAAAAACTGTCTACCATGTAAAAGTGGGTAATTTAAATGGCATCTAGTTACACATCTGATAGAATGGTCTGGCAACATATGAATTTCATTCTAACAACAACAACAACAACAAAACATAGAAAATGAGACATAAAGATAAAACCTTGTCTTCACCAGGATGCCTAAAAATAGGTTTTATTTGGCTCATGCCAATAAATATCTTTCAATAGAATTTCTGATTTCTGAATGAATCCATTCAACTTCATACTGCACAGATCACAAGGTTTTCTTTACAGAATATTCTCTTCTTCTTCTTAAAGCCTCACATAGAAAATGTCTCACAGGACATAGGAGGGGAATGACCCAAAGGATGAGAGAATGGCTGGAACCGTTCTCAAATGTGCCCATGTAGCCTAAAGTTTGAAGGCATCTAATTGTACTCTAAAACAATTATGAACCTATTCGATCCATTATTAATAAATATCACCACTTTACCACTTGAACCAAATCACAGAAAATTGGAAACAGATGATCATTGGCTTTGATACCTTTACTTCTGTTTCATTACTCAGAGTCGATCAACTCTATACTTCAAGTGACACAGATTTATTACAGAATGCCTAAGATCCTAAGGATCTATTTTAGCTCAGCCCATGGTATTGCTTCATTATTTTATTATTTTGTAAGTAATAAAATATAACTTCATGTTGGATGATATATTCAAGCCATGAATATATCATCCAACATTGTTCTTCCCAAAATATTAGCCCAATTTCTGTGCGCGCTCACTTACTGTTCAGGAATTTTACTAATTGTTTGAAGGTTCTAGAGGACCTGTTAGACTCCTAATGGACAAACCATACAACATAGTCCAGAGAACGGACGAGTGCCATAAGAAGAAAATAAGGTCAGCCTACAGCAATGGGCAGCTGCCTGCCCTCGGCTGGGAGGAGCCCTGGCCATGGCACCAGGGCTGCTGGGCAGCAGAAGCCTCCACAGCCCTGCAGGGAGCCTGGAGCACAGCTCTGCCTAACCATGCTCAGCCCTGGACAGATGCACATGAGTTCCCATCACAGGCTCGAGTGTGACAGTCCCAGGTGCATGCCTGTCATGCCAGCCACCAGGGAGGCTGAGGCAAGAGGAACGTTTGAGGTCAGCCTTGGCAACTTAGACCCCGAGGCAAAGGGGAAATACTTTTACAGGGGTCTCTGAGGGTGTAGCTCAGGTAGGTCACTTGCCTCACAGGCTCAAGGCCCTGGGTTCAATCCCCAGAACCCACGTACACACAAAAAGTGAACTTGGAATATTGTTTAAAATGATGGGTCAGGTACACACAAGGACTTCAATATGACCTCTCAGAGGAGCTCAATTTGAGATCAGACTGAACAAAAGACCACCTGGACCATTGACTCAGTGTCTGAAACCCTCTGTGAGCATGGGAAGCACTGCTGGCAAGACACCAGAGGGCCAAAGCACTTGTGCCCCCTGCAGGGGCGTCTCTTGTCTACCGCCAAAGACTGTTCCCCTCCTGGGGCAGCTGAGAGCAAGCTGGGCCTTGGAGCAAGGACTAGTGCTTTAGATATAGACTATGCAAGCAAGGGGCAATGTCTTTAATAAAACTAAAATTAAAAAGTCACATTGAAAAAATTTTAAAAAGAAGAAAATAAGGTCAAGTAGAGGAAGCCCATTTTCACAGGAAAAAATCCCCCAGTGAAAAGCATCAGAATAGATACCAAGAAAAATATCAAAAAAACAGTGTGCTCCCACTATGTATCTACTCAACATGCAAAAGTTAGAAAGCTAGATAATACAATCCTGGCCACAGGTAGAGCTATGCAGAAGAGCCACCTGGCAGTGCTTAGTCAAAGAAGTAAACATGCACACTTTGACCTAGAAATTCCACCTGTGTGTAAACCAGGCGGTGCTTAAGCAGTTTCACAAGGGGACATGCACAGGGAAATTTATCCTCAGGTTCTTATAGAGTTGTCTGTGCTTACAGGGAGTTGATGGTTGTCAAGATGCCCACAGCTGCGAAAGTCAAAAGCTAAAAATATAATAGATGCCAACCTGGATATATTAATAATCCCGTATCTATGATCACCTTCATAAGGTAGCTTCCCAACTTCTGTGTGGAAGTGAGTTTCTCCTTGGCCCTTACACTGTTGTGGAGACCACTAGGAGTTCAGCTTTGTGCAGGATCATCTGACCTGGACTTTTGGCAAGACCTGTACAGCCCTCACACATGCTCAGATGCTACAGGACTTTTCAGACCAGTCCAGACAACAGTAGGCATCCATTCATTGTCTGCACTCTACAGATTCCTAGATGCACGACATTCATTACCATCAAATGCAGAATTTTCATCAAAAACTAATATATATATATATCATTCCAATCTGAATCAAGAAAATCGGAAATATCCCCAAATCCAAAGTGTGGATCCCCATTGTGATGCTACAAGTTGAAAATTCCACAGCTGACCTCATGGGATGGTTCACAGTCAAAAGACAGCTGCATGAAAAATATTACATGACCTTCCTGCTCTGTGAAAAGTGGCATGTGAAGTACACATGCATGTCTTCCTCAGACATGGGTTCATTTGCAAGACACCTTGTGCAATTGAAAATACTCCAAAAGGGGAGAAATCAGAACCATGTCTCCAAAGTATTTCAGCAGAGACCAACTCCATCTGTCTATCTATCTCTCAGTGAGTGTGTGTGCTCTTGTGTGTGTTTGTGTGTCTTTGTTTGTGTTTGTACCATCATAGCTGATACTTCATTGCCCCCATTGGAAAACTGACTCAGATAATGCCATCTGCCAAACTCCTAAAAACCAAAGTTCTTGCTGATAGAATGAAACATTCCTTCCTGTTGGTTTGGATGTGTCCTTTAGGAATGACTGCTACATTTAGTATACTCAAATCATCACAGTAGATCAGGTAACAAAAACATATATATTTTAAAATAATAATAATATATTAATGGAAACAACAAATACAGGATAGAGTAACAACTGTGTTACTAAACAAGGTCAAGGACAATGGCAAACTATAGATTCAAACTTTGAAGAAAATAGTAATCAATGTAAATATTCCTGGGCTGCCTCAGCCCCGCCCAGGCACACAGCAACAGAATGGTTTTGCAAGCATCCTCAGGAGGGCAGGAGCCTTCTTTGCAGGACGAGAGGGAGGTTGAGGCTCGATCCACCCATCATTCTTTTGGGAGAGGCTCCTTTTCCTCAGCACAAAGTTGGATTTTTTGTGAGGATTCTTGGCATAAAATACGTTGGCCTCTGCTGGAATCCTCAGCTCTGGGGAGAGAGGGGTGTACAAAAAGAAGGTGGCACTCAGGAGGTGCTCCCTAGGACACACCAACATCTGAGAGCCTGTGCCAGAAAAGGCCAGAGCCACACACCTGAGAGCTCTCCAATTCAGCACCAATACCAACAAAGACAGCCTCCACAGTCCTCCCTGAGGAAGAACTAGGCAGAGCACTTCAACAGACCTAATGTCTGTTCCTACCGAAGGCTTTGGACTCCAGAATATCTCAGGTCCTCTTGCATCTGCCAAAGCACACCACTAGGGTTTGCATCTGAAATCTCCCACAAAAGGCTCCTGTGCCGAAGATTCAGTCCCCACATGAGCCATCTTCATAGGTGGGTTTGGAGGGAAGCATTGGATGGTGAGTGCTCTGATGTCAACATGAAATTCTCATTCAAGATGAATACACTACTGGGGGGTGGGAGGGACTGGAAGAAAGGTTGAGCATGGTTGGAGTAAGACCTAAACAGGGTTGTGCCCTGGGCAACAGTACCTTGTTCCTGTTGGCTCCACTGAATCCTCATTCTCCAAGGAGAGGTCCTCCCTCTCCATCTTTCTCTCTCTCCCTCTCTGCCAGCCTCGTTCTCTCTCTCCCAGTCTATGCCTTTGTGGCAAGGGCTGAGGAGCTCTCCACTGCCACACACTAGAGCTTTATGGACAGCCTCAGTGCACAACCAAAGAGAAAGCTATGAAACCCAGAGAAAAAAGGCCTAGGATTCCTCCTCTGAGTTATTTTCCTCAAGTATGGCCACAGTGAGGACAGGCTGACCAGCACGGATACCACGTTAGAGCCATGCTTCTGCGTTGGTGGAGCCCGCCTCCATGTGAACCAGGCTTCTGAGAATGGAGGCCACATTCCAAATACTGCCCTACTGAGAACAATGGTTCCAAAGACCAGCAAAGGGACTGCTTCCCTCCAACATGGCGTATGGCCCAGTGGTGCCATGACCCCGAGTGGGGGAATACAACAGCCGCTTCTCCTTCCTCTGAACATGTGTTTCCTGTCGCCCTCCTCTAACCTAGAGCCTGTTCTCCATCCCTTCTGGGTTGGATGTGGAGATCTCTGCTATGAATTTCTTAGGCTACCAAGGCCCCAGACAGACTTCCTCTTCCATAGACTCTACTAACCTAACAGTAGGTTAAGATAGGAGACAAGTGATCCTAGAACTCATAGGGATGGTGGTCTTCAGGGTACATAGGCTGGGATAATGGCTGCTGTGGTGTTTGGCTCACAAAAACCAACCAACCAACCAACGAAAAAGCGCTGGCATTATTATCAGATGAGCTCTGTGGCTACGTGCTCAGGAAGCCCTCATCTGACTTTAGTTAGGGATCACAACCTGGCTATTGTGATCACTCCTTGCCTAGTGGACTCAGGTGCGTAAGACCATGGAATTTATGCAAAAACAGATGATTCAGGCTGTCTCCCAGGCTGTGTTTTCTTCCCAATTTCATCCTGTTACTGCTTGCTAGAATCCTGGCAATGCTCTGCCCAGGCAGTGGTTTTTTGGTCACACAGAAGGCTTTCAATAGTACTGCTTCAGTCCACAAAATGCCAGTTCCCTCTTTAGCCCATGCATTCCCATGTTCCTTTGAAACCACTCCTATCCCAGACCATGAAAACATACTGCTCCTGGAGAGAGGCTTTCCTCCTCACTCCTCAAAGATGTCAGCTTTGGATGCCTGTTCATGTCCAGGGGAGGGCACCTGGTGGGGAGCCGCAATATCCACCAGGGTATACCATTGGACCTCAAGACCTTCCACCAGCAGAAGTGCAGTTGGCTTTGTGCACGAACCCAACACACCTGTTGGAGTGTTCTTGGGGGTCAGAGACTAGTCTTTGTTGCTAAGAGTTGACCTGAGTCCACATCCTGACCCTTGCTCTCTGCTATCTGATTGTCTCACTTACTCTGACGGCGAGAGATGATTTGGCCCAGCTCATAATCCTCTGGATTCTCCTCAGTAAGGAAGTGTAGGTCGAGGGCGCTGCGGATGACGACAGGAGCCCTATCGTGGCAGGTCACCTGGAGCAGCATGGGAGACAGGCCTTCAGGAAATGGGCCTTGAAGTGACTACTCAAGGACAGTGGGCAGGGGCATTCTGGAGGCACCTCCACTCTAAATACAAGGGCAACATCCATGACCCTACTACCCGAGGCTGACCTCCTGCTCATCGTGTGGGCTCTTCCCACAGGCTACTAGCCCAATCCTTGTACATAGGACTTCCTGGGCCTGCCATTGCTCTTTGTGGAGCTGCACTCCTCTCGGAGTGAAAGGACCCCACTACCTGCATACAGATGCAATCTCATCCCACAAGTTGGGAGGAATGGGACAATAGCCTCCAAGATCCCAGGTCTGCCCGAGGATGCAGGCGGCATTGGGAATGGCCTAGGCACAAAACCTAGAGGCTTTGGTCTGGATTGCCAGGGCCAAAAACAGACCCAGGAACATGACCACACACAGGAGAGCTGAAAGATAGCCACGAGAGCTCCTGGCCTCCAGAGGCTCAGTGCTGGCTGGGATGTAGGAGGGCACCTCATCCGGCAAGGGTGGTCATTGGGTTACCTGGACATTTAGTGTGCTTGCTCCACATCCATATCGACTCTGCAGAGAGACTCTCTCAGCTCCTTGTTCAAGGAACATGGAGAACCTCACACTGCTGTCCTCCTCCATAGACGTCAGCATCCCATACAAGGGAACCTGCAACCTAGTTCCTGTCCTATTCTCATCTGTCACCCATACCTGTCCCTGCCCTTCTGGACTGCATGCTGCCACCTGACACACAGACTCCCTCAGACATGGCAGTGGACAAGCTGCTGCACTCGCTCATCTCAGCTCCAGCCCTTCACACTGACCTCTCCCTTCTTGATTCCCATCTATCCTCCTGATCATCCAGAAGCTCCAAATTCAAGAGGGCATGAGTAGTCCATGGTATTGGACCAGTGTCTGCTCCCCACCCAGGTGTAAGCACCACGGGACACCCCTGCTCCCAGGCTTACCAGAACACTCTTGGCCATCTCTGGACTTTGTGTTTCTAAGTGGACACGAATTAAGCAGGTGTCTCCCACCTGCTTGTGGGAAAGCGGCCTGGAGGACTTGCAGGTTGATTCTGAGAACTGTGGGGGATGGAACATCAGCAAACCCAGAAACAGAAAGCCACCCCAGACTGTCAGTTGGCTCTATGGGCTTCCAGCAAATATGTCCAGGTGCTGAGGCTTCTTATTTCCTCAGGTCGGAGTGGAATGGCAGCACATGCACAGCTTGAATAAGGTAGGTGTTTACCTCCTTTCCCTTGACCTGGGGGCGTTTCCTCACCATGAAATATTGTATTCCCAGATTCATGGACAGACACACGAGTGAGTGTTCAGAGACCTTGATTTCTGCAGAGCGAAGTGGAGAGAATTGTTAGGTGGCACTCAAGGATTATACCACAAAACACCCACAACCCCTGAGAGTCTCCGCCAGGCCCATCACACTTTGGTATTTTGGGGCCAAGGCCCACTTTCTCTTGGCTGTCAGTTATCCTGAGCCCACTGTGGATCATGTCTCCCCACTGTCTGATTGTCCTACTTACTCTCATCCTCAGACATCATATACAGCAGCTCAAAGTTGTCCACATCCTCATGCTGCAACAAATTTTGGTCCAAGGCCCTGCGGATGAGGCTTGTCACCGTCTCCTGAAAGGTCACCTGGATCAGGGTGGGACAAATGTCATCAGAGAATGGCTTTTAGAAGAGCTACCCAGAAGACTGTGGTCAAACATTCAGGAGAAATCTCAGCTACATATACAAGGGCACAATCTTGTTATCCTGCTACCTGAGTGTGTCCTCCATATACCACCTGGGTTCTTGCAATGTGCTACTAGAACAATCCTGGTACAAATATCTGCCTGTACCTGCCATCTCCCCTCCCCCTGGGGAGCCACATTCCACTCATGTCAAAGGACCAAACTGCCTATGCACAGACACACTCTCATCTCACTGAGATGAGAGCAATGGGCCAGGGATCTGCGCACCAAGTGTGATCTGGGATGCAGGCTGCCTTTGTGGGTGGAAGAGGCAGATGCACTGAAAATTTGGGTCCTGACTGCCACGACACAAAACAGACTCAGATACAAGAGTGTGCACTTGAGTGCTTCATGATAGCTTTGAGAGGCCCTGGCCTCTGGAAGCTCGGTGCGGGTCTGGTTGTCATGATGTACTTGACTCAGCACTGGCAGTCACTGAACATGTCTCCTCTGCAGCTGGACACCTGCAGCATTAGCGTGTCTACTGCACATCCATAGAAATTCTGCCAAGAACCCCTTTAGCTCCGTATTTACATACATGCAAAGCCTAACATTCCGAAGCTTTGGCATGACCCCCCAGGTGATCCCGACCCCAAATTCCTACACCTAGTCATGCTAAGGAGGTTCTCTTCCCTGCCACCAGGAACACATCCCCTCCTACACATGTGACAAGTCACTGCCACCTCCTCTGCTCCAACTTCACTCATTGAGAATACCAAGTTCTAGGCACTGCAGCCTGCACCCTGGACATATCTCTGCCTTCATCTGTCCACAGCACTTCCGTCTGCACTTCTGGCCTGCAAAACCCACAATACACAGGCCCACTCACCACTGAAGCTGGGCATGCTGATGCTCTCCCTCCTCAGGTCAAGCCCTTAAGACGGACCTCTCTCTTCTTTATTTCCCACCATAGCCCTGGGGTTGGCTGTGTCTCCTGCCTTCCACTGTGTGGACACCCAGGAGGCAGCCCTGCTGTCGGGCTTACCGGGATGCGCTTTGTCTCCCTCAGGCTCTGTCCCTCTAGGAGGACGTGAACAACGCGGCTGTCTTCCACCTGCTCGCTGGAGTGAAGCAGTGAGGAGCTGCTACTCACAGCTGCTGGGGTCCTGGATGCCACTGCCACAGAAGGTTCCAAGAACTGTGGGGGATGACAACATCAGCAAAGCCCAGCAACTGCACCCCACCCAGCCTGGCAGTTGGCTCTGTGGGCATTCTACAACATCCATCCAGAACCTGAGGTTCTTGTCCCCTTGGAGGATGTGGAGTGGCACCAGGAGTAAAGACTGAAGAAGGTGGCTGTTTTGGGAACAAGAGATCCAGCACCTGCTGGGTGGGGATGAAATCCCAGGGGATTAACCCCATGTTGCTGCTGAAATGTAGGTTCCTCCCACAAATGACAGGCAGGAGCTCATTCCTAAGCTGGTCCTGCCCGTAATGTTCAAGGCTCTGAACCCTGAAGGGCTCCTCCGTGTTCTGATCATTTTCACCCTGGGTTGGGACCAAGAATGGTGGGTTCAAAATGGAAATGGTGACAAACAGAAAAATGACTTGTGCCAATACACTAGAGTCAAAGCACAATGGGACAGTTCCCATCAGTACAAACACACACACACACACACACACACACACACACACACACACACACAGAGTCAGAATAGGAGTCCTGGGCCATTCATCAGGGATCAGACTAGAGGGCCTGCTGGGCTCACCTGCCCTGTGCTACTCACTGTTACTCTTGAGCTCCTCTGCGACAATCGCCAGAGGCTCTGGCGTCTAAGATGAAGCCTCACCCAGTGTATCCACAAAAGGGCTAGTTGGCCCCCCTGAGATTCCTGGGAGCCTGAGGCTCGGCATTGTCTGCAACCACAGGAGAACATCCTTCTCCCTCCAGTGGCTCCAACCAAGTGAGCTCGGATGGCTTGGTCAGTGAAGTGGGTGCCTGGATACCAGGGTTCCATGTTCTGTTTGATCCATTGTCAAGGCAATGATGTCATTTCCTGTGCCCATACCTGAGCCTCTTTTCACATAAGACCACTTTCAACAGCCCTATGGGCTGCCGATTTCTCCTCCATGCCTACCCATCTCAGGTGCGCAGGTGTTCACCAACAACTACCCAAACATCCCCACCAGCATCTGCCCTGCTTGGTGCCACTAGAGTTCCAGCTTGGAGCCTTCAAAAATGCATTCACAACCAGTCCTTCCCTCTCAGCAGCTTTTGGACCCTGGTCCCATCATTGTGCAACTCATGGTGTGCCCAGTCTTTTCTGGAAAGTAGGGTAGCATCTAATCTCTAGGGTTTATTGTGTCTATTGGCCCATAACACCCTCTGTTCTCTCTGAAACCAGAGATGGGACTCACAGGTGGCTAAAGCACAAATGTAGAGATGGGATAATCACAAGAAAGGGAGAGACAAAGAATGCACCCTAACTCAATCAGGCCTGTGTCCCACACAGGGACATGGCCAATGTCCGTCCCATCGTGGCTGCAGTTCCCTCTCTACACCATGGCAAGTTGGAGGGGACTGAGATGCAGAGGCTGCTCCCCTCTGCCATACAACTTCCCAAGGCTTCTCCTAAGATTTCAAAAGGGCCAAGTGTGTCTAGTGTTGGGGTCTCACAGAGACTCCGAGGTACCACAGCATCCTGCTGCCCAGAACCGGTTCACCCCTCACCTCAAGGGGGCTCAGCCTCTGGATTCATGGGAATTGAAGTGGGTACAGGTGATGGGATATCACCTCCAAGACTGAGTTATGCCAAGTCCATGACCCCTGTCTGCATCCCTGTCTCCAGCACCACTCCCCCCTCTCTCTTTCCTCCTCAGAGCAAACAAATCCATTTAGCAAGTGTGTCCTGTGATAAAGACATGACGGTCACCCATCCTCTCATTACAAAAACACTGAGGCTCAGCCAACATGGATCCTACAGGGAACACAGGCATAAACTCAGACTCCGATCCTCCCAGCCGAGCCTCAGTGGAGCCTGGACTCCCAGCCTCCTGAGTCAAGGAAACAGAGGTTCCTAGCCGAGCCACCTTGGATGCAGCCGCACACAAACTGAACTCATCAATGCTCTCAGTTGTGAGTAAGAGGGGAAGTGGTGTTTCACAACCCTGGACATCAAGTGCAGTCTCCAGGCTTTGGGGTGTGCCCTGGCCTCTGTCTATCTGCCCAGGCTCTCCAACCCACACTGGCCTCTTACCCAACCTCCTCCTAGGGCCAATCTCAATCCTGCCTCTCAATTTCTGCTGCCTTCCCCAACACACTGCTCCCCAAAATGAGCAGGGCTGGCTCTCGGTTATCATGCTGGTGCCAGCAGCAATGCCACCCCACTGACATAATTCTGAGTCCCAACCTAGGCACTCCAGCTGTCTTTGCCACACCTGGCCTGTTTGGGCTCTGGCTCTTGCTCTTTTCTTTCATGTGCATGTGTTTTGAGGTTTTGAGTTTCTCCCACTGCAGAACTGCAGCTGTGGCAGGGTAGAGCTCATGAGGGTGACATTCTGAGCCACATCCAATCCCATCAGGACTGTTCACTGGGGTGACTGCTGGAACACAGTGATGAGTGAACACATGGGAGGTGGTTGGACCCACCTTGCCTCTGGGTGGCTTCCTTTCAGGACAGGAATGTAGGCATGGGAGCCCCTGGCGTGGGATGCTTTGCACAAGGCGTGACCATGGGCTCTCTTTCCTGGCAAAAATGGCTCCACTCAGCATGGAGAGCACTGTCATTCCTGGTGGCTAACAACAGCCCTGGACCCCAGAAAGGAACCCACACTCAAGATTAACGTCTGAGTGTGCGTGTCCTCGAGGAAATGAGGTCTCCTGATCCCAGGTGCAAAGGGGTAAGTCCTCTAACTCCAGGGGCCATGAAGGGACATCTGAGTTTCCCTTGTCCTTCTTTGCCTCTCTAACTAACCACAGTTAGGACCCTGGCCTCATTCCCCAGTGAGGATCATTAGGCTCCATAAAGGACAGTCTCTAAGATGCTCAGTGGACCAACACCCTCTGCACAACCCATAACCCTATTCACCCAAGAGGCAAGAGGATTTCTATTCAGGAAAACCAGGAAAGGGAGAGCCTTTCTCAAGGACACAAGGACATTAGTGAGTGAGGGAGTGATTAATGGATGGAGAACTATTTCCAACACCAACTTCCAGGAGCATATATGGCCCCCTGGAGAATTCTGCAGTGTGTTGGTGATTAAGGAGAACGTGTGAATTCAGGGGTTACTAGTTCCTCTCAGCCATAAGGAGGGAAACTGCCATAAAGGAACTAGGACAAGGGTGCGAGGAATGCTCACTGGTGGGAGATCGGAAGGAAGGAAAGTGTACTCATTAGAAAAGTGTCGCCTGAAAATTCTTAGCCAGCCAAAAGTCGTGCGAACTTGTGTGGGAAAAGAGTCTTTGCACAGTGATGAAGCTAAGAGCTCACATGATGGAACACAGCATCAACTGGGACCAAATCCAATATCTGATATTCTTGTAGGAAGAGGAGAGTCTGGACCCAGATACCAGGGAGACTGGGGGATACCGGATATGTGAGGTTGGAGCCAGGGCGGGATGCCCATATGGGAACCACAGATCGTGGGCAGCAATAGGAGAGTGGGCAAGGGCTGGGAGAGTTGGGGAGACAGTCCCCTTGAAACCTGGGAGGGGTTATGGCACTGGGACAGCCCAACACCTACTGTGTTGAGCCTCTGGAGCTCAACGGAAGACACTTCCTCTGTTGTCGGCCACCCAGTTAACAGAGTTTGGTTGCAGCAGCCTAGGACCCAGCTGAAGGTCTGAGCATGTTGGCCATGCAGGTTGGATCTGGACCACAGACACCCTCATCAGAGATTGTAGGGTCTCAGCCCTGAGGCAAGACAGGCACTAAGTCAGGCCAGGTGGGGAAACGGATAGGCACACACTCTGGGGGCTGGTGCCTGTGTTACTGGGAGCACTTCTGATCGCAATTCCCTGATCTGCTGCCAACACAGGCTACAGAGGAGCGTACAGAAACACAGACCACGGATCTGCCCCACTCAGTGGGCCCAGGCCAACACCACACCCAGCAGCCTCGTGCCATACCCAATGAGTCTCGAAGCGGCCCCCTCTTCCCATCCTGAGAGCTCTTCCCTTCCTCATGTGCCAATAGCTCCCTACTGTCACTGGCAATATCTACTCTGTGAGATGTCAACATCCGTGGGTACTGTTCTCTCATCCCAGGACAGTGTGGTCCCACACACCCTGGTGAAATGGGCCACCTGGAGGCTGGACCTGCAGGTTGTTGAGGCTGAATGGCAGCGGTGGTCCTCTGGCACTTAATATTATTTAAGTTAAAAAAAAAAAAAAACAAAAACAAAAAACGGGTCTTGGTGCTCAAAAATGTTTGATTTGCATATTCTCATCCCCTAACCCCAATATTTTCATTATTTCCTCACATATGAAATCTTACTAGCATAAAGGTAATTTCGTATTAAACAAAGTGGATTGAAATAACATTGGTAAAAATAATCAATCACCATACTTTCAATTTTTGTTCTGCTTTCCTATTAGAAACCACTTGGATACAAGAGAACAGAGGACAGACTCATGGAAATGCTTGAAATGACAAGAAGCTCCCACTCAAGCTCAGCATTCAGTCCTGGACAGGGTAAGACCAGGCCACTTTGACATCTGTGCCAAAGAGTCTACCAGACAGAATCCTCTGACTGATCCCTGACTGAGCCATAGGAACTGGCTAGAAAAGCCTTCACATCCTCAATACATTCTTCACGTCAGAATACTTGACAACCATTGATATCCATCTCTCGTTAACTTGCTCCCCAGCCAACCATTCTTCAACAAATTCAAAGGAGTAACTCATGCAAGCACACAGAAAGGGGTGTTCACTACACACATCCATGTGCGAAAAAGAAAACTGGTATTTCTTGTTTGGGCTATTTCAAATGAAATCCCTTCTGCATGACCTCCACAAACCAAAGGAAAATATTTGTGAAATTCCCACGTAGAAGACAAGATACACTTGCCAAGGAGGCAGTGGCAAGAATTTTGACACTCCAAATGTAGAGTGTGTGTTTAGGAAGCAGTCACAGTTTCCATGAGAGAGTCCCATGAAATCAATTAGGAAGATCCATGCTCTAGCCCTACCATGCAAGTGATGTGACTTGAAAGAGTCACTTAGTCTTAGTAACCATCATCACTAACAAGTAAGTCAATGAATAAAGGTCCTCAGGTGCCAAGCTACAAAATGTGGGATGAGCATGGATGAGGATGGGTGGGAGAAGTCTCCAACTCTAACACAATTAGGGAAGGATGTGCTGACCTCAAGTGGCTGGGGGGGCTGGGATCCTGCCACAGAGGGGGATTCCAAACCTCACATCCCCTGACCCAGGCCAGAAGACCAGGTAGAGTCCAAGGACCCTGGGGTGGCCCAATGGCAATAAAGGTCAAAAGGAACTAGGGATCTGCCTGGTCCCTCAATCCCCTACTCTGAGCAGGGCTGCATGACGAGGCCAGAGGCCATCCACAGCAATCTGCCTTTACAGGAAAACAGGGACTGCAGGCTGCCTCTGGCTCACTGAATCAGGGTGGTGTTTTCATAAAGCAAGACCACTTCCTAACATTTGACCAGCAGCTCATGTGTTGACAGCACAATGACTGACTTGACTCAGGCCCTGATGAATGAAATAGAAAATTCATAGCAAACCCATCTTTAGCTCTTCCACATCATCAGGGGCTCTGATTCAATTCCGTCCAGAAAGGTGTCTGAAATGATTTCTAAACATGCTGGGGACTCACCTCTGTGTGGAACTTTTCAGGAAAAAGGGGATCAAATCTCATGAAGCAACTCTTCTCTCTTCTAGCCCATGGGCAATGCAAGGAACCTGCATGATACCAGAGGCTCACTTCTCTCTTCTCGTGTCTTCTGGAAAGGATTCGTTAATGCTTCCTGCAAGGTGAAGCAGAAGCCTGCATCCCCAGCTGCACAGAAGTGTTTTAGGGCAGTGTCTCCCTTAAAACCCAAAAATAAAAAAAACAGGTCATTCAACAGGCACATGGATTCGAGTACATGTTCAATGATCCCTCCTCCCTGGAGCCTTCCACATGCCCATCTTCCACATTCACAGAGCAATGCTTGGCCATTCTCAAGACCAGGAGACCATGATGCTCATCACCAGGAAGTCAATAAGGAACATGAAGAGAGCAGCATGGATTGCAGAAGGTGGCACATCAAGGATCTTCAGCTCTGCTGCTAGAACACAAGAGCTTAACTTCAGTATTGACTTTTTGCCAACTACCAAGTACGATAGCAGTGTCAAGCCCAATATGCAGATATGCAAGTAGTAGGTGACACCCCGCATCCATTCACAAAAGTGGGCAACATCTGCATCAGAACAAGGAAGTATCTTACCCTTACTCATAAAAATCATCAGAAACAAAATAAAATGGATGCAAGACTTCTCATTTCACTATTAGGTAGCTGTTGGAATTCCCTATTAAATAATACCTCCTCCAAAATAAAAAGTATCTCAGACATGTGTCAACTATTCAATGGATGACATTTTAAAAACTATGGACTTTACTTAATATTTATGTATGCTATATCCCTGCCTAAGGCTCTATGAGAAAGGAGCACATAGAATTGGATCTTTGAAAATCTCACATTTGCTGATAAATATTACTGCTGATCTCAGGCATGGCGAAGTGAAAAGTGGGACTTTGGATATTCCAAGAATGCTATGTTGTGGGATTGGTGTCCCTGATTCATACATAGCATATGGTTTCCATGAAATCCAGTGAGGGAGCAGGAGTAACGAAGCTGATTGCACAGATGACCTCAGGGAATACTGACAGATAGGCCAAATGAAAAATATGCTCCAGCTAACCATTGGTATTTGGGCTTCTGATCCCAGACCTGTTTTAAAAAAGGTGCAGACAGGCAGTGTTCATTAAAAACTGTCTACCATGTAAAAGTGGGTAATTTAAATGGCATCTAGTTACACATCTGATAGAATGGTCTGGCAACATATGAATTTCATTCTAACAACAACAACAACAACAAAACATAGAAAATGAGACATAAAGATAAAACCTTGTCTTCACCAGGATGCCTAAAAATAGGTTTCATTTGGCTCATGCAAATAAATATCTTTCAATAGAATTTCTGATTTCTGAATGAATCCATTCAACTTCATACTGCACAGATCACAAGGTTTTCTTTACAGAATATTCTCTTCTTCTTCTTAAAGCCTCACATAGAAAATGTCTCACAGGACATAGGAGGGGAATGACCCAAAGGATGAGAGAATAGCTGGAACCGTTCTCAAATGTGCCCATGTAGCCTAAAGTTTGAAGGCATCTAATTGTACTCTAAAACAATTATGAACCTATTCGATCCATTATTAATAAATATCACCACTTTACCACTTGAACCAAATCACAGAAAATTGGAAACAGATGATCATTGGCTTTGATACCTTTACTTCTGTTTCATTACTCAGAGTCGATCAACTCTATACTTCAAGTGACACAGATTTATTACAGAATGCCTAAGATCCTAAGGATCTATTTTAGCTCAGCCCATGGTATTGCTTCATTATTTTATTATTTTGTAAGTAATAAAATATAACTTCATGTTGGATGATATATTCAAGCCATGAATATATCATCCAACATTGTTCTTCCCAAAATATTAGCCCAATTTCTGCGCGTGCTCACTTACTGTTCAGGAATTTTACTAATTGTTTGAAGGTTCTAGAGGACCTGTTAGACTCCTAATGGACAAACCATACAACATACTCCAGAGAACGGACGAGTGCCATAAGAAGAAAATAAGGTCAGCCTACAGCAATGGGCAGCTGCCTGCCCTCGGCTGGGAGGAGCCCTGGCCATGGCACCAGGGCTGCTGGGCAGCAGAAGCCTCCACAGCCCTGCAGGGAGCCTGGAGCACAGCTCTGCCTAACCATGCTCAGCCCTGGACAGATGCACATGAGTTCCCATCACAGGCTCGAGTGTGACAGTCCCAGGTGCATGCCTGTCATGCCAGCCACCAGGGAGGCTGAGGCAAGAGGAACGTTTGAGGTCAGCCTTGGCAACTTAGACCCCGAGGCAAAGGGGAAATACTTTTACAGGGGTCTCTGAGGGTTTAGCTCAGGTAGGTCACTTGCCTCACAGGCTCAAGGCCCTGGGTTCAATCCCCAGAACCCACGTACACACAAAAAGTGAACTTGGAATATTGTTTAAAATGATGGGTCAGGAACACACAAGGACTTCAATATGACCTCTCAGAGGAGCTCAATTTGAGATCAGACTGAACAAAAGACCACCTGGACCATTGACTCAGTGTCTGAAACCCTCTGTGAGCATGGGAAGCACTGCTGGCAAGACACCAGAGGGCCAAAGCACTTGTGCCCCCTGCAGGGGCGTCTCTTGTCTACCGCCAAAGACTGTTCCCCTCCTGGGGCAGCTGAGAGCAAGCTGGGCCTTGGAGCAAGGACTAGTGCTTTAGATATAGACTATGCAAGCAAGGGGCAATGTCTTTAATAAAACTAAAATTAAAAAGTCACATTGAAAAAATTTTAAAAAGAAGAAAATAAGGTCAAGTAGAGGAAGCCCATTTTCACAGGAAAAAATCCCCCAGTGAAAAGCATCAGAATAGATACCAAGAAAAATACCAACAAAAACAGTGTGCTCCCACTATGTATCTACTCAACATGCAAAAGTTAGAAAGCTAGATAATACAATACTGGCCACAGGTAGAGCTATGCAGAAGAGCCACCTGGCAGTGCTTAGTCAAAGAAGTAAACATGCACACTTTGACCTAGAAATTCCACCTGTGTGTAAACCAGGCGGTGCTTAAGCAGTTTCACAAGGGGACATGCACAGGGAAATTTATCCTCAGGTTCTTATAGAGTTGTCTGTGCTTACAGGGAGTTGATGGTTGTCAAGATGCCCACAGCTGCGAAAGTCAAAAGCTAAAAAAATAATAGATGCCAACCTGGATATATTAATAATCCCGTATCTATGATGACCTTCATAAGGTAGCTTCCCAACTTCTGTGTGGAAGTGTGTTTCTCCTTGGCCCTTACACTGTTGTGGAGACCACTAGGAGTTCAGCTTTGTGCAGGATCATCTGACCTGGACTTTTGGCAAGACCTGTACAGCCCTCACACATGCTCAGATGCTACAGGACTTTTCAGACCAGTCCAGACAACAGTAGGCATCCATTCATTGTCTGCACTCTACAGATTCCTAGATGCACGACATTCATTACCATCAAATGCAGAATTTTCATCAAAAACTAATATATATATCATTCCAATCTGAATCAAGAAAATCGGAAATATCCCCAAATCCAAAGAGTGGATCCCCATTGTGATGCTACAAGTTGAAAATTCCACAGCTGACCTCATGGGATGGTTCACAGTCAAAAGACAGCTGCATGAAAAATATTACATGACCTTCCTGCTATGTGAAAAGTGGCATGTGAAGTACACATGCATGTCTTCCTCAGACATGGGTTCATTTGCAAGACACCTTGTGCAATTGAAAATACTCCAAAAGGGGAGAAATCAGAACCATGTCTCCAAAGTATTTCAGCAGAGACCAACTCCATCTGTCTATCTATCTCTCAGTGAGTGTGTGTGCTCTTGTGTGTGTTTGTGTGTCTTTGTTTGTGTTTGTACCATCATAGCTGATACTTCATTGCCCCCATTGGAAAACTGACTCAGATAATGCCATCTGCCAAACTCCTAAAAACCAAAGTTCTTGCTGATAGAATGAAACATTCCTTCCTGTTGGTTTGGATGTGTCCTTTAGGAATCACTGCTACATTTAGTATACTCAAATCATCACAGTAGATCAGGTAACAAAAACATATATATTTTAAAATAATAATATATTAATGGAAACAACAAATACAGGATAGAGTAACAACTGTGTTACTAAACAAGGTCAAGGACAATGGCAAACTATAGATTCAAACTTTGAAGAAAATAGTAATCAATGTAAATATTCCTGGTCTGCCTCAGCCCCGCCCAGGCACACAGCCCATAATGGTTTTGCAAGCATCCTCAGGAGGGCTGGAGCCTTCTTTCCAGGACGAGAGGAAGGTTGAGGCTGGATCCACCCATCATTCTTTTGGGAGAGGCTCCTTTTCCTCAGCACAAAGTTGGATTTTTTGTGAGGATTCTTGGCATAAAATACGTTGGCCTCTGCTGGAATCCTCAGCTCTGGGGAGAGAGGGGTGTACAAAAAGAAGGTGGCACTCAGGAGGTGCTCCCTAGGACACGCCAACATCTGAGAGCCTGTGCCAGAAAAGGCCAGAGCCACACACCTGAGAGCTCTCCAATTCAGCACCAATACCAACAAAGACAGCCTCCACAGTCCTCCCTGAGGAAGAACTAGGCAGAGCACTTCAACAGACCTAATGTCTGTTCCTACCGAAGGCTTTGGACTCCAGAATATCTCAGGTCCTCTTGCATCTGCCAAAGCACACCACTAGGGTTTGCATCTGAAATCTCCCACAAAAGGCTCCTGTGCCGAAGATTCAGTCCCCACATGAGCCATCTTCATAGGTGGGTTTGGAGGGAAGCACTGGATGGTGAGTGCTCTGATGTCAACATGAAATTCTCATTCAAGATGAATACACTACTGGGGGGTGGGAGGGACTGGAAGAAAGGTTGAGCATGGTTGGAGTAAGACCTAAACAGGGTTGTGCCCTGGGCAACAGTACCTTGTTCCTGTTGGCTCCACTGAATCCTCATTCTCCAAGGAGAGGTCCTCCCTCTCCATCTTTCTCTCTCTCCCTCTCTGCCAGCCTCGTTCTCTCTCTCCCAGTCTATGCCTTTGTGGCAAGGGCTGAGGAGCTCTCCACTGCCACACACTAGAGCTTTATGGACAGCCTCAGTGCACAACCAAAGAGAAAGCTATGAAACCCAGAGAAAAAAGGCCTAGGATTCCTCCTCTGAGTTATTTTCCTCAAGTATGGCCACAGTGAGGACAGGCTGACCAGCACGGATACCACGTTAGAGCCATGCTTCTGCGTTGGTGGAGCCCGCCTCCATGTGAACCAGGCTTCTGAGAATGGAGGCCACATTCCAAATACTGCCCTACTGAGAACAATGGTTCCAAAGACCAGCAAAGGGACTGCTTCCCTCCAACATGGTGTATGGCCCAGTGGTGCCATGACCCCGAGTGGGGGAATACAACAGCCGCTTCTCCTTCCTCTGAACATGTGTTTCCTGTCGCCCTCCTCTAACCTAGAGCCTGTTCTCCATCCCTTCTGGGTTGGATGTGGAGATCTCTGCTATGAATTTCTTAGGCTACCAAGGCCCCAGACAGACTTCCTCTTCCATAGACTCTACTAACCTAACAGTAGGTTAAGATAGGAGACAAGTGATCCTAGAACTCATAGGGATGGTGGTCTTCAGGGTACATAGGCTGGGATAATGGCTGCTGTGGTGTTTGGCTCACAAAAACCAACCAACCAACCAACGAAAAAGCGCTGGCATTATTATCAGATGAGCTCTGTGGCTACGTGCTCAGGAAGCCCTCATCTGACTTTAGTTAGGGATCACAACCTGGCTATTGTGATCACTCCTTGCCTAGTGGACTCAGGTGCGTAAGACCATGGAATTTATGCAAAAACAGATGATTCAGGCTGTCTCCCAGGCTGTGTTTTCTTCCCAATTTCATCCTGTTACTGCTTGCTAGAATCCTGGCAATGCTCTGCCCAGGCAGTGGTTTTTTGGTCACACAGAAGGCTTTCAATAGTACTGCTTCAGTCCACAAAATGCCAGTTCCCTCTTTAGCCCATGCATTCCCATGTTCCTTTGAAACCACTCCTATCCCAGACCATGAAAACATACTGCTCCTGGAGAGAGGCTTTCCTCCTCACTCCTCAAAGATGTCAGCTTTGGATGCCTGTTCATGTCCAGGGGAGGGCACCTGGTGGGGAGCCGCAATATCCACCGGGGTATACCATTGGACCTCAAGACCTTCCACCAGCAGAAGTGCAGTTGGCTTTGTGCACGAACCCAACACACCTGTTGGAGTGTTCTTGGGGGTCAGAGACTAGTCTTTGTTGCTAAGAGTTGACCTGAGTCCACATCCTGACCCTTGCTCTCTGCTATCTGATTGTCTCACTTACTCTGACGGCGAGAGATGATTTGGCCCAGCTCATAATCCTCTGGATTCTCCTCAGTAAGGAAGTGTAGGTCGAGGGGCGCTGCGGACGACGACAGGAGCCCTATCGTGGCAGGTCACCTGGAGCAGCATGGGAGACAGGCCTTCAGGAAATGGGCCTTGAAGTGACTACTCAAGGACAGTGGGCAGGGGCATTCTGGAGGCACCTCCACTCTAAATACAAGGGCAACATCCATGACCCTACTACCCGAGGCTGACCTCCTGCTCATCGTGTGGGCTCTTCCCACAGGCTACTAGCCCAATCCTTGTACATAGGACTTCCTGGGCCTGCCATTGCTCTTTGTGGAGCTGCACTCCTCTCGGAGTGAAAGGACCCCACTACCTGCATACAGATGCAATCTCATCCCACAAGTTGGGAGGAATGGGACAATAGCCTCCAAGATCCCAGGTCTGCCCGAGGATGCAGGCGGCATTGGGAATGGCCTAGGCACAAAACCTAGAGGCTTTGGTCTGGATTGCCAGGGCCAAAAACAGACCCAGGAACATGACCACACACAGGAGAGCTGAAAGATAGCCACGAGAGCTCCTGGCCTCCAGAGGCTCAGTGCTGGCTGGGATGTAGGAGGGCACCTCATCCGGCAAGGGTGGTCATTGGGTTACCTGGACATTTAGTGTGCTTGCTCCACATCCATATCGACTCTGCAGAGAGACTCTCTCAGCTCCTTGTTCAAGGAACATGGAGAACCTCACACTGCTGTCCTCCTCCATAGACGTCAGCATCCCATACAAGGGAACCTGCAACCTAGTTCCTGTCCTATTCTCATCTGTCACCCATACCTGTCCCTGCCCTTCTGGACTGCATGCTGCCACCTGACACACAGACTCCCTCAGACATGGCAGTGGACAAGCTGCTGCACTCGCTCATCTCAGCTCCAGCCCTTCACACTGACCTCTCCCTTCTTGATTCCCATCTATCCTCCTGATCATCCAGAAGCTCCAAATTCAAGAGGGCATGAGTAGTCCATGGTATTGGACCAGTGTCTGCTCCCCACCCAGGTGTAAGCACCACGGGACACCCCTGCTCCCAGGCTTACCAGAACACTCTTGGCCATCTCTGGACTTTGTGTTTCTAAGTGGACACGAATTAAGCAGGTGTCTCCCACCTGCTTGTGGGAAAGCGGCCTGGAGGACTTGCAGGTTGATTCTGAGAACTGTGGGGGATGGAACATCAGCAAACCCAGAAACAGAAAGCCACCCCAGACTGTCAGTTGGCTCTATGGGCTTCCAGCAAATATGTCCAGGTGCTGAGGCTTCTTATTTCCTCAGGTCGGAGTGGAATGGCAGCACATGCACAGCTTGAATAAGGTAGGTGTTTACCTCCTTTCCCTTGACCTGGGGGCGTTTCCTCACCATGAAATATTGTATTCCCAGATTCATGGACAGACACACGAGTGAGTGGTCAGAGACCTTGATTTCTGCAGAGCGAAGTGGAGAGAATTGTTAGGTGGCACTCAAGGATTATACCACAAAACACCCACAACCCCTGAGAGTCTCCGCCAGGCCCATCACACTTTGGTATTTTGGGGCCAAGGCCCACTTTCTCTTGGCTGTCAGTTATCCTGAGCCCACTGTGGATCATGTCTCCCCACTGTCTGATTGTCCTACTTACTCTCATCCTCAGACATCATATACAGCAGCTCAAAGTTGTCCACATCCTCATGCTGCAACAAATTTTGGTCCAAGGCCCTGCGGATGAGGCTTGTCACCGTCTCCTGAAAGGTCACCTGGATCAGGGTGGGACAAATGTCATCAGAGAATGGCTTTTAGAAGAGCTACCCAGAAGACTGTGGTCAAACATTCAGGAGAAATCTCAGCTACATATACAAGGGCACAATCTTGTTATCCTGCTACCTGAGTGTGTCCTCCATATACCACCTGGGTTCTTGCAATGTGCTACTAGAACAATCCTGGTACAAATATCTGCCTGTACCTGCCATCTCCCCTCCCCCTGGGGAGCCACATTCCACTCATGTCAAAGGACCAAACTGCCTATGCACAGACACACTCTCATCTCACTGAGATGAGAGCAATGGGCCAGGGATCTGCGCACCAAGTGTGATCTGGGATGCAGGCTGCCTTTGTGGGTGGAAGAGGCAGATGCACTGAAAACTTGGGTCCTGACTGCCACGACACAAAACAGATACAAGAGTGTGCACTTGAGTGCTTCATGATAGCTTTGAGAGGCCCTGGCCTCTGGAAGCTCGGTGCGGGTCTGGTTGTCATGATGTACTTGACTCAGCACTGGCAGTCACTGAACATGTCTCCTCTGCAGCTGGACACCTGCAGCATTAGCGTGTCTACTGCACATCCATAGAAATTCTGCCAAGAACCCCTTTAGCTCCGTATTTACATACATGCAAAGCCTAACATTCCGAAGCTTTGGCATGACCCCCCAGGTGATCCCGACCCCAAATTCCTACACCTAGTCATGCTAAGGAGGTTCTCTTCCCTGCCACCAGGAACACATCCCCTCCTACACATGTGACAAGTCACTGCCACCTCCTCTGCTCCAACTTCACTCATTGAGAATACCAAGTTCTAGGCACTGCAGCCTGCACCCTGGACATATCTCTGCCTTCATCTGTCCACAGCACTTCCGTCTGCACTTCTGGCCTGCAAAACCCACAATACACAGGCCCACTCACCACTGAAGCTGGGCATGCTGATGCTCTCCCTCCTCAGGTCAAGCCCTTAAGACGGACCTCTCTCTTCTTTATTTCCTACCATAGCCCTGGGGTTGGCTGTGTCTCCTGCCTTCCACTGTGTGGACACCCAGGAGGCAGCCCTGCTGTCGGGCTTACCGGGATGCGCTTTGTCTCCCTCAGGCTCTGTCCCTCTAGGAGGACGTGAACAACGCGGCTGTCTTCCACCTGCTCGCTGGAGTGAAGCAGTGAGGAGCTGCTACTCACAGCTGCTGGGGTCCTGGATGCCACTGCCACAGAAGGTTCCAAGAACTGTGGGGGATGACAACATCAGCAAAGCCCAGCAACTGCACCCCACCCAGCCTGGCAGTTGGCTCTGTGGGCATTCTACAACATCCATCCAGAACCTGAGGTTCTTGTCCCCTTGGAGGATGTGGAGTGGCACCAGGAGTAAAGACTGAAGAAGGTGGCTGTTTTGGGAACAAGAGATCCAGCACCTGCTGGGTGGGGATGAAATCCCAGGAGATTAACCCCATGTTGCTGCTGAAATGTAGGTTCCTCCCACAAATGACAGGCAGGAGCTCATTCCTAAGCTGGTCCTGCCTGTAAGGTTCAAGGCTCTGAACCCTGAAGGGCTCCTCCGTGTTCTGATCATTTTCACCCTGGGTTGGGACCAAGAATGGTGGGTTCAAAATGGAAATGGTGACAAACAGAAAAATGACTTGTGCCAATACACTAGAGTCAAAGCACAATGGGACAGTTCCCATCAGTACAAACACACACACACACACACACACACACACACACACACACACACAGAGTCAGAATAGGAGTCCTGGGCCATTCATCAGGGATCAGACTAGAGGGCCTGCTGGGCTCACCTGCCCTGTGCTACTCACTGTTACTCTTGAGCTCCTCTGCGACAATCGCCAGAGGCTCTGGCGTCTAAGATGAAGCCTCACCCAGTGTATCCACAAAAGGGCTAGTTGGCCCCCCTGAGATTCCTGGGAGCCTGAGGCTCGGCATTGTCTGCAACCACAGGAGAACATCCTTCTCCCTCCAGTGGCTCCAACCAAGTGAGCTCGGATGGCTTGGTCAGTGAAGTGGGTGCCTGGATACCAGGGTTCCATGTTCTGTTTGATCCATTGTCAAGGCAATGATGTCATTTCCTGTGCCCATACCTGAGCCTCTTTTCACATAAGACCACTTTCAACAGCCCTATGGGCTGCCGATTTCTCCTCCATGCCTACCCATCTCAGGTGCGCAGGTGTTCACCAACAACTACCCAAACATCCCCACCAGCATCTGCCCTGCTTGGTGCCACTAGAGTTCCAGCTTGGAGCCTTCAAAAATGCATTCACAACCAGTCCTTCCCTCTCAGCAGCTTTTGGACCCTGGTCCCATCATTGTGCAACTCATGGTGTGCCCAGTCTTTTCTGGAAAGTAGGGTAGCATCTAATCTCTAGGGTTTATTGTGTCTATTGGCCCATAACACCCTCTGTTCTCTCTGAAACCAGAGATGGGACTCACAGGTGGCTAAAGCACAAATGTAGAGATGGGATAATCACAAGAAAGGGAGAGACAAAGAATGCACCCTAACTCAATCAGGCCTGTGTCCCACACAGGGACATGGCCAATGTCCGTCCCATCGTGGCTGCAGTTCCCTCTCTACACCATGGCAAGTTGGAGGGGACTGAGATGCAGAGGCTGCTCCCCTCTGCCATACAACTTCCCAAGGCTTCTCCTAAGATTTCAAAAGGGCCAAGTGTGTCTAGTGTTGGGGTCTCACAGAGACTCCGAGGTACCACAGCATCCTGCTGCCCAGAACCGGTTCACCCCTCACCTCAAGGGGGCTCAGCCTCTGGATTCATGGGAATTGAAGTGGGTACAGGTGATGGGATATCACCTCCAAGACTGAGTTATGCCAAGTCCATGACCCCTGTCTGCATCCCTGTCTCCAGCACCACTCCCCCCTCTCTCTTTCCTCCTCAGAGCAAACAAATCCATTTAGCAAGTGTGTCCTGTGATAAAGACATGACGGTCACCCATCCTCTCATTACAAAAACACTGAGGCTCAGCCAACATGGATCCTACAGGGAACACAGGCATAAACTCAGACTCCGATCCTCCCAGCCGAGCCTCAGTGGAGCCTGGACTCCCAGCCTCCTGAGTCAAGGAAACAGAGGTTCCTAGCCGAGCCACCTTGGATGCAGCCGCACACAAACTGAACTCATCAATGCTCTCAGTTGTGAGTAAGAGGGGAAGTGGTGTTTCACAACCCTGGACATCAAGGGCAGTCTCCAGGCTTTGGGGTGTGCCCTGGCCTCTGTCTATCTGCCCAGGCTCTCCAACCCACACTGGCCTCTTACCCAACCTCCTCCTAGGGCCAAACTCAATCCTGCCTCTCAATTTCTGCTGCCTTCCCCAACACACTGCTCCCCAAAATGAGCAGGGCTGGCTCTCGGTTATCATGCTGGTGCCAGCAGCAATGCCACCCCACTGACATAATTCTGAGTCCTAACCTAGGCACTCCAGCTGTCTTTGCCACACCTGGCCTGTTTGGGCTCTGGCTCTTGCTCTTTTCTTTCATGTGCATGTGTTTTGAGGTTTTGAGTTTCTCCCACTGCAGAACTGCAGCTGTGGCAGGGTAGAGCTCATGAGGGTGACATTCTGAGCCACATCCAATCCCATCAGGACTGTTCACTGGGGTGACTGCTGGAACACAGTGATGAGTGAACACATGGGAGGTGGTTGGACCCACCTTGCCTCTGAGTGGCTTCCTTTCAGGACAGGAATGTAGGCATGGGAGCCCCTGGCGTGGGATGCTTTGCACAAGGCGTGACCATGGGCTCTATTTCCTGGCAAAAATGGCCTCCGCCATCCGGGCTCCCTCGGAAGGCATAGCGCTCACTCTGGGAGCAGCTACTTCTCCCTCCGGGTCCCTAAACACGCGGCCACAGATAACCGGCTCCACAGGTGGCAACTCGGCGGGTGCAGAGGTCAGGTCCCGGAACCAGCAATCGCTTTTGCAAGCGGCGTTTACCCTGAGCGGCTTGGGCCGCACTGGCCGAACCCGCGGTCGGCCTCCGCCATCCGGGCTCTCCCGGAAGGTATAGCACTCACTCTGGGAGCAGCTGCTTCTCCCTCCGGGTCCCTAACCACGCGGCCACAGATAACCGGCTCCTCAGGTGGCACCTCGGTGGGTGCTGAAGTCAAGTCCCGGAGCCACCAATCGCTTTGGCAAGCGGCGGTTACCCTGAGCGGCTTGGGCCGCCCCGCCCGAACCCGCAGTCAGCCGCCGCCATCCGGACTCCCTCGGAAGGCATAGCGCTCACTCTGGGAGCAGCTACTTCTCCCTCCGGGTCCCCAACCACGCGGCCACAGATAACCGGCTCCACAGGTGGCAACTCGGCGGGTGCAGAGGTCAGGTCCCGGAACCAGCAATCGCTTTTGCAAGCGGCGGTTACCCTGAGCGGCTTGGGCCGCCCCGCCCGAACCCGCGGTCGGCCTCCGCCATCCGGGCTCCCTCGGAAGGCATAGCGCTCACTCTGGGAGCAGCTACTTCTCCCTCCGGGTCCCTAACCACGCGGCCACTGATAACCGGCTCCACAGGTGGCAACTCGGCGGGTGCAGAGGTCAGGTCCCGGAACCAGCAATCGCTTTTGCAAGCGGCGGTTACCCTGAGCGGCTTGGGCCGCCCCGCCCGAACCCGCAGTCGGCTGCCGCCATCCGGGCTCCCTCGGAAGGCATAGCGCTCACTCTGGGAGCAGCTACTTCTCCCTCCGGGTCCCTAACCACGCGGCCACAGATAACCGGCTCCACAGGTGGCAACTCGGCGGGTGCAGAGGTCAGGTCCCGGAACCAGCAATCGCTTTTGCAAGCGGCGGTTACCCTGAGCGGCTTGGGCCGCCCCGCCCGAACCCGCGGTCGGCCTCCGCCATCCGGGCTCCCTCGGAAGGCATAGCGCTCACTCTGGGAGCAGCTACTTCTCCCTCCGGGTCCCTAAACACGCGGCCACAGATAACCGGCTCCTCAGGTGGCACCACGGCGGGTGCTGAAGTCAAGTCCCGGAGCCACCAATCGCTTTTGCAAGCGGCGGTTACCCTGAGCAGCTTGGGCCGCCCCGCCTGAACCCGCAGTCGGCCTCCGCCATCCGGGCTCCCCCGGAAGGCACAGTGCTCACTCTGGGAGCAGCTGCTTCTCCCTCCGGGTCCCTAACCACGTGGCCACAGATAACCGGCTCCACAGGTGGCAAAGCGGCGGGTGCAGAGGTCAGGTCCCGGAGCCAGCAATCGCTTTTGTAAGCGGCGGTTACCCTGAGTGGCTTGGGCCGCCCCGCACGAACCCGCAGTGGGCCTCTGCCATCCGGGCTCCCCCGGAGGGCATAGTGCTCGCTCTGGGAGCAGCTGTTTCTCCATCCCGGTCCCTAACCACGCGGCCACAGATAACCGGCTCCACAGGTGGCACCGCGGCGGGTACAGAAGTCAAGTCCCGGAGCCAGCAATCGCTTTTGCAAACCGCGGCTACCCTGAGCAGCTTGGGCCGCCCCGCCCGAACCCGCAGTGGGCTTCCGCCACCCGGGCTCCCCCGGAAGGCACAGCGCTCACTCTGGGAGCAGCTGCTTCTCCCTCCGGGTCCCTAACCACGCGGCCACAGATAACCGGCTCCACAGGTGGCAACGCGGCGGGTGCAGAGGTCAGGTCCCGGACACCAGCAACCGCTTTTGCAAGCTGCGGTCACCCTGAGCGGCTTGGGCCGCCCCGCCAGAACCCATAGTCGGCCGCCGCCAATTTCCAGCGAAATCGAGGGGCTCCAGACAGATTTCCATCGTGCAAAGTTTGACTGCGGGAGCTCCTTTTCTCCGCACGGAGGGGTGCATAGCCTGATAGGCAATCGCCCTGCGGCTGGAGTCGGTGGCGCGCACTGGGGAGCAGCAAGGTGCCGGAGCGGGGGGAGCAAAGATACCTGCGGCCCACTGGAAAGAAAGGCCAGGGGGTAAATTTCAAAAACACAACAGTTGCACCAAGCAGAAAGAAACTCGAGCAGTATGAAAAGACAAGGAAAGAAAGGACTACAAGCTATGCAGGTCAACTCAACATTAGAAGAGGTAATAGCTGCAACTGATGGAATGTCAGATAAAGAGTTCAAGATATACATGCTTCAGATTATCTGGAGTCTCAAGGAAGACATGAGACAGCAAAATCAGACAATGAAAGATCACATTGACAAACAAATCCAGGAAGTAAAAGATCAATTTCACAGGGAGATAGACGTAATAAAAAACAAACAAATAGAAATCCTAGAAATGCAGGAAACAATAAACCAACTTAAAAACTCAATTGAGAATACTACCAGCAGAGTAGATCACTTAGAAGAGAGAACATCAGACAATGAAGACAAAGTATTTCAACTGGAAAAGATCATAGACAGCTCAGCAAGTCTACTAAGAAGCCATGAGCAGAACATCCAAGAAATATGGGACAATATCAAAAGACCAAATTTAAGAGTCATTGGGATACAAGAAGGCACAGAACTCCAAACCAAAGGAATAAACAGTTTATTCAGTGAAATAATACGAGAAAACTTCCCAGACCTGAAGAATGAGGCAGAATCCCAAATCCTAGAAGCCTACAGGACGCCGAATATGCAAAATCATAAGAGATCCACACCTAGACACATTATAATGAAGATGTCCAACATACAGAATAAGGAGAGAATTTTAAAAGCTGCAAGAGAAAGAAAGCAGATTACATTTAGGGGTAAACCAATCAGGATAACAGCTGATCTCTCGACACAGACTCTGAAAGCTAGAAGATCCTGGAATAACATATTTCAAACACTGAAAGAAAATGGGTTCCAACCAAGAATCGTGTATCCAGCGAAATTAAGCTTCAGGATAGAAGATGAAATTAAAACCTTCCACGATAAACAAAAATTAAAAGAATTCGCAGCTAGAAAACCATCTCTTCAAAAAATCCTTGGCAAAACATTACAGGAAGAGGAAATGGAAAACAACATTGAAAACCAACAATGGGAGGTAGGACAGTAAAGGGGGAAAGTAGTCAAAGAGGATAACAAATCAGGTTTAGTAACATCAATAAATAAATATGGTTAGAAGAACAAACCATATCTCAATAATAACCCTAAATGTTAATGGCTTAAACTCACCAATCAAGAGACACAGGCTAGCAGAATGGATCACAAAACAAGACCCAACAATATGCTGCCTACAGGAGACGCATCTGATAGGAAAAGATATTCATAGACTGAAGGTGAAAGGTTGGGAAAAATCATACCACTCATATGGACTGCGGAAACAAGCAGGAGTGGCCATACTCATATCTAATAAAATAGATTTCAAACCAAAGTTAATCAAAAGGGATAAAGAAGGACACGTCATACTGCTCAAGGGAACCATACACCAACAAGACATAACAATCATAAATATATATGCCCCAAATAATGGCGCAGCTGTGTTCATCAAGCAAACTCTTCTCAAGTTTAAGAGTCTAATAGACCACCATACAATAATCATGGGAGACTTCAACACACCTCTCTCACCACTGGACAGATCTTCCAAACAAAAGTTAAATAAGGAAACTATAGAACTCAATAACACAATTAACAATCTAGACTTAATTGACATATATAGACTATACCACCCAACATCAAGTAGTTACACTTTTTTCTCAGCAGCACATGGAACCTTCTCAAAAATAGACCATATATTATGTCACAGGGCAACTCTTAGACAATATAAAGGGGTAGAGATATCACCATGCATCTTATCTGATCACAATGGAATGAAACTGAAATTCAATGATAAAAGTAGGAAGGAAAAACCAAGCATCACTTGGAGAATGAACAATAGGTTGCTGAATGATCAATGGGTTTTAGAAGACATCAAGGAGGAAATTAAAAACTTCCTAGAGTTAAATGAAAACACAGACACAACATATCGGAACCTATGGGACACATTGAAAGCAGTTCTAAGAGGAAAATTCATTGCTTGGAGTTCATTCCTCAAAAAAAGAAAAAACCAACAAATAAATGATCTCATACTTCATCTCAAAATCCTAGAAAAAGAAGAGCAAAACAACAGCAAAAGAAGTAGAAGGCAAGAAATTATTAAAATCAGAGCTGAAATTAATGAAATTGAAACAAAAGAAACAATTGAAAAAATCGACAAAACTAAAAGTTGGTTCTTTGAAAAAATAAATAAAATTGACAGACCCTTGGCCATGCTAACAAAGAGAAGAAGAGAGAGTACCCAAATTACTAGCATACGGGATGAAAAAGGCAATATCACAACAGACACTTCAGAAATACAGAAGATAATCAGAAATTATTTTGAATCCTTATACTCCAATAAAATAGAAGATACTGAAGGCATAGATAAATTCCTTAAGTCTTATGATCTGCCCAGATTGAGTCAGGAGGATATAGACAACCTAAACAGACCAATAACAATAGAGGAAATAGAAGAAACCATCAAAAGATTGCCAACTAAGAAAAGCCCAGGACCGGACGGGTATACAGCAGAGTTTTACAAAACCTTTAAAGAGGAACTAACACCAATACTTTTCAAGCTATTTCAGGAAATAGAAAAAGAGGGAGAACTTCCAAATTCATTCTACGAGGCTAACATCACCCTGATTCCGAAACCAGACAAAGACACCTCAAAGAAAGAAAACTACAGACCAATATCTCTAATGAACCTTGATGCAAAAATTCTCAATAAAATTCTGGCGAATCGGATTCAAATACATATCAAAAAAATTATACACCATGATCAAGTAGGATTCATCCCTGGTATGCAAGGTTGGTTCAATATACGGAAATCAATAAATGTTATCCACCACATCAATAGACTTAAAAATAAGAACCATATGATCATCTCGATAGATGCAGAAAAAGCATTCGACAAAGTACAGCATCCCTTTATGTTCAAAACTCTAGAAAAATTAGGGATAACTGGATCATACCTCAACATTGTAAAAGCAATCTATGATAAGCCACAGGCCAGCATCATTCTGAATGGAGAAAAATTGAAGGCATTCCCCCTAAGATCTGGTACAAGACAGGGATGCCCTCTCTCACCACTTCTGTTCAACATAGTCCTCGAAACACTGGCCAGAGCAATTAGACAGTCAAAAGAAATTAAAGGCATAAAAATAGGAAAAGAAGAACTTAAATTATCACTATTTGCAGATGATATGATTCTATACCTAGCAGACCCAAAAGGGTCTACAAAGAAGCTATTAGAGCTAATAAATGAATTCAGCAAAGTGGCAGGATATAAGATCAACACACATAAATCTAAGGCATTCCTGTATATCAGCGACAAATCCTCTGAAACGGAAATGAGGACAACTACTCCATTCACAATATCCCCCAAAAAAATAAAATACTTGGGAATCAACCTAACAAAAGAGGTGAAAGACTTATACAATGAAAATTACAGAACCCTAAAGAAAGACATAGAAGAAGACCTTAGAAGATGGAAAAATATACCCTGCTCATGGATAGGCAGAACTAACATCATCAAAATGGCGATATTACCAAAAGTCCTATATAAGTTCAATGCAATGCCAATCAAAATCCCAACAGCATATCTTGTAGAAATTGATAAAAGAATCATGAAATTCATATGGAATAATAAAAGACCCAGAATAGCAAAAACAATACTAAGCAGGAAGTGTGAATCAGGTGGTATAGCGATACCAGACTTCAAACTATACTACAGAGCAATAGTAACAAAAACAGCATGGTACTGGTACCAAAACAGGAGGGTGGACCAATGGTACAGAATAGAGGACACAGTAACCAATCCACAAAACTACAACTATCTTATTTTTGATAAAGGGGCTAAAAGCATGCAATGGAGGAAGGATAGCATCTTCAACAAATGGTGCTGGGAAAACTGGAAATCCATTTGCACCAAAATGAATCTGAATCCATATCTCTCGCCGTGCACAAAAGTTAACTCAAAATGGATCAAGGAGCTTGATATTAAATCAGAGACATGGCATCTGATAGAAGAAAAAGTTGGTTATGATCTACACGCTGTGGGATCGGGCTCCAAATTCCTCAATAGGACACCCATAGCGCTAGAGTTAACAAATAGAATCAACAAATGGGACTTACTCAAACTAAAAAGTTTTTTCTCAGCAAAAGAAACAATAAGAGAGATAAACAGGGAGCCTACTTCTTGGGAACAAATCTTTACTCCACACACTTCAGATAGAGCCCTAATAACCAGAATATACAAAGAACTCAAAAAATTAGACAATAAGATAACAAATAACCCAATCAATAAATGGGCCAAGGACCTGAACAGACACTTCTCAGAGGAGGACATACAATCAATCAACAAGTACATGAAAAAATGCTCACCATCGCTAGCAGTCAGAGAAATGCAAATCAAAACTACCCTAAGATACCATCTCACTCCAGTAAGACTGGCAGCCATTAGGAAGTCAAACAACAATAAGTGCTGGAGAGGATGCGGGGAAAAGGGCACTCTTGTTCATTGCTGGTGGGACTGCAAATTGGTGCAGCCAATTTGGAAAGCAGTATGGAGATTTCTTGGAAAGCTGGGAATGGAACCACCATTCGATCCAGCTATTCCCCTTCTCGGTCTATTCCCTAAAGCCCTAACAAGAGCATGCTACAGGGACACTGCTACATCGATGTTCATAGCAGCTCAATTCACGATAGCAAGACTGTGGAACCAGCCTAGATGCCCTTCAATAGATGAATGGATAAAAAAAATGTGGCATTTATATACTATGGAGTATTACTCTGCATTAAAAAATGACAAAATCATAGAATTTGGAGGGAAATGGATGGCATTAGAGCAGATTATGCTAAGTGAAGCTAGTCAATCTTTAAAAAACAAATACCAAATGACTCCTTTGATATAAGGGGAGTAAACAAGGACAGGGTAGGGACGAAGAGCTTGAGAAGAAGATCTACATTAAACAGGGATGAGAGGTGGGAGGGAAAGGGAGTGAGAAGGGAAAGTGCATGGAAATGGAAGGCGATCCTCAGGGTTATACAAAATGTCATATAAGAGGAAAGGAGGGGTAAGACAAGATAATACAAATGGAAGAAATGATTTACAGTAGAAGGGGTAGAGAGAGAAAAGGGGAGGGGAGGGGAGGGGAGGGGAGGGGGGATAGTAGAGAATAGGACAGACAGCAGAATACATCAGACAATAGAAAGGCAATATGTCAATCAATGGAAGGGAAACTGATGTGATACAGCAATTTGTATACGGGGTAAAAGCGGGAGTTCATAATCCACGTGAATCAACCGTGTAATATGATGTATCAAGAACTATGTAATGTTATGAACGACCAATAAAAAAAAAAAAAGGAAAAAAAAAAAAAAAAGAAAAGTGTCGCCTGAAAATTCTTAGCCAGCCAAAAGTCGTGCGAACTTGTGTGGGAAAAGAGTCTTTGCACAGTGATGAAGCTAAGAGCTCACATGATGGAACACAGCATCAACTGGGACCAAATCCAATATCTGATATTCTTGTAGGAAGAGGAGAGTCTGGACCCAGATACCAGGGAGACTGGGGGATACCGGATATGTGAGGTTGGAGCCAGGGCGGGATGCCCATATGGGAACCACAGATCGTGTGCAGCAATAGGAGAGTGGGCAAGGGCTGGGAGAGTTGGGGAGACAGTCCCCTTGAAACCTGGGAGGGGTTATGGCACTGGGACAGCCCAACACCTACTGTGTTGAGCCTCTGGAGCTCAACGGAAGACACTTCCTCTGTTGTCGGCCACCCAGTTAACAGAGTTTGGTTGCAGCAGCCTAGGACCCAGCTGAAGGTCTGAGCATGTTGGCCATGCAGGTTGGATCTGGACCACAGACACCCTCATCAGAGATTGTAGGGTCTCAGCCCTGAGGCAAGACAGGCACTAAGTCAGGCCAGGTGGGGAAACGGATAGGCACACACTCTGGGGGCTGGTGCCTGTGTTACTGGGAGCACTTCTGATCGCAATTCCCTGATCTGCTGCCAACACAGGCTACAGAGGAGGGTACAGAAACACAGACCACGGATCTGCCCCACTCAGTGGGCCCAGGCCAACACCACACCCAGCAGCCTCGTGCCATACCCAATGAGTCTCGAAGCGGCCCCCTCTTCCCATCCTGAGAGCTCTTCCCTTCCTCATGTGCCAATAGCTCCCTACTGTCACTGGCAATATCTACTCTGTGAGATGTCAACATCCGTGGGTACTGTTCTCTCATCCCAGGACAGTGTGGTCCCACACACCCTGGTGAAATGGGCCACCTGGAGGCTGGACCTGGAGGTTGTTGAGGCTGAATGGCAGCGGTGGTCCTCTGGCACTTAATATTATTTAAGTTAAAAAAAAAAACAAAAAAAAAAAACAAAAAAAAACGGGTCTTGGTGCTCAAAAATGTTTGATTTGCATATTCTCATCCCCTAACCCCAATATTTTCATTATTTCCTCACATATGAAATCTTACTAGCATAAAGGTAATTTCGTATTAAACCAAGTGGGTTGAAATAACATTGGTAAAAATAATCAATCACCATACTTTCAATTTTTGTTCTGCTTTCCTATTAGAAACCACTTGGATACAAGAGAACAGAGGACAGACTCATGGAAATGCTTGAAATGACAAGAAGCTCCCACTCAAGCTCAGCATTCAGTCCTGGACAGGGTAAGACCAGGCCACTTTGATATCTGTGCCAAAGAGTCTACCAGACAGAATCCTCTGACTGATCCCTGACTGAGCCATAGGAACTGGCTAGAAAAGCCTTCACATCCTCAATACATTCTTCACGTCAGAATACTTGACAACCATTGATATCCATCTCTCGTTAACTTGCTCCCCAGCCAACCATTCTTCAACAAATTCAAAGGAGTAACTCATGCAAGCACACAGAAAGGGGTGTTCACTACACACATCCATGTGCGAAAAAGACAACTGGTATTTCTTGTTTGGGCTATTTCAAATGAAATCCCTTCTGCATGACCTCCACAAACCAAAGGAAAATATTTGTGAAATTCCCACGTAGAAGACAAGATACACTTGCCAAGGAGGCAGTGGCAAGAATTTTGACACTCCAAATGTAGAGTGTGTGTTTAGGAAGCAGTCACAGTTTCCATGAGAGAGTCCCATGAAATCAATTAGGAAGATCCATGCTCTAGCCCTACCATGCAAGTGATGTGACTTGAAAGAGTCACTTAGTCTTAGTAACCATCATCACTAACAAGTAAGTCAATGAATAAAGGTCCTCAGGTGCCAAGCTACAAAATGTGGGATGAGCATGGATGAGGATGGGTGGGAGAAGTCTCCAACTCTAACACAATTAGGGAAGGATGTGCTGACCTCAAGTGGCTGGGGGGCTGGGATCCTGCCACAGAGGGGGATTCCAAACCTCACATCCCCTGACCCAGGCCAGAAGACCAGGTAGAGTCCAAGGACCCTGGGGTGGCCCAATGGCAATAAAGGTCAAAAGGAACTAGGGATCTGCCTGGTCCCTCAATCCCCTACTCTGAGCAGGGCTGCATGACGAGGCCAGAGGCCATCCACAGCAATCTGCCTTTACAGGAAAACAGGGACTGCAGGCTGCCTCTGGCTCACTGAATCAGGGTGGTGTTTTCATAAAGCAAGACCACTTCCTCACATTTGACCAGCAGCTCATGTGTTGACAGCACAATGACTGACTTGACTCAGGCCCTGATGAATGAAATAGAAAATTCATAGCAAACCCATCTTTAGCTCTTCCACATCATCAGGGGCTCTGATTCAATTCCGTCCAGAAAGGTGTCTGAAATGATTTCTAAACATGCTGGGGACTCACCTCTGTGTGGAACTTTTCAGGAAAAAGGGGATCAAATCTCATGAAGCAACTCTTCTCTCTTCTAGCCCATGGGCAATGCAAGGAACCTGCATGATACCAGAGGCTCACTTCTCTCTTCTCATGTCTTCTGGAAAGGATTCGTTAATGCTTCCTGCAAGGTGAAGCAGAAGCCTGCATCCCCAGCTGCACAGAAGTGTTTTAGGGCAGTGTCTCCCTTAAAACCCAAAAATAAAAAAACAGGTCATTCAACAGGCACATGGATTCGAGTACATGTTCAATGATCCCTCCTCCCTGGAGCCTTCCACATGCCCATCTTCCACATTCACAGAGCAATGCTTGGCCATTCTCAAGACCAGGAGACCATGATGCTCATCACCAGGAAGTCAATAAGGAACATGAAGAGAGCAGCATGGATTGCAGAAGGTGGCACATCAAGGATCTTCAGCTCTGCTGCTAGAACACAAGAGCTTAACTTCAGTATTGAGTTTTTGCCAACTACCAAGTACGATAGCAGTGTCAAGCCCAATATGCAGATATGCAAGTAGTAGGTGACACCCCGCATCCATTCACAAAAGTGGGCAACATCTGCATCAGAACAAGGAAGTATCTTACCCTTACTCATAAAAATCATCAGAAACAAAATAAAATGGATGCAAGACTTCTCATTTCACTATTAGGTAGCTGTTGGAATTCCCTATTAAATAATACCTCCTCCAAAATAAAAAGTATCTCAGACATGTGTCAACTATTCAATGGATGACATTTTAAAAACTATGGACGTTACTTAATATTTATGTATGCTATATCCCTGCCTAAGGCTCTATGAGAAAGGAGCACATAGAATTGGATCTTTGAAAATCTCACATTTGCTGATAAATATTACTGCTGATCTCAGGCATGGCGAAGTGAAAAGTGGGACTTTGGATATTCCAAGAATGCTATGTTGTGGGATTGGTGTCCCTGATTCATACATAGCATATGGTTTCTATGAAATCCAGTGAGGGAGCAGGAGTAACGAAGCTGATTGCACAGATGACCTCAGGGAATACTGACAGATAGGCCAAATGAAAAATATGCTCCAGCTAACCATTGGTATTTGGGCTTCTGATCCCAGTCCTGTTTTTAAAAAAGGTGCAGACAGGCAGTGTTCATTAAAAACTGTCTACCATGTAAAAGTGGGTAATTTAAATGGCATCTAGTTACACATCTGATAGAATGGTCTGGCAACATATGAATTTCATTCTAACAACAACAACAACAACAAAACATAGAAAATGAGACATAAAGATAAAACCTTGTCTTCACCAGGATGCCTAAAAATAGGTTTTATTTGGCTCATGCAAATAAATATCTTTCAATAGAATTTCTGATTTCTGAATGAATCCATTCAACTTCATACTGCACAGATCACAAGGTTTTCTTTACAGAATATTCTCTTCTTCTTCTTAAAGCCTCACATAGAAAATGTCTCACAGGACATAGGAGGGGAATGACCCAAAGGATGAGAGAATGGCTGGAACCGTTCTCAAATGTGCCCATGTAGCCTAAAGTTTGAAGGCATCTAATTGTACTCTAAAATAATTATGAACCTATTCGATCCATTATTAATAAATATCACCACTTTACCACTTGAACCAAATCACAGAAAATTGGAAACAGATGATCATTGGCTTTGATACCTTTACTTCTGTTTCATTACTCAGAGTCGATCAACTCTATACTTCAAGTGACACAGATTTATTACAGAATGCCTAAGATCCTAAGGATCTATTTTAGCTCAGCCCATGGTATTGCTTCATTATTTTATTATTTTGTAAGTAATAAAAAATAACTTCATGTTGGATGACATATTCAAGCCATGAATATATCATCCAACATTGTTCTTCCCAAAATATTAGCCCAATTTCTGCGCGTGCTCACTTACTGTTCAGGAATTTTACTAATTGTTTGAAGGTTCTAGAGGACCTGTTAGACTCCTAATGGACAAACATACTCCAGAGAACGGACGAGTGCCATAAGAAGAAAATAAGGTCAGCCTACAGCAATGGGCAGCTGCCTGCCCTCGGCTGGGAGGAGCCCTGGCCATGGCACCAGGGCTGCTGGGCAGCAGAAGCTTCCACAGCCCTGCAGGGAGCCTGGAGCACAGCTCTGCCTAACCATGCTCAGCCCTGGACAGATGCACATGAGTTCCCATCACAGGCTCGAGTGTGACAGTCCCAGGTGCATGCCTGTCATGCCAGCCACCAGGGAGGCTGAGGCAAGAGGAACGTTTGAGGTCAGCCTTGGCAACTTAGACCCCGAGGCAAAGGGGAAATACTTTTACAGGGGTCTCTGAGGGTGTAGCTCAGGTAGGTCACTTGCCTCACAGGCTCAAGGCCCTGGGTTCAATCCCCAGAACCCACGTACACACAAAAAGTGAACTTGGAATATTGTTTAAAATGATGGGTCAGGTACACACAAGGACTTCAATATGACCTCTCAGAGGAGCTCAATTTGAGATCAGACTGAACAAAAGACCACCTGGACCATTGACTCAGTGTCTGAAACCCTCTGTGAGCATGGGAAGCACTGCTGGCAAGACACCAGAGGGCCAAAGCACTTGTGCCCCCTGCAGAGGCGTCTCTTGTCTACCGCCAAAGACTGTTCCCCTCCTGGGGCAGCTGAGAGCAAGCTGGGCCTTGGAGCAAGGACTAGTGCTTTAGATATAGACTATGCAAGCAAGGGGCAATGTCTTTAATAAAACTAAAATTAAAAAGTCACATCGATAAAATTTTAAAAAGAAGAAAATAAGGTCAAGTAGAGGAAGCCCATTTTCACAGGAAAAATCCCCCAGTGAAAAGCATCAGAATAGATACCAAGAAAAATACCAACAAAAACAGTGTGCTCCCACTATGTATCTACTCAACATGCAAAAGTTAGAAAGCTAGATAATACAATCCTGGCCACAGGTAGAGCTATGCAGAAGAGCCACCTGGCAGTGCTTAGTCAAAGAAGTAAACATGCACACTTTGACCTAGAAATTCCACCTGTGTGTAAACCAGGCGGTGCTTAAGCAGTTTCACAAGGGGACATGCACAGGGAAATTTATCCTCAGGTTCTTATAGAGTTGTCTGTGCTTACAGGGAGTTGATGGTTGTCAAGATGCCCACAGCTGCGAAAGTCAAAAGCTAAAAAAATAATAGATGCCAACCTGGATATATTAATAATCCCGTATCTATGATCACCTTCATAAGGTAGCTTCCCAACTTCTGTGTGGAAGTGTGTTTCTCCTTGGCCCTTACACTGTTGTGGAGACCACTAGGAGTTCAGCTTTGTGCAGGATCATCTGACCTGGACTTTTGGCAAGACCTGTACAGCCCTCACACATGCTCAGATGCTACAGGACTTTTCAGACCAGTCCAGACAACAGTAGGCATCCATTCATTGTCTGCACTCTACAGATTCCTAGATGCACGACATTCATTACCATCAAATGCAGAATTTTCATCAAAAACTAATATATATATCATTCCAATCTGAATCAAGAAAATCGGAAATATCCCCAAATCCAAAGAGTGGATCCCCATTGTGATGCTACAAGTTGAAAATTCCACAGCTGACCTCATGGGATGGTTCACAGTCAAAAGACAGCTGCATGAAAAATATTACATGACCTTCCTGCTATGTGAAAAGTGGCATGTGAAGTACACATGCATGTCTTCCTCAGACATGGGTTCATTTGCAAGACACCTTGTGCAATTGAAAATACTCCAAAAGGGGAGAAATCAGAACCATGTCTCCAAAGTATTTCAGCAGAGACCAACTCCATCTGTCTATCTATCTCTCAGTGAGTGTGTGTGCTCTTGTGTGTGTTTGTGTGTCTTTGTTTGTGTTTGTACCATCATAGCTGATACTTCATTGCCCCCATTGGAAAACTGACTCAGATAATGCCATCTGCCAAACTCCTAAAAACCAAAGTTCTTGCTGATAGAATGAAACATTCCTTCCTGTTGGTTTGGATGTGTCCTTTAGGAATCACTGCTACATTTAGTATACTCAAATCATCACAGTAGATCAGGTAACAAAAACATATATATTTTAAAATAATTATAATATATTAATGGAAACAACAAATACAGGATAGAGTAACAACTGTGTTACTAAACAAGGTCAAGGACAATGGCAAACTATAGATTCAAACTTTGAAGAAAATAGTAATCAATGTAAATATTCCTGGGCTGCCTCAGCCCCGCCCAGGCACACAGCAACAGAATGGTTTTGCAAGCATCCTCAGGAGGGCAGGAGCCTTCTTTGCAGGACGAGAGGGAGGTTGAGGCTCGATCCACCCATCATTCTTTTGGGAGAGGCTCCTTTTCCTCAGCACAAAGTTGGATTTTTTGTGAGGATTCTTGGCATAAAATATGTTGGCCTCTGCTGGAATCCTCAGCTCTGGGGAGAGAGGGGTGTACAAAAAGAAGGTGGCACTCAGGAGGTGCTCCCTAGGACACGCCAACATCTGAGAGCCTGTGCCAGAAAAGGCCAGAGCCACACACCTGAGAGCTCTCCAATTCAGCACCAATACCAACAAAGACAGCCTCCACAGTCCTCCCTGAGGAAGAACTAGGCAGAGCACTTCAACAGACCTAATGTCTGTTCCTACCGAAGGCTTTGGACTCCAGAATATCTCAGGTCCTCTTGCATCTGCCAAAGCACACCACTAGGGTTTGCATCTGAAATCTCCCACAAAAGGCTCCTGTGCCGAAGATTCAGTCCCCACATGAGCCATCTTCATAGGTGGGTTTGGAGGGAAGCATTGGATGGTGAGTGCTCTGATGTCAACATGAAATTCTCATTCAAGATGAATACACTACTGGGGGGTGGGAGGGACTGGAAGAAAGGTTGAGCATGGTTGGAGTAAGACCTAAACTGGGTTGTGCCCTGGGCAACAGTACCTTGTTCCTGTTAGCTCCACTGAATCCTCATTCTCCAAGGAGAGGTCCTCCCTCTCCATCTTTCTCTCTCTCCCTCTCTGCCAGCCTCGTTCTCTCTCTCCCAGTCTATGCCTTTGTGGCAAGGGCTGAGGAGCTCTCCACTGCCACACACTAGAGCTTTATGGACAGCCTCAGTGCACAACCAAAGAGAAAGCTATGAAACCCAGAGAAAAAAGGCCTAGGATTCCTCCTCTGAGTTATTTTCCTCAAGTATGGCGACAGTGAGGACAGGCTGACCAGCACGGATACCACGTTAGAGCCATGCTTCTGCATTGGTGGAGCCCGCCTCCATGTGAACCAGGCTTCTGAGAATGGAGGCCACATTCCAAATACTGCCCTACTGAGAACAATGGTTCCAAAGACCAGCAAAGGGACTGCTTCCCTCCAACATGGCGTATGGCCCAGTGGTGCCATGACCCCGAGTGGGGCAATACAACAGCCGCTTCTCCTTCCTCTGAACATGTGTTTCCTGTCGCCCTCCTCTAACCTAGAGCCTGTTCTCCATCCCTTCTGGGTTGGATGTGGAGATCTCTGCTATGAATTTCTTAGGCTACCAAGGCCCCAGACAGACTTCCTCTTCCATAGACTCTACTAACCTAACAGTAGGTTAAGATAGGAGACAAGTGATCCTAGAACTCATAGGGATGGTGGTCTTCAGGGTACATAGGCTGGGATAATGGCTGCTGTGGTGTTTGGCTCACAAAAACCAACCAACCAACCAACGAAAAAGCGCTGGCATTATTATCAGATGAGCTCTGTGGCTACGTGCTCAGGAAGCCCTCATCTGACTTTAGTTAGGGATCACAACCTGGCTATTGTGATCACTCCTTGCCTAGTGGACTCAGGTGCGTAAGACCATGGAATTTATGCAAAAACAGATGATTCAGGCTGTCTCCCAGGCTGTGTTTTCTTCCCAATTTCATCCTGTTACTGCTTGCTAGAATCCTGGCAATGCTCTGCCCAGGCAGTGGTTTTTTGGTCACACAGAAGGCTTTCAATAGTACTGCTTCAGTCCACAAAATGCCAGTTCCCTCTTTAGCCCATGCATTCCCATGTTCCTTTGAAACCACTCCTATCCCAGACCATGAAAACATACTGCTCCTGGAGAGAGGCTTTCCTCCTCACTCCTCAAAGATGTCAGCTTTGGATGCCTGTTCATGTCCAGGGGAGGGCACCTGGTGGGGAGCCGCAATATCCACCGGGGTATACCATTGGACCTCAAGACCTTCCACCAGCAGAAGTGCAGTTGGCTTTGTGCACGAACCCAACACACCTGTTGGAGTGTTCTTGGGGGTCAGAGACTACTCTTTGTTGCTAAGAGTTGACCTGAGTCCACATCCTGACCCTTGCTCTCTGCTATCTGATTGTCTCACTTACTCTGACGGCGAGAGATGATTTGGCCCAGCTCATAATCCTCTGGATTCTCCTCAGTAAGGAAGTGTAGGTCGAGGGCGCTGCGGATGACGACAGGAGCCCTATCGTGGCAGGTCACCTGGAGCAGCATGGGAGACAGGCCTTCAGGAAATGGGCCTTGAAGTGACTACTCAAGGACAGTGGGCAGGGGCATTCTGGAGGCACCTCCACTCTAAATACAAGGGCAACATCCATGACCCTACTACCCGAGGCTGACCTCCTGCTCATCGTGTGGGCTCTTCCCACAGGCTACTAGCCCAATCCTTGTACATAGGACTTCCTGGGCCTGCCATTGCTCTTTGTGGAGCTGCACTCCTCTCGGAGTGAAAGGACCCCACTACCTGCATACAGATGCAATCTCATCCCACAAGTTGGGAGGAATGGGACAATAGCCTCCAAGATCCCAGGTCTGCCCGAGGATGCAGGCGGCATTGGGAATGGCCTAGGCACAAAACCTAGAGGCTTTGGTCTGGATTGCCAGGGCCAAAAACAGACCCAGGAACATGACCACACACAGGAGAGCTGAAAGATAGCCACGAGAGCTCCTGGCCTCCAGAGGCTCAGTGCTGGCTGGGATGTAGGAGGCCACCTCATCCGGCAAGGGTGGTCATTGGGTTACCTGGACATTTAGTGTGCTTGCTCCACATCCATATCGACTCTGCAGAGAGACTCTCTCAGCTCCTTGTTCAAGGAACATGGAGAACCTCACACTGCTGTCCTCCTCCATAGACGTCAGCATCCCATACAAGGGAACCTGCAACCTAGTTCCTGTCCTATTCTCATCTGTCACCCATACCTGTCCCTGCCCTTCTGGACTGCATGCTGCCACCTGACACACAGACTCCCTCAGACATGGCAGTGGACAAGCTGCTGCACTCGCTCATCTCAGCTCCAGCCCTTCACACTGACCTCTCCCTTCTTGATTCCCATCTATCCTCCTGATCATCCAGAAGCTCCAAATTCAAGAGGGCATGAGTAGTCCATGGTATTGGACCAGTGTCTGCTCCCCACCCAGGTGTAAGCACCACGGGACACCCCTGCTCCCAGGCTTACCAGAACACTCTTGGCCATCTCTGGACTTTGTGTTTCTAAGTGGACACGAATTAAGCAGGTGTCTCCCACCTGCTTGTGGGAAAGTGGCCTGGAGGACTTGCAGGTTGATTCTGAGAACTGTGGGGGATGGAACATCAGCAAACCCAGAAACAGAAAGCCACCCCAGACTGTCAGTTGGCTCTATGGCTTCCAGCAAATATGTCCAGGTGCTGAGGCTTCTTATTTCCTCAGGTCGGAGTGGAATGGCAGCACATGCAGAGCTTGAATAAGGTAGGTGTTTACCTCCTTTCCCTTGACCTGGGGGCGTTTCCTCACGATGAAAGATTGTATTCCCAGATTCATGGACAGACACACGAGTGAGTGGTCAGAGACCTTGATTTCTGCAGAGCGAAGTGGAGAGAATTGTTAGGTGGCACTCAAGGATTATACCACAAAACACCCACAACTCCTGAGAGTCTCCGCCAGGCCCATCACACTTTGGTATTTTGGGGCCAAGGCCCACTTTCTCTTGGCTGTCAGTTATCCTGAGCCCACTGTGGATCATGTCTCCCCACTGTCTGATTGTCCTACTTACTCTCATCCTCAGACATCATATACAGCAGCTCAAAGTTGTCCACATCCTCATGCTGCAACAAATTTTGGTCCAAGGCCCTGCGGATGAGGCTTGTCACCGTCTCCTGAAAGGTCACCTGGATCAGGGTGGGACAAATGTCATCAGAGAATGGCTTTTAGAAGAGCAACCCAGAAGACTGTGGTCAAACATTCAGGAGAAATCTCAGCTACATATACAAGGGCACAATCTTGTTATCCTGCTACCTGAGTGTGTCCTCCATATACCACCTGGGTTCTTGCAATGTGCTACTAAAACAATCCTGGTACAAATATCTGCCTGTACCTGCCATCTCCCCTCCCCCTGGGGAGCCACATTCCACTCATGTCAAAGGACCAAACTGCCTATGCACAGACACACTCTCATCTCACTGAGATGAGAGCAATGGGCCAGGGATCTGCGCACCAAGTGTGATCTGGGATGCAGGCTGCCTTTGTGGGTGGAAGAGGCAGATGCACTGAAAATTTGGGTCCTGACTGCCACGACACAAAACAGACTCAGATACAAGAGTGTGCACTTGAGTGCTTCATGATAGCTTTGAGAGGCCCTGGCCTCTGGAAGCTCGGTGCGGGTCTGGTTGTAATGATGTACTTGACTCAGCACTGGCAGTCACTGAACATGTCTCCTCTGCAGCTGGACACCTGCAGCATTAGCGTGTCTACTGCACATCCATAGAAATTCTGCCAAGAACCCCTTTAGCTCCGTATTTACATACATGCAAAGCCTAACATTCCGAAGCTTTGGCATGACCCCCCAGGTGATCCCGACCCCAAATTCCTACACCTAGTCATGCTAAGGAGGTTCTCTTCCCTGCCACCAGGAACACATCCCCTCCTACACATGTGACAAGTCACTGCCACCTCCTCTGCTCCAACTTCACTCATTGAGAATACCAAGTTCTAGGCACTGCAGCCTGCACCCTGGACATATCTCTGCCTTCATCTGTCCACAGCACTTCCGTCTGCACTTCTGGCCTGCAAAACCCACAATACACAGGCCCACTCACCACTGAAGCTGGGCATGCTGATGCTCTCCCTCCTCAGGTCAAGCCCTTAAGACGGACCTCTCTCTTCTTTATTTCCCACCATAGCCCTGGGGTTGGCTGTGTCTCCTGCCTTCCACTGTGTGGACACCCAGGAGGCAGCCCTGCTGTCGGGCTTACCGGGATGCGCTTTGTCTCCCTCAGGCTCTGTCCCTCTAGGAGGACGTGAACAACGCGGCTGTCTTCCACCTGCTCGCTGGAGTGAAGCAGTGAGGAGCTGCTACTCACAGCTGCTGGGGTCCTGGATGCCACTGCCACAGAAGGTTCCAAGAACTGTGGGGGATGACAACATCAGCAAAGCCCAGCAACTGCACCCCACCCAGCCTGGCAGTTGGCTCTGTGGGCATTCTACAACATCCATCCAGAACCTGAGGTTCTTGTCCCCTTGGAGGATGTGGAGTGGCACCAGGAGTAAAGACTGAAGAAGGTGGCTGTTTTGGGAACAAGAGATCCAGCACCTGCTGGGTGGGGATGAAATCCCAGGAGATTAACCCCATGTTGCTGCTGAAATGTAGGTTCCTCCCACAAATGACAGGCAGGAGCTCATTCCTAAGCTGGTCCTGCCTGTAAGGTTCAAGGCTCTGAACCCTGAAGGGCTCCTCCGTGTTCTGATCATTTTCACCCTGGGTTGGGACCAAGAATGGTGGGTTCAAAATGGAAATGGTGACAAACAGAAAAATGACTTGTGCCAATACACTAGAGTCAAAGCACAATGGGACAGTTCCCATCAGTACAAACACACACACACACACACACACACACACACACACACACAGAGTCAGAATAGGAGTCCTGGGCCATTCATCAGGGATCAGACTAGAGGGCCTGCTGGGCTCACCTGCCCTGTGCTACTCACTGTTACTCTTGAGCTCCTCTGCGACAATCGCCAGAGGCTCTGGCGTCTAAGATGAAGCCTCACCCAGTGTATCCACAAAAGGGCTAGTTGGCCCCCCTGAGATTCCTGGGAGCCTGAGGCTCGGCATTGTCTGCAACCACAGGAGAACATCCTTCTCCCTCCAGTGGCTCCAACCAAGTGAGCTCGGATGGCTTGGTCAGTGAAGTGGGTGCCTGGATACCAGGGTTCCATGTTCTGTTTGATCCATTGTCAAGGCAATGATGTCATTTCCTGTGCCCATACCTGAGCCTCTTTTCACATAAGACCACTTTCAACAGCCCTATGGGCTGCCGATTTCTCCTCCATGCCTACCCATCTCAGGTGCGCAGGTGTTCACCAACAACTACCCAAACATCCCCACCAGCATCTGCCCTGCTTGGTGCCACTAGAGTTCCAGCTTGGAGCCTTCAAAAATGCATTCACAACCAGTCCTTCCCTCTCAGCAGCTTTTGGACCCTGGTCCCATCATTGTGCAACTCATGGTGTGCCCAGTCTTTTCTGGAAAGTAGGGTAGCATCTAATCTCTAGGGTTTATTGTGTCTATTGGCCCATAACACCCTCTGTTCTCTCTGAAACCAGAGATGGGACTCACAGGTGGCTAAAGCACAAATGTAGAGATGGGATAATCACAAGAAAGGGAGAGACAAAGAATGCACCCTAACTCAATCAGGCCTGTGTCCCACACAGGGACATGGCCAATGTCCGTCCCATCGTGGCTGCAGTTCCCTCTCTACACCATGGCAAGTTGGAGGGGACTGAGATGCAGAGGCTGCTCCCCTCTGCCATACAACTTCCCAAGGCTTCTCCTAAGATTTCAAAAGGGCCAAGTGTGTCTAGTGTTGGGGTCTCACAGAGACTCCGAGGTACCACAGCATCCTGCTGCCCAGAACCGGTTCACCCCTCACCTCAAGGGGGCTCAGCCTCTGGATTCATGGGAATTGAAGTGGGTACAGGTGATGGGATATCACCTCCAAGACTGAGTTATGCCAAGTCCATGACCCCTGTCTGCATCCCTGTCTCCAGCACCACTCCCCCCTCTCTCTTTCCTCCTCAGAGCAAACAAATCCATTTAGCAAGTGTGTCCTGTGATAAAGACATGACGGTCACCCATCCTCTCATTACAAAAACACTGAGGCTCAGCCAACATGGATCCTACAGGGAACACAGGCATAAACTCAGACTCCGATCCTCCCAGCCGAGCCTCAGTGGAGCCTGGACTCCCAGCCTCCTGAGTCAAGGAAACAGAGGTTCCTAGCCGAGCCACCTTGGATGCAGCCGCACACAAACTGAACTCATCAATGCCCCTTGCTCTCAGTTGTGAGTAAGAGGGGAAGTGGTGTTTCACAACCCTGGACATCAAGTGCAGTCTCCAGGCTTTGGGGTGTGCCCTGGCCTCTGTCTATCTGCCCAGGCTCTCCAACCCACACTGGCCTCTTACCCAACCTCCTCCTAGGGCCAAACTCAATCCTGCCTCTCAATTTCTGCTGCCTTCCCCAACACACTGCTCCCCAAAATGAGCAGGGCTGGCTCTCGGTTATCATGCTGGTGCCAGCAGCAATGCCACCCCACTGACATAATTCTGAGTCCCAACCTAGGCACTCCAGCTGTCTTTGCCACACCTGGCCTGTTTGGGCTCTGGCTCTTGCTCTTTTCTTTCATGTGCATGTGTTTTGAGGTTTTGAGTTTCTCCCACTGCAGAACTGCAGCTGTGGCAGGGTAGAGCTCATGAGGGTGACATTCTGAGCCACATCCAATCCCATCAGGACTGTTCACTGGGGTGACTGCTGGAACACAGTGATGAGTGAACACATGGGAGGTGGTTGGACCCACCTTGCCTCTGGGTGGCTTCCTTTCAGGACAGGAATGTAGGCATGGGAGCCCCTGGCGTGGGATGCTTTGCACAAGGCGTGACCATGGGCTCTCTTTCCTGGCAAAAATGGCTCCACTCAGCATGGAGAGCACTGTCATTCCTGGTGGCTAACAACAGCCCTGGACCCCAGAAAGGAACCCACACTCAAGATTAACGTCTGAGTGTGCGTGTCCTCGAGGAAATGAGGTCTCCTGATCCCAGGTGCAAAGGGGTAAGTCCTCTAACTCCAGGGGCCATGAAGGGACATCTGAGTTTCCCTCGTCCTTCTTTCCCTCTCTAACTAACCACAGTTAGGACCCTGGCCTCATTCCCCAGTGAGGATCATTAGGCTCCATAAAGGACAGTCTCTAAGATGCTCAGGGGACCAACACCCTCTGCACAACCCATAACCCTATTCACCCAAGAGGCAAGAGGATTTCTATTCAGGAAAACCAGGAAAGGGAGAGCCTTTCTCAAGGACACAAGGACATTAGTGAGTGAGGGAGTGATTAATGGATGGAGAACTATTTCCAACCCCAACTTCCAGGAGCATATATGGCCCCCTGGAGAATTCTGCAGTGTGTTGGTGATTAAGGAGAACGTGTGAATTCAGGGGTCACTAGGTCCTCTCAGCCATAAGGAGGGAAACTGCCATAAAGGAACTAGGACAAGGGTGCGAGGAATGCTCACTGGTGGGAGATCGGAAGGAAGGAAAGTGTACTCATTAGAAAAGTGTCGCCTGAAAATTCTTAGCCAGCCAAAAGTCGTGCGAACTTGTGTGGGAAAAGAGTCTTTGCACAGTGATGAAGCTAAGAGCTCACATGATGGAACACAGCATCAACTGGGACCAAATCCAATATCTGATGTTCTTGTAGGAAGAGGAGAGTCTGGACCCAGATACCAGGGAGACTGGGGGATACCGGATATGTGAGGTTGGAGCCAGGGCGGGATGCCCATATGGGAACCACAGATCGTGTGCAGCAATAGGAGAGTGGGCAAGGGCTGGGAGAGTTGGGGAGACAGTCCCCTTGAAACCTGGGAGGGGTTATGGCACTGGGACAGCCCAACACCTACTGTGTTGAGCCTCTGGAGCTCAACGGAAGACACTTCCTCTGTTGTCGGCCACCCAGTTAACAGAGTATGGTTGCAGCAGCCTAGGACCCAGCTGAAGGTCTGAGCATGTTGGCCATGCAGGTTGGATCTGGACCACAGACACCCTCATCAGAGATTGTAGGGTCTCAGCCCTGAGGCAAGACAGGCACTAAGTCAGGCCAGGTGGGGAAACGGATAGGCACACACTCTGGGGGCTGGTGCCTGTGTTACTGGGAGCACTTCTGATCGCAATTCCCTGATCTGCTGCCAACACAGGCTACAGAGGAGGGTACAGAAACACAGACCACGGATCTGCCCCACTCAGTGGGCCCAGGCCAACACCACACCCAGCAGCCTCGTGCCATACCCAATGAGTCTCGAAGCGGCCCCCTCTTCCCATCCTGAGAGCTCTTCCCTTCCTCATGTGCCAATAGCTCCCTACTGTCACTGGCAATATCTACTCTGTGAGATGTCAACATCCGTGGGTACTGTTCTCTCATCCCAGGACAGTGTGGTCCCACACACCCTGGTGAAATGGGCCACCTGGAGCCTGGACCTGGAGGTTGTTGAGGCTGAATGGCAGCGGTGGTCCTCTGGCACTTAATATTATTTAAGTTAAAAAAAAAAAAAAACAAAAACAAAAAACGGGTCTTGGTGCTCAAAAATGTTTGATTTGCATATTCTCATCCCCTAACCCCAATATTTTCATTATTTCCTCACATATGAAATCTTACTAGCATAAAGGTAATTTCGTATTAAACAAAGTGGATTGAAAGAACATTGGTAAAAATAATCAATCACCATACTTTCAATTTTTGTTCTGCTTTCCTATTAGAAACCACTTGGATACAAGAGAACAGAGGACAGACTCATGGAAATGCTTGAAATGACAAGAAGCTCCCACTCAAGCTCAGCATTCAGTCCTGGACAGGGTAAGACCAGGCCACTTTGACATCTGTGCCAAAGAGTCTACCAGACAGAATCCTCTGACTGATCCCTGACTGAGCCATAGGAACTGGCTAGAAAAGCCTTCACATCCTCAATACATTCTTCACGTCAGAATACTTGACAACCATTGATATCCATCTCTCGTTAACTTGCTCCCCAGGCAACCATTCTTCAACAAATTCAAAGGAGTAACTCATGCAAGCACACAGAAAGGGGTGTTCACTACTCACATCCATGTGCGAAAAAGACAACTGGTATTTCTTGTTTGGGCTATTTCAAATGAAATCCCTTCTGCATGACCTCCACAAACCAAAGGAAAATATTTGTGAAATTCCCACGTAGAAGACAAGATACACTTGCCAAGGAGGCAGTGGCAAGAATTTTGACACTCCAAATGTAGAGTGTGTGTTTAGGAAGCAGTCACAGTTTCCATGAGAGAGTCCCATGAAATCAATTAGGAAGATCCATGCTCTAGCCCTACCATGCAAGTGATGTGACTTGAAAGAGTCACTTAGTCTTAGTAACCATCATCACTAACAAGTAAGTCAATGAATAAAGGTCCTCAGGTGCCAAGCTACAAAATGTGGGATGAGCATGGATGAGGATGGGTGGGAGAAGTCTCCAACTCTAACACAATTAGGGAAGGATGTGCTGACCTCAAGTGGCTGGGGGGCTGGGATCCTGCCACAGAGGGGGATTCCAAACCTCACATCCCCTGACCCAGGCCAGAAGACCAGGTAGAGTCCAAGGACCCTGGGGTGGCCCAATGGCAATAAAGGTCAAAAGGAACTAGGGATCTGCCTGGTCCCTCAATCCCCTACTCTGAGCAGGGCTGCATGACGAGGCCAGAGGCCATCCACAGCAATCTGCCTTTACAGGAAAACAGGGACTGCAGGCTGCCTCTGGCTCACTGAATCAGGGTGGTGTTTTCATAAAGCAAGACCACTTCCTCACATTTGACCAGCAGCTCATGTGTTGACAGCACAATGACTGACTTGACTCAGGCCCTGATGAATGAAATAGAAAATTCATAGCAAACCCATCTTTAGCTCTTCCACATCATCAGGGGCTCTGATTCAATTCCGTCCAGAAAGGTGTCTGAAATGATTTCTAAACATGCTGGGGACTCACCTCTGTGTGGAACTTTTCAGGAAAAAGGGGATCAAATCTCATGAAGCAACTCTTCTCTCTTCTAGCCCATGGGCAATGCAAGGAACCTGCATGATACCAGAGGCTCACTTCTCTCTTCTCATGTCTTCTGGAAAGGATTCGTTAATGCTTCCTGCAAGGTGAAGCAGAAGCCTGCATCCCCAGCTGCACAGAAGTGTTTTAGGGCAGTGTCTCCCTTAAAACCCAAAAATAAAAAAAACAGGTCATTCAACAGGCACATGGATTCGAGTACATGTTCAATGATCCCTCCTCCCTGGAGCCTTCCACATGCCCATCTTCCACATTCACAGAGCAATGCTTGGCCATTCTCAAGACCAGGAGACCATGATGCTCATCACCAGGAAGTCAATAAGGAACATGAAGAGAGCAGCATGGATTGCAGAAGGTGGCACATCAAGGATCTTCAGCTCTGCTGCTAGAACACAAGAGCTTAACTTCAGTATTGACTTTTTGCCAACTACCAAGTACGATAGCAGTGTCAAGCCCAATATGCAGATATGCAAGTAGTAGGTGACACCCCACATCCATTCACAAAAGTGGGCAACATCTGCATCAGAACAAGGAAGTATCTTACCCTTACTCATAAAAATCATCAGAAACAAAATAAAATGGATGCAAGACTTCTCATTTCACTATTAGGTAGCTGTTGGAATTCCCTATTAAATAATACCTCCTCCAAAATAAAAAGTATCTCAGACATGTGTCAACTATTCAATGGATGACATTTTAAAAACTATGGACTTTACTTAATATTTATGTATGCTATATCCCTGCCTAAGGCTCTATGAGAAAGGAGCACATAGAATTGGATCTTTGAAAATCTCACATTTGCTGATAAATATTACTGCTGATCTCAGGCATGGCGAAGTGAAAAGTGGGACTTTGGATATTCCAAGAATGCTATGTTGTGGGATTGGTGTCCCTGATTCATACATAGCATATGGTTTCTATGAAATCCAGTGAGGGAGCAGGAGTAACGAAGCTGATTGCACAGATGACCTCAGGGAATACTGACAGATAGGCCAAATGAAAAATATGCTCCAGCTAACCATTGGTATTTGGGCTTCTGATCCCAGTCCTGTTTTTAAAAAAGGTGCAGACAGGCAGTGTTCATTAAAAACTGTCTACCATGTAAAAGTGGGTAATTTAAATGGCATCTAGTTACACATCTGATAGAATGGTCTGGCAACATATGAATTTCATTCTAACAACAACAACAACAACAAAACATAGAAAATGAGACATAAAGATAAAACCTTGTCTTCACCAGGATGCCTAAAAATAGGTTTTATTTGGCTCATGCAAATAAATATCTTTCAATAGAATTTCTGATTTCTGAATGAATCCATTCAACTTCATACTGCACAGATCACAAGGTTTTCTTTACAGAATATTCTCTTCTTCTTCTTAAAGCCTCACATAGAAAATGTCTCACAGGACATAGGAGGGGAATGACCCAAAGGATGAGAGAATGGCTGGAACCGTTCTCAAATGTGCCCATGTAGCCTAAAGTTTGAAGGCATCTAATTGTACTCTAAAATAATTATGAACCTATTCGATCCATTATTAATAAATATCACCACTTTACCACTTGAACCAAATCACAGAAAATTGGAAACAGATGATCATTGGCTTTGATACCTTTACTTCTGTTTCATTACTCAGAGTCGATCAACTCTATACTTCAAGTGACACAGATTTATTACAGAATGCCTAAGATCCTAAGGATCTATTTTAGCTCAGCCCATGGTATTGCTTCATTATTTTATTATTTTGTAAGTAATAAAAAATAACTTCATGTTGGATGACATATTCAAGCCATGAATATATCATCCAACATTGTTCTTCCCAAAATATTAGCCCAATTTCTGCGCGTGCTCACTTACTGTTCAGGAATTTTACTAATTGTTTGAAGGTTCTAGAGGACCTGTTAGACTCCTAATGGACAAACATACTCCAGAGAACGGACGAGTGCCATAAGAAGAAAATAAGGTCAGCCTACAGCAATGGGCAGCTGCCTGCCCTCGGCTGGGAGGAGCCCTGGCCATGGCACCAGGGCTGCTGGGCAGCAGAAGCTTCCACAGCCCTGCAGGGAGCCTGGAGCACAGCTCTGCCTAACCATGCTCAGCCCTGGACAGATGCACATGAGTTCCCATCACAGGCTCGAGTGTGACAGTCCCAGGTGCATGCCTGTCATGCCAGCCACCAGGGAGGCTGAGGCAAGAGGAACGTTTGAGGTCAGCCTTGGCAACTTAGACCCCGAGGCAAAGGGGAAATACTTTTACAGGGGTCTCTGAGGGTGTAGCTCAGGTAGGTCACTTGCCTCACAGGCTCAAGGCCCTGGGTTCAATCCCCAGAACCCACGTACACACAAAAAGTGAACTTGGAATATTGTTTAAAATGATGGGTCAGGTACACACAAGGACTTCAATATGACCTCTCAGAGGAGCTCAATTTGAGATCAGACTGAACAAAAGACCACCTGGACCATTGACTCAGTGTCTGAAACCCTCTGTGAGCATGGGAAGCACTGCTGGCAAGACACCAGAGGGCCAAAGCACTTGTGCCCCCTGCAGAGGCGTCTCTTGTCTACCGCCAAAGACTGTTCCCCTCCTGGGGCAGCTGAGAGCAAGCTGGGCCTTGGAGCAAGGACTAGTGCTTTAGATATAGACTATGCAAGCAAGGGGCAATGTCTTTAATAAAACTAAAATTAAAAAGTCACATTGATAAAATTTTAAAAAGAAGAAAATAAGGTCAAGTAGAGGAAGCCCATTTTCACAGGAAAAATCCCCCAGTGAAAAGCATCAGAATAGATACCAAGAAAAATACCAACAAAAACAGTGTGCTCCCACTATGTATCTACTCAACATGCAAAAGTTAGAAAGCTAGATAATACAATCCTGGCCACAGGTAGAGCTATGCAGAAGAGCCACCTGGCAGTGCTTAGTCAAAGAAGTAAACATGCACACTTTGACCTAGAAATTCCACCTGTGTGTAAACTAGCGGTGCTTAAGCAGTTTCACAAGGGGACATGCACAGGGAAATTTATCCTCAGGTTCTTATAGAGTTGTCTGTGCTTACAGGGAGTTGATGGTTGTCAAGATGCCCACAGCTGCGAAAGTCAAAAGCTAAAAAAATAATAGATGCCAACCTGGATATATTAATAATCCCGTATCTATGATCACCTTCATAAGGTAGCTTCCCAACTTCTGTGTGGAAGTGTGTTTCTCCTTGGCCCTTACACTGTTGTGGAGACCACTAGGAGTTCAGCTTTGTGCAGGATCATCTGACCTGGACTTTTGGCAAGACCTGTACAGCCCTCACACATGCTCAGATGCTACAGGACTTTTCAGACCAGTCCAGACAACAGTAGGCATCCATTCATTGTCTGCACTCTACAGATTCCTAGATGCACGACATTCATTACCATCAAATGCAGAATTTTCATCAAAACCTAATATATATATCATTCCAATCTGAATCAAGAAAATCGGAAATATCCCCAAATCCAAAGAGTGGATCCCCATTGTGATGCTACAAGTTGAAAATTCCACAGCTGACCTCATGGGATGGTTCACAGTCAAAAGACAGCTGCATGAAAAATATTACATGACCTTCCTGCTATGTGAAAAGTGGCATGTGAAGTACACATGCATGTCTTCCTCAGACATGGGTTCATTTGCAAGACACCTTGTGCAATTGAAAATACTCCAAAAGGGGAGAAATCAGAACCATGTCTCCAAAGTATTTCAGCAGAGACCAACTCCATCTGTCTATCTATCTCTCAGTGAGTGTGTGTGCTCTTGTGTGTGTTTGTGTGTCTTTGTTTGTGTTTGTACCATCATAGCTGATACTTCATTGCCCCCATTGGAAAACTGACTCAGATAATGCCATCTGCCAAACTCCTAAAAACCAATGTTCTTGCTGATAGAATGAAACATTCCTTCCTGTTGGTTTGGATGTGTCCTTTAGGAATCACTGCTACATTTAGTATACTCAAATCATCACAGTAGATCAGGTAACAAAAACATATATATTTTAAAATAATTATAATATATTAATGGAAACAACAAATACAGGATAGAGTAACAACTGTGTTACTAAACAAGGTCAAGGACAATGGCAAACTATAGATTCAAACTTTGAAGAAAATAGTAATCAATGTAAATATTCCTGGGCTGCCTCAGCCCCGCCCAGGCACACAGCAACAGAATGGTTTTGCAAGCATCCTCAGGAGGGCAGGAGCCTTCTTTGCAGGACGAGAGGGAGGTTGAGGCTCGATCCACCCATCATTCTTTTGGGAGAGGCTCCTTTTCCTCAGCACAAAGTTGGATTTTTGTGAGGATTCTTGGCATAAAATATGTTGGCCTCTGCTGGAATCCTCAGCTCTGGGGAGAGAGGGGTGTACAAAAAGAAGGTGGCACTCAGGAGGTGCTCCCTAGGACACGCCAACATCTGAGAGCCTGTGCCAGAAAAGGCCAGAGCCACACACCTGAGAGCTCTCCAATTCAGCACCAATACCAACAAAGACAGCCTCCACAGTCCTCCCTGAGGAAGAACTAGGCAGAGCACTTCAACAGACCTAATGTCTGTTCCTACCGAAGGCCTTGGACTCCAGAATATCTCAGGTCCTCTTGCATCTGCCAAAGCACACCACTAGGGTTTGCATCTGAAATCTCCCACAAAAGGCTCCTGTGCCAAAGATTCAGTCCCCACATGAGCCATCTTCATAGGTGGGTTTGGAGGGAAGCATTGGATGGTGAGTGCTCTGATGTCAACATGAAATTCTCATTCAAGATGAATACACTACTGGGGGGTGGGAGGGACTGGAAGAAAGGTTGAGCATGGTTGGAGTAAGACCTAAACTGGGTTGTGCCCTGGGCAACAGTACCTTGTTCCTGTTGGCTCCACTGAATCCTCATTCTCCAAGGAGAGGTCCTCCCTCTCCATCTTTCTCTCTCTCCCTCTCTGCCAGCCTCGTTCTCTCTCTCCCAGTCTATGCCTTTGTGGCAAGGGCTGAGGAGCTCTCCACTGCCACACACTAGAGCTTTATGGACAGCCTCAGTGCACAACCAAAGAGAAAGCTATGAAACCCAGAGAAAAAAGGCCTAGGATTCCTCCTCTGAGTTATTTTCCTCAAGTATGGCGACAGTGAGGACAGGCTGACCAGCACGGATACCACGTTAGAGCCATGCTTCTGCATTGGTGGAGCCCGCCTCCATGTGAACCAGGCTTCTGAGAATGGAGGCCACATTCCAAATACTGCCCTACTGAGAACAATGGTTCCAAAGACCAGCAAAGGGACTGCTTCCCTCCAACATGGCGTATGGCCCAGTGGTGCCATGACCCCGAGTGGGGGAATACAACAGCCGCTTCTCCTTCCTCTGAACATGTGTTTCCTGTCGCCCTCCTCTAACCTAGAGCCTGTTCTCCATCCCTTCTGGGTTGGATGTGGAGATCTCTGCTATGAATTTCTTAGGCTACCAAGGCCCCAGACAGACTTCCTCTTCCATAGACTCTACTAACCTAACAGTAGGTTAAGATAGGAGACAAGTGATCCTAGAACTCATAGGGATGGTGGTCTTCAGGGTACATAGGCTGGGATAATGGCTGCTGTGGTGTTTGGCTCACAAAAACCAACCAACCAACCAACGAAAAAGCGCTGGCATTATTATCAGATGAGCTCTGTGGCTACGTGCTCAGGAAGCCCTCATCTGACTTTAGTTAGGGATCACAACCTGGCTATTGTGATCACTCCTTGCCTAGTGGACTCAGGTGCGTAAGACCATGGAATTTATGCAAAAACAGATGATTCAGGCTGTCTCCCAGGGTGTGTTTTCTTCCCAATTTCATCCTGTTACTGCTTGCTAGAATCCTGGCAATGCTCTGCCCAGGCAGTGGTTTTTTGGTCACACAGAAGGCTTTCAATAGTACTGCTTCAGTCCACAAAATGCCAGTTCCCTCTTTAGCCCATGCATTCCCATGTTCCTTTGAAACCACTCCTATCCCAGACCATGAAAACATACTGCTCCTGGAGAGAGGCTTTCCTCCTCACTCCTCAAAGATGTCAGCTTTGGATGCCTGTTCATGTCCAGGGGAGGGCACCTGGTGGGGAGCCGCAATATCCACCGGGGTATACCATTGGACCTCAAGACCTTCCACCAGCAGAAGTGCAGTTGGCTTTGTGCACGAACCCAACACACCTGTTGGAGTGTTCTTGGGGGTCAGAGACTACTCTTTGTTGCTAAGAGTTGACCTGAGTCCACATCCTGACCCTTGCTCTCTGCTATCTGATTGTCTCACTTACTCTGACGGCGAGAGATGATTTGGCCCAGCTCATAATCCTCTGGATTCTCCTCAGTAAGGAAGTGTAGGTCGAGGGCGCTGCGGATGACGACAGGAGCCCTATCGTGGCAGGTCACCTGGAGCAGCATGGGAGACAGGCCTTCAGGAAATGGGCCTTGAAGTGACTACTCAAGGACAGTGGGCAGGGGCATTCTGGAGGCACCTCCACTCTAAATACAAGGGCAACATCCATGACCCTACTACCCGAGGCTGACCTCCTGCTCATCGTGTGGGCTCTTCCCACAGGCTACTAGCCCAATCCTTGTACATAGGATTTCCTGGGCCTGCCATTGCTCTTTGTGGAGCTGCACTCCTCTCGGAGTGAAAGGACCCCACTACCTGCATACAGATGCAATCTCATCCCACAAGTTGGGAGGAATGGGACAATAGCCTCCAAGATCCCAGGTCTGCCCGAGGATGCAGGCGGCATTGGGAATGGCCTAGGCACAAAACCTAGAGGCTTTGGTCTGGATTGCCAGGGCCAAAAACAGACCCAGGAACATGACCACACACAGGAGAGCTGAAAGATAGCCACGAGAGCTCCTGGCCTCCAGAGGCTCAGTGCTGGCTGGGATGTAGGAGGCCACCTCATCCGGCAAGGGTGGTCATTGGGTTACCTGGACATTTAGTGTGCTTGCTCCACATCCATATCGACTCTGCAGAGAGACTCTCTCAGCTCCTTGTTCAAGGAACATGGAGAACCTCACACTGCTGTCCTCCTCCATAGACGTCAGCATCCCATACAAGGGAACCTGTAACCTAGTTCCTGTCCTATTCTCATCTGTCACCCATACCTGTCCCTGCCCTTCTGGACTGCATGCTGCCACCTGACACACAGACTCCCTCAGACATGGCAGTGGACAAGCTGCTGCACTCGCTCATCTCAGCTCCAGCCCTTCACACTGACCTCTCCCTTCTTGATTCCCATCTATCCTCCTGATCATCCAGAAGCTCCAAATTCAAGAGGGCATGAGTAGTCCATGGTATTGGACCAGTGTCTGCTCCCCACCCAGGTGTAAGCACCACGGGACACCCCTGCTCCCAGGCTTACCAGAACACTCTTGGCCATCTCTGGACTTTGTGTTTCTAAGTGGACACGAATTAAGCAGGTGTCTCCCACCTGCTTGTGGGAAAGCGGCCTGGAGGACTTGCAGGTTGATTCTGAGAACTGTGGGGGATGGAACATCAGCAAACCCAGAAACAGAAAGCCACCCCAGACTGTCAGTTGGCTCTATGGCTTCCAGCAAATATGTCCAGGTGCTGAGGCTTCTTATTTCCTCAGGTCGGAGTGGAATGGCAGCACATGCAGAGCTTGAATAAGGTAGGTGTTTACCTCCTTTCCCTTGACCTGGGGGCGTTTCCTCACGATGAAAGATTGTATTCCCAGATTCATGGACAGACACACGAGTGAGTGGTCAGAGACCTTGATTTCTGCAGAGCGAAGTGGAGAGAATTGTTAGGTGGCACTCAAGGATTATACCACAAAACACCCACAACTCCTGAGAGTCTCCGCCAGGCCCATCACACTTTGGTATTTTGGGGCCAAGGCCCACTTTCTCTTGGCTGTCAGTTATCCTGAGCCCACTGTGGATCATGTCTCCCCACTGTCTGATTGTCCTACTTACTCTCATCCTCAGACATCATATACAGCAGCTCAAAGTTGTCCACATCCTCATGCTGCAACAAATTTTGGTCCAAGGCCCTGCGGATGAGGCTTGTCACCGTCTCCTGAAAGGTCACCTGGATCAGGGTGGGACAAATGTCATCAGAGAATGGCTTTTAGAAGAGCAACCCAGAAGACTGTGGTCAAACATTCAGGAGAAATCTCAGCTACATATACAAGGGCACAATCTTGTTATCCTGCTACCTGAGTGTGTCCTCCATATACCACCTGGGTTCTTGCAATGTGCTACTAAAACAATCCTGGTACAAATATCTGCCTGTACCTGCCATCTCCCCTCCCCCTGGGGAGCCACATTCCACTCATGTCAAAGGACCAAACTGCCTATGCACAGACACACTCTCATCTCACTGAGATGAGAGCAATGGGCCAGGGATCTGCGCACCAAGTGTGATCTGGGATGCAGGCTGCCTTTGTGGGTGGAAGAGGCAGATGCACTGAAAATTTGGGTCCTGACTGCCACGACACAAAACAGACTCAGATACAAGAGTGTGCACTTGAGTGCTTCATGATAGCTTTGAGAGGCCCTGGCCTCTGGAAGCTCGGTGCGGGTCTGGTTGTAATGATGTACTTGACTCAGCACTGGCAGTCACTGAACATGTCTCCTCTGCAGCTGGACACCTGCAGCATTAGCGTGTCTACTGCACATCCATAGAAATTCTGCCAAGAACCCCTTTAGCCCCGTATTTACATACATGCAAAGCCTAACATTCCGAAGCTTTGGCATGACCCCCCAGGTGATCCCGACCCCAAATTCCTACACCTAGTCATGCTAAGGAGGTTCTCTTCCCTGCCACCAGGAACACATCCCCTCCTACACATGTGACAAGTCACTGCCACCTCCTCTGCTCCAACTTCACTCATTGAGAATACCAAGTTCTAGGCACTGCAGCCTGCACCCTGGACATATCTCTGCCTTCATCTGTCCACAGCACTTCCGTCTGCACTTCTGGCCTGCAAAACCCACAATACACAGGCCCACTCACCACTGAAGCTGGGCATGCTGATGCTCTCCCTCCTCAGGTCAAGCCCTTAAGACGGACCTCTCTCTTCTTTATTTCCCACCATAGCCCTGGGGTTGGCTGTGTCTCCTGCCTTCCACTGTGTGGACACCCAGGAGGCAGCCCTGCTGTCGGGCTTACCGGGATGCGCTTTGTCTCCCTCAGGCTCTGTCCCTCTAGGAGGACGTGAACAACGCGGCTGTCTTCCACCTGCTCGCTGGAGTGAAGCAGTGAGGAGCTGCTGCTCACAGCTGCTGGGGTCCTGGATGCCACTGCCACAGAAGGTTCCAAGAACTGTGGGGGATGACAACATCAGCAAAGCCCAGCAACTGCACCCCACCCAGCCTGGCAGTTGGCTCTGTGGGCATTCTACAACATCCATCCAGAACCTGAGGTTCTTGTCCCCTTGGAGGATGTGGAGTGGCACCAGGAGTAAAGACTGAAGAAGGTGGCTGTTTTGGGAACAAGAGATCCAGCACCTGCTGGGTGGGGATGAAATCCCAGGAGATTAACCCCATGTTGCTGCTGAAATGTAGGTTCCTCCCACAAATGACAGGCAGGAGCTCATTCCTAAGCTGGTCCTGCCTGTAAGGTTCAAGGCTCTGAACCCTGAAGGGCTCCTCCGTGTTCTGATCATTTTCACCCTGGGTTGGGACCAAGAATGGTGGGTTCAAAATGGAAATGGTGACAAACAGAAAAATGACTTGTGCCAATACACTAGAGTCAAAGCACAATGGGACAGTTCCCATCAGTACAAACACACACACACACACACACACACACACACACACACACACAGAGTCAGAATAGGAGTCCTGGGCCATTCATCAGGGATCAGACTAGAGGGCCTGCTGGGCTCACCTGCCCTGTGCTACTCACTGTTACTCTTGAGCTCCTCTGCGACAATCGCCAGAGGCTCTGGCGTCTAAGATGAAGCCTCACCCAGTGTATCCACAAAAGGGCTAGTTGGCCCCCCTGAGATTCCTGGGAGCCTGAGGCTCGGCATTGTCTGCAACCACAGGAGAACATCCTTCTCCCTCCAGTGGCTCCAACCAAGTGAGCTCGGATGGCTTGGTCAGTGAAGTGGGTGCCTGGATACCAGGGTTCCATGTTCTGTTTGATCCATTGTCAAGGCAATGATGTCATTTCCTGTGCCCATACCTGAGCCTCTTTTCACATAAGACCACTTTCAACAGCCCTATGGGCTGCCGATTTCTCCTCCATGCCTACCCATCTCAGGTGCGCAGGTGTTCACCAACAACTACCCAAACATCCCCACCAGCATCTGCCCTGCTTGGTGCCACTAGAGTTCCAGCTTGGAGCCTTCAAAAATGCATTCACAACCAGTCCTTCCCTCTCAGCAGCTTTTGGACCCTGGTCCCATCATTGTGCAACTCATGGTGTGCCCAGTCTTTTCTGGAAAGTAGGGTAGCATCTAATCTCTAGGGTTTATTGTGTCTATTGGCCCATAACACCCTCTGTTCTCTCTGAAACCAGAGATGGGACTCACAGGTGGCTAAAGCACAAATGTAGAGATGGGATAATCACAAGAAAGGGAGAGACAAAGAATGCACCCTAACTCAATCAGGCCTGTGTCCCACACAGGGACATGGCCAATGTCCGTCCCATCGTGGCTGCAGTTCCCTCTCTACACCATGGCAAGTTGGAGGGGACTGAGATGCAGAGGCTGCTCCCCTCTGCCATACAACTTCCCAAGGCTTCTCCTAAGATTTCAAAAGGGCCAAGTGTGTCTAGTGTTGGGGTCTCACAGAGACTCCGAGGTACCACAGCATCCTGCTGCCCAGAACCGGTTCACCCCTCACCTCAAGGGGGCTCAGCCTCTGGATTCATGGGAATGGAAGTGGGTACAGGTGATGGGATATCACCTCCAAGACTGAGTTATGCCAAGTCCATGACCCCTGTCTGCATCCCTGTCTCCAGCACCACTCCCCCCTCTCTCTTTCCTCCTCAGAGCAAACAAATCCATTTAGCAAGTGTGTCCTGTGATAAAGACATGACGGTCACCCATCCTCTCATTACAAAAACACTGAGGCTCAGCCAACATGGATCCTACAGGGAACACAGGCATAAACTCAGACTCCGATCCTCCCAGCCGAGCCTCAGTGGAGCCTGGACTCCCAGCCTCCTGAGTCAAGGAAACAGAGGTTCCTAGCCGAGCCACCTTGGATGCAGCCGCACACAAACTGAACTCATCAATGCCCCTTGCTCTCAGTTGTGAGTAAGAGGGGAAGTGGTGTTTCACAACCCTGGACATCAAGTGCAGTCTCCAGGCTTTGGGGTGTGCCCTGGCCTCTGTCTATCTGCCCAGGCTCTCCAACCCACACTGGCCTCTTACCCAACCTCCTCCTAGGGCCAAACTCAATCCTGCCTCTCAATTTCTGCTGCCTTCCCCAACACACTGCTCCCCAAAATGAGCAGGGCTGGCTCTCGGTTATCATGCTGGTGCCAGCAGCAATGCCACCCCACTGACATAATTCTGAGTCCCAACCTAGGCACTCCAGCTGTCTTTGCCACACCTGGCCTGTTTGGGCTCTGGCTCTTGCTCTTTTCTTTCATGTGCATGTGTTTTGAGGTTTTGAGTTTCTCCCACTGCAGAACTGCAGCTGTGGCAGGGTAGAGCTCATGAGGGTGACATTCTGAGCCACATCCAATCCCATCAGGACTGTTCACTGGGGTGACTGCTGGAACACAGTGATGAGTGAACACATGGGAGGTGGTTGGACCCACCTTGCCTCTGGGTGGCTTCCTTTCAGGACAGGAATGTAGGCATGGGAGCCCCTGGCGTGGGATGCTTTGCACAAGGCGTGACCATGGGCTCTCTTTCCTGGCAAAAATGGCTCCACTCAGCATGGAGAGCACTGTCATTCCTGGTGGCTAACAACAGCCCTGGACCCCAGAAAGGAACCCACACTCAAGATTAACGTCTGAGTGTGCGTGTCCTCGAGGAAATGAGGTCTCCTGATCCCAGGGGCAAAGGGGTAAGTCCTCTAACTCCAGGGGCCATGAAGGGACATCTGAGTTTCCCTTGTCCTTCTTTCCCTCTCTAACTAACCACAGTTAGGACCCTGGCCTCATTCCCCAGTGAGGATCATTAGGCTCCATAAAGGACAGTCTCTAAGATGCTCAGTGGACCAACACCCTCTGCACAACCCATAACCCTATTCACCCAAGAGGCAAGAGGATTTCTATTCAGGAAAACCAGGAAAGGGAGAGCCTTTCTCAAGGACACAAGGACATTAGTGAGTGAGGGAGTGATTAATGGATGGAGAACTATTTCCAACCCCAACTTCCAGGAGCATATATGGCCCCCTGGAGAATTCTGCAGTGTGTTGGTGATTAAGGAGAACGTGTGAATTCAGGGGTCACTAGGTCCTCTCAGCCATAAGGAGGGAAACTGCCATAAAGGAACTAGGACAAGGGTGCGAGGAATGCTCACTGGTGGGAGATCGGAAGGAAGGAAAGTGTACTCATTAGAAAAGTGTCGCCTGAAAATTCTTAGCCAGCCAAAAGCCGTGCGAACTTGTGTGGGAAAAGAGTCTTTGCACAGTGATGAAGCTAAGAGCTCACATGATGGAACACAGCATCAACTGGGACCAAATCCAATATCTGATATTCTTGTAGGAAGAGGAGAGTCTGGACCCAGATACCAGGGAGACTGGGGGATACCGGATATGTGAGGTTGGAGCCAGGGCGGGATGCTCATATGGGAACCACAGATCGTGGGCAGCAATAGGAGAGTGGGCAAGGGCTGGGAGAGTTGGGGAGACAGTCCCCTTGAAACCTGGGAGGGGTTATGGCACTGGGACAGCCCAACACCTACTGTGTTGAGCCTCTGGAGCTCAACGGAAGACACTTCCTCTGTTGTCGGCCACCCAGTTAACAGAGTTTGGTTGCAGCAGCCTAGGACCCAGCTGAAGGTCTGAGCATGTTGGCCATGCAGGTTGGATCTGGACCACAGACACCCTCATCAGAGATTGTAGGGTCTCAGCCCTGAGGCAAGACAGGCACTAAGTCAGGCCAGGTGGGGAAACGGATAGGCACACACTCTGGGGGCTGGTGCCTGTGTTACTGGGAGCACTTCTGATCGCAATTCCCTGATCTGCTGCCAACACAGGCTACAGAGGAGGGTACAGAAACACAGACCACGGATCTGCCCCACTCAGTGGGCCCAGGCCAACACCACACCCAGCAGCCTCGTGCCATACCCAATGAGTCTCGAAGTGGCCCCCTCTTCCCATCCTGAGAGCTCTTCCCTTCCTCATGTGCCAATAGCTCCCTACTGTCACTGGCAATATCTACTCTGTGAGATGTCAACATCCGTGGGTACTGTTCTCTCATCCCAGGACAGTGTGGTCCCACACACCCTGGTGAAATGGGCCACCTGGAGGCTGGACCTGGAGGTTGTTGAGGCTGAATGGCAGCGGTGGTCCTCTGGCACTTAATATTATTTAAGTTAAACAAAAACAAAAACAAAAAAAAAAAACGGGTCTTGGTGCTCAAAAATGTTTGATTTGCATATTCTCATCCCCTAACCCCAATATTTTCATTATTTCCTCACATATGAAATCTTACTAGCATAAAGGTAATTTCGTATTAAACAAAGTGGATTGAAATAACATTGGTAAAAATAATCAATCACCATACTTTCAATTTTTGTTCTGCTTTCCTATTAGAAACCACTTGGATACAAGAGAACAGAGGACAGACTCATGGAAATGCTTGAAATGACAAGAAGCTCCCACTCAAGCTCAGCATTCAGTCCTGGACAGGGTAAGACCAGGCCACTTTGACATCTGTGCCAAAGAGTCTACCAGACAGAATCCTCTGACTGATCCCTGACTGAGCCATAGGAACTGGCTAGAAAAGCCTTCACATCCTCAATACATTCTTCACGTCAGAATACTTGACAACCATTGATATCCATCTCTCGTTAACTTGCTCCCCAGCCAACCATTCTTCAACAAATTCAAAGGAGTAACTCATGCAAGCACACAGAAAGGGGTGTTCACTACACACATCCATGTGCGAAAAAGACAACTGGTATTTCTTGTTTGGGCTATTTCAAATGAAATCCCTTCTGCATGACCTCCACAAACCAAAGGAAAATATTTGTGAAATTCCCACGTAGAAGACAAGATACACTTGCCAAGGAGGCAGTGGCAAGAATTTTGACACTCCAAATGTAGAGTGTGTGTTTAGGAAGCAGTCACAGTTTCCATGAGAGAGTCCCATGAAATCAATTAGGAAGATCCATGCTCTAGCCCTACCATGCAAGTGATGTGACTTGAAAGAGTCACTTAGTCTTAGTAACCATCATCACTAACAAGTAAGTCAATGAATAAAGGTCCTCAGGTGCCAAGCTACAAAATGTGGGATGAGCATGGATGAGGATGGGTGGGAGAAGTCTCCAACTCTAACACAATTAGGGAAGGATGTGCTGACCTCAAGTGGCTGGGGGGCTGGGATCCTGCCACAGAGGGGGATTCCAAACCTCACATCCCCTGACCCAGGCCAGAAGACCAGGTAGAGTCCAAGGACCCTGGGGTGGCCCAATGGCAATAAAGGTCAAAAGGAACTAGGGATCTGCCTGGTCCCTCAATCCCCTACTCTGAGCAGGGCTGCATGACGAGGCCAGAGGCCATCCACAGCAATCTGCCTTTACAGGAAAACAGGGACTGCAGGCTGCCTCTGGCTCACTGAATCAGGGTGGTGTTTTCATAAAGCAAGACCACTTCCTCACATTTGACCAGCAGCTCATGTGTTGACAGCACAATGACTGACTTGACTCAGGCCCTGATGAATGAAATAGAAAATTCATAGCAAACCCATCTTTAGCTCTTCCACATCATCAGGGGCTCTGATTCAATTCCGTCCAGAAAGGTGTCTGAAATGATTTCTAAACATGCTGGGGACTCACCTCTGTGTGGAACTTTTCAGGAAAAAGGGGATCAAATCTCATGAAGCAACTCTTCTCTCTTCTAGCCCATGGGCAATGCAAGGAACCTGCATGATACCAGAGGCTCACTTCTCTCTTCTCATGTCTTCTGGAAAGGATTCGTTAATGCTTCCTGCAAGGTGAAGCAGAAGCCTGCATCCCCAGCTGCACAGAAGTGTTTTAGGGCAGTGTCTCCCTTAAAACCCAAAAATAAAAAAAAACAGGTCATTCAACAGGCACATGGATTCGAGTACATGTTCAATGATCCCTCCTCCCTGGAGCCTTCCACATGCCCATCTTCCACATTCACAGAGCAATGCTTGGCCATTCTCAAGACCAGGAGACCATGATGCTCATCACCAGGAAGTCAATAAGGAACATGAAGAGAGCAGCATGGATTGCAGAAGGTGGCACATCAAGGATCTTCAGCTCTGCTGCTAGAACACAAGAGCTTAACTTCAGTATTGACTTTTTGCCAACTACCAAGTACGATAGCAGTGTCAAGCCCAATATGCAGATATGCAAGTAGTAGGTGACACCCCACATCCATTCACAAAAGTGGGCAACATCTGCATCAGAACAAGGAAGTATCTTACCCTTACTCATAAAAATCATCAGAAACAAAATAAAATGGATGCAAGACTTCTCATTTCACTATTAGGTAGCTGTTGGAATTCCCTATTAAATAATACCTCCTCCAAAATAAAAAGTATCTCAGACATGTGTCAACTATTCAATGGATGACATTTTAAAAACTATGGACTTTACTTAATATTTATGTATGCTATATCCCTGCCTAAGGCTCTATGAGAAAGGAGCACATAGAATTGGATCTTTGAAAATCTCACATTTGCTGATAAATATTACTGCTGATCTCAGGCATGGCGAAGTGAAAAGTGGGACTTTGGATATTCCAAGAATGCTATGTTGTGGGATTGGTGTCCCTGATTCATACATAGCATATGGTTTCTATGAAATCCAGTGAGGGAGCAGGAGTAACGAAGCTGATTGCACAGATGACCTCAGGGAATACTGACAGATAGGCCAAATGAAAAATATGCTCCAGCTAACCATTGGTATTTGGGCTTCTGATCCCAGTCCTGTTTTTAAAAAAGGTGCAGACAGGCAGTGTTCATTAAAAACTGTCTACCATGTAAAAGTGGGTAATTTAAATGGCATCTAGTTACACATCTGATAGAATGGTCTGGCAACATATGAATTTCATTCTAACAACAACAACAACAACAAAACATAGAAAATGAGACATAAAGATAAAACCTTGTCTTCACCAGGATGCCTAAAAATAGGTTTTATTTGGCTCATGCCAATAAATATCTTTCAATAGAATTTCTGATTTCTGAATGAATCCATTCAACTTCATACTGCACAGATCACAAGGTTTTCTTTACAGAATATTCTCTTCTTCTTCTTAAAGCCTCACATAGAAAATGTCTCACAGGACATAGGAGGGGAATGACCCAAAGGATGAGAGAATGGCTGGAACCGTTCTCAAATGTGCCCATGTAGCCTAAAGTTTGAAGGCATCTAATTGTACTCTAAAATAATTATGAACCTATTCGATCCGTTATTAATAAATATCACCACTTTACCACTTGAACCAAATCACAGAAAATTGGAAACAGATGATCATTGGCTTTGATTCCTTTACTTCTGTTTCATTACTCAGAGTCGATCAACTCTATACTTCAAGTGACACAGATTTATTACAGAATGCCTAAGATCCTAAGGATCTATTTTAGCTCAGCCAATGGTATTGCTTCATTATTTTATTATTTTGTAAGTAATAAAAAATAACTTCATGTTGGATGACATATTCAAGCCATGAATATATCATCCAACATTGTTCTTCCCAAAATATTAGCCCAATTTCTGCGCGTGCTCACTTACTGTTCAGGAATTTTACTAATTGTTTGAAGGTTCTAGAGGACCTGTTAGACTCCTAATGGACAAACATACTCCAGAGAACGGACGAGTGCCATAAGAAGAAAATAAGGTCAGCCTACAGCAATGGGCAGCTGCCTGCCCTCGGCTGGGAGGAGCCCTGGCCATGGCACCAGGGCTGCTGGGCAGCAGAAGCTTCCACAGCCCTGCAGGGAGCCTGGAGCACAGCTCTGCCTAACCATGCTCAGCCCTGGACAGATGCACATGAGTTCCCATCACAGGCTCGAGTGTGACAGTCCCAGGTGCATGCCTGTCATGCCAGCCACCAGGGAGGCTGAGGCAAGAGGAACGTTTGAGGTCAGCCTTGGCAACTTAGACCCCGAGGCAAAGGGGAAATACTTTTACAGGGGTCTCTGAGGGTGTAGCTCAGGTAGGTCACTTGCCTCACAGGCTCAAGGCCCTGGGTTCAATCCCCAGAACCCACGTACACACAAAAAGTGAACTTGGAATATTGTTTAAAATGATGGGTCAGGTACACACAAGGACTTCAATATGACCTCTCAGAGGAGCTCAATTTGAGATCAGACTGAACAAAAGACCACCTGGACCATTGACTCAGTGTCTGAAACCCTCTGTGAGCATGGGAAGCACTGCTGGCAAGACACCAGAGGGCCAAAGCACTTGTGCCCCCTGCAGAGGCGTCTCTTGTCTACCGCCAAAGACTGTTCCCCTCCTGGGGCAGCTGAGAGCAAGCTGGGCCTTGGAGCAAGGACTAGTGCTTTAGATATAGACTATGCAAGCAAGGGGCAATGTCTTTAATAAAACTAAAATTAAAAAGTCACATTGATAAAATTTTAAAAAGAAGAAAATAAGGTCAAGTAGAGGAAGCCCATTTTCACAGGAAAAATCCCCCAGTGAAAAGCATCAGAATAGATACCAAGAAAAATACCAACAAAAACAGTGTGCTCCCACTATGTATCTACTCAACATGCAAAAGTTAGAAAGCTAGATAATACAATCCTGGCCACAGATAGAGCTATGCAGAAGAGCCACCTGGCAGTGCTTAGTCAAAGAAGTAAACATGCACACTTTGACCTAGAAATTCCACCTGTGTGTAAACCAGGCGGTGCTTAAGCAGTTTCACAAGGGGACATGCACAGGGAAATTTATCCTCAGGTTCTTATAGAGTTGTCTGTGCTTACAGGGAGTTGATGGTTGTCAAGATGCCCACAGCTGCGAAAGTCAAAAGCTAAAAAAATAATAGATGCCAACCTGGATATATTAATAATCCCGTATCTATGATCACCTTCATAAGGTAGCTTCCCAACTTCTGTGTGGAAGTGAGTTTCTCCTTGGCCCTTACACTGTTGTGGAGACCACTAGGAGTTCAGCTTTGTGCAGGATCATCTGACCTGGACTTTTGGCAAGACCTGTACAGCCCTCACACATGCTCAGATGCTACAGGACTTTTCAGACCAGTCCAGACAACAGTAGGCATCCATTCATTGTCTGCACTCTACAGATTCCTAGATGCACGACATTCATTACCATCAAATGCAGAATTTTCATCAAAAACTAATATATATATATATCATTCCAATCTGAATCAAGAAAATTGGAAATATCCCCAAATCCAAAGAGTGGATCCCCATTGTGATGCTACAAGTTGAAAATTCCACAGCTGACCTCATGGGATGGTTCACAGTCAAAAGACAGCTGCATGAAAAATATTACATGACCTTCCTGCTATGTGAAAAGTGGCATGTGAAGTACACATGCATGTCTTCCTCAGACATGGGTTCATTTGCAAGACACCTTGTGCAATTGAAAATACTCCAAAAGGGGAGAAATCAGAACCATGTCTCCAAAGTATTTCAGCAGAGACCAACTCCATCTGTCTATCTATCTCTCAGTGAGTGTGTGTGCTCTTGTGTGTGTTTGTGTGTCTTTGTTTGTGTTTGTACCTTCATAGCTGATACTTCATTGCCCCCATTGGAAAACTGACTCAGATAATGCCATCTGCCAAACTCCTAAAAACCAAAGTTCTTGCTGATAGAATGAAACATTCCTTCCTGTTGGTTTGGATGTGTCCTTTAGGAATCACTGCTACATTTAGTATACTCAAATCATCACAGTAGATCAGGTAACAAAAACATATATATTTTAAAATAATAATAATATATTAATGGAAACAACAAATACAGGATAGAGTAACAACTGTGTTACTAAACAAGGTCAAGGACAATGGCAAACTATAGATTCAAACTTTGAAGAAAATAGTAATCAATGTAAATATTCCTGGGCTGCCTCAGCCCCGCCCAGGCAGACAGCAACAGAATGGTTTTGCAAGCATCCTCAGGAGGGCTGGAGCCTTCTTTGCAGGACGAGAGGGAGGTTGAGGCTGGATCCACCCATCATTCTTTTGGGAGAGGCTCCTTTTCCCCAGCACAAAGCTGGATTTTTTGTGAGGATTCTTGGCATAAAATACGTTGGCCTCTGCTGGAATCCTCAGCTCTGGGGAGAGAGGGGTGTACAAAAAGAAGGTGGCACTCAGGAGGTGCTCCCTAGGACACGCCAACACTGAGAGCCTGTGCCAGAAAAGGCCAGAGCCACACACCTGAGAGCTCTCCAATTCAGCACCAATACCAACAAAGACAGCCTCCACAGTCCTCCCTGAGGAAGAACTAGGCAGAGCACTTCAACAGACCTAATGTCTGTTCCTACCGAAGGCTTTGGACTCCAGAATATCTCAGGTCCTCTTGCATCTGCCAAAGCACACCACTAGGGTTTGCATCTGAAATCTCCCACAAAAGGCTCCTGTGCCGAAGATTCAGTCCCCACATGAGCCATCTTCATAGGTGGGTTTGGAGGGAAGCATTGGATGGTGAGTGCTCTGATGTCAACATGAAATTCTCATTCAAGATGAATACACTACTGGGGGGTGGGAGGGACTGGAAGAAAGGTTGAGCATGGTTGGAGTAAGACCTAAACAGGGTTGTGCCCTGGGCAACAGTACCTTGTTCCTGTTGGCTCCACTGAATCCTCATTCTCCAAGGAGAGGTCCTCCCTCTCCATCTTTCTCTCTCTCCCTCTCTGCCAGCCTCGTTCTCTCTCTCCCAGTCTATGCCTTTGTGGCAAGGGCTGAGGAGCTCTCCACTGCCACACACTAGAGCTTTATGGACAGCCTCAGTGCACAACCAAAGAGAAAGCTATGAAACCCAGAGAAAAAAGGCCTAGGATTCCTCCTCTGAGTTATTTTCCTCAAGTATGGCCACAGTGAGGACAGGCTGACCAGAGCGGATACCACGTTAGAGCCATGCTTCTGCGTTGGTGGAGCCCGCCTCCATGTGAACCAGGCTTCTGAGAATGGAGGCCACATTCCAAATACTGCCCTACTGAGAACAATGGTTCCAAAGACCAGCAAAGGGACTGCTTCCCTCCAACATGGTGTATGGCCCAGTGGTACAATGACCCCGAGTGGGGGAATACAACAGCCGCTTCTCCTTCCTCTGAACATGTGTTTCCTGTCGCCCTCCTCTAACCTAGAGCCTGTTCTCCATCCCTTCTGGGTTGGATGTGGAGATCTCTGCTATGAATTTCTTAGGCTACCAAGGCCCCAGACAGACTTCCTCTTCCATAGACTCTACTAACCTAACAGTAGGTTAAGATGGGAGACAAGTGATCCTAGAACTCATAGGGATGGTGGTCTTCAGGGTACATAGGCTGGGATAATGGCTGCTGTGGTGTTTGGCTCACAAAAACCAACCAACCAACCAACGAAAAAGCGCTGGCATTATTATCAGATGAGCTCTGTGGCTACGTGCTCAGGAAGCCCTCATCTGACTTTAGTTAGGGATCACAACCTGGCTATTGTGATCACTCCTTGCCTAGTGGACTCAGGTGCGTAAGACCATGGAATTTATGCAAAAACAGATGATTCAGGCTGTCTCCCAGGCTGTGTTTTCTTCCCAATTTCATCCTGTTACTGCTTGCTAGAATCCTGGCAATGCTCTGCCCAGGCAGTGGTTTTTTGGTCACACAGAAGGCTTTCAATTGTACTGCTTCAGTCCACAAAATGCCAGTTCCCTCTTTAGCCCATGCATTCCCATGTTCCTTTGAAACCACTCCTATCCCAGACCATGAAATCATACTGCTCCTGGAGAGAGGCTTTCCTCCTCACTCCTCAAAGATGTCAGCTTTGGATGCCTGTTCATGTCCAGGGGAGGGCACCTGGTGGGGAGCCGCAATATCCACCGGGGTATACCATTGGACCTCAAGACCTTCCACCAGCAGAAGTGCAGTTGGCTTTGTGCACGAACCCAACACACCTGTTGGAGTGTTCTTGGGGGTCAGAGACTACTCTTTGTTGCTAAGAGTTGACCTGAGTCCACATCCTGACCCTTGCTCTCTGCTATCTGATTGTCTCACTTACTCTGACGGCGAGAGATGATTTGGCCCAGCTCATAATCCTCTGGATTCTCCTCAGTAAGGAAGTGTAGGTCGAGGGCGCTGCGGATGACGACAGGAGCCCTATCGTGGCAGGTCACCTGGAGCAGCATGGGAGACAGGCCTTCAGGAAATGGGCCTTGAAGTGACTACTCAAGGACAGTGGGCAGGGGCATTCTGGAGGCACGTCCACTCTAAATACAAGGGCAACATCCATGACCCTACTACCCGAGGCTGACCTCCTGCTCATCGTGTGGGCTCTTCCCACAGGCTACTAGCCCAATCCTTGTACATAGGACTTCCTGGGCCTGCCATTGCTCTTTGTGGAGCTGCACTCCTCTCGGAGTGAAAGGACCCCACTACCTGCATACAGATGCAATCTCATCCCACAAGTTGGGAGGAATGGGACAATAGCCTCCAAGATCCCAGGTCTGCCCGAGGATGCAGGCGGCATTGGGAATGGCCTAGGCACAAAACCTAGAGGCTTTGGTCTGGATTGCCAGGGCCAAAAACAGACCCAGGAACATGACCACACACAGGAGAGCTGAAAGATAGCCACGAGAGCTCTTGGCCTCCAGAGGCTCAGTGCTGGCTGGGATGTAGGAGGGCACCTCATCCGGCAAGGGTGGTCATTGGGTTACCTGGACATTTAGTGTGCTTGCACCACATCCATATCGACTCTGCAGAGAGACTCTCTCAGCTCCTTGTTCAAGGAACATGGAGAACCTCACACTGCTGTCTTCCTCCATAGACGTCAGCATCCCATACAAGGGAACCTGCAACCTAGTTCCTGTCCTATTCTCATCTGTCACCCATACCTGTCCCTGCCCTTCTGGACTGCATGCTGCCACCTGACACACAGACTCCCTCAGACATGGCAGTGGACAAGCTGCTGCACTCGCTCATCTCAGCTCCAGCCCTTCACACTGACCTCTCCCTTCTTGATTCCCATCTATCCTCCTGATCATCCAGAAGCTCCAAATTCAAGAGGGCATGAGTAGTCCATGGTATTGGACCAGTGTCTGCTCCCCACCCAGGTGTAAGCACCACGGGACACCCCTGCTCCCAGGCTTACCAGAACACTCTTGGCCATCTCTGGACTTTGTGTTTCTAAGTGGACACGAATTAAGCAGGTGTCTCCCACCTGCTTGTGGGAAAGCGGCCTGGAGGACTTGCAGGTTGATTCTGAGAACTGTGGGGGATGGAACATCAGCAAACCCAGAAACAGAAAGCCACCCGAGACTGTCAGTTGGCTCTATGGGCTTCCAGCAAATATGTCCAGGTGCTGAGGCTTCTTATTTCCTCAGGTCGGAGTGGAATGGCAGCACATGCACAGCTTGAATAAGGTAGGTGTTTACCTCCTTTCCCTTGACCTGGGGGCGTTTCCTCACCATGAAAGATTGTATTCCCAGATTCATGGACAGACACACGAGTGAGTGGTCAGAGACCTTGATTTCTGCAGAGTGAAGTGGAGAGAATTGTTAGGTGGCACTCAAGGATTATACCACAAAACACCCACAACCCCTGAGAGTCTCCGCCAGGCCCATCACACTTTGGTATTTTGGGGCCAAGGCCCACTTTCTCTTGGCTGTCAGTTATCCTGAGCCCACTGTGGATCATGTCTCCCCACTGTCTGATTGTCCTACTTACTCTCATCCTCAGACATCATATACAGCAGCTCAAAGTTGTCCACATCCTCATGCTGCAACAAATTTTGGTCCAAGGCCCTGCGGATGAGGCTTGTCACCGTCTCCTGAAAGGTCACCTGGATCAGGGTGGGACAAATGTCATCAGAGAATGGCTTTTAGAAGAGCTACCCAGAAGACTGTGGTCAAACATTCAGGAGAAATCTCAGCTACATATACAAGGGCACAATCTTGTTATCCTGCTACCTGAGTGTGTCCTCCATATACCACCTGGGTTCTTGCAATGTGCTACTAGAACAATCCTGGTACAAATATCTGCCTGTACCTGCCATCTCCCCTCCCCCTGGGGAGCCACATTCCACTCATGTCAAAGGACCAAACTGCCTATGCACAGACACACTCTCATCTCACTGAGATGAGAGCAATGGGCCAGGGATCTGCGCACCAAGTGTGATCTGGGATGCAGGCTGCCTTTGTGGGTGGAAGAGGCAGATGCACTGAAAATTTGGGTCCTGACTGCCACGACACAAAACAGACTCAGATACAAGAGTGTGCACTTGAGTGCTTCATGATAGCTTTGAGAGGCCCTGGCCTCTGGAAGCTCGGTGCGGGTCTGGTTGTAATGATGTACTTGACTCAGCACTGGCAGTCACTGAACATGTCTCCTCTGCAGCTGGACACCTGCAGCATTAGCGTGTCTACTGCACATCCATAGAAATTCTGCCAAGAACCCCTTTAGCTCCGTATTTACATACATGCAAAGCCTAACATTCCGAAGCTTTGGCATGACCCCCCAGGTGATCCCGACCCCAAATTCCTACACCTAGTCATGCTAAGGAGGTTCTCTTCCCTGCCACCAGGAACACATCCCCTCCTACACATGTGACAAGTCACTGCCACCTCCTCTGCTCCAACTTCACTCATTGAGAATACCAAGTTCTAGGCACTGCAGCCTGCACCCTGGACATATCTCTGCCTTCATCTGTCCACAGCACTTCCGTCTGCACTTCTGGCCTGCAAAACCCACAATACACAGGCCCACTCACCACTGAAGCTGGGCATGCTGATGCTCTCCCTCCTCAGGTCAAGCCCTTAAGAAGGACCTCTCTCTTCTTTATTTCCCACCATAGCCCTGGGGTTGGCTGTGCCTCCTGCCTTCCACTGTGTGGACACCCAGGAGGCAGCCCTGCTGTCGGGCTTACCGGGATGCGCTTTGTCTCCCTCAGGCTCTGTCCCTCTCAGAGGACGTGAACAACGCGGCTGTCTTCCACCTGCTCGCTGGAGTGAAGCAGTGAGGAGCTGCTACTCACAGCTGCTGGGGTCCTGGATGCCACTGCCACAGAAGGTTCCAAGAACTGTGGGGGATGACAACATCAGCAAAGCCCAGCAACTGCACCCCACCCAGCCTGGCAGTTGGCTCTGTGGGCATTCTACAAATCCATCCAGAACCTGAGGTTCTTGTCCCCTTGGAGGATGTGGAGTGGCACCAGGAGTAAAGACTGAAGAAGGTGGCTGTTTTGGGAACAAGAGATCCAGCACCTGCTGGGTGGGGATGAAATCCCAGGAGATTAACCCCATGTTGCTGCTGAAATGTAGGTTCCTCCCACAAATGACAGGCAGGAGCTCATTCCTAAGCTGGTCCTGCCTGTAAGGTTCAAGGCTCTGAACCCTGAAGGGCTCCTCCGTGTTCTGATCATTTTCACCCTGGGTTGGGACCAAGAATGGTGGGTTCAAAATGGAAATGGTGACAAACAGAAAAATGACTTGTGCCAATACACTAGAGTCAAAGCACAATGGGACAGTTCCCATCAGTACAAACACACACACACACACACACACACACACACACACACACAGAGTCAGAATAGGAGTCCTGGGCCATTCATCAGGGATCAGACTAGAGGGCCTGCTGGGCTCACCTGCCCTGTGCTACTCACTGTTACTCTTGAGCTCCTCTGCGACAATCGCCAGAGGCTCTGGCGTCTAAGATGAAGCCTCACCCAGTGTATCCACAAAAGGGCTAGTTGGCCCCCCTGAGATTCCTGGGAGCCTGAGGCTCGGCATTGTCTGCAACCACAGGAGAACATCCTTCTCCCTCCAGTGGCTCCAACCAAGTGAGCTCGGATGGCTTGGTCAGTGAAGTGGGTGCCTGGATACCAGGGTTCCATGTTCTGTTTGATCCATTGTCAAGGCAATGATGTCATTTCCTGTGCCCATACCTGAGCCTCTTTTCACATAAGACCACTTTCAACAGCCCTATGGGCTGCCGATTTCTCCTCCATGCCTACCCATCTCAGGTGCGCAGGTGTTCACCAACAACTACCCAAACATCCCCACCAGCATCTGCCCTGCTTGGTGCCACTAGAGTTCCAGCTTGGAGCCTTCAAAAATGCATTCACAACCAGTCCTTCCCTCTCAGCAGCTTTTGGACCCTGGTCCCATCATTGTGCAACTCATGGTGTGCCCAGTCTTTTCTGGAAAGTAGGGTAGCATCTAATCTCTAGGGTTTATTGTGTCTATTGGCCCATAACACCCTCTGTTCTCTCTGAAACCAGAGATGGGACTCACAGGTGGCTAAAGCACAAATGTAGAGATGGGATAATCACAAGAAAGGGAGAGACAAAGAATGCACCCTAACTCAATCAGGCCTGTGTCCCACACAGGGACATGGCCAATGTCCGTCCCATCGTGGCTGCAGTTCCCTCTCTACACCATGGCAAGTTGGAGGGGACTGAGATGCAGAGGCTGCTCCCCTCTGCCATACAACTTCCCAAGGCTTCTCCTAAGATTTCAAAAGGGCCAAGTGTGTCTAGTGTTGGGGTCTCACAGAGACTCCGAGGTACCACAGCATCCTGCTGCCCAGAACCGGTTCACACCTTACCTCAAGGGGGATCAGCCTCTGGATTCATGGGAATTGAAGTGGGTACAGGTGATGGGATATCACCTCCAAGACTGAGTTATGCCAAGTCCATGACCCCTGTCTGCATCCCTGTCTCCAGCACCACTCCCCCCTCTCTCTTTCCTCCTCAGAGCAAACAAATCCATTTAGCAAGTGTGTCCTGTGATAAAGACATGACGGTCACCCATCCTCTCATTACAAAAACACTGAGGCTCAGCCAACATGGATCCTACAGGGAACACAGGCATAAACTCAGACTCCGATCCTCCCAGCCGAGCCTCAGTGGAGCCTGGACTCCCAGCCTCCTGAGTCAAGGAAACAGAGGTTCCTAGCCGAGCCACCTTGGATGCAGCCGCACACAAACTGAACTCATCAATGCCCCTTGCTCTCAGTTGTGAGTAAGAGGGGAAGTGGTGTTTCACAACCCTGGACATCAAGTGCAGTCTCCAGGCGTTGGGGTGTGCCCTGGCCTCTGTCTATCTGCCCAGGCTCTCCAACCCACACTGGCCTCTTACCCAACCTCCTCCTAGGGCCAAACTCAATCCTGCCTCTCAATTTCTGCTGCCTTCCCCAACACACTGCTCCCCAAAATGAGCAGGGCTGGCTCTCGGTTATCATGCTGGTGCCAGCAGCAATGCCACCCCACTGACATAATTCTGAGTCCCAACCTAGGCACTCCAGCTGTCTTTGCCACACCTGGCCTGTTTGGGCTCTGGCTCTTGCTCTTTTCTTTCATGTGCATGTGTTTTGAGGTTTTGAGTTTCTCCCACTGCAGAACTGCAGCTGTGGCAGGGTAGAGCTCATGAGGGTGACATTCTGAGCCACATCCAATCCCATCAGGACTGTTCACTGGGGTGACTGCTGGAACACAGTGATGAGTGAACACATGGGAGGTGGTTGGACCCACCTTGCCTCTGAGTGGCTTCCTTTCAGGACAGGAATGTAGGCATGGGAGCCCCTGGCGTGGGATGCTTTGCACAAGGCGTGACCATGGGCTCTCTTTCCTGGCAAAAATGGCTCCACTCAGCATGGAGAGCACTGTCATTCCTGGTGGCTAACAACAGCCCTGGACCCCAGAAAGGAACCCACACTCAAGATTAACGTCTGAGTGTGCGTGTCCTCGAGGAAATGAGGTCTCCTGATCCCAGGTGCAAAGGGGTAAGTCCTCTAACTCCAGGGGCCATGAAGGGACATCTGAGTTTCCCTCGTCCTTCTTTCCCTCTCTAACTAACCACAGTTAGGACCCTGGCCTCATTCCCCTGTGAGGATCATTAGGCTCCATAAAGGACAGTCTCTAAGATGCTCAGTGGACCAACACCCTCTGCACAACCCATAACCCTATTCACCCAAGAGGCAAGAGGATTTCTATTCAGGAAAACCAGGAAAGGGAGAGCCTTTCTCAAGGACACAAGGACATTAGTGAGTGAGGGAGTGATTAATGGATGGAGAACTATTTCCAACCCCAAATTCCAGGAGCATATATGGCCCCCTGGAGAATTCTGCAGTGTGTTGGTGATTAAGGAGAACGTGTGAATTCAGGGGTCACTAGGTCCTCTCAGCCATAAGGAGGGAAACTGCCATAAAGGAACTAGGACAAGGGTGCGAGGAATGCTCACTGGTGGGAGATCGGAAGGAAGGAAAGTGTACTCATTAAAAAAGTGTCGCCTGAAAATTCTTAGCCAGCCAAAAGTCGTGCGAACTTGTGTGGGAAAAGAGTCTTTGCACAGTGATGAAGCTAAGAGCTCACATGATGGAAAACAGCATCAACTGGGACCAAATCCAATATCTGATATTCTTGTAGGAAGAGGAGAGTCTGGACCCAGATACCAGGGAGACTGGGGGATACCGGATATGTGAGGTTGGAGCCAGGGCGGGATGCCCATATGGGAACCACAGATCGTGGGCAGCAATAGGAGAGTGGGCAAGGGCTGGGAGAGTTGGGGAGACAGTCCCCTTGAAACCTGGGAGGGGTTATGGCACTGGGACAGCCCAACACCTACTGTGTTGAGCCTCTGGAGCTCAACGGAAGACACTTCCTCTGTTGTTGGCCACCCAGTTAACAGAGTTTGGTTGCAGCAGCCTAGGACCCAGCTGAAGGTCTGAGCATGTTGGCCATGCAGGTTGGATCTGGACCACAGACACCCTCATCAGAGATTGTAGGGTCTCAGCCCTGAGGCAAGACAGGCACTAAGTCAGGCCAGGTGGGGAAACGGATAGGCACACACTCTGGGGGCTGGTGCCTGTGTTACTGGGAGCACTTCTGATCGCAATTCCCTGATCTGCTGCCAACACAGGCTACAGAGGAGGGTACAGAAACACAGACCACGGATCTGCCCCACTCAGTGGGCCCAGGCCAACACCACACCCAGCAGCTTCGTGCCATACCCAATGAGTCTCGAAGCGGCCCCCTCTTCCCATCCTGAGAGCTCTTCCCTTCCTCATGTGCCAATAGCTCCCTACTGTCACTGGCAATATCTACTCTGTGAGATGTCAACATCCGTGGGTACTGTTCTCTCATCCCAGGACAGTGTGGTCCCACACACCCTGGTGAAATGGGCCACCTGGAGGCTGGACCTGGAGGTTGTTGAGGCTGAATGGCAGCGGTGGTCCTCTGGCACTTAATATTATTTAAGTTAAAAAAAAAAAAACAAAAACAAAAACAAAAAACGGGTCTTGGTGCTCAAAAATGTTTGATTTGCATATTCTCATCCCCTAACCCCAATATTTTCATTATTTCCTCACATATGAAATCTTACTAGCATAAAGGTAATTTCGTATTAAACAAAGTGGATTGAAATAACATTGGTAAAAATAATCAATCACCATACTTTCAATTTTTGTTCTGCTTTCCTATTAGAAACCACTTGGATACAAGAGAACAGAGGACAGACTCATGGAAATGCTTGAAATGACAAGAAGCTCCCACTCAAGCTCAGCATTCAGTCCTGGACAGGGTAAGACCAGGCCACTTTGACATCTGTGCCAAAGAGACTACCAGACAGAATCCTCTGACTGATCCCTGACTGAGCCATAGGAACTGGCTAGAAAAGCCTTCACATCCTCAATACATTCTTCACGTCAGAATACTTGACAACCATTGATATCCATCTCTCGTTAACTTGCTTCCCAGCCAACCATTCTTCAACAAATTCAAAGGAGTAACTCATGCAAGCACACAGAAAGGGGTGTTCACTACACACATCCATGTGCGAAAAAGACAACTGGTATTTCTTGTTTGGGCTATTTCAAATGAAATCCCTTCTGCATGACCTCCACAAACCAAAGGAAAATATTTGTGAAATTCCCACGTAGAAGACAAGATACACTTGCCAAGGAGGCAGTGGCAAGAATTTTGACACTCCAAATGTAGAGTGTGTGTTTAGGAAGCAGTCACAGTTTCCATGAGAGAGTCCCATGAAATCAATTAGGAAGATCCATGCTCTAGCCCTACCATGCAAGTGATGTGACTTGAAAGAGTCACTTAGTCTTAGTAACCATCATCACTAACAAGTAAGTCAATGAATAAAGGTCCTCAGGTGCCAAGCTACAAAATGTGGGATGAGCATGGATGAGGATGGGTGGGAGAAGTCTCCAACTCTAACACAATTAGGGAAGGATGTGCTGACCTCAAGTGGCTGGGGGGCTGGGATCCTGCCACAGAGGGGGATTCCAAACCTCACATCCCCTGACCCAGGCCAGAAGACCAGGTAGAGTCCAAGGACCCTGGGGTGGCCCAATGGCAATAAAGGTCAAAAGGAACTAGGGATCTGCCTGGTCCCTCAATCCCCTACTCTGAGCAGGGCTGCATGACGAGGCCAGAGGCCATCCACAGCAATCTGCCTTTACAGGAAAACAGGGACTGCAGGCTGCCTCTGGCTCACTGAATCAGGGTGGTGTTTTCATAAAGCAAGACCACTTCCTCACATTTGACCAGCAGCTCATGTGTTGACAGCACAATGACTGACTTGACTCAGGCCCTGATGAATGAAATAGAAAATTCATAGCAAACCCATCTTTAGCTCTTCCACATCATCAGGGGCTCTGATTCAATTCCGTCCAGAAAGGTGTCTGAAATGATTTCTAAACATGCTGGGGACTCACCTCTGTGTGGAACTTTTCAGGAAAAAGGGGATCAAATCTCATGAAGCAACTCTTCTCTCTTCTAGCCCATGGGCAATGCAAGGAACCTGCATGATACCAGAGGCTCACTTCTCTCTTCTCATGTCTTCTGGAAAGGATTCGTTAATGCTTCCTGCAAGGTGAAGCAGAAGCCTGCATCCCCAGCTGCACAGAAGTGTTTTAGGGCAGTGTCTCCCTTAAAACCCAAAAATAAAAAAAACAGGTCATTCAACAGGCACATGGATTCGAGTACATGTTCAATGATCCCTCCTCCCTGGAGCCTTCCACATGCCCATCTTCCACATTCACAGAGCAATGCTTGGCCATTCTCAAGACCAGGAGACCATGATGCTCATCACCAGGAAGTCAATAAGGAACATGAAGAGAGCAGCATGGATTGCAGAAGGTGGCACATCAAGGATCTTCAGCTCTGCTGCTAGAACACAAGAGCTTAACTTCAGTATTGACTTTTTGCCAACTACCAAGTACGATAGCAGTGTCAAGCCCAATATGCAGATATGCAAGTAGTAGGTGACACCCCGCATCCATTCACAAAAGTGGGCAACATCTGCATCAGAACAAGGAAGTATCTTACCCTTACTCATAAAAATCATCAGAAACAAAATAAAATGGATGCAAGACTTCTCATTTCACTATTAGGTAGCTGTTGGAATTCCCTATTAAATAATACCTCCTCCAAAATAAAAAGTATCTCAGACATGTGTCAACTATTCAATGGATGACATTTTAAAAACTATGGACTTTACTTAATATTTATGTATGCTATATCCCTGCCTAAGGCTCTATGAGAAAGGAGCACATAGAATTGGATCTTTGAAAATCTCACATTTGCTGATAAATATTACTGCTGATCTCAGGCATGGCGAAGTGAAAAGTGGGACTTTGGATATTCCAAGAATGCTATGTTGTGGGCTTGGTGTCCCTGATTCATACATAGCATATGGTTTCTATGAAATCCAGTGAGGGAGCAGGAGTAACGAAGCTGATTGCACAGATGACCTCAGGGAATACTGACAGATAGGCCAAATGAAAAATATGCTCCAGCTAACCATTGGTATTTGGGCTTCTGATCCCAGTCCTGTTTTTAAAAAAGGTGCAGACAGGCAGTGTTCATTAAAAACTGTCTACCATGTAAAAGTGGGTAATTTAAATGGCATCTAGTTACACATCTGATAGAATGGTCTGGCAACATATGAATTTCATTCTAACAACAACAACAACAACAAAACATAGAAAATGAGACATAAAGATAAAACCTTGTCTTCACCAGGATGCCTAAAAATAGGTTTTATTTGGCTCATGCAAATAAATATCTTTCAATAGAATTTCTGATTTCTGAATGAATCCATTCAACTTCCTACTGCACAGATCACAAGGTTTTCTTTACAGAATATTCTCTTCTTCTTCTTAAAGCCTCACATAGAAAATGTCTCACAGGACATAGGAGGGGAATGACCCAAAGGATGAGAGAATGGCTGGAACCGTTCTCAAATGTGCCCATGTAGCCTAAAGTTTGAAGGCATCTAATTGTACTCTAAAACAATTATGAACCTATTCGATCCATTATTAATAAATATTACCACTTTACCACTTGAACCAAATCACAGAAAATTGGAAACAGATGATCATTGGCTTTGATACCTTTACTTCTGTTTCATTACTCAGAGTCGATCAACTCTATACTTCAAGTGACACAGATTTATTACAGAATGCCTAAGATCCTAAGGATCTATTTTAGCTCAGCCCATGGTATTGCTTCATTATTTTATTATTTTGTAAGTAATAAAAAATAACTTCATGTTGGATGATATATTCAAGCCATGAATATATCATCCAACATTGTTCTTCCCAAAATATTAGCCCAATTTCTGCGCGCGCTCACTTACTGTTCAGGAATTTTACTAATTGTTTGAAGGTTCTAGAGGACCTGTTAGACTCCTAATGGACAAACTATACAACATACTCCAGAGAACGGACGAGTGCCATAAGAAGAAAATAAGGTCAGCCTACAGCAATGGGCAGCTGCCTGCCCTCGGCTGGGAGGAGCCCTGGCCATGGCACCAGGGCTGCTGGGCAGCAGAAGCCTCCACAGCCCTGCAGGGAGCCTGGAGCACAGCTCTGCCTAACCATGCTCAGCCCTGGACAGATGCACATGAGTTCCCATCACAGGCTCGAGTGTGACAGTCCCAGGTGCATGCCTGTCATGCCAGCCACCAGGGAGGCTGAGGCAAGAGGAACGTTTGAGGTCAGCCTTGGCAACTTAGACCCCGAGGCAAAGGGGAAATACTTTTACAGGGGTCTCTGAGGGTGTAGCTCAGGTAGGTCACTTGCCTCACAGGCTCAAGGCCCTGGGTTCAATCCCCAGAACCCACGTACACACAAAAAGTGAACTTGGAATATTGTTTAAAATGATGGGTCAGGAACACACAAGGACTTCAATATGACCTCTCAGAGGAGCTCAATTTGAGATCAGACTGAACAAAAGACCACCTGGACCATTGACTCAGTGTCTGAAACCCTCTGTGAGCATGGGAAGCACTGCTGGCAAGACACCAGAGGGCCAAAGCACTTGTGCCCCCTGCAGGGGTGTCTCTTGTCTACCGCCAAAGACTGTTCCCCTCCTGGGGCAGCTGAGAGCAAGCTGGGCCTTGGAGCAAGGACTAGTGCTTTAGATATAGACTATGCAAGCAAGGGGCAATGTCTTTAATAAAACTAAAATTAAAAAGTCACATTGAAAAAATTTTAAAAAGAAGAAAATAAGGTCAAGTAGAGGAAGCCCATTTTCACAGGAAAAATCCCCCAGTGAAAAGCATCAGAATAGATACCAAGAAAAATACCAACAAAAACAGTGTGCTCCCACTATGTATCTACTCAACATGCAAAAGTTAGAAAGCTAGATAATACAATCCTGGCCACAGGTAGAGCTATGCAGAAGAGCCACCTGGCAGTGCTTAGTCAAAGAAGTAAACATGCACACTTTGACCTAGAAATTCCACCTGTGTGTAAACCAGGCGGTGCTTAAGCAGTTTCACAAGGGGACATGCACAGGGAAATTTATCCTCAGGTTCTTATAGAGTTGTCTGTGCTTACAGGGAGTTGATGGTTGTCAAGATGCCCACAGCTGCGAAAGTCAAAAGCTAAAAAAATAATAGATGCCAACCTGGATATATTAATAATCCCGTATCTATGATCACCTTCATAAGGTAGCTTCCCAACTTCTGTGTGGAAGTGTGTTTCTCCTTGGCCCTTACACTGTTGTGGAGACCACTAGGAGTTCAGCTTTGTGCAGGATCATCTGACCTGCACTTTTGGCAAGACCTGTACAGCCCTCACACATGCTCAGATGCTACAGGACTTTTCAGACCAGTCCAGACAACAGTAGGCATCCATTCATTGTCTGCACTCTACAGATTCCTAGATGCACGACATTCATTACCATCAAATGCAGAATTTTCATCAAAAACTAATATATATATCATTCCAATCTGAATCAAGAAAATCGGAAATATCCCCAAATCCAAAGAGTGGATCCCCATTGTGATGCTACAAGTTGAAAATTCCACAGCTGACCTCATGGGATGGTTCACAGTCAAAAGACAGCTGCATGAAAAATATTACATGACCTTCCTGCTATGTGAAAAGTGGCATGTGAAGTACACATGCATGTCTTCCTCAGACATGGGTTCATTTGCAAGACACCTTGTGCAATTGAAAATACTCCAAAAGGGGAGAAATCAGAACCATGTCTCCAAAGTATTTCAGCAGAGACCAACTCCATCTGTCTATCTATCTCTCAGTGAGTGTGTGTGCTCTTGTGTGTGTTTGTGTGTCTTTGTTTGTGTTTGTACCATCACAGCTGATACTTCATTGCCCCCATTGGAAAACTGACTCAGATAATGCCATCTGCCAAACTCCTAAAAACCAAAGTTCTTGCTGATAGAATGAAACATTCCTTCCTGTTGGTTTGGATGTGTCCTTTAGGAATCACTGCTACATTTAGTATACACAAATCATCACAGTGGATCAGGTAACAAAAACATATATATTTTAAAATAATAATATATTAATGGAAACAACAAATACAGGATAGAGTAACAACTGTGTTACTAAACAAGGTCAAGGACAATGGCAAACTATAGATTCAAACTTTGAAGAAAATAGTAATCAATGTAAATATTCCTGGGCTGCCTCAGCCCCGCCCAGGCACACAGCAACAGAATGGTTTTGCAAGCATCCTCAGGAGGGCAGGAGCCTTCTTTGCAGGACGAGAGGGAGGTTGAGGCTCGATCCACCCATCATTCTTTTGGGAGAGGCTCCTTTTCCTCAGCACAAAGTTGGATTTTTTGTGAGGATTCTTGGCATCAAATACGTTGGCCTCTGCTGGAATCCTCAGCTCTGCGGAGAGAGGGGTGTACAAAAAGAAGGTGGCACTCAGGAGGTGCTCCCTAGGACACGCCAACATCTGAGAGCCTGTGCCAGAAAAGGCCAGAGCCACACACCTGAGAGCTCTCCAATTCAGCACCAATACCAACAAAGACAGCCTCCACAGTCCTCCCTGAGGAAGAACTAGGCAGAGCACTTCAACAGACCTAATGTCTGTTCCTACCGAAGGCTTTGGACTCCAGAATATCTCAGGTCCTCTTGCATCTGCCAAAGCACACCACTAGGGTTTGCATCTGAAATCTCCCACAAAAGGCTCCTGTGCCAAAGATTCAGTCCCCACATGAGCCATCTTCATAGGTGGGTTTGGAGGGAAGCATTGGATGGTGAGTGCTCTGATGTCAACATGAAATTCTCATTCAAGATGAATACACTACTGGGGGGTGGGAGGGACTGGAAGAAAGGTTGAGCATGGTTGGAGTAAGACCTAAACAGGGTTGTGCCCTGGGCAACAGTACCTTGTTCCTGTTGGCTCCACTGAATCCTCATTCTCCAAGGAGAGGTCCTCCCTCTCCATCTTTCTCTCTCTCCCTCTCTGCCAGCCTCGTTCTCTCTCTCCCAGTCTATGCCTTTGTGGCAAGGACTGAGGAGCTCTCCACTGCCACACACTAGAGCTTTATGGACAGCCTCAGTGCACAACCAAAGAGAAAGCTATGAAACCCAGAGAAAAAAGGCCTAGGATTCCTCCTCTGAGTTATTTTCCTCAAGTATGGCCACAGTGAGGACAGGCTGACCAGCGTGGATACCACGTTAGAGCCATGCTTCTGCGTTGGTGGAGCCCGCCTCCATGTGAACCAGGCTTCTGAGAATGGAGGCCACATTCCAAATACTGCCCTACTGAGAACAATGGTTCCAAAGACCAGCAAAGGGACTGCTTCCCTCCAACATGGTGTATGGCCCAGTGGTGCCATGACCCCGAGTGGGGGAATACAACAGCCGCTTCTCCTTCCTCTGAACATGTGTTTCCTGTCGCCCTCCTCTAACCTAGAGCCTGTTCTCCATCCCTTCTGGGTTGGATGTGGAGATCTCTGCTATGAATTTCTTAGGCTACCAAGGCCCCAGACAGACTTCCTCTTCCATAGACTCTACTAACTTAACAGTAGGTTAAGATAGGAGACAAGTGATCCTAGAACTCATAGGGATGGTGGTCTTCAGGGTACATAGGCTGGGATAATGGCTGCTGTGGTGTTTGGCTCACAAAAACCAACCAACCAACCAACGAAAAAGCGCTGGCATTATTATCAGATGAGCTCTGTGGCTACGTGCTCAGGAAGCCCTCATCTGACTTTAGTTAGGGATCACAACCTGGCTATTGTGATCACTCCTTGCCTAGTGGACTCAGGTGCGTAAGACCATGGAATTTATGCAAAAACAGATGATTCAGGCTGTCTCCCAGGCTGTGTTTTCTTCCCAATTTCATCCTGTTACTGCTTGCTAGAATCCTGGCAATGCTCTGCCCAGGCAGTGGTTTTTTGGTCACACAGAAGGCTTTCAATAGTACTGCTTCAGTCCACAAAATGCCAGTTCCCTCTTTAGCCCATGCATTCCCATGTTCCTTTGAAACCACTCCTATCCCAGACCATGAAAACATACTGCTCCTGGAGAGAGGCTTTCCTCCTCACTCCTCAAAGATGTCAGCTTTGGATGCCTGTTCATGTCCAGGGGAGGGCACCTGGTGGGGAGCCGCAATATCCACCGGGGTATACCATTGGACCTCAAGACCTTCCACCAGCAGAAGTGCAGTTGGCTTTGTGCACGAACCCAACACACCTGTTGGAGTGTTCTTGGGGGTCAGAGACTACTCTTTGTTGCTAAGAGTTGACCTGAGTCCACATCCTGACCCTTGCTCTCTGCTATCTGATTGTCTCACTTACTCTGACGGCGAGAGATGATTTGGCCCAGCTCATAATCCTCTGGATTCTCCTCAGTAAGGAAGTGTAGGTCGAGGGTGCTGCGGATGACGACAGGAGCCCTATCGTGGCAGGTCACCTGGAGCAGCATGGGAGACAGGCCTTCAGGAAATGGGCCTTGAAGTGACTACTCAAGGACAGTGGGCAGGGGCATTCTGGAGGCACCTCCACTCTAAATACAAGGGCAACATCCATGACCCTACTACCCGAGGCTGACCTCCTGCTCATCGTGTGGGCTCTTCCCACAGGCTACTAGCCCAATCCTTGTACATAGGACTTCCTGGGCCTGCCATTGCTCTTTGTGGAGCTGCACTCCTCTCGGAGTGAAAGGACCCCACTACCTGCATACAGATGCAATCTCATCCCACAAGTTGGGAGGAATGGGACAATAGCCTCCAAGATCCCAGGTCTGCCCGAGGATGCAGGCGGCATTGGGAATGGCCTAGGCACAAAACCTAGAGGCTTTGGTCTGGATTGCCAGGGCCAAAAACAGACCCAGGAACATGACCACACACAGGAGAGCTGAAAGATAGCCACGAGAGCTCCTGGCCTCCAGAGGCTCAGTGCTGGCTGGGATGTAGGAGGGCACCTCATCCGGCAAGGGTGGTCATTGGGTTACCTGGACATTTAGTGTGCTTGCTCCACATCCATATCGACTCTGCAGAGAGACTCTCTCAGCTCCTTGTTCAAGGAACATGGAGAACCTCACACTGCTGTCCTCCTCCATAGACGTCAGCATCCCATACAAGGGAACCTGCAACCTAGTTCCTGTCCTATTCTCATCTGTCACCCATACCTGTCCCTGCCCTTCTGGACTGCATGCTGCCACCTGACACACAGACTCCCTCAGACATGGCAGTGGACAAGCTGCTGCACTCGCTCATCTCAGCTCCAGCCCTTCACACTGACCTCTCCCTTCTTGATTCCCATCTATCCTCCTGATCATCCAGAAGCTCCAAATTCAAGAGGGCATGAGTAGTCCATGGTATTGGACCAGTGTCTGCTCCCCACCCAGGTGTAAGCACCACGGGACACCCCTGCTCCCAGGCTTACCAGAACACTCTTGGCCATCTCTGGACTTTGTGTTTCTAAGTGGACACGAATTAAGCAGGTGTCTCCCACCTGCTTGTGGGAAAGCGGCCTGGAGGACTTGCAGGTTGATTCTGAGAACTGTGGGGGATGGAACATCAGCAAACCCAGAAACAGAAAGCCACCCCAGACTGTCAGTTGGCTCTATGGGCTTCCAGCAAATATGTCCAGGTGCTGAGGCTTCTTATTTCCTCAGGTCGGAGTGGAATGGCAGCACATGCAGAGCTTGAATAAGGTAGGTGTTTACCTCCTTTCCCTTGACCTGGGGGCGTTTCCTCACCATGAAATATTGTATTCCCAGATTCATGGACAGACACACGAGTGAGTGGTCAGAGACCTTGATTTCTGCAGAGCGAAGTGGAGAGAATTGTTAGGTGGCACTCAAGGATTATACCACAAAACACCCACAACCCCTGAGAGTCTCCGCCAGGCCCATCACACTTTGGTATTTTGGGGCCAAGGCCCACTTTCTCTTGGCTGTCAGTTATCCTGAGCCCACTGTGGATCATGTCTCCCCACTGTCTGATTGTCCTACTTACTCTCATCCTCACACATCATATACAGCAGCTCAAAGTTGTCCACATCCTCATGCTGCAACAAATTTTGGTCCAAGGCCCTGCGGATGAGGCTTGTCACCGTCTCCTGAAAGGTCACCTGGATCAGGGTGGGACAAATGTCATCAGAGAATGGCTTTTAGAAGAGCTACCCAGAAGACTGTGGTCAAACATTCAGGAGAAATCTCAGCTACATATACAAGGGCACAATCTTGTTATCCTGCTACCTGAGTGTGTCCTCCATATACCACCTGGGTTCTTGCAATGTGCTACTAGAACAATCCTGGTACAAATATCTGCCTGTACCTGCCATCTCCCCTCCCCCTGGGGAGCCACATTCCACTCATGTCAAAGGACCAAACTGCCTATGCACAGACACACTCTCATCTCACTGAGATGAGAGCAAAGGGCCAGGGATCTGCGCACCAAGTGTGATCTGGGATGCAGGCTGCCTTTGTGGGTGCAAGAGGCAGATGCACTGAAAATTTGGGTCCTGACTGCCACGACACAAAACAGACTCAGATACAAGAGTGTGCACTTGAGTGCTTCATGATAGCTTTGAGAGGCCCTGGCCTCTGGAAGCTCGGTGCGGGTCTGGTTGTCATGATGTACTTGACTCAGCACTGGCAGTCACTGAACATGTCTCCTCTGCAGCTGGACACCTTCAGCATTAGTGTGTCTACTGCACATCCATAGAAATTCTGCCAAGAACCCCTTTAGCTCCGTATTTACATACATGCAAAGCCTAATATTCCGAAGCTTTGGCATGACCCCCCAGGTGATCCCGACCCCAAATTCCTACACCTAGTCATGCTAAGGAGGTTCTCTTCCCTGCCACCAGGAACACATCCCCTCCTACACATGTGACAAGTCACTGCCACCTCCTCTGCTCCAACTTCACTCATTGAGAATACCAAGTTCTAGGCACTGCAGCCTGCACCCTGGACATATCTCTGCCTTCATCTGTCCACAGCACTTCCGTCTGCACTTCTGGCCTGCAAAACCCACAATACACAGGCCCACTCACCACTGAAGCTGGGCATGCTGATGCTCTCCCTCCTCAGGTCAAGCCCTTAAGACGGACCTCTCTCTTCTTTATTTCCCACCATAGCCCTGGGGTTGGCTGTGTCTCCTGCCTTCCACTGTGTGGACACCCAGGAGGCAGCCCTGCTGTCGGGCTTACCGGGATGCGCTTTGTCTCCCTCAGGCTCTGTCCCTCTAGGAGGACGTGAACAACGCGGCTGTCTTCCACCTGCTCGCTGGAGTGAAGCAGTGAGGAGCTGCTACTCACAGCTGCTGGGGTCCTGGATGCCACTGCCACAGAAGGTTCCAAGAACTGTGGGGGATGACAACATCAGCAAAGCCCAGCAACTGCACCCCACCCAGCCTGGCAGTTGGCTCTGTGGGCATTCTACAACATCCATCCAGAACCTGAGGTTCTTGTCCCCTTGGAGGATGTGGAGTGGCACCAGGAGTAAAGACTGAAGAAGGTGGCTGTTTTGGGAATAAGAGATCCAGCACCTGCTGGGTGGGGATGAAATCCCAGGAGATTAACCCCATGTTGCTGCTGAAATGTAGGTTCCTCCCACAAATGACAGGCAGGAGCTCATTCCTAAGCTGGTCCTGCCTGTAAGGTTCAAGGCTCTGAACCCTGAAGGGCTCCTCCGTGTTCTGATCATTTTCACCCTGGGTTGGGACCAAGAATGGTGGGTTCAAAATGGAAATGGTGACAAACAGAAAAATGACTTGTGCCAATACACTAGAGTCAAAGCACAATGGGACAGTTCCCATCAGTACAAACACACACACACACACACACACACACACACACACACACACACACAGAGTCAGAATAGGAGTCCTGGGCCATTCATCAGGGATCAGACTAGAGGGCCTGCTGGGCTCACCTGCCCTGTGCTACTCACTGTTACTCTTGAGCTCCTCTGCGACAATCGCCAGAGGCTCTGGCGTCTAAGATGAAGCCTCACCCAGTGTATCCACAAAAGGGCTAGTTGGCCCCCCTGAGATTCCTGGGAGCCTGAGGCTCGGCATTGTCTGCAACCACAGGAGAACATCCTTCTCCCTCCAGTGGCTCCAACCAAGTGAGCTCGGATGGCTTGGTCAGTGAAGTGGGTGCCTGGATACCAGGGTTCCATGTTCTGTTTGATCCATTGTCAAGGCAATGATGTCATTTCCTGTGCCCATACCTGAGCCTCTTTTCACATAAGACCACTTTCAACAGCCCTATGGGCTGCCGATTTCTCCTCCATGCCTACCCATCTCAGGTGCGCAGGTGTTCACCAACAACTACCCAAACATCCCCACCAGCATCTGCCCTGCTTGGTGCCACTAGAGTTCCAGCTTGGAGCCTTCAAAAATGCATTCACAACCAGTCCTTCCCTCTCAGCAGCTTTTGGACCCTGGTCCCATCATTGTGCAACTCATGGTGTGCCCAGTCTTTTCTGGAAAGTAGGGTAGCATCTAATCTCTAGGGTTTATTGTGTCTATTGGCCCATAACACCCTCTGTTCTCTCTGAAACCAGAGATGGGACTCACAGGTGGCTAAAGCACAAATGTAGAGATGGGATAATCACAAGAAAGGGAGAGACAAAGAATGCACCCTAACTCAATCAGGCCTGTGTCCCACACAGGGACATGGCCAATGTCCGTCCCATCGTGGCTGCAGTTCCCTCTCTACACCATGGCAAGTTGGAGGGGACTGAGATGCAGAGGCTGCTCCCCTCTGCCATACAACTTCCCAAGGCTTCTCCTAAGATTTCAAAAGGGCCAAGTGTGTCTAGTGTTGGGGTCTCACAGAGACTCCGAGGTACCACAGCATCCTGCTGCCCAGAACCGGTTCACCCCTCACCTCAAGGGGGCTCAGCCTCTGGATTCATGGGAATTGAAGTGGGTACAGGTGATGGGATATCACCTCCAAGACTGAGTTATGCCAAGTCCATGACCCCTGTCTGCATCCCTGTCTCCAGCACCACTCCCCCCTCTCTCTTTCCTCCTCAGAGCAAACAAATCCATTTAGCAAGTGTGTCCTGTGATAAAGACATGACGGTCACCCATCCTCTCATTACAAAAACACTGAGGCTCAGCCAACATGGATCCTACAGGGAACACAGGCATAAACTCAGACTCCGATCCTCCCAGCCGAGCCTCAGTGGAGCCTGGACTCCCAGCCTCCTGAGTCAAGGAAACAGAGGTTCCTAGCCGAGCCACCTTGGATGCAGCCGCACACAAACTGAACTCATCAATGCCCCTTGCTCTCAGTTGTGAGTAAGAGGGGAAGTGGTGTTTCACAACCCTGGACATCAAGTGCAGTCTCCAGGCTTTGGGGTGTGCCCTGGCCTCTGTCTATCTGCCCAGGCTCTCCAACCCACACTGGCCTCTTACCCAACCTCCTCCTAGGGCCAAACTCAATCCTGCCTCTCAATTTCTGCTGCCTTCCCCAACACACTGCTCCCCAAAATGAGCAGGGCTGGCTCTCGGTTATCATGCTGGTGCCAGCAGCAATGCCACCCCACTGACATAATTCTGAGTCCCAACCTAGGCACTCCAGCTGTCTTTGCCACACCTGGCCTGTTTGGGCTCTGGCTCTTGCTCTTTTCTTTCATGTGCATGTGTTTTGAGGTTTTGAGTTTCTCCCACTGCAGAACTGCAGCTGTGGCAGGGTAGAGCTCATGAGGGTGACATTCTGAGCCACATCCAATCCCATCAGGACTGTTCACTGGGGTGACTGCTGGAACACAGTGATGAGTGAACACATGGGAGGTGGTTGGACCCACCTTGCCTCTGAGTGGCTTCCTTTCAGGACAGGAATGTAGGCATGGGAGCCCCTGGCGTGGGATGCTTTGCACAAGGCGTGACCATGGGCTCTCTTTCCTGGCAAAAATGGCTCCACTCAGCATGGAGAGCACTGTCATTCCTGGTGGCTAACAACAGCCCTGGACCCCAGAAAGGAACCCACTCTCAAGATTAACGTCTGAGTGTGCGTGTCCTCGAGGAAATGAGGTCTCCTGATCCCAGGTGCAAAGGGGTAAGTCCTCTAACTCCAGGGGCCATGAAGGGACATCTGAGTTTCCCTTGTCCTTCTTTCCCTCTCTAACTAACCACAGTTAGGACCCTGGCCTCATTCCCCAGTGAGGATCATTAGGCTCCATAAAGGACAGTCTCTAAGATGCTCAGTGGACCAACACCCTCTGCACAACCCATAACCCTATTCACCCAAGAGGCAAGAGGATTTCTATTCAGGAAAACCAGGAAAGGGAGAGCCTTTCTCAAGGACACAAGGACATTAGTGAGTGAGGGAGTGATTAATGGATGGAGAACTATTTCCAACACCAACTTCCAGGAGCATATATGGCCCCCTGGAGAATTCTGCAGTGTGTTGGTGATTAAGGAGAACGTGTGAATTCAGGGGTCACTAGGTCCTCTCAGCCATAAGGAGGGAAACTGCCATAAAGGAACTAGGACAAGGGTGCGAGGAATGCTCACTGGTGGGAGATCGGAAGGAAGGAAAGTGTACTCATTAGAAATGTGTCGCCTGAAAATTCTTAGCCAGCCAAAAGTCGTGCGAACTTGTGTGGGAAAAGAGTCTTTGCACAGTGATGAAGCTAAGAGCTCACATGATGGAACACAGCATCAACTGGGACCAAATCCAATATCTGATATTCTTGTAGGAAGAGGAGAGTCTGGACCCAGATACCAGGGAGACTGGGGGATACCGGATATGTGAGGTTGGAGCCAGGGCGGGATGCCCATATGGGAACCACAGATCGTGGGCAGCAATAGGAGAGTGGGCAAGGGCTGGGACAGTTGGGGAGACAGTCCCCTTGAAACCTGGGAGGGGTTATGGCACTGGGACAGCCCAACACCTACTGTGTTGAGCCTCTGGAGCTCAACGGAAGACACTTCCTCTGTTGTCGGCCACCCAGTTAACAGAGTTTGGTTGCAGCAGCCTAGGACCCAGCTGAAGGTCTGAGCATGTTGGCCATGCAGGTTGGATCTGGACCACAGACACCCTCATCAGAGATTGTAGGGTCTCAGCCCTGAGGCAAGACAGGCACTAAGTCAGGCCAGGTGGGGAAACGGATAGGCACACACTCTGGGGGCTGGTGCCTGTGTTACTGGGAGCACTTCTGATCGCAATTCCCTGATCTGCTGCCAACACAGGCTACAGAGGAGGGTACAGAAACACAGACCACGGATCTGCCCCACTCAGTGGGCCCAGGCCAACACCACACCCAGCAGCTTCGTGCCATACCCAATGAGTCTCGAAGCGGCCCCCTCTTCCCATCCTGAGAGCTCTTCCCTTCCTCATGTGCCAATAGCTCCCTACTGTCACTGGCAATATCTACTCTGTGAGATGTCAACATCCGTGGGTACTGTTCTCTCATCCCAGGACAGTGTGGTCCCACACACCCTGGTGAAATGGGCCACCTGGAGGCTGGACCTGGAGGTTGTTGAGGCTGAATGGCAGCGGTGGTCCTCTGGCACTTAATATTATTTAAGTTAAAAAAAAAAAAACAAAAACAAAAACAAAAAACGGGTCTTGGTGCTCAAAAATGTTTGATTTGCATATTCTCATCCCCTAACCCCAATATTTTCATTATTTCCTCACATATGAAATCTTACTAGCATAAAGGTAATTTCGTATTAAACAAAGTGGATTGAAATAACATTGGTAAAAATAATCAATCACCATACTTTCAATTTTTGTTCTGCTTTCCTATTAGAAACCACTTGGATACAAGAGAACAGAGGACAGACTCATGGAAATGCTTGAAATGACAAGAAGCTCCCACTCAAGCTCAGCATTCAGTCCTGGACAGGGTAAGACCAGGCCACTTTGACATCTGTGCCAAAGAGACTACCAGACAGAATCCTCTGACTGATCCCTGACTGAGCCATAGGAACTGGCTAGAAAAGCCTTCACATCCTCAATACATTCTTCACGTCAGAATACTTGACAACCATTGATATCCATCTCTCGTTAACTTGCTTCCCAGCCAACCATTCTTCAACAAATTCAAAGGAGTAACTCATGCAAGCACACAGAAAGGGGTGTTCACTACACACATCCATGTGCGAAAAAGACAACTGGTATTTCTTGTTTGGGCTATTTCAAATGAAATCCCTTCTGCATGACCTCCACAAACCAAAGGAAAATATTTGTGAAATTCCCACGTAGAAGACAAGATACACTTGCCAAGGAGGCAGTGGCAAGAATTTTGACACTCCAAATGTAGAGTGTGTGTTTAGGAAGCAGTCACAGTTTCCATGAGAGAGTCCCATGAAATCAATTAGGAAGATCCATGCTCTAGCCCTACCATGCAAGTGATGTGACTTGAAAGAGTCACTTAGTCTTAGTAACCATCATCACTAACAAGTAAGTCAATGAATAAAGGTCCTCAGGTGCCAAGCTACAAAATGTGGGATGAGCATGGATGAGGATGGGTGGGAGAAGTCTCCAACTCTAACACAATTAGGGAAGGATGTGCTGACCTCAAGTGGCTGGGGGGCTGGGATCCTGCCACAGAGGGGGATTCCAAACCTCACATCCCCTGACCCAGGCCAGAAGACCAGGTAGAGTCCAAGGACCCTGGGGTGGCCCAATGGCAATAAAGGTCAAAAGGAACTAGGGATCTGCCTGGTCCCTCAATCCCCTACTCTGAGCAGGGCTGCATGACGAGGCCAGAGGCCATCCACAGCAATCTGCCTTTACAGGAAAACAGGGACTGCAGGCTGCCTCTGGCTCACTGAATCAGGGTGGTGTTTTCATAAAGCAAGACCACTTCCTCACATTTGACCAGCAGCTCATGTGTTGACAGCACAATGACTGACTTGACTCAGGCCCTGATGAATGAAATAGAAAATTCATAGCAAACCCATCTTTAGCTCTTCCACATCATCAGGGGCTCTGATTCAATTCCGTCCAGAAAGGTGTCTGAAATGATTTCTAAACATGCTGGGGACTCACCTCTGTGTGGAACTTTTCAGGAAAAAGGGGATCAAATCTCATGAAGCAACTCTTCTCTCTTCTAGCCCATGGGCAATGCAAGGAACCTGCATGATACCAGAGGCTCACTTCTCTCTTCTCATGTCTTCTGGAAAGGATTCGTTAATGCTTCCTGCAAGGTGAAGCAGAAGCCTGCATCCCCAGCTGCACAGAAGTGTTTTAGGGCAGTGTCTCCCTTAAAACCCAAAAATAAAAAAAAACAGGTCATTCAACAGGCACATGGATTCGAGTACATGTTCAATGATCCCTCCTCCCTGGAGCCTTCCACATGCCCATCTTCCACATTCACAGAGCAATGCTTGGCCATTCTCAAGACCAGGAGACCATGATGCTCATCACCAGGAAGTCAATAAGGAACATGAAGAGAGCAGCATGGATTGCAGAAGGTGGCACATCAAGGATCTTCAGCTCTGCTGCTAGAACACAAGAGCTTAACTTCAGTATTGACTTTTTGCCAACTACCAAGTACGATAGCAGTGTCAAGCCCAATATGCAGATATGCAAGTAGTAGGTGACACCCCGCATCCATTCACAAAAGTGGGCAACATCTGCATCAGAACAAGGAAGTATCTTACCCTTACTCATAAAAATCATCAGAAACAAAATAAAATGGATGCAAGACTTCTCATTTCACTATTAGGTAGCTGTTGGAATTCCCTATTAAATAATACCTCCTCCAAAATAAAAAGTATCTCAGACATGTGTCAACTATTCAATGGATGACATTTTAAAAACTATGGACTTTACTTAATATTTATGTATGCTATATCCCTGCCTAAGGCTCTATGAGAAAGGAGCACATAGAATTGGATCTTTGAAAATCTCACATTTGCTGATAAATATTACTGCTGATCTCAGGCATGGCGAAGTGAAAAGTGGGACTTTGGATATTCCAAGAATGCTATGTTGTGGGCTTGGTGTCCCTGATTCATACATAGCATATGGTTTCTATGAAATCCAGTGAGGGAGCAGGAGTAACGAAGCTGATTGCACAGATGACCTCAGGGAATACTGACAGATAGGCCAAATGAAAAATATGCTCCAGCTAACCATTGGTATTTGGGCTTCTGATCCCAGTCCTGTTTTTAAAAAAGGTGCAGACAGGCAGTGTTCATTAAAAACTGTCTACCATGTAAAAGTGGGTAATTTAAATGGCATCTAGTTACACATCTGATAGAATGGTCTGGCAACATATGAATTTCATTCTAACAACAACAACAACAACAAAACATAGAAAATGAGACATAAAGATAAAACCTTGTCTTCACCAGGATGCCTAAAAATAGGTTTTATTTGGCTCATGCAAATAAATATCTTTCAATAGAATTTCTGATTTCTGAATGAATCCATTCAACTTCCTACTGCACAGATCACAAGGTTTTCTTTACAGAATATTCTCTTCTTCTTCTTAAAGCCTCACATAGAAAATGTCTCACAGGACATAGGAGGGGAATGACCCAAAGGATGAGAGAATGGCTGGAACCGTTCTCAAATGTGCCCATGTAGCCTAAAGTTTGAAGGCATCTCATTGTACTCTAAAACAATTGTGAACCTATTCGATCCATTATTAATAAATATCACCACTTTACCACTTGAACCAAATCACAGAAAATTGGAAACAGATGATCATTGGCTTTGATACCTTTACTTCTGTTTCATTACTCAGAGTCGATCAACTCTATACTTCAAGTGACACAGATTTATTACAGAATGCCTAAGATCCTAAGGATCCTCAGCCCATGGTATTGCTTCATTATTTTATTATTTTGTAAGTAATAAAAAATAACTTCATGTTGGATGACATATTCAAGCCATGAATATATCATCCAACATTGTTCTTCCCAAAATATTAGCCCAATTTCTGCGCGTGCTCACTTACTGTTCAGGAATTTTACTAATTGTTTGAAGGTTCTAGAGGACCTGTTAGACTCCTAATGGACAAACATACTCCAGAGAACGGACGAGTGCCATAAGAAGAAAATAAGGTCAGCCTACAGCAATGGGCAGCTGCCTGCCCTCGGCTGGGAGGAGCCCTGGCCATGGCACCAGGGCTGCTGGGCAGCAGAAGCCTCCACAGCCCTGCAGGGAGCCTGGAGCACAGCTCTGCCTAACCATGCTCAGCCCTGGACAGATGCACATGAGTTCCCATCACAGGCTCGAGTGTGACAGTCCCAGGTGCATGCCTGTCATGCCAGCCACCAGGGAGGCTGAGGCAAGAGGAACGTTTGAGGTCAGCCTTGGCAACTTAGACCCCGAGGCAAAGGGGAAATACTTTTACAGGGGTCTCTGAGGGTGTAGCTCAGGTAGGTCACTTGCCTCACAGGCTCAAGGCCCTGGGTTCAATCCCCAGAACCCACGTACACACAAAAAGTGAACTTGGAATATTGTTTAAAATGATGGATCAGGTACACACAAGGACTTCAATATGACCTCTCAGAGGAGCTCAATTTGAGATCAGACTGAACAAAAGACCACCTGGACCATTGACTCAGTGTCTGCAACCCTCTGTGAGCATGAGAAGCACTGCTGGCAAGACACCAGAAGGCCAAAGCACTTGTGCCCCCTGCAGGGGCGTCTCTTGTCTACCGCCAAAGACTGTTCCCCTCCTGGGGCAGCTGAGAGCAAGCTGGGCCTTGGAGCAAGGACTAGTGCTTTAGATATAGACTATGCAAGCAAGGGGCAATGTCTTTAATAAAACTAAAATTAAAAAGTCACATTGAAAAAATTTTAAAAAGAAGAAAATAAGGTCAAGTAGAGGAAGCCCATTTTCACAGGAAAAAATCCCCCAGTGAAAAGCATCAGAATAGATACCAAGAAAAATACCAACACAAACAGTGTGCTCCCACTATGTATCTACTCAACCTGCAAAAGTTAGAAAGCTAGATAACACAATCCTGGCCACAGGTAGAGCTATGCAGAAGAGCCACCTGGCAGTGCTTAGTCAAAGAAGTCAACATGCACACTTTGACCTAGAAATTCCACCTGTGTGTAAACCAGGCGGTGCTTAAGCAGCTTCACAAGGGGACATGCACAGGGAAATTTATCCTCAGGTTCTTATAGAGTTGTCTGTGCTTACAGGGAGTTGATGGTTGTCAAGATGCCCACAGCTGCGAAAGTCAAAAGCTAAAAAAATAATAGATGCCAACCTGGATATATTAATAATCCCGTATCTATGATCACCTTCATAAGGTAGCTTCCCAACTTCTGTGTGGAAGTGAGTTTCTCCTTGGCCCTTACACTGTTGTGGAGACCACTAGGAGTTCAGCTTTGTGCAGGATCATCTGACCTGGACTTTTGGCAAGACCTGTACAGCCCTCACACATGCTCAGATGCTACAGGACTTTTCAGACCAGTCCAGACAACAGTAGGCATCCATTCATTGTCTGCACTCTACAGATTCCTAGATGCACGACATTCATTACCATCAAATGCAGAATTTTCATCAAAAACTAATATATATATCATTCCAATCTGAATCAAGAAAATCGGAAATATCCCCAAATCCAAAGAGTGGATCCCCATTGTGATGCTACAAGTTGAAAATTCCACAGCTGACCTCATGGGATGGTTCACAGTCAAAAGACAGCTGCATGAAAAATATTACATGACCTTCCTGCTATGTGAAAAGTGGCATGTGAAGTACACATGCATGTCTTCCTCAGACATGGGTTCATTTGCAAGACACCTTGTGCAATTGAAAATACTCCAAAAGGGGAGAAATCAGAACCATGTCTCCAAAGTATTTCAGCAGAGACCAACTCCATCTGTCTATCTATCTCTCAGTGAGTGTGTGTGCTCTTGTGTGTGTTTGTGTGTCTTTGTTTGTGTTTGTACCATCATAGCTGATACTTCATTGCCCCCATTGGAAAACTGACTCAGATAATGCCATCTGCCAAACTCCTAAAAACCAAAGTTCTTGCTGATAGAATGAAACATTCCTTCCTGTTGGTTTGGATGTGTCCTTTAGGAATCACTGCTACATTTAGTATACTCAAATCATCACAGTAGATCAGGTAACAAAAACATATATATTTTAAAATAATAATATATTAATGGAAACAACAAATACAGGATAGAGTAACAACTGTGTTACTAAACAAGGTCAAGGACAATGGCAAACTATAGATTCAAACTTTGAAGAAAATAGTAATCAATGTAAATATTCCTGGGCTGCCTCAGCCCCGCCCAGGCACACAGCCCCAGAATGGTTTTGCAAGCATCCTCAGGAGGGCTGGAGAATCTTTGCAGGACGAGAGGGAGGTTGAGGCTGGATCCACCCATCATTCTTTTGGGAGAGGCTCCTTTTCCTCAGCACAAAGTTGGATTTTTTGTGAGGATTCTTGGCATCAAATACGTTGGCCTCTGCTGGAATCCTCAGCTCTGGGGAGAGAGGGGTGTACAAAAAGAAGGTGGCACTCAGGAGGTGCTCCCTAGGACACGCCAACATCTGAGAGCCTGTGCCAGAAAAGGCCAGAGCCACACACCTGAGAGCTCTCCAATTCAGCACCAATACCAACAAAGACAGCCTCCACAGTCCTCCCTGAGGAAGAACTAGGCAGAGCACTTCAACAGACCTAATGTCTGTTCCTACCGAAGGCCTTGGACTCCAGAATATCTCAGGTCCTCTTGCATCTGCCAAAGCACACCACTAGGGTTTGCATCTGAAATCTCCCACAAAAGGTTCCTGTGCCGAAGATTCAGTCCCCACATGAGCCATCTTCATAGGTGGGTTTGGAGGGAAGCACTGGATGGTGAGTGCTCTGATGTCAACATGAAATTCTCATTCAAGATGAATACACTACTGGGGGGTGGGAGGGACTGGAAGAAAGGTTGAGCATGGTTGGAGTAAGACCTAAACAAGGTTGTGCCCTGGGCAACAGTACCTTGTTCCTGTTGGCTCCACTGAATCCTCATTCTCCAAGGAGAGGTCCTCCCTCTCCATCTTTCTCTCTCTCCCTCTCTGCCAGCCTCGTTCTCTCTCTCCCAGTCTATGCCTTTGTGGCAAGGGCTGAGGAGCTCTCCACTGCCACACACTAGAACTTTATGGACAGCCTCAGTGCACAACCAAAGAGAAAGCTATGAAACCCAGAGAAAAAAGGCCTAGGATTCCTCCTCTGAGTTATTTTCCTCAAGTATGGCCACAGTGAGGACAGGCTGACCAGCACGGATACCACGTTAGAGCCATTCTTCTGCATTGGTGGAGCCCGCCTCCATGTGAACCAGGCTTCTGAGAATGGAGGCCACATTCCAAATACTGCCCTACTGAGAACAATGGTTCCAAAGACCAGCAAAGGGACTGCTTCCCTCCAACATGGTGTATGGCCCAGTGGTGCCATGACCCCGAGTGGGGGAATACAACAGCCGCTTCTCCTTCCTCTGAACATGTGTTTCCTGTCGCCCTCCTCTAACCTAGAGCCTGTTCTCCATCCCTTCTGGGTTGGATGTGGAGATCTCTGCTATGAATTTCTTAGGCTACCAAGGCCCCAGACAGACTTCCTCTTCCATAGACTCTACTAACCTAACAGTAGGTTAAGATAGGAGACAAGTGATCCTAGAACTCATAGGGATGGTGGTCTTCAGGGTACATAGGCTGGGATAATGGCTGCTGTGGTGTTTGGCTCACAAAAACCAACCAACCAACCAACGAAAAAGCGCTGGCATTATTATCAGATGAGCTCTGTGGCTACGTGCTCAGGAAGCCCTCATCTGACTTTAGTTAGGGATCACAACCTGGCTATTGTGATCACTCCTTGCCTAGTGGACTCAGGTGCGTAAGACCATGGAATTTATGCAAAAACAGATGATTCAGGCTGTCTCCCAGGCTGTGTTTTCTTCCCAATTTCATCCTGTTACTGCTTGCTAGAATCCTGGCAATGCTCTGCCCAGGCAGTGGTTTTTTGGTCACACAGAAGGCTTTCAATAGTACTGCTTCAGTCCACAAAATGCCAGTTCCCTCTTTAGCCCATGCATTCCCATGTTCCTTTGAAACCACTCCTATCCCAGACCATGAAAACATACTGCTCCTGGAGAGAGGCTTTCCTCCTCACTCCTCAAAGATGTCAGCTTTGGATGCCTGTTCATGTCCAGGGGAGGGCACCTGGTGGGGAGCCGCAATATCCACCGGGGTATACCATTGGACCTCAAGACCTTCCACCAGCAGAAGTGCAGTTGGCTTTGTGCACGAACCCAACACACCTGTTGGAGTGTTCTTGGGGGTCAGAGACTACTCTTTGTTGCTAAGAGTTGACCTGAGTCCACATCCTGACCCTTGCTCTCTGCTATCTGATTGTCTCACTTACTCTGACGGCGAGAGATGATTTGGCCCAGCTCATAATCCTCTGGATTCTCCTCAGTAAGGAAGTGTAGGTCGAGGGCGCTGCGGATGACGACAGGAGCCCTATCGTGGCAGGTCACCTGGAGCAGCATGGGAGACAGGCCTTCAGGAAATGGGCCTTGAAGTGACTACTCAAGGACAGTGGGCAGGGGCATTCTGGAGGCACCTCCACTCTAAATACAAGGGCAACATCCATGACCCTACTACCCGAGGCTGACCTCCTGCTCATCGTGTGGGCTCTTCCCACAGGCTACTAGCCCAATCCTTGTACATAGGACTTCCTGGGCCTGCCATTGCTCTTTGTGGAGCTGCACTCCTCTCGGAGTGAAAGGACCCCACTACCTGCATACAGATGCAATCTCATCCCACAAGTTGGGAGGAATAGGACAATAGCCTCCAAGATCCCAGGTCTGCCCGAGGATGCAGGCGGCATTGGGAATGGCCTTGGCACAAAACCTAGAGGCTTTGGTCTGGATTGCCAGGGCCAAAAACAGACCCAGGAACATGACCACACACAGGAGAGCTGAAAGATAGCCACGAGAGCTCCTGGCCTCCAGAGGCTCAGTGCTGGCTGGGATGTAGGAGGGCACCTCATCCGGCAAGGGTGGTCATTGGGTTACCTGGACATTTAGTGTGCTTGCTCCACATCCATATCGACTCTGCAGAGAGACTCTCTCAGCTCCTTGTTCAAGGAACATGGAGAACCTCACACTGCTGTCCTCCTCCATAGACGTCAGCATCCCATACAAGGGAACCTGCAACCTAGTTCCTGTCCTATTCTCATCTGTCACCCATACCTGTCCCTGCCCTTCTGGACTGCATGCTGCCACCTGACACACAGACTCCCTCAGACATGGCAGTGGACAAGCTGCTGCACTCGCTCATCTCAGCTCCAGCCCTTCACACTGACCTCTCCCTTCTTGATTCCCATCTATCCTCCTGATCATCCAGAAGCTCCAAATTCAAGAGGGCATGAGTAGTCCATGGTATTGGACCAGTGTCTGCTCCCCACCCAGGTGTAAGCACCACGGGACACCCCTGCTCCCAGGCTTACCAGAACACTCTTGGCCATCTCTGGACTTTGTGTTTCTAAGTGGACACGAATTAAGCAGGTGTCTCCCACCTGCTTGTGGGAAAGCGGCCTGGAGGACTTGCAGGTTGATTCTGAGAACTGTGGGGGATGGAACATCAGCAAACCCAGAAACAGAAAGCCACCCCAGACTGTCAGTTGGCTCTATGGGCTTCCAGCAAATATGTCCAGGTGCTGAGGCTTCTTATTTCCTCAGGTCGGAGTGGAATGGCAGCACATGCACAGCTTGAATAAGGTAGGTGTTTACCTCCTTTCCCTTGACCTGGGGGCGTTTCCTCACCATGAAATATTGTATTCCCAGATTCATGGACAGACACACGAGTGAGTGGTCAGAGACCTTGATTTCTGCAGAGCGAAGTGGAGAGAATTGTTAGGTGGCACTCAAGGATTATACCACAAAACACCCACAACCCCTGAGAGTCTCCGCCAGGCCCATCACACTTTGGTATTTTGGGGCCAAGGCCCACTTTCTCTTGGCTGTCAGTTATCCTGAGCCCACTGTGGATCATGTCTCCCCACTGTCTGATTGTCCTACTTACTCTCATCCTCAGACATCATATACAGCAGCTCAAAGTTGTCCACATCCTCATGCTGCAACAAATTTTGGTCCAAGGCCCTGCGGATGAGGCTTGTCACCGTCTCCTGAAAGGTCACCTGGATCAGGGTGGGACAAATGTCATCAGAGAATGGCTTTTAGAAGAGCTACCCAGAAGACTGTGGTCAAACATTCAGGAGAAATCTCAGCTACATATACAAGGGCACAATCTTGTTATCCTGCTACCTGAGTGTGTCCTCCATATACCACCTGGGTTCTTGCAATGTGCTACTAGAACAATCCTGGTACAAATATCTGCCTGTACCTGCCATCTCCCCTCCCCCTGGGGAGCCACATTCCACTCATGTCAAAGGACCAAACTGCCTATGCACAGACACACTCTCATCTCACTGAGATGAGAGCAATGGGCCAGGGATCTGCGCACCAAGTGTGATCTGGGATGCAGGCTGCCTTTGTGGGTGGAAGAGGCAGATGCACTGAAAATTTGGGTCCTGACTGCCACGACACAAAACAGACTCAGATACAAGAGTGTGCACTTGAGTGCTTCATGATAGCTTTGAGAGGCCCTGGCCTCTGGAAGCTCGGTGCGGGTCTGGTTGTCATGATGTACTTGACTCAGCACTGGCAGTCACTGAACATGTCTCCTCTGCAGCTGGACACCTGCAGCATTAGCGTGTCTACTGCACATCCATAGAAATTCTGCCAACAACCCCTTTAGCTCCGTATTTACATACATGCAAAGCCTAACATTCCGAAGCTTTGGCATGACCCCCCAGGTGATCCCGACCCCAAATTCCTACACCTAGTCATGCTAAGGAGGTTCTCTTCCCTGCCACCAGGAACACATCCCCTCCTACACATGTGACAAGTCACTGCCACCTCCTCTGCTCCAACTTCACTCATTGAGAATACCAAGTTCTAGGCACTGCAGCCTGCACCCTGGACATATCTCTGCCTTCATCTGTCCACAGCACTTCCGTCTGCACTTCTGGCCTGCAAAACCCACAATACACAGGCCCACTCACCACTGAAGCTGGGCATGCTGATGCTCTCCCTCCTCAGGTCAAGCCCTTAAGACGGACCTCTCTCTTCTTTATTTCCCACCATAGCCCTGGGGTTGGCTGTGTCTCCTGCCTTCCACTGTGTGGACACCCAGGAGGCAGCCCTGCTGTCGGGCTTACCGGGATGCGCTTTGTCTCCCTCAGGCTCTGTCCCTCTAGGAGGACGTGAACAACGCGGCTGTCTTCCACCTGCTCGCTGGAGTGAAGCAGTGAGGAGCTGCTACTCACAGCTGCTGGGGTCCTGGATGCCACTGCCACAGAAGGTTCCAAGAACTGTGGGGGATGACAACATCAGCAAAGCCCAGCAACTGCACCCCACCCAGCCTGGCAGTTGGCTCTGTGGGCATTCTACAACATCCATCCAGAACCTGAGGTTCTTGTCCCCTTGGAGGATGTGGAGTGGCACCAGGAGTAAAGACTGAAGAAGGTGGCTGTTTTGGGAACAAGAGATCCAGCACCTGCTGGGTGGGGATGAAATCCCAGGAGATTAACCCCATGTTGCTGCTGAAATGTAGGTTCCTCCCACAAATGACAGGCAGGAGCTCATTCCTAAGCTGGTCCTGCCTGTAAGGTTCAAGGCTCTGAACCCTGAAGGGCTCCTCCGTGTTCTGATCATTTTCACCCTGGGTTGGGACCAAGAATGGTGGGTTCAAAATGGAAATGGTGACAAACAGAAAAATGACTTGTGCCAATACACTAGAGTCAAAGCACAATGGGACAGTTCCCATCAGTACAAACACACACACACACACACACACACACACACACACACACACACAGAGTCAGAATAGGAGTCCTGGGCCATTCATCAGGGATCAGACTAGAGGGCCTGCTGGGCTCACCTGCCCTGTGCTACTCACTGTTACTCTTGAGCTCCTCTGCGACAATCGCCAGAGGCTCTGGCGTCTAAGATGAAGCCTCACCCAGTGTATCCACAAAAGGGCTAGTTGGCCCCCCTGAGATTCCTGGGAGCCTGAGGCTCGGCATTGTCTGCAACCACAGGAGAACATCCTTCTCCCTCCAGTGGCTCCAACCAAGTGAGCTCGGATGGCTTGGTCAGTGAAGTGGGTGCCTGGATACCAGGGTTCCATGTTCTGTTTGATCCATTGTCAAGGCAATGATGTCATTTCCTGTGCCCATACCTGAGCCTCTTTTCACATAAGACCACTTTCAACAGCCCTATGGGCTGCCGATTTCTCCTCCATGCCTACCCATCTCAGGTGCGCAGGTGTTCACCAACAACTACCCAAACATCCCCACCAGCATCTGCCCTGCTTGGTGCCACTAGAGTTCCAGCTTGGAGCCTTCAAAAATGCATTCACAACCAGTCCTTCCCTCTCAGCAGCTTTTGGACCCTGGTCCCATCATTGTGCAACTCATGGTGTGCCCAGTCTTTTCTGGAAAGTAGGGTAGCATCTAATCTCTAGGGTTTATTGTGTCTATTGGCCCATAACACCCTCTGTTCTCTCTGAAACCAGAGATGGGACTCACAGGTGGCTAAAGCACAAATGTAGAGATGGGATAATCACAAGAAAGGGAGAGACAAAGAATGCACCCTAACTCAATCAGGCCTGTGTCCCACACAGGGACATGGCCAATGTCCGTCCCATCGTGGCTGCAGTTCCCTCTCTACACCATGGCAAGTTGGAGGGGACTGAGATGCAGAGGCTGCTCCCCTCTGCCATACAACTTCCCAAGGCTTCTCCTAAGATTTCAAAAGGGCCAAGTGTGTCTAGTGTTGGGGTCTCACAGAGACTCCGAGGTACCACAGCATCCTGCTGCCCAGAACCGGTTCACCCCTCACCTCAAGGGGGCTCAGCCTCTGGATTCATGGGAATTGAAGTGGGTACAGGTGATGGGATATCACCTCCAAGACTGAGTTATGCCAAGTCCATGACCCCTGTCTGCATCCCTGTCTCCAGCACCACTCCCCCCTCTCTCTTTCCTCCTCAGAGCAAACAAATCCATTTAGCAAGTGTGTCCTGTGATAAAGACATGACGGTCACCCATCCTCTCATTACAAAAACACTGAGGCTCAGCCAACATGGATCCTACAGGGAACACAGGCATAAACTCAGACTCCGATCCTCCCAGCCGAGCCTCAGTGGAGCCTGGACTCCCAGCCTCCTGAGTCAAGGAAACAGAGGTTCCTAGCCGAGCCACCTTGGATGCAGCCGCACACAAACTGAACTCATCAATGCCCCTTGCTCTCAGTTGTGAGTAAGAGGGGAAGTGGTGTTTCACAACCCTGGACATCAAGTGCAGTCTCCAGGCTTTGGGGTGTGCCCTGGCCTCTGTCTATCTGCCCAGGCTCTCCAACCCACACTGGCCTCTTACCCAACCTCCTCCTAGGGCCAAACTCAATCCTGCCTCTCAATTTCTGCTGCCTTCCCCAACACACTGCTCCCCAAAATGAGCAGGGCTGGCTCTCGGTTATCATGCTGGTGCCAGCAGCAATGCCACCCCACTGACATAATTCTGAGTCCCAACCTAGGCACTCCAGCTGTCTTTGCCACACCTGGCCTGTTTGGGCTCTGGCTCTTGCTCTTTTCTTTCATGTGCATGTGTTTTGAGGTTTTGAGTTTCTCCCACTGCAGAACTGCAGCTGTGGCAGGGTAGAGCTCATGAGGGTGACATTCTGAGCCACATCCAATCCCATCAGGACTGTTCACTGGGGTGACTGCTGGAACACAGTGATGAGTGAACACATGGGAGGTGGTTGGACCCACCTTGCCTCTGAGTGGCTTCCTTTCAGGACAGGAATGTAGGCATGGGAGGCCCTGGCGTGGGATGCTTTGCACAAGGCGTGACCATGGGCTCTCTTTCCTGGCAAAAATGGCTCCACTCAGCATGGAGAGCACTGTCATTCCTGGTGGCTAACAACAGCCCTGGACCCCAGAAAGGAACCCACACTCAAGATTAACGTCTGAGTGTGCGTGTCCTCGAGGAAATGAGGTCTCCTGATCCCAGGTGCAAAGGGGTAAGTCCTCTAACTCCAGGGGCCATGAAGGGACATCTGAGTTTCCCTTGTCCTTCTTTCCCTCTCTAACTAACCACAGTTAGGACCCTGGCCTCATTCCCCAGTGAGGATCATTAGGCTCCATAAAGGACAGTCTCTAAGATGCTCAGTGGACCAACACCCTCTGCACAACCCATAACCCTATTCACCCAAGAGGCAAGAGGATTTCTATTCAGGAAAACCAGGAAAGGGAGAGCCTTTCTCAAGGACACAAGGACATTAGTGAGTGAGGGAGTGATTAATGGATGGAGAACTATTTCCAACACCAACTTCCAGGAGCATATATGGCCCCCTGGAGAATTCTGCAGTGTGTTGGTGATTAAGGAGAACGTGTGAATTCAGGGGTCACTAGGTCCTCTCAGCCATAAGGAGGGAAACTGCCATAAAGGAACTAGGACAAGGGTGCGAGGAATGCTCACTGGTGGCAGATCGGAAGGAAGGAAAGTGTACTCATTAGAAAAGTGTCGCCTGAAAATTCTTAGCCAGCCAAAAGTCGTGCGAACTTGTGTGGGAAAAGAGTCTTTGCACAGTGATGAAGCTAAGAGCTCACATGATGGAACACAGCATCAACTGGGACCAAATCCAATATCTGATATTCTTGTAGGAAGAGGAGAGTCTGGACCCAGATACCAGGGAGACTGGGGGATACCGGATATGTGAGGTTGGAGCCAGGGCGGGATGCCCATATGGGAACCACAGATCGTGGGCAGCAATAGGAGAGTGGGCAAGGGCTGGGAGAGTTGGGGAGACAGTCCCCTTGAAACCTGGGAGGGGTTATGGCACTGGGACAGCCCAACACCTACTGTGTTGAGCCTCTGGAGCTCAACAGAAGACACTTCCTCTGTTGTCGGCCACCCAGTTAACAGAGTTTGGTTGCAGCAGCCTCGGACCCAGCTGAAGGTCTGAGCATGTTGGCCATGCAGGTTGGATCTGGACCACAGACACCCTCATCAGAGATTGTAGGGTCTCAGCCCTGAGGCAAGACAGGCACTAAGTCAGGCCAGGTGGGGAAACGGATAGGCACACACTCTGGGGGCTGGTGCCTGTGTTACTGGGAGCACTTCTGATCGCAATTCCCTGATCTGCTGCCAACACAGGCTACAGAGGAGGGTACAGAAACACAGACCACGGATCTGCCCCACTCAGTGGGCCCAGGCCAACACCACACCCAGCAGCCTCGTGCCATACCCAATGAGTCTCGAAGCGGCCCCCTCTTCCCATCCTGAGAGCTCTTCCCTTCCTCATGTGCCAATAGCTCCCTACTGTCACTGGCAATATCTACTCTGTGAGATGTCAACATCCGTGGGTACTGTTCTCTCATCCCAGGACAGTGTGGTCCCACACACCCTGGTGAAATGGGCCACCTGGAGGCTGGACCTGGAGGTTGTTGAGGCTGAATGGCAGCGGTGGTCCTCTGGCACTTAATATTATTTAAGTTAAAAAAAAAAAAAAAAACAAAAAACGGGTCTTGGTGCTCAAAAATGTTTGATTTGCATATTCTCATCCCCTAACCCCAATATTTTCATTATTTCCTCACATATGAAATCTTACTAGCATAAAGGTAATTTCGTATTAAACAAAGTGGATTGAAATAACATTGGTAAAAATAATCAATCACCATACTTTCAATTTTTGTTCTGCTTTCCTATTAGAAACCACTTGGATACAAGAGAACAGAGGACAGACTCATGGAAATGCTTGAAATGACAAGAAGCTCCCACTCAAGCTCAGCATTCAGTCCTGGACAGGGTAAGACCAGGCCACTTTGACATCTGTGCCAAAGAGTCTACCAGACAGAATCCTCTGACTAATCCCTGACTGAGCCATAGGAACTGGCTAGAAAAGCCTTCACATCCTCAATACATTCTTCACGTCAGAATACTTGACAACCATTGATATCCATCTCTCGTTAACTTGCTCCCCAGCCAACGATTCTTCAACAAATTCAAAGGAGTAACTCATGCAAGCACACAGAAAGGGGTGTTCACTACACACATCCATGTGCGAAAAAGACAACTGGTATTTCTTGTTTGGGCTATTTCAAATGAAATCCCTTCTGCATGACCTCCACAAACCAAAGGAAAATATTTGTGAAATTCCCACGTAGAAGACAAGATACACTTGCCAAGGAGGCAGTGGCAAGAATTTTGACACTCCAAATGTAGAGTGTGTGTTTAGGAAGCAGTCACAGTTTCCATGAGAGAGTCCCATGAAATCAATTAGGAAGATCCATGCTCTAGCCCTACCATGCAAGTGATGTGACTTGAAAGAGTCACTTAGTCTTAGTAACCATCATCACTAACAACTAAGTCAATGACTAAAGGTCCTCAGGTGCCAAGCTACAAAATGTGGGATGAGCATGGATGAGGATGGGTGGGAGAAGTCTCCAACTCTAACACAATTAGGGAAGGATGTGCTGACCTCAAGTGGCTGGGGGGCTGGGATCCTGCCACAGAGGGGGATTCCAAACCTCACATCCCCTGACCCAGGCCAGAAGACCAGGTAGAGTCCAAGGACCCTGGGGTGGCCCAATGGCAATAAAGGTCAAAAGGAACTAGGGATCTGCCTGGTCCCTCAATCCCCTACTCTGAGCAGGGCTGCATGACGAGGCCAGAGGCCATCCACAGCAATCTGCCTTTACAGGAAAACAGGTACTGCAGGCTGCCTCTGGCTCACTGAATCAGGGTGGTGTTTTCATAAAGCAAGACCACTTCCTCACATTTGACCAGCAGCTCATGTGTTGACAGCACAATGACTGACTTGACTCAGGCCCTGATGAATGAAATAGAAAATTCATAGCAAACCCATCTTTAGCTCTTCCACATCATCAGGGGCTCTGATTCAATTCCGTCCAGAAAGGTGTCTGAAATGATTTCTAAACATGCTGGGGACTCACCTCTGTGTGGAACTTTTCAGAAAAAGGGGATCAAATCTCATGAAGCAACTCTTCTCTCTTCTAGCCCATGGGCAATGCAAGGAACCTGCATGATACCAGAGGCTCACTTCTCTCTTCTCATGTCTTCTGGAAAGGATTCGTTAATGCTTCCTGCAAGGTGAAGCAGAAGCCTGCATCCCCAGCTGCACAGAAGTGTTTTAGGGCAGTGTCTCCCTTAAAACCCAAAAATAAAAAAACAGGTCATTCAACAGGCACATGGATTCGAGTACATGTTCAATGATCCCTCCTCCCTGGAGCCTTCCACATGCCCATCTTCCACATTCACAGAGCAATGCTTGGCCATTCTCAAGACCAGGAGACCATGATGCTCCTCACCAGGAAGTCAATAAGGAACATGAAGAGAGCAGCATGGATTGCAGAAGGTGGCACATCAAGGATCTTCAGCTCTGCTGCTAGAACACAAGAGCTTAACTTCAGTATTGACTTTTTGCCAACTACCAAGTACGATAGCAGTGTCAAGCCCAATATGCAGATATGCAAGTAGTAGGTGACACCCCGCATCCATTCACAAAAGTGGGCAACATCTGCATCAGAACAAGGAAGTATCTTACCCTTACTCATAAAAATCATCAGAAACAAAATAAAATGGATGCAAGACTTCTCATTTCACTATTAGGTAGCTGTTGGAATTCCCTATTAAATAATACCTCCTCCAAAATAAAAAGTATCTCAGACATGTGTCAACTATTCAATGGATGGCATTTTAAAAACTATGGACTTTACTTAATATTTATGTATGCTATATCCCTGCCTAAGGCTCTATGAGAAAGGAGCACATAGAATTGGATCTTTGAAAATCTCACATTTGCTGATAAATATTACTGCTGATCTCAGGCATGGCGAAGTGAAAAGTGGGACTTTGGATATTCCAAGAATGCTATGTTGTGGGCTTGGTGTCCCTGATTCATACATAGCATATGGTTTCTATGAAATCCAGTGAGGGAGCAGGAGTAACGAAGCTGATTGCACAGATGACCTGAGGGAATACTGACAGATAGGCCAAATGAAAAATATGCTCCAGCTAACCATTGGTATTTGGGCTTCTGATCCCAGTCCTGTTTTTAAAAAAGGTGCAGACAGGCAGTGTTCATTAAAAACTGTCTACCATGTAAAAGTGGGTAATTTAAATGGCATCTAGTTACACATCTGATAGAATGGTCTGGCAACATATGAATTTCATTCTAACAACAACAACAACAACAAAACATAGAAAATGAGACATAAAGATAAAACCTTGTCTTCACCAGGATGCCTAAAAATAGGTTTTATTTGGCTCATGCCAATAAATATCTTTCAATAGAATTTCTGATTTCTGAATGAATCCATTCAACTTCATACTGCACAGATCACAAGGTTTTCTTTACAGAATATTCTCTTCTTCTTCTTAAAGCCTCACATAGAAAATGTCTCACAGGACATAGGAGGGGAATGACCCAAAGGATGAGAGAATGGCTGGAACCGTTCTCAAATGTGCCCATGTAGCCTAAAGTTTGAAGGCATCTAATTGTACTCTAAAACAATTGTGAACCTATTCGATCCATTATTAATAAATATCAACACTTTACCACTTGAACCAAATCACAGAAAGTTGGAAACAGATGATCATTGGCTTTGATACCTTTACTTCTGTTTCATTACTCAGAGTCGATCAACTCTATACTTCAAGTGACACAGATTTATTACAGAATGAGTAAGATCCTAAGGATCTATTTTAGCTCAGCCCATGGTATTGCTTCATTATTTTATTATTTTGTAAGTAATAAAATATAACTTCATGTTGGATGATATATTCAAGCCATGAATATATCATCCAACATTGTTCTTCCCAAAATATTAGCCCAATTTCTGCGCGCGCTCACTTACTGTTCAGGAATTTTACTAATTGTTTGAAGGTTCTAGAGGACCTGTTAGACTCCTAATGGACAAACCATACAACATAGTCCAGAGAACGGACGAGTGCCATAAGAAGATAATAAGGTCAGCCTACAGCAATGGGCAGCTGCCTGCCCTCGGCTGGGAGGAGCCCTGGCCATGGCACCAGGGCTGCTGGGCAGCAGAAGCCTCCACAGCCCTGCAGGGAGCCTGGAGCACAGCTCTGCCTAACCATGCTCAGCCCTGGACAGATGCACATGAGTTCCCATCACAGGCTCGAGTGTGACAGTCCCAGGTGCATGCCTGTCATGCCAGCCACCAGGGAGGCTGAGGCAAGAGGAACGTTTGAGGTCAGCCTTGGCAACTTAGACCCCGAGGCAAAGGGGAAATACTTTTACAGGGGTCTCTGAGGGTGTAGCTCAGGTAGGTCACTTGCCTCACAGGCTCAAGGCCCTGGGTTCAATCCCCAGAACCCACGTACACACAAAAAGTGAACTTGGAATATTGTTTAAAATGATGGATCAGGTACACACAAGGACTTCAATATGACCTCTCAGAGGAGCTCAATTTGAGATCAGACTGAACAAAAGACCACCTGGACCATTGACTCAGTGTCTGAAACCCTCTGTGAGCATGGGAAGCACTGCTGGCAAGACACCAGAGGGCCAAAGCACTTGTGCCCCCTGCAGGGGCGTCTCTTGTCTACCGCCAAAGACTGTTCCCCTCCTGGGGCAGCTGAGAGCAAGCTGGGCCTTGGAGCAAGGACTAGTGCTTTAGATATAGACTATGCAAGCAAGGGGCAATGTCTTTAATAAAACTAAAATTAAAAAGTCACATTGAAAAAATTTTAAAAAGAAGAAAATAAGGTCAAGTAGAGGAAGCCCATTTTCACAGGAAAAAATCCCCCAGTGAAAAGCATCAGAATAGATACCAAGAAAAATACCAACAAAAACAGTGTGCTCCCACTATGTATCTACTCAACATGCAAAAGTTAGAAAGCTAGATAATACAATCCTGGCCACAGGTAGAGCTATGCAGAAGAGCCACCTGGCAGTGCTTAGTCAAAGAAGTAAACATGCACACTTTGACCTAGAAATTCCACCTGTGTGTAAACCAGGCGGTGCTTAAGCAGTTTCACAAGGGGACATGCACAGGGAAATTTATCCTCAGGTTCTTATAGAGTTGTCTGTGCTTACAGGGAGTTGATGGTTGTCAAGATGCCCACAGCTGCGAAAGTCAAAAGCTAAAAAAATAATAGATGCCAACCTGGATATATTAATAATCCCGTATCTATGATCACCTTCATAAGGTAGCTTCCCAACTTCTGTGTGGAAGTGAGTTCCTCCTTGGCCCTTACACTGTTGTGGAGACCACTAGGAGTTCAGCTTTGTGCAGGATCATCTGACCTGGACTTTTGGCAAGACCTGTACAGCCCTCACACATGCTCAGATGCTACAGGACTTTTCAGACCAGTCCAGACAACAGTAGGCATCCATTCATTGTCTGCACTCTACAGATTCCTAGATGCACGACATTCATTACCATCAAATGCAGAATTTTCATCAAAAACTAATATATATATCATTCCAATCTGAATCAAGAAAATCGGAAATATCCCCAAATCCAAAGAGTGGATCCCCATTGTGATGCTACAAGTTGAAAATTCCACAGCTGACCTCATGGGATGGTTCACAGTCAAAAGACAGCTGCATGAAAAATATTACATGACCTTCCTGCTATGTGAAAAGTGGCATGTGAAGTACACATGCATGTCTTCCTCAGACATGGGTTCATTTGCAAGACACCTTGTGCAATTGAAAATACTCCAAAAGGGGAGAAATCAGAACCATGTCTCCAAAGTATTTCAGCAGAGACCAACTCCATCTGTCTATCTATCTCTCAGTGAGTGTGTGTGCTCTTGTGTGTGTTTGTGTGTCTTTGTTTGTGTTTGTACCATCATAGCTGATACTTCATTGCCCCCATTGGAAAACTGACTCAGATAATGCCATCTGCCAAACTCCTAAAAACCAAAGTTCTTGCTGATAGAATGAAACATTCCTTCCTGTTGGTTTGGATGTGTCCTTTAGGAATCACTGCTACATTTAGTATACTCAAATCATCACAGTAGATCAGGTAACAAAAACATATATATTTTAAAATAATAATAATATATTAATGGGAACAACAAATACAGGATAGAGTAACAACTGTGTTACTAAACAAGGTCAAGGACAATGGCAAACTATAGATTCAAACTTTGAAGAAAATAGTAATCAATGTAAATATTCCTGGGCTGCCTCAGCCCCGCCCAGGCACACAGCAACAGAATGGTTTTGCAAGCATCCTCAGGAGGGCAGGAGCCTTCTTTGCAGGACGAGAGGGAGGTTGAGGCTCGATCCACCCATCATTCTTTTGGGAGAGGCTCCTTTTCCTCAGCACAAAGTTGGCTTTTTTGTGAGGATTCTTGGCATCAAATACGTTGGCCTCTGCTGGAATCCTCAGCTCTGGGGAGAGAGGGGTGTACAAAAAGAAGGTGGCACTCAGGAGGTGCTCCCTAGCACACGCCAACATCTGAGAGCCTGTGCCAGAAAAGGCCAGAGCCACACACCTGAGAGCTCTCCAATTCAGCACCAATACCAACAAAGACAGCCTCCACAGTCCTCCCTGAGGAAGAACAAGGCAGAGCACTTCAACAGACCTAATGTCTGTTCCTACCGAAGGCTTTGGACTCAGAATATCTCATGTCCTCTTGCATCTGCCAAAGCACACCACTAGGGTTTGCATCTGAAATCTCCCACAAAAGGTTCCTGTGCCGAAGATTCAGTCCCCACATGAGCCATCTTCATAGGTGGGTTTGGAGGGAAGCACTGGATGGTGAGTGCTCTGATGTCAACATGAAATTCTCATTCAAGATGAATACACTACTGGGGGGTGGGAGGGACTGGAAGAAAGGTTGAGCATGGTTGGAGTAAGACCTAAACAGGGTTGTGCCCTGGGCAACAGTACCTTGTTCCTGTTGGCTCCACTGAATCCTCATTCTCCAAGGAGAGGTCCTCCCTCTCCATCTTTCTCTCTCTCCCTCTCTGCCAGCCTCGTTCTCTCTCTCCCAGTCTATGCCTTTGTGGCAAGGGCTGAGGAGCTCTCCACTGCCACACACTAGAGCTTTATGGACAGCCTCAGTGCACAACCAAAGAGAAAGCTATGAAACCCAGAGAAAAAAGGCCTAGGATTCCTCCTCTGAGTTATTTTCCTCAAGTATGGCCACAGTGAGGACAGGCTGACCAGCGCGGATACCACATTAGAGCCATGCTTCTGCGTTGGTGGAGCCCGCCTCCATGTGAACCAGGCTTCTGAGAATGGAGGCCACATTCCAAATACTGCCCTACTGAGAACAATGGTTCCAAAGACCAGCAAAGGGACTGCTTCCCTCCAACATGGTGTATGGCCCAGTGGTGCCATGACCCCGAGTGGGGGAATACAACAGCCGCTTCTCCTTCCTCTGAACATGTGTTTCCTGTCGCCCTCCTCTAACCTAGAGCCTGTTCTCCATCCCTTCTGGGTTGGATGTGGAGATCTCTGCTATGAATTTCTTAGGCTACCAAGGCCCCAGACAGACTTCCTCTTCCATAGACTCTACTAACCTAACAGTAGGTTAAGATAGGAGACAAGTGATCCTAGAACTCATAGGGATGGTGGTCTTCAGGGTACATAGGCTGGGATAATGGCTGCTGTGGTGTTTGGCTCACAAAAACCAACCAACCAACCAACGAAAAAGCGCTGGCATTATTATCAGATGAGCTCTGTGGCTACGTGCTCAGGAAGCCCTCATCTGACTTTAGTTAGGGATCACAACCTGGCTATTGTGATCACTCCTTGCCTAGTGGACTCAGGTGCGTAAGACCATGGAATTTATGCAAAAACAGATGATTCAGGCTGTCTCCCAGGCTGTGTTTTCTTCCCAATTTCATCCTGTTACTGCTTGCTAGAATCCTGGCAATGCTCTGCCCAGGCAGTGGTTTTTTGGTCACACAGAAGGCTTTCAATAGTACTGCTTCAGTCCACAAAATGCCAGTTCCCTCTTTAGCCCATGCATTCCCATGTTCCTTTGAAACCACTCCTATCCCAGACCATGAAAACATACTGCTCCTGGAGAGAGGCTTTCCTCCTCACTCCTCAAAGATGTCAGCTTTGGATGCCTGTTCATGTCCAGGGGAGGGCACCTGGTGGGGAGCCGCAATATCCACCGGGGTATACCATTGGACCTCAAGACCTTCCACCAGCAGAAGTGCAGTTGGCTTTGTGCACGAACCCAACACACCTGTTGGAGTGTTCTTGGGGGTCAGAGACTACTCTTTGTTGCTAAGAGTTGACCTGAGTCCACATCCTGACCCTTGCTCTCTGCTATCTGATTGTCTCACTTACTCTGACGGCGAGAGATGATTTGGCCCAGCTCATAATCCTCTGGATTCTCCTCAGTAAGGAAGTGTAGGTCGAGGGCGCTGCGGATGACGACAGGAGCCCTATCGTGGCAGGTCACCTGGAGCAGCATGGGAGACAGGCCTTCAGGAAATGGGCCTTGAAGTGACTACTCAAGGACAGTGGGCAGGGGCATTCTGGAGGCACCTCCACTCTAAATACAAGGGCAACATCCATGACCCTACTACCCGAGGCTGACCTCCTGCTCATCGTGTGGGCTCTTCCCACAGGCTACTAGCCCAATCCTTGTACATAGGACTTCCTGGGCCTGCCATTGCTCTTTGTGGAGCTGCACTCCTCTCGGAGTGAAAGGACCCCACTACCTGCATACAGATGCAATCTCATCCCACAAGTTGGGAGGAATGGGACAATAGCCTCCAAGATCCCAGGTCTGCCCGAGGATGCAGGCGGCATTGGGAATGGCCTAGGCACAAAACCTAGAGGCTTTGGTCTGGATTGCCAGGGCCAAAAACAGACCCAGGAACATGACCACACACAGGAGAGCTGAAAGATAGCCACGAGAGCTCCTGGCCTCCAGAGGCTCAGTGCTGGCTGGGATGTAGGAGGGCACCTCATCCGGCAAGGGTGGTCATTGGGTTACCTGGACATTTAGTGTGCTTGCTCCACATCCATATCGACTCTGCAGAGAGACTCTCTCAGCTCCTTGTTCAAGGAACATGGAGAACCTCACACTGCTGTCCTCCTCCATAGACGTCAGCATCCCATACAAGGGAACCTGCAACCTAGTTCCTGTCCTATTCTCATCTGTCACCCATACCTGTCCCTGCTCTTCTGGACTGCATGCTGCCACCTGACACACAGACTCCCTCAGACATGGCAGTGGACAAGCTGCTGCACTCGCTCATCTCAGCTCCAGCCCTTCACACTGACCTCTCCCTTCTTGATTCCCATCTATCCTCCTGATCATCCAGAAGCTCCAAATTCAAGAGGGCATGAGTAGTCCATGGTATTGGACCAGTGTCTGCTCCCCACCCAGGTGTAAGCACCACGGGACACCCCTGCTCCCAGGCTTACCAGAACACTCTTGGCCATCTCTGGACTTTGTGTTTCTAAGTGGACACGAATTAAGCAGGTGTCTCCCACCTGCTTGTGGGAAAGCGGCCTGGAGGACTTGCAGGTTGATTCTGAGAACTGTGGGGGATGGAACATCAGCAAACCCAGAAACAGAAAGCCACCCCAGACTGTCAGTTGGCTCTATGGGCTTCCAGCAAATATGTCCAGGTGCTGAGGCTTCTTATTTCCTCAGGTCGGAGTGGAATGGCAGCACATGCACAGCTTGAATAAGGTAGGTGTTTACCTCCTTTCCCTTGACCTGGGGGCGTTTCCTCACCATGAAATATTGTATTCCCAGATTCATGGACAGACACACGAGTGAGTGGTCAGAGACCTTGATTTCTGCAGAGCGAAGTGGAGAGAATTGTTAGGTGGCACTCAAGGATTATACCACAAAACACCCACAACCCCTGAGAGTCTCCGCCAGGCCCATCACACTTTGGTATTTTTGGGCCCAGGCCCACTTTCTCTTGGCTGTCAGTTATCCTGAGCCCACTGTGGATCATGTCTCCCCACTGTCTGATTGTCCTACTTACTCTCATCCTCAGACATCATATACAGCAGCTCAAAGTTGTCCACATCCTCATGCTGCAACAAATTTTGGTCCAAGGCCCTGCGGATGAGGCTTGTCACCGTCTCCTGAAAGGTCACCTGGATCAGGGTGGGACAAATGTCATCAGAGAATGGCTTTTAGAAGAGCTACCCAGAAGACTGTGGTCAAACATTCAGGAGAAATCTCAGCTACATATACAAGGGCACAATCTTGTTATCCTGCTACCTGAGTGTGTCCTCCATATACCACCTGGGTTCTTGCAATGTGCTACTAGAACAATCCTGGTACAAATATCTGCCTGTACCTGCCATCTCCCCTCCCCCTGGGGAGCCACATTCCACTCATGTCAAAGGACCAAACTGCCTATGCACAGACACACTCTCATCTCACTGAGATGAGAGCAATGGGCCAGGGATCTGCGCACCAAGTGTGATCTGGGATGCAGGCTGCCTTTGTGGGTGGAAGAGGCAGATGCACTGAAAATTTGGGTCCTGACTGCCACGACACAAAACAGACTCAGATACAAGAGTGTGCACTTGAGTGCTTCATGATAGCTTTGAGAGGCCCTGGCCTCTGGAAGCTCGGTGCGGGTCTGGTTGTCATGATGTACTTGACTCAGCACTGGCAGTCACTGAACATGTCTCCTCTGCAGCTGGACACCTGCAGCATTAGCGTGTCTACTGCACATCCATAGAAATTCTGCCAACAACCCCTTTAGCTCCGTATTTACATACATGCAAAGCCTAACATTCCGAAGCTTTGGCATGACCCCCCAGGTGATCCCGACCCCAAATTCCTACACCTAGTCATGCTAAGGAGGTTCTCTTCCCTGCCACCAGGAACACATCCCCTCCTACACATGTGACAAGTCACTGCCACCTCCTCTGCTCCAACTTCACTCATTGAGAATACCAAGTTCTAGGCACTGCAGCCTGCACCCTGGACATATCTCTGCCTTCATCTGTCCACAGCACTTCCGTCTGCACTTCTGGCCTGCAAAACCCACAATACACAGGCCCACTCACCACTGAAGCTGGGCATGCTGATGCTCTCCCTCCTCAGGTCAAGCCCTTAAGACGGACCTCTCTCTTCTTTATTTCCCACCATAGCCCTGGGGTTGGCTGTGTCTCCTGCCTTCCACTGTGTGGACACCCAGGAGGCAGCCCTGCTGTCGGGCTTACCGGGATGCGCTTTGTCTCCCTCAGGCTCTGTCCCTCTAGGAGGACGTGAACAACGCGGCTGTCTTCCACCTGCTCGCTGGAGTGAAGCAGTGAGGAGCTGCTACTCACAGCTGCTGGGGTCCTGGATGCCACTGCCACAGAAGGTTCCAAGAACTGTGGGGGATGACAACATCAGCAAAGCCCAGCAACTGCACCCCACCCAGCCTGGCAGTTGGCTCTGTGGGCATTCTACAACATCCATCCAGAACCTGAGGTTCTTGTCCCCTTGGAGGATGTGGAGTGGCACCAGGAGTAAAGACTGAAGAAGATGGCTGTTTTGGGAACAAGAGATCCAGCACCTGCTGGGTGGGGATGAAATCCCAGGAGATTAACCCCATGTTGCTGCTGAAATGTAGGTTCCTCCCACAAATGACAGGCAGGAGCTCATTCCTAAGCTGGTCCTGCCTGTAAGGTTCAAGGCTCTGAACCCTGAAGGGCTCCTCCGTGTTCTGATCATTTTCACCCTGGGTTGGGACCAAGAATGGTGGGTTCAAAATGGAAATGGTGACAAACAGAAAAATGACTTGTGCCAATACACTAGAGTCAAAGCACAATGGGACAGTTCCCATCAGTACAAACACACACACACACACACACACACACACACACACACACACACAGAGTCAGAATAGGAGTCCTGGGCCATTCATCAGGGATCAGACTAGAGGGCCTGCTGGGCTCACCTGCCCTGTGCTACTCACTGTTACTCTTGAGCTCCTCTGCGACAATCGCCAGAGGCTCTGGCGTCTAAGATGAAGCCTCACCCAGTGTATCCACAAAAGGGCTAGTTGGCCCCCCTGAGATTCCTGGGATCCTGAGGCTCGGCATTGTCTGCAACCACAGGAGAACATCCTTCTCCCTCCAGTGGCTCCAACCAAGTGAGCTCGGATGGCTTGGTCAGTGAAGTGGGTGCCTGGATACCAGGGTTCCATGTTCTGTTTGATCCATTGTCAAGGCAATGATGTCATTTCCTGTGCCCATACCTGAGCCTCTTTTCACATAAGACCACTTTCAACAGCCCTATGGGCTGCCGATTTCTCCTCCATGCCTACCCATCTCAGGTGCGCAGGTGTTCACCAACAACTACCCAAACATCCCCACCAGCATCTGCCCTGCTTGGTGCCACTAGAGTTCCAGCTTGGAGCCTTCAAAAATGCATTCACAACCAGTCCTTCCCTCTCAGCAGCTTTTGGACCCTGGTCCCATCATTGTGCAACTCATGGTGTGCCCAGTCTTTTCTGGAAAGTAGGGTAGCATCTAATCTCTAGGGTTTATTGTGTCTATTGGCCCATAACACCCTCTGTTCTCTCTGAAACCAGAGATGGGACTCACAGGTGGCTAAAGCACAAATGTAGAGATGGGATAATCACAAGAAAGGGAGAGACAAAGAATGCACCCTAACACAATCAGGCATGTGTCCCACACAGGGACATGGCCAATGTCCGTCCCATCGTGGCTGCAGTTCCCTCTCTACACCATGGCAAGTTGGAGGGGACTGAGATGCAGAGGCTGCTCCCCTCTGCCATACAACTTCCCAAGGCTTCTCCTAAGATTTCAAAAGGGCCAAGTGTGTCTAGTGTTGGGGTCTCACAGAGACTCCGAGGTACCACAGCATCCTGCTGCCCAGAACCGGTTCACCCCTCACCTCAAGGGGGCTCAGCCTCTGGATTCATGGGAATTGAAGTGGGTACAGGTGATGGGATATCACCTCCAAGACTGAGTTATGCCAAGTCCATGACCCCTGTCTGCATCCCTGTCTCCAGCACCACTCCCCCCTCTCTCTTTCCTCCTCAGAGCAAACAAATCCATTTAGCAAGTGTGTCCTGTGATAAAGACATGACGGTCACCCATCCTCTCATTACAAAAACACTGAGGCTCAGCCAACATGGATCCTACAGGGAACACAGGCATAAACTCAGACTCCGATCCTCCCAGCCGAGCCTCAGTGGAGCCTGGACTCCCAGCCTCCTGAGTCAAGGAAACAGAGGTTCCTAGCCGAGCCACCTTGGATGCAGCCGCACACAAACTGAACTCATCAATGCCCCTTGCTCTCAGTTGTGAGTAAGAGGGGAAGTGGTGTTTCACAACCCTGGACATCAAGTGCAGTCTCCAGGCTTTGGGGTGTGCCCTGGCCTCTGTCTATCTGCCCAGGCTCTCCAACCCACACTGGCCTCTTACCCAACCTCCTCCTAGGGCCAAACTCAATCCTGCCTCTCAATTTCTGCTGCCTTCCCCAACACACTGCTCCCCAAAATGAGCAGGGCTGGCTCTCGGTTATCATGCTGGTGCCAGCAGCAATGCCACCCCACTGACATAATTCTGAGTCCCAACCTAGGCACTCCAGCTGTCTTTGCCACACCTGGCCTGTTTGGGCTCTGGCTCTTGCTCTTTTCTTTCATGTGCATGTGTTTTGAGGTTTTGAGTTTCTCCCACTGCAGAACTGCAGCTGTGGCAGGGTAGAGCTCATGAGGGTGACATTCTGAGCCACATCCAATCCCATCAGGACTGTTCACTGGGGTGACTGCTGGAACACAGTGATGAGTGAACACATGGGAGGTGGTTGGACCCACCTTGCCTCTGAGTGGCTTCCTTTCAGGACAGGAATGTAGGCATGGGAGCCCCTGGCGTGGGATGCTTTGCACAAGGCGTGACCATGGGCTCTCTTTCCTGGCAAAAATGGCTCCACTCAGCATGGAGAGCACTGTCATTCCTGGTGGCTAACAACAGCCCTGGACCCCAGAAAGGAACCCACACTCAAGATTAACGTCTGAGTGTGCGTGTCCTCGAGGAAATGAGGTCTCCTGATCCCAGGTGCAAAGGGGTAAGTCCTCTAACTCCAGGGGCCATGAAGGGACATCTGAGTTTCCCTTGTCCTTCTTTCCCTCTCTAACTAACCACAGTTAGGACCCTGGCCTCATTCCCCAGTGAGGATCATTAGGCTCCATAAAGGACAGTCTCTAAGATGCTCAGTGGACCAACACCCTCTGCACAACCCATAACCCTATTCACCCAAGAGGCAAGAGGATTTCTATTCAGGAAAACCAGGAAAGGGAGAGCCTTTCTCAAGGACACAAGGACATTAGTGAGTGAGGGAGTGATTAATGGATGGAGAACTATTTCCAACCCCAACTTCCAGGAGCATATATGGCCCCCTGGAGAATTCTGCAGTGTGTTGGTGATTAAGGAGAACGTGTGAATTCAGGGGTCACTAGGTCCTCTCAGCCATAAGGAGGGAAACTGCCATAAAGGAACTAGGACAAGGGTGCGAGGAATGCTCACTGGTGGGAGATCGGAAGGAAGGAAAGTGTACTCATTAGAAAAGTGTCGCCTGAAAATTCTTAGCCAGCCAAAAGTCGTGCGAACTTGTGTGGGAAAAGAGTCTTTGCACAGTGATGAAGCTAAGAGCTCACATGATGGAACACAGCATCAACTGGGACCAAATCCAATATCTGATATTCTTGTAGGAAGAGGAGAGTCTGGACCCAGATACCAGGGAGACTGGGGGATACCGGATATGTGAGGTTGGAGCCAGGGCGGGATGCCCATATGGGAACCACAGATCGTGGGCAGCAATAGGAGAGTGGGCAAGGGCTGGGAGAGTTGGGGAGACAGTCCCCTTGAAACCTGGGAGGGGTTATGGCACTGGGACAGCCCAACACCTACTGTGTTGAGCCTCTGGAACTCAACGGAAGACACTTCCTCTGTTGTCGGCCACCCAGTTAACAGAGTTTGGTTGCAGCAGCCTAGGACCCAGCTGAAGGTCTGAGCATGTTGGCCATGCAGGTTGGATCTGGACCACAGACACCCTCATCAGAGATTGTAGGGTCTCAGCCCTGAGGCAAGACAGGCACTAAGTCAGGCCAGGTGGGGAAACGGATAGGCACACACTCTGGGGGCTGGTGCCTGTGTTACTGGGAGCACTTCTGATCGCAATTCCCTGATCTGCTGCCAACACAGGCTACAGAGGAGGGTACAGAAACACAGACCACGGATCTGCCCCACTCAGTGGGCCCAGGCCAACACCACACCCAGCAGCCTCGTGCCATACCCAATGAGTCTCGAAGCGGCCCCCTCTTCCCATCCTGAGAGCTCTTCCCTTCCTCATGTGCCAATAGCTCCCTACTGTCACTGGCAATATCTACTCTGTGAGATGTCAACATCCGTGGGTACTGTTCTCTCATCCCAGGACAGTGTGGTCCCACACACCCTGGTGAAATGGGCCACCTGGAGGCTGGACCTGGAGGTTGTTGAGGCTGAATGGCAGCGGTGGTCCTCTGGCACTTAATATTATTTAAGTTAAAAAAAAAAAAAAAAAAAAAAAAAAACAAAAACAAAAAACGGGTCTTGGTGCTCAAAAATGTTTGATTTGCATATTCTCATCCCCTAACCCCAATATTTTCATTATTTCCTCACATATGAAATCTTACTAGCATAAAGGTAATTTCGTATTAAACAAAGTGGATTGAAATAACATTGGTAAAAATAATCAATCACCATACTTTCAATTTTTGTTCTGCTTTCCTATTAGAAACCACTTGGATACAAGAGAACAGAGGACAGACTCATGGAAATGCTTGAAATGACAAGAAGCTCCCACTCAAGCTCAGCATTCAGTCCTGGACAGGGTAAGACCAGGCCACTTTGATATCTGTGCCAAAGAGTCTACCAGACAGAATCCTCTGACTGATCCCTGACTGAGCCATAGGAACTGGCTAGAAAAGCCTTCACATCCTCAATACATTCTTCACGTCAGAATACTTGACAACCATTGATATCCATCTCTCGTTAACTTGCTCCCCAGCCAACCATTCTTCAACAAATTCAAAGGAGTAACTCATGCAAGCACACAGAAAGGGGTGTTCACTACACACATCCATGTGCGAAAAAGACAACTGGTATTTCTTGTTTGGGCTATTTCAAATGAAATCCCTTCTGCATGACCTCCACAAACCAAAGGAAAATATTTGTGAAATTCCCACGTAGAAGACAAGATACACTTGCCAAGGAGGCAGTGGCAAGAATTTTGACACTCCAAATGTAGAGTGTGTGTTTAGGAAGCAGTCACAGTTTCCATGAGAGAGTCCCATGAAATCAATTAGGAAGATCCATGCTCTAGCCCTACCATGCAAGTGATGTGACTTGAAAGAGTCACTTAGTCTTAGTAACCATCATCACTAACAAGTAAGTCAATGAATAAAGGTCCTCAGGTGCCAAGCTACAAAATGTGGGATGAGCATGGATGAGGATGGGTGGGAGAAGTCTCCAACTCTAACACAATTAGGGAAGGATGTGCTGACCTCAAGTGGCTGGGGGGCTGGGATCCTGCCACAGAGGGGGATTCCAAACCTCACATCCCCTGACCCAGGCCAGAAGACCAGGTAGAGTCCAAGGACCCTGGGGTGGCCCAATGGCAATAAAGGTCAAAAGGAACTAGGGATCTGCCTGGTCCCTCAATCCCCTACTCTGAGCAGGGCTGCATGACGAGGCCAGAGGCCATCCACAGCAATCTGCCTTTACAGGAAAACAGGGACTGCAGGCTGCCTCTGGCTCACTGAATCAGGGTGGTGTTTTCATAAAGCAAGACCACTTCCTCACATTTGACCAGCAGCTCATGTGTTGACAGCACAATGACTGACTTGACTCAGGCCCTGATGAATGAAATAGAAAATTCATAGCAAACCCATTTTTAGCTCTTCCACATCATCAGGGGCTCTGATTCAATTCCGTCCAGAAAGGTGTCTGAAATGATTTCTAAACATGCTGGGGACTCACCTCTGTGTGGAACTTTTCAGGAAAAAGGGGATCAAATCTCATGAAGCAACTCTTGTCTCTTCTAGCCCATGGGCAATGCAAGGAACCTGCATGATACCAGAGGCTCACTTTTCTCTTCTCATGTCTTCTGGAAAGGATTCGTTAATGCTTCCTGCAAGGTGAAGCAGAAGCCTGCATCCCCAGCTGCACAGAAGTGTTTTAGGGCAGTGTCTCCCTTAAAACCCAAAAATAAAAAAACAGGTCATTCAACAGGCACATGGATTCGAGTACATGTTCAATGATCCCTCCTCCCTGGAGCCTTCCACATGCCCATCTTCCACATTCACAGAGCAATGCTTGGCCATTCTCAAGACCAGGAGACCATGATGCTCATCACCAGGAAGTCAATAAGGAACATGAAGAGAGCAGCATGGATTGCAGAAGGTGGCACATCAAGGATCTTCAGCTCTGCTGCTAGAACACAAGAGCTTAACTTCAGTATTGACTTTTTGCCAACTACCAAGTACGATAGCAGTGTCAAGCCCAATATGCAGATATGCAAGTAGTAGGTGACACCCCGCATCCATTCACAAAAGTGGGCAACATCTGCATCAGAACAAGGAAGTATCTTACCCTTACTCATAAAAATCATCAGAAACAAAATAAAATGGATGCAAGACTTCTCATTTCACTATTAGGTAGCTGTTGGAATTCCCTATTAAATAATACCTCCTCCAAAATAAAAAGTATCTCAGACATGTGTCAACTACTCAATGGATGGCATTTTAAAAACTATGGACTTTACTTAATATTTATGTATGCTATATCCCTGCCTAAGGCTCTATGAGAAAGGAGCACATAGAATTGGATCTTTGAAAATCTCACATTTGCTGATAAATATTACTGCTGATCTCAGGCATGGCGAAGTGAAAAGTGGGACTTTGGATATTCCAAGAATGCTATGTTGTGGGCTTGGTGTCCCTGATTCATACATAGCATATGGTTTCTATGAAATCCATTGAGGGAGCAGGAGTAACGAAGCTGATTGCACAGATGACCTCAGGGAATACTGACAGATAGGCCAAATGAAAAATATGCTCCAGCTAACCATTGGTATTTGGGCTTCTGATCCCAGTCCTGTTTTTAAAAAAGGTGCAGACAGGCAGTGTTCATTAAAAACTGTCTACCATGTAAAAGTGGGTAATTTAAATGGCATCTAGTTACACATCTGATAGAATGGTCTGGCAACATATGAATTTCATTCTAACAACAACAACAACAACAAAACATAGAAAATGAGACATAAAGATAAAACCTTGTCTTCACCAGGATGCCTAAAAATAGGTTTTATTTGGCTCATGCAAATAAATATCTTTCAATAGAATTTCTGATTTCTGAATGAATCCATTCAACTTCATACTGCACAGATCACAAGGTTTTCTTTACAGAATATTCTCTTCTTCTTCTTAAAGCCTCACATAGAAAATGTCTCACAGGACATAGGAGGGGAATGACCCAAAGGATGAGAGAATGGCTGGCACCGTTCGCAAATGTGCCCATGTAGCCTAAAGTTTGAAGGCATCTAATTGTACTCTAAAACATTGTGAACCTATTCGATCCATTATTAATAAATATCAACACTTTACCACTTGAACCAAATCACAGAAAGTTGGAAACAGATGATCATTGGCTTTGATACCTTTACTTCTGTTTCATTACTCAGAGTCGATCAACTCTATACTTCAAGTGACACAGATTTATTACAGAATGAGTAAGATCCTAAGGATCTATTTTAGCTCAGCCCATGGTATTGCTTCATTATTTTATTATTTTGTAAGTAATAAAATATAACTTCATGTTGGATGATATATTCAAGCCATGAATATATCATCCAACATTGTTCTTCCCAAAATATTAGCCCAATTTCTGCGCGCGCTCACTTACTGTTCAGGAATTTTACTAATTGTTTGAAGGTTCTAGAGGACCTGTTAGACTCCTAATGGACAAACCATACAACATAGTCCAGAGAACGGACGAGTGCCATAAGAAGAAAATAAGGTCAGCCTACAGCAATGGGCAGCTGCCTGCCCTCGGCTGGGAGGAGCCCTGGCCATGGCACCAGGGCTGCTGGGCAGCAGAAGCCTCCACAGCCCTGCAGGGAGCCTGGAGCACAGCTCTGCCTAACCATGCTCAGCCCTGGACAGATGCACATGAGTTCCCATCACAGGCTCGAGTGTGACAGTCCCAGGTGCATGCCTGTCATGCCAGCCACCAGCAGGCTGAGGCAAGAGGAACGTTTGAGGTCAGCCTTGGCAACTTAGACCCCGAGGCAAAGGGGAAATACTTTTACAGGGGTCTCTGAGGGTGTAGCTCAGGTAGGTCACTTGCCTCACAGGCTCAAGGCCCTGGGTTCAATCCCCAGAACCCACGTACACACAAAAAGTGAACTTGGAATATTGTTTAAAATGATGGATCAGGTACACACAAGGACTTCAATATGACCTCTCAGAGGAGCTCAATTTGAGATCAGACTGAACAAAAGACCACCTGGACCATTGACTCAGTGTCTGAAACCCTCTGTGAGCATGGGAAGCACTGCTGGCAAGACACCAGAGGGCCAAAGCACTCGTGCCCCCTGCAGGGGCGTCTCTTGTCTACCGCCAAAGACTGTTCCCCTCCTGGGGCAGCTGAGAGCAAGCTGGGCCTTGGAGCAAGGACTAGTGCTTTAGATATAGACTATGCAAGCAAGGGGCAATGTCTTTAATAAAACTAAAATTAAAAAGTCACATTGAAAAAATTTTAAAAAGAAGAAAATAAGGTCAAGTAGAGGAAGCCCATTTTCACAGGAAAAAATCCCCCAGTGAAAAGCATCAGAATAGATACCAAGAAAAATACCAACAAAAACAGTGTGCTCCCACTATGTATCTACTCAACATGCAAAAGTTAGAAAGCTAGATAATACAATCCTGGCCACAGGTAGAGCTATGCAGAAGAGCCACCTGGCAGTGCTTAGTCAAAGAAGTAAACATGCACACTTTGACCTAGAAATTCCACCTGTGTGTAAACCAGGCGGTGCTTAAGCAGCTTCACAAGGGGACATGCACAGGGAAATTTATCCTCAGGTTCTTATAGAGTTGTCTGTGCTTACAGGGAGTTGATGGTTGTCAAGATGCCCACAGCTGCGAAAGTCAAAAGCTAAAAAAAAATAGATGCCAACCTGGATATATTAATAATCCCGTATCTATGATCACCTTCATAAGGTAGCTTCCCAACTTCTGTGTGGAAGTGAGTTCCTCCTTGGCCCTTACACTGTTGTGGAGACCACTAGGAGTTCAGCTTTGTGCAGGATCATCTGACCTGGACTTTTGGCAAGACCTGTACAGCCCTCACACATGCTCAGATGCTACAGGACTTTTCAGACCAGTCCAGACAACAGTAGGCATCCATTCATTGTCTGCACTCTACAGATTCCTAGATGCACGACATTCATTACCATCAAATTCAGAATTTTCATCAAAAACTAATATATATATCATTCCAATCTGAATCAAGAAAATCGGAAATATCCCCAAATCCAAAGAGTGGATCCCCATTGTGATGCTACAAGTTGAAAATTCCACAGCTGACCTCATGGGATGGTTCACAGTCAAAAGACAGCTGCATGAAAAATATTACATGACCTTCCTGCTATGTGAAAAGTGGCATGTGAAGTACACATGCATGTCTTCCTCAGACATGGGTTCATTTGCAAGACACCTTGTGCAATTGAAAATACTCCAAAAGGGGAGAAATCAGAACCATGTCTCCAAAGTATTTCAGCAGAGACCAACTCCATCTGTCTATCTATCTCTCAGTGAGTGTGTGTGCTCTTGTGTGTGTTTGTGTGTCTTTGTTTGTGTTTGTACCATCATAGCTGATACTTCATTGCCCCCATTGGAAAACTGACTCAGATAATGCCATCTGCCAAACTCCTAAAAACCAAAGTTCTTGCTGATAGAATGAAACATTCCTTCCTGTTGGTTTGGATGTGTCCTTTAGGAATCACTGCTACATTTAGTATACTCAAATCATCACAGTAGATCAGGTAACAAAAACATATATATTTTAAAATAATAATAATATATTAATGGGAACAACAAATACAGGATAGAGTAACAACTGTGTTACTAAACAAGGTCAAGGACAATGGCAAACTATAGATTCAAACTTTGAAGAAAATAGTAATCAATGTAAATATTCCTGGGCTGCCTCAGCCCCGCCCAGGCACACAGCAACAGAATGGTTTTGCAAGCATCCTCAGGAGGGCAGGAGCCTTCTTTGCAGGACGAGCGGGAGGTTGAGGCTCGATCCACCCATCATTCTTTTGGGAGAGGCTCCTTTTCCTCAGCACAAAGTTGGATTTTTTGTGAGGATTCTTGGCATAAAATACGTTGGCCTCTGCTGGAATCCTCAGCTCTGGGGAGAGAGGGGTGTACAAAAAGAAGGTGGCACTCAGGAGGTGCTCCCTAGGACACGCCAACATCTGAGAGCCTGTGCCAGAAAAGGCCAGAGCCACACACCTGAGAGCTCTCCAATTCAGCACCAATACCAACAAAGACAGCCTCCACAGTAATCCCTGAGGAAGAACAAGGCAGAGCACTTCAACAGACCTAATGTCTGTTCCTACCGAAGGCTTTGGACTCCAGAATATCTCAGGTCCTCTTGCATCTGCCAAAGCACACCACTAGGGTTTGCATCTGAAATCTCCCACAAAAGGTTCCTGTGCCGAAGATTCAGTCCCCACATGAGCCATCTTCATAGGTGGGTTTGGAGGGAAGCACTGGATGGTGAGTGCTCTGATGTCAACATGAAATTCTCATTCAAGATGAATACACTACTGGGGGGTGGGAGGGACTGGAAGAAAGGTTGAGCATGGTTGGAGTAAGACCTAAACAGGGTTGTGCCCTGGGCAACAGTACCTTGTTCCTGTTGGCTCCACTGAATCCTCATTCTCCAAGGAGAGGTCCTCCCTCTCCATCTTTCTCTCTCTCCCTCTCTGCCAGCCTCGTTCTCTCTCTCCCAGTCTATGCCTTTGTGGCAAGGGCTGAGGAGCTCTCCACTGCCACACACTAGAGCTTTATGGACAGCCTCAGTGCACAACCAAAGAGAAAGCTATGAAACCCAGAGAAAAAAGGCCTAGGATTCCTCCTCTGAGTTATTTTCCTCAAGTATGGCCACAGTGAGGACAGGCTGACCAGCACGGATACCACATTAGAGCCATGCTTCTGCGTTGGTGGAGCCCGCCTCCATGTGAACCAGGCTTCTGAGAATGGAGGCCACATTCCAAATACTGCCCTACTGAGAACAATGGTTCCAAAGACCAGCAAAGGGACTGCTTCCCTCCAACATGGTGTATGGCCCAGTGGTGCCATGACCCCGAGTGGGGGAATACAACAGCCGCTTCTCCTTCCTCTGAACACGTGTTTCCTGTCGCCCTCCTCTAACCTAGAGCCTGTTCTCCATCCCTTCTGGGTTGGATGTGGAGATCTCTGCTATGAATTTCTTAGGCTACCAAGGCCCCAGACAGACTTCCTCTTCCATAGACTCTACTAACCTAACAGTAGGTTAAGATAGGAGACAAGTGATCCTAGAACTCATAGGGATGGTGGTCTTCAGGGTACATAGGCTGGGATAATGGCTGCTGTGGTGTTTGGCTCACAAAAACCAACCAACCAACCAACGAAAAAGCGCTGGCATTATTATCAGATGAGCTCTGTGGCTACGTGCTCAGGAAGCCCTCATCTGACTTTAGTTAGGGATCACAACCTGGCTATTGTGATCACTCCTTGCCTAGTGGACTCAGGTGCGTAAGACCATGGAATTTATGCAAAAACAGATGATTCAGGCTGTCTCCCAGGCTGTGTTTTCTTCCCAATTTCATCCTGTTACTTCTTGCTAGAATCCTGGCAATGCTCTGCCCAGGCAGTGGTTTTTTGGTCACACAGAAGGCTTTCAATAGTACTGCTTCAGTCCACAAAATGCCAGTTCCCTCTTTAGCCCATGCATTCCCATGTTCCTTTGAAACCACTCCTATCCCAGACCATGAAAACATACTGCTCCTGGAGAGAGGCTTTCCTCCTCACTCCTCAAAGATGTCAGCTTTGGATGCCTGTTCATGTCCAGGGGAGGGCACCTGGTGGGGAGCCGCAATATCCACCGGGGTATACCATTGGACCTCAAGACCTTCCACCAGCAGAAGTGCAGTTGGCTTTGTGCACGAACCCAACACACCTGTTGGAGTGTTCTTGGGGGTCAGAGACTACTCTTTGTTGCTAAGAGTTGACCTGAGTCCACATCCTGACCCTTGCTCTCTGCTATCTGATTGTCTCACTTACTCTGACGGCGAGAGATGATTTGGCCCAGCTCATAATCCTCTGGATTCTCCTCAGTAAGGAAGTGTAGGTCGAGGGCGCTGCGGATGACGACAGGAGCCCTATCGTGGCAGGTCACCTGGAGCAGCATGGGAGACAGGCCTTCAGGAAATGGGCCTTGAAGTGACTACTCAAGGACAGTGGGCAGGGGCATTCTGGAGGCACCTCCACTCTAAATACAAGGGCAACATCCATGACCCTACTACCCGAGGCTGACCTCCTGCTCATCGTGTGGGCTCTTCCCACAGGCTACTAGCCCAATCCTTGTACATAGGACTTCCTGGGCCTGCCATTGCTCTTTGTGGAGCTGCACTCCTCTCGGAGTGAAAGGACTCCACTACCTGCATACAGATGCAATCTCATCCCACAAGTTGGGAGGAATAGGACAATAGCCTCCAAGATCCCAGGTCTGCCCGAGGATGCAGGCGGCATTGGGAATGGCCTTGGCACAAAACCTAGAGGCTTTGGTCTGGATTGCCAGGGCCAAAAACAGACCCAGGAACATGACCACACACAGGAGAGCTGAAAGATAGCCACGAGAGCTCCTGGCCTCCAGAGGCTCAGTGCTGGCTGGGATGTAGGAGGGCACCTCATCCGGCAAGGGTGGTCATTGGGTTACCTGGACATTTAGTGTGCTTGCTCCACATCCATATCGACTCTGCAGAGAGACTCTCTCAGCTCCTTGTTCAAGGAACATGGAGAACCTCACACTGCTGTCCTCCTCCATAGACGTCAGCATCCCATACAAGGGAACCTGCAACCTAGTTCCTGTCCTATTCTCATCTGTCACCCATACCTGTCCCTGCCCTTCTGGACTGCATGCTGCCACCTGACACACAGACTCCCTCAGACATGGCAGTGGACAAGCTGCTGCACTCGCTCATCTCAGCTCCAGCCCTTCACACTGACCTCTCCCTTCTTGATTCCCATCTATCCTCCTGATCATCCAGAAGCTCCAAATTCAAGAGGGCATGAGTAGTCCATGGTATTGGACCAGTGTCTGCTCCCCACCCAGGTGTAAGCACCACGGGACACCCCTGCTCCCAGGCTTACCAGAACACTCTTGGCCATCTCTGGACTTTGTGTTTCTAAGTGGACACGAATTAAGCAGGTGTCTCCCACCTGCTTGTGGGAAAGCGGCCTGGAGGACTTGCAGGTTGATTCTGAGAACTGTGGGGGATGGAACATCAGCAAACCCAGAAACAGAAAGCCACCCCAGACTGTCAGTTGGCTCTATGGGCTTCCAGCAAATATGTCCAGGTGCTGAGGCTTCTTATTTCCTCAGGTCGGAGTGGAATGGCAGCACATGCAGAGCTTGAATAAGGTAGGTGTTTACCTCCTTTCCCTTGACCTGGGGGCGTTTCCTCACCATGAAATATTGTATTCCCAGATTCATGGACAGACACACGAGTGAGTGGTCAGAGACCTTGATTTCTGCAGAGCGAATTGGAGAGAATTGTTAGGTGGCACTCAAGGATTATACCACAAAACACCCACAACCCCTGAGAGTCTCCGCCAGGCCCATCACACTTTGGTATTTTGGGGCCAAGGCCCACTTTCTCTTGGCTGTCAGTTATCCTGAGCCCACTGTGGATCATGTCTCCCCACTGTCTGATTGTCCTACTTACTCTCATCCTCAGACATCATATACAGCAGCTCAAAGTTGTCCACATCCTCATGCTGCAACAAATTTTGGTCCAAGGCCCTGCGGATGAGGCTTGTCACCGTCTCCTGAAAGGTCACCTGGATCAGGGTGGGACAAATGTCATCAGAGAATGGCTTTTAGAAGAGCTACCCAGAAGACTGTGGTCAAACATTCAGGAGAAATCTCAGCTACATATACAAGGGCACAATCTTGTTATCCTGCTACCTGAGTGTGTCCTCCATATACCACCTGGGTTCTTGCAATGTGCTACTAGAACAATCCTGGTACAAATATCTGCCTGTACCTGCCATCTCCCCTCCCCCTGGGGAGCCACATTCCACTCATGTCAAAGGACCAAACTGCCTATGCACAGACACACTCTCATCTCACTGAGATGAGAGCAATGGGCCAGGGATCTGCGCACCAAGTGTGATCTGGGATGCAGGCTGCCTTTGTGGGTGGAAGAGGCAGATGCACTGAAAATTTGGGTCCTGACTGCCACGACACAAAACAGACTCAGATACAAGAGTGTGCACTTGAGTGCTTCATGATAGCTTTGAGAGGCCCTGGCCTCTGGAAGCTCGGTGCGGGTCTGGTTGTCATGATGTACTTGACTCAGCACTGGCAGTCACTGAACATGTCTCCTCTGCAGCTGGACACCTGCAGCATTAGCGTGTCTACTGCACATCCATAGAAATTCTGCCAACAACCCCTTTAGCTCCGTATTTACATACATGCAAAGCCTAACATTCCGAAGCTTTGGCATGACCCCCCAGGTGATCCCGACCCCAAATTCCTACACCTAGTCATGCTAAGGAGGTTCTCTTCCCTGCCACCAGGAACACATCCCCTCCTACACATGTGACAAGTCACTGCCACCTCCTCTGCTCCAACTTCACTCATTGAGAATACCAAGTTCTAGGCACTGCAGCCTGCACCCTGGACATATCTCTGCCTTCATCTGTCCACAGCACTTCCGTCTGCACTTCTGGCCTGCAAAACCCACAATACACAGGCCCACTCACCACTGAAGCTGGGCATGCTGATGCTCTCCCTCCTCAGGTCAAGCCCTTAAGACGGACCTCTCTCTTCTTTATTTCCTACCATAGCCCTGGGGTTGGCTGTGTCTCCTGCCTTCCACTGTGTGGACACCCAGGAGGCAGCCCTGCTGTCGGGCTTACCGGGATGCGCTTTGTCTCCCTCAGGCTCTGTCCCTCTAGGAGGACGTGAACAACGCGGCTGTCTTCCACCTGCTCGCTGGAGTGAAGCAGTGAGGAGCTGCTACTCACAGCTGCTGGGGTCCTGGATGCCACTGCCACAGAAGGTTCCAAGAACTGTGGGGGATGACAACATCAGCAAAGCCCAGCAACTGCACCCCACCCAGCCTGGCAGTTGGCTCTGTGGGCATTCTACAACATCCATCCAGAACCTGAGGTTCTTGTCCCCTTGGAGGATGTGGAGTGGCACCAGGAGTAAAGACTGAAGAAGGTGGCTGTTTTGGGAACAAGAGATCCAGCACCTGCTGGGTGGGGATGAAATCCCAGGAGATTAACCCCATGTTGCTGCTGAAATGTAGGTTCCTCCCACAAATGACAGGCAGGAGCTCATTCCTAAGCTGGTCCTGCCTGTAAGGTTCAAGGCTCTGAACCCTGAAGGGCTCCTCCGTGTTCTGATCATTTTCACCCTGGGTTGGGACCAAGAATGGTGGGTTCAAAATGGAAATGGTGACAAACAGAAAAATGACTTGTGCCAATACACTAGAGTCAAAGCACAATGGGACAGTTCCCATCAGTACAAACACACACACACACACACACACACACACACACACACACACACACACACAGAGTCAGAATAGGAGTCCTGGGCCATTCATCAGGGATCAGACTAGAGGGCCTGCTGGGCTCACCTGCCCTGTGCTACTCACTGTTACTCTTGAGCTCCTCTGCGACAATCGCCAGAGGCTCTGGCGTCTAAGATGAAGCCTCACCCAGTGTATCCACAAAAGGGCTAGTTGGCCCCCCTGAGATTCCTGGGAGCCTGAGGCTCGGCATTGTCTGCAACCACAGGAGAACATCCTTCTCCCTCCAGTGGCTCCAACCAAGTGAGCTCGGATGGCTTGGTCAGTGAAGTGGGTGCCTGGATACCAGGGTTCCATGTTCTGTTTGATCCATTGTCAAGGCAATGATGTCATTTCCTGTGCCCATACCTGAGCCTCTTTTCACATAAGACCACTTTCAACAGCCCTATGGGCTGCCGATTTCTCCTCCATGCCTACCCATCTCAGGTGCGCAGGTGTTCACCAACAACTACCCAAACATCCCCACCAGCATCTGCCCTGCTTGGTGCCACTAGAGTTCCAGCTTGGAGCCTTCAAAAATGCATTCACAACCAGTCCTTCCCTCTCAGCAGCTTTTGGACCCTGGTCCCATCATTGTGCAACTCATGGTGTGCCCAGTCTTTTCTGGAAAGTAGGGTAGCATCTAATCTCTAGGGTTTATTGTGTCTATTGGCCCATAACACCCTCTGTTCTCTCTGAAACCAGAGATGGGACTCACAGGTGGCTAAAGCACAAATGTAGAGATGGGATAATCACAAGAAAGGGAGAGACAAAGAATGCACCCTAACTCAATCAGGCCTGTGTCCCACACAGGGACATGGCCAATGTCCGTCCCATCGTGGCTGCAGTTCCCTCTCTACACCATGGCAAGTTGGAGGGGACTGAGATGCAGAGGCTGCTCCCCTCTGCCATACAACTTCCCAAGGCTTCTCCTAAGATTTCAAAAGGGCCAAGTGTGTCTAGTGTTGGGGTCTCACAGAGACTCCGAGGTACCACAGCATCCTGCTGCCCAGAACCGGTTCACCCCTCACCTCAAGGGGGCTCAGCCTCTGGATTCATGGGAATTGAAGTGGGTACAGGTGATGGGATATCACCTCCAAGACTGAGTTATGCCAAGTCCATGACCCCTGTCTGCATCCCTGTCTCCAGCACCACTCCCCCCTCTCTCTTTCCTCCTCAGAGCAAACAAATCCACTTAGCAAGTGTGTCCTGTGATAAAGACATGACGGTCACCCATCCTCTCATTACAAAAACACTGAGGCTCAGCCAACATGGATCCTACAGGGAACACAGGCATAAACTCAGACTCCGATCCTCCCAGCCGAGCCTCAGTGGAGCCTGGACTCCCAGCCTCCTGAGTCAAGGAAACAGAGGTTCCTAGCCGAGCCACCTTGGATGCAGCCGCACACAAACTGAACTCATCAATGCCCCTTGCTCTCAGTTGTGAGTAAGAGGGGAAGTGGTGTTTCACAACCCTGGACATCAAGTGCAGTCTCCAGGCTTTGGGGTGTGCCCTGGCCTCTGTCTATCTGCCCAGGCTCTCCAACCCACACTGGCCTCTTACCCAACCTCCTCTTAGGGCCAAACTCAATCCTGCCTCTCAATTTCTGCTGCCTTCCCCAACACACTGCTCCCCAAAATGAGCAGGGCTGGCTCTCGGTTATCATGCTGGTGCCAGCAGCAATGCCACCCCACTGACATAATTCTGAGTCCCAACCTAGGCACTCCAGCTGTCTTTGCCACACCTGGCCTGTTTGGGCTCTGGCTCTTGCTCTTTTCTTTCATGTGCATGTGTTTTGAGGTTTTGAGTTTCTCCCACTGCAGAACTGCAGCTGTGGCAGGGTAGAGCTCATGAGGGTGACATTCTGAGCCACATCCAATCCCATCAGGACTGTTCACTGGGGTGACTGCTGGAACACAGTGATGAGTGAACACATGGGAGGTGGTTGGACCCACCTTGCCTCTGGGTGGCTTCCTTTCAGGACAGGAATGTAGGCATGGGAGCCCCTGGCGTGGGATGCTTTGCACAAGGCGTGACCATGGGCTCTCTTTCCTGGCAAAAATGGCTCCACTCAGCATGGAGAGCACTGTCATTCCTGGTGGCTAACAACAGCCCTGGACCCCAGAAAGGAACCCACACTCAAGATTAACGTCTGAGTGTGCGTGTCCTCGAGGAAATGAGGTCTCCTTATAGCAGGTGCAAAGGGGTAAGTCCTCTAACTCCAGGGGCCATGAAGGGACATCTGAGTTTCCCTCGTCCTTCTTTCCCTCTCTAACTAACCACAGTTAGGACCCTGGCCTCATTCCCCAGTGAGGATCATTAGGCTCCATAAAGGACAGTCTCTAAGATGCTCAGTGGACCAACACCCTCTGCACAACCCATAACCCTATTCACCCAAGAGGCAAGAGGATTTCTATTCAGGAAAACCAGGAAAGGGAGAGCCTTTCTCAAGGACACAAGGACATTAGTGAGTGAGGGAGTGATTAATGGATGGAGAACTATTTCCAACACCAACTTCCAGGAGCATATATGGCCCCCTGGAGAATTCTGCAGTGTGTTGGTGATTAAGGAGAACGTGTGAATTCAGGGGTCACTAGGTCCTCTCAGCCATAAGGAGGGAAACTGCCATAAAGGAACTAGGACAAGGGTGCGAGGAATGCTCACTGGTGGCAGATCGGAAGGAAGGAAAGTGTACTCATTAGAAAAGTGTCGCCTGAAAATTCTTAGCCAGCCAAAAGTCGTGCGAACTTGTGTGGGAAAAGAGTCTTTGCACAGTGATGAAGCTAAGAGCTCACATGATGGAACACAGCATCAACTGGGACCAAATCCAATATCTGATATTCTTGTAGGAAGAGGAGAGTCTGGACCCAGATACCAGGGAGACTGGGGGATACCGGATATGTGAGGTTGGAGCCAGGGCGGGATGCCCATATGGGAACCACAGATCGTGGGCAGCAATAGGAGAGTGGGCAAGGGCTGGGAGAGTTGGGGAGACAGTCCCCTTGAAACCTGGGAGGGGTTATGGCACTGGGACAGCCCAACACCTACTGTGTTGAGCCTCTGGAGCTCAACGGAAGACACTTCCTCTGTTGTCGGCCACCCAGTTAACAGAGTTTGGTTGCAGCAGCCTAGGACCCAGCTGAAGGTCTGAGCATGTTGGCCATGCAGGTTGGATCTGGACCACAGACACCCTCATCAGAGATTGTAGGGTCTCAGCCCTGAGGCAAGACAGGCACTAAGTCAGGCCAGGTGGGGAAACGGATAGGCACACACTCTGGGGGCTGGTGCCTGTGTTACTGGGAGCACTTCTGATCGCAATTCCCTGATCTGCTGCCAACACAGGCTACAGAGGAGCGTACAGAAACACAGACCACGGATCTGCCCCACTCAGTGGGCCCAGGCCAACACCACACCCAGCAGCCTCGTGCCATACCCAATGAGTCTCGAAGCGGCCCCCTCTTCCCATCCTGAGAGCTCTTCCCTTCCTCATGTGCCAATAGCTCCCTACTGTCACTGGCAATATCTACTCTGTGAGATGTCAACATCCGTGGGTACTGTTCTCTCATCCCAGGACAGTGTGGTCCCACACACCCTGGTGAAATGGGCCACCTGGAGGCTGGACCTGGAGGTTGTTGAGGCTGAATGGCAGCGGTGGTCCTCTGGCACTTAATATTATTTAAGTTAAAAAAAAAAAAAACAAAAAAAAAAAAGGGTCTTGGTGCTCAAAAATGTTTGATTTGCATATTCTCATCCCCTAACCCCAATATTTTCATTATTTCCTCACATATGAAATCTTACTAGCATAAAGGTAATTTCGTATTAAACAAAGTGGATTGAAATAACATTGGTAAAAATAATCAATCACCATACTTTCAATTTTTGTTCTGCTTTCCTATTAGAAACCACTTGGATACAAGAGAACAGAGGACAGACTCATGGAAATGCTTGAAATGACAAGAAGCTCCCACTCAAGCTCAGCATTCAGTCCTGGACAGGGTAAGACCAGGCCACTTTGACATCTGTGCCAAAGAGTCTACCAGACAGAATCCTCTGACTGATCCCTGACTGAGCCATAGGAACTGGCTAGAAAAGCCTTCACATCCTCAATACATTCTTCACGTCAGAATACTTGACAACCATTGATATCCATCTCTCGTTAACTTGCTCCCCAGCCAACCATTCTTCAACAAATTCAAAGGAGTAACTCATGCAAGCACACAGAAAGGGGTGTTCACTACACACATCCATGTGCGAAAAAGACAACTGGTATTTCTTGTTTGGGCTATTTCAAATGAAATCCCTTCTGCATGACCTCCACAAACCAAAGGAAAATATTTGTGAAATTCCCACGTAGAAGACAAGATACACTTGCCAAGGAGGCAGTGGCAAGAATTTTGACACTCCAAATGTAGAGTGTGTGTTTAGGAAGCAGTCACAGTTTCCATGAGAGAGTCCCATGAAATCAATTAGGAAGATCCATGCTCTAGCCCTACCATGCAAGTGATGTGACTTGAAAGAGTCACTTAGTCTTAGTAACCATCATCACTAACAAGTAAGTCAATGAAAAAAGGTCCTCAGGTGCCAAGCTACAAAATGTGGGATGAGCATGGATGAGGATGGGTGGGAGAAGTCTCCAACTCTAACACAATTAGGGAAGGATGTGCTGACCTCAAGTGGCTGGGGGGGCTGGGATTCTGCCACAGAGGGGGATTCCAAACCTCACATCCCCTGACCCAGGCCAGAAGACCAGGTAGAGTCCAAGGACCCTGGGGTGGCCCAATGGCAATAAAGGTCAAAAGGAACTAGGGATCTGCCTGGTCCCTCAATCCCCTACTCTGAGCAGGGCTGCATGACGAGGCCAGAGGCCATCCACAGCAATCTGCCTTTACAGGAAAACAGGGACTGCAGGCTGCCTCTGGCTCACTGAATCAGGGTGGTGTTTTCATAAAGCAAGACCACTTCCTCACACTTGACCAGCAGCTCATGTGTTGACAGCACAATGACTGACTTGACTCAGGCCCTGATGAATGAAATAGAAAATTCATAGCAAACCCATCTTTAGCTCTTCCACATCATCAGGGGCTCTGATTCAATTCCGTCCAGAAAGGTGTCTGAAATGATTTCTAAACATGCTGGGGACTCACCTCTGTGTGGAACTTTTCAGGAAAAAGGGGATCAAATCTCATGAAGCAACTCTTCTCTCTTCTAGCCCATGGGCAATGCAAGGAACCTGCATGATACCAGAGGCTCACTTCTCTCTTCTCATGTCTTCTGGAAAGGATTCGTTAATGCTTCCTGCAAGGTGAAGCAGAAGCCTGCATCCCCAGCTGCACAGAAGTGTTTTAGGGCAGTGTCTCCCTTAAAACCCAAAAATAAAAAAACAGGTCATTCAACAGGCACATGGATTCGAGTACATGTTCAATGATCCCTCCTCCCTGGAGCCTTCCACATGCCCATCTTCCACATTCACAGAGCAATGCTTGGCCATTCTCAAGACCAGGAGACCATGATGCTCATCACCAGGAAGTCAATAAGGAACATGAAGAGAGCAGCATGGATTGCAGAAGGTGGCACATCAAGGATCTTCAGCTCTGCTGCTAGAACACAAGAGCTTAACTTCAGTATTGACTTTTTGCCAACTACCAAGTACGATAGCAGTGTCAAGCCCAATATGCAGATATGCAAGTAGTAGGTGACACCCCGCATCCATTCACAAAAGTGGGCAACATCTGCATCAGAACAAGGAAGTATCTTACCCTTACTCATAAAAATCATCAGAAACAAAATAAAATGGATGCAAGACTTCTCATTTCACTATTAGGTAGCTGTTGGAATTCCCTATTAAATAATACCTCCTCCAAAATAAAAAGTATCTCAGACATGTGTCAACTATTCAATGGATGACATTTTAAAAACTATGGACTTTACTTAATATTTATGTATGCTATATCCCTGCCTAAGGCTCTATGAGAAAGGAGCACATAGAATTGGATCTTTGAAAATCTCACATTTGCTGATAAATATTACTGCTGATCTCAGGCATGGCGAAGTGAAAAGTGGGACTTTGGATATTCCAAGAATGCTATGTTGTGGGATTGGTGTCCCTGATTCATACATAGCATATGGTTTCTATGAAATCCAGTGAGGGAGCAGGAGTAACGAAGCTGATTGCACAGATGACCTCAGGGAATACTGACAGATAGGCCAAATGAAAAATATGCTCCAGCTAACCATTGGTATTTGGGCTTCTGATCCCAGTCCTGTTTTTAAAAAAAGGTGCAGACAGGCAGTGTTCATTAAAAACTGTCTACCATGTAAAAGTGGGTAATTTAAATGGCATCTAGTTACACATCTGATAGAATGGTCTGGCAACATATGAATTTCATTCTAACAACAACAGCAACAACAACAAAACATAGAAAATGAGACATAAAGATAAAACCTTGTCTTCACCAGGATGCCTAAAAATAGGTTTTATTTGGCTCATGCAAATAAATATCTTTCAATAGAATTTCTGATTTCTGAATGAATCCATTCAACTTCATACTGCACAGATCACAAGGTTTTCTTTACAGAATATTCTCTTCTTCTTCTTAAAGCCTCACATAGAAAATGTATCACAGGACATAGGAGGGGAATGACCCAAAGGATGAGAGAATGGCTGGAACCGTTCGCAAATGTGCCCATGTAGCCTAAAGTTTGAAGGCATCTAATTGTACTCTAAAACAATTATGAACCTATTCGATCCATTACTAATAAATATCACCACTTTACCACTTGAACCAAATCACAGAAAATTGGAAACAGATGATCATTGGCTTTGATACCTTTACTTCTGTTTCATTACTCAGAGTCGATCAACTCTATACTTCAAGTGACACAGATTTATTACAGAATGCCTAAGATCCTAAGGATCTATTTTAGCTCAGCCCATGGTATTGCTTCATTATTTTATTATTTTGTAAGTAATAAAATATAACTTCATGTTGGATGATATATTCAAGCCATGAATATATCATCCAACATTGTTCTTCCCAAAATATTAGCCCAATTTCTGCGCACGCTCACTTACTGTTCAGGAATTTTACTAATTGTTTGAAGGTTCTAGAGGACCTGTTAGACTCCTAATGGACAAACCATACAACATACTCCAGAGAACGGACGAGTGCCATAAGAAGAAAATAAGGTCAGCCTACAGCAATGGGCAGCTGCCTGCCCTCGGCTGGGAGGAGCCCTGGCCATGGCACCAGGGCTGCTGGGCAGCAGAAGCCTCCACAGCCCTGCAGGGAGCCTGGAGCACAGCTCTGCCTAACCATGCTCAGCCCTGGACAGATGCACATGAGTTCCCATCACAGGCTCGAGTGTGACAGTCCCAGGTGCATGCCTGTCATGCCAGCCACCAGGGAGGCTGAGGCAAGAGGAACGTTTGAGGTCAGCCTTGGCAACTTAGACCCCGAGGCAAAGGGGAAATACTTTTACAGGGGTCTCTGAGGGTGTAGCTCAGGTAGGTCACTTGCCTCACAGGCTCAAGGCCCTGGGTTCAATCCCCAGAACCCACGTACACACAAAAAGTGAACTTGGAATATTGTTTAAAATGATGGGTCAGGTACACACAAGGACTTCAATATGACCTCTCAGAGGAGCTCAATTTGAGATCAGACTGAACAAAAGACCACCTGGACCATTGACTCAGTGTCTGAAACCCTCTGCGAGCATGGGAAGCACTGCTGGTAAGACACCAGAGGGCCAAAGCACTTGTGCCCCCTGCAGGGGTGTCTCTTGTCTACCGCCAAAGACTGTTCCCCTCCTGGGGCAGCTGAGAGCAAGCTGGGCCTTGGAGCAAGGACTAGTGCTTTAGATATAGACTATGCAAGCAAGGGGCAATGTCTTTAATAAAACTAAAATTAAAAAGTCACATTGAAAAAATTTAAAAAAGAAGAAAATAAGGTCAAGTAGAGGAAGCCCATTTTCACAGGAAAAAATCCCCCAGTGAAAAGCATCAGAATAGATACCAAGAAAAATACCAACAAAAACAGTGTGCTCCCACTATGTATCTACTCAACATGCAAAAGTTAGAAAGCTAGATAATACAATCCTGGCCACAGGTAGAGCTATGCAGAAGAGCCACCTGGCAGTGCTTAGTCAAAGAAGTAAACATGCACACTTTGACCTAGAAATTCCACCTGTGTGTAAACCATGCGGTGCTTAAGCAGTATCACAAGGGGACATGCACAGCGAAATTTATCCTCAGGTTCTTATAGAGTTGTCTGTGCTTACAGGGAGTTGATGGTTGTCAAGATGCCCACAGCTGCGAAAGTCAAAAGCTAAAAAAATAATAGATGCCAACCTGGATATATTAATAATCCCGTATCTATGATCACCTTCATAAGGTAGCTTCCCAACTTCTGTGTGGAAGTGAGTTTCTCCTTGGCCCTTACACTGTTGTGGAGACCACTAGGAGTTCAGCTTTGTGCAGGATCATCTGACCTGGACTTTTGGCAAGACCTGTACAGCCCTCACACATTCTCAGATGCTACAGGACTTTTCAGACCAGTCCAGACAACAGTAGGCATCCATTCATTGTCTGCACTCTACAGATTCCTAGATGCACGACATTCATTACCATCAAATGCAGAATTTTCATCAAAAACTAATATATATATCATTCCAATCTGAATCAAGAAAATCGGAAATATCCCCAAATCCAAAGAGTGGATCCCCATTGTGATGCTACAAGTTGAAAATTCCACAGCTGACCTCATGGGATGGTTCACAGTCAAAAGACAGCTGCATGAAAAATATTACATGACCTTCCTGCTATGTGAAAAGTGGCATGTGAAGTACACATGCATGTCTTCCTCAGACATGGGTTCATTTGCAAGACACCTTGTGCAATTGAAAATACTCCAAAAGGGGAGAAATCAGAACCATGTCTCCAAAGTATTTCAGCAGAGACCAACTCCATCTGTCTATCTATCTCTCAGTGAGTGTGTGTGCTCTTGTGTGTGTTTGTGTGTCTTTGTGTTTGTACCATCACAGCTGATACTTCATTGCCCCCATTGGAAAACTGACTCAGATAATGCCATCTGCCAAACTCCTAAAAACCAAAGTTCTTGCTGATAGAATGAAACATTCCTTCCTGTTGGTTCGGATGTGTCCTTTAGGAATCACTGCTACATTTAGTATACTCAAATCATCACAGTAGATCAGGTAACAAAAACATATATATTTTAAAATAATAATAATATATTAATGGAAACAACAAATACAGGATAGAGTAACAACTGTGTTACTAAACAAGGTCAAGGACAATGGCAAACTATAGATTCAAACTTTGAAGAAAATAGTAATCAATGTAAATATTCCTGGGCTGCCTCAGCCCCGCCCAGGCACACAGCAACAGAATGGTTTTGCAAGCATCCTCAGGAGGGCAGGAGCCTTCTTTGCAGGACGAGCGGGAGGTTGAGGCTCGATCCACCCATCATTCTTTTGGGAGAGGCTCCTTTTCCTCAGCACAAAGTTGGATTTTTTGTGAGGATTCTTGGCATAAAATACGTTGGCCTCTGCTGGAATCCTCAGCTCTGGGGAGAGAGGGGTGTACAAAAAGAAGGTGGCACTCAGGAGGTGCTCCCTAGGACACGCCAACATCTGAGAGCCTGTGCCAGAAAAGGCCAGAACCACACACCTGAGAGCTCTCCAATTCAGCACCAATACCAACAAAGACAGCCTCCACAGTCCTCCCTGAGGAAGAACTAGGCAGAGCACTTCAACAGACCTAATGTCTGTTCCTACCGAAGGCTTTGGACTCCAGAATATCTCAGGTCCTCTTGCATCTGCCAAAGCACACCACTAGGGTTTGCATCTGAAATCTCCCACAAAAGGCTCCTGTGCCGAAGATTCAGTCCCCACATGAGCCATCTTCATAGGTGGGTTTGGAGGGAAGCATTGGATGGTGAGTGCTCTGATGTCAACATGAAATTCTCATTCAAGATGAATACACTACTGGGGGCTGGGAGGGACTGGAAGAAAGGTTGAGCATGGTTGGAGTAAGACCTAAACAGGGTTGTGCCCTGGGCAACAGTACCTTGTTCCTGTTGGCTCCACTGAATCCTCATTCTCCAAGGAGAGGTCCTCCCTCTCCATCTTTCTCTCTCTCCCTCTCTGCCAGCCTCGTTCTCTCTCTCCCAGTCTATGCCTTTGTGGCAAGGGCTGAGGCGCTCTCCACTGCCACACACTAGAGCTTTATGGACAGCCTCAGTGCACAACCAAAGAGAAAGCTATGAAACCCAGAGAAAAAAGGCCTAGGATTCCTCCTCTGAGTTATTTTCCTCAAGTATGGCCACAGTGAGGACAGGCTGAGCAGCACGGATACCACGTTAGAGCCATGCTTCTGCGTTGGTGGAGCCCGCCTCCATGTGAACCAGGCTTCTGAGAATGGAGGCCACATTCCAAATACTGCCCTACTGAGAACAATGGTTCCAAAGACCAGCAAAGGGACTGCTTCCCTCCAACATGGCGTATGGCCCAGTGGTGCCATGACCCCGAGTGGGGGAATACAACAGCCACTTCTCCTTCCTCTGAACATGTGTTTCCTGTCGCCCTCCTCTAACCTAAAGCCTGTTCTCCATCCCTTCTGGGTTGGATGTGGAGATCTCTGCTATGAATTTCTTAGGCTACCAAGGCCCCAGACAGACTTCCTCTTCCATAGACTCTACTAACCTAACAGTAGGTTAAGATAGGAGACAAGTGATCCTAGAACTCATAGGGATGGTGGTCTTCAGGGTACATAGGCTGGGATAATGGCTGCTGTGGTGTTTGGCTCACAAAAACCAACCCACCAACCAACGAAAAAGCGCTGGCATTATTATCAGATGAGCTCTGTGGCTACGTGCTCAGGAAGCCCTCATCTGACTTTAGTTAGGGATCACAACCTGGCTATTGTGATCACTCCTTGCCTAGTGGACTCAGGTGCGTAAGACCATGGAATTTATGCAAAAACAGATGATTCAGGCTGTCTCCCAGGCTGTGTTTTCTTCCCAATTTCATCCTGTTACTGCTTGCTAGAATCCTGGCAATGCTCTGCCCAGGCAGTGGTTTTTTGGTCACACAGAAGGCTTTCAATAGTACTGCTTCAGTCCACAAAATGCCAGTTCCCTCTTTAGCCCATGCATTCCCATGTTCCTTTGAAACCACTCCTATCCCAGACCATGAAAACATACTGCTCCTGGAGAGAGGCTTTCCTCCTCACTCCTCAAAGATGTCAGCTTTGGATGCCTGTTCATGTCCAGGGGAGGGCACCTGGTGGGGAGCCGCAATATCCACCGGGGTATACCATTGGACCTCAAGACCTTCCACCAGCAGAAGTGCAGTTGGCTTTGTGCACGAACCCAACACACCTGTTGGAGTGTTCTTGGGGGTCAGAGACTAGTCTTTGTTGCTAAGAGTTGACCTGAGTCCACATCCTGACCCTTGCTCTCTGCTATCTGATTGTCTCACTTACTCTGACGGCGAGAGATGATTTGGCCCAGCTCATAATCCTCTGGATTCTCCTCAGTAAGGAAGTGTAGGTCGAGGGCGCTGCGGATGACGACAGGAGCCCTATCGTGGCAGGTCACCTGGAGCAGCATGGGAGACAGGCCTTCAGGAAATGGGCCTTGAAGTGACTACTCAAGGACAGTGGGCAGGGGCATTCTGGAGGCACCTCCACTCTAAATACAAGGGCAACATCCATGACCCTACTACCCGAGGCTGACCTCCTGCTCATCGTGTGGGCTCTTCCCACAGGCTACTAGCCCAATCCTTGTACATAGGACTTCCTGGGCCTGCCATTGCTCTTTGTGGAGCTGCACTCCTCTCGGAGTGAAAGGACCCCACTACCTGCATACAGATGCAATCTCATCCCACAAGTTGGGAGGAATGGGACAATAGCCTCCAAGATCCCAGGTCTGCCCGAGGATGCAGGCGGCATTGGGAATGGCCTAGGCACAAAACCTAGAGGCTTTGGTCTGGATTGCCAGGGCCAAAAACAGACCCAGGAACATGACCACACACAGGAGAGCTGAAAGATAGCCACGAGAGCTCCTGGCCTCCAGAGGCTCAGTGCTGGCTGGGATGTAGGAGGGCACCTCATCCGGCAAGGGTGGTCATTGGGTTACCTGGACATTTAGTGTGCTTGCTCCACATCCATATCGACTCTGCAGAGAGACTCTCTCAGCTCCTTGTTCAAGGAACATGGAGAACCTCACACTGCTGTCCTCCTCCATAGACGTCAGCATCCCATACAAGGGAACCTGCAACCTAGTTCCTGTCCTATTCTCATCTGTCACCCATACCTGTCCCTGCCCTTCTGGACTGCATGCTGCCACCTGACACACAGACTCCCTCAGACATGGCAGTGGACAAGCTACTGCACTCGCTCATCTCAGCTCCAGCCCTTCACACTGACCTCTCCCTTCTTGATTCCCATCTATCCTCCTGATCATCCAGAAGCTCCAAATTCAAGAGGGCATGAGTAGTCCATGGTATTGGACCAGTGTCTGCTCCCCACCCAGGTGTAAGCACCACGGGACACCCCTGCTCCCAGGCTTACCAGAACACTCTTGGCCATCTCTGGACTTTGTGTTTCTAAGTGGACACGAATTAAGCAGGTGTCTCCCACCTGCTTGTGGGAAAGCGGCCTGGAGGACTTGCAGGTTGATTCTGAGAACTGTGGGGGATGGAACATCAGCAAACCCAGAAACAGAAAGCCACCCCAGACTGTCAGTTGGCTCTATGGGCTTCCAGCAAATATGTCCAGGTGCTGAGGCTTCTTATTTCCTCAGGTCGGAGTGGAATGGCAGCACATGCACAGCTTGAATAAGGTAGGTGTTTACCTCCTTTCCCTTGACCTGGGGGCGTTTCCTCACGATGAAATATTCTATTCCCAGATTCATGGACAGACACACGAGTGAGTGGTCAGAGACCTTGATTTCTGCAGAGCGAAGTGGAGAGAATTGTTAGGTGGCACTCAAGGATTATACCACAAAACACCCACAACCCCTGAGAGTCTCCGCCAGGTCCATCACACTTTGGTATTTTGGGGCCAAGGCCCACTTTCTCTTGGCTGTCAGTTATCCTGAGCCCACTGTGGATCATGTCTCCCCACTGTCTGATTGTCCTACTTACTCTCATCCTCAGACATCATATACAGCAGCTCAAAGTTGTCCACATCCTCATGCTGCAACAAATTTTGGTCCAAGGCCCTGCGGATGAGGCTTGTCACCGTCTCCTGAAAGGTCACCTGGATCAGGGTGGGACAAATGTCATCAGAGAATGGCTTTTAGAAGAGCTACCCAGAAGACTGTGGTCAAACATTCAGGAGAAATCTCAGCTACATATACAAGGGCACAATCTTGTTATCCTGCTACCTGAGTGTGTCCTCCATATACCACCTGGGTTCTTGCAATGTGCTACTAGAACAATCCTGGTACAAATATCTGCCTGTACCTGCCATCTCCCCTCCCCCTGGGGAGCCACATTCCACTCATGTCAAAGGACCAAACTGCCTATGCACAGACACACTCTCATCTCACTGAGATGAGAATAATGGGCCAGGGATCTGCGCACCAAGTGTGATCTGGGATGCAGGCTGCCTTTGTGGGTGGAAGAGGCAGATGCACTGAAAATTTGGGTCCTGACTGCCACGACACAAAACAGACTCAGATACAAGAGTGTGCACTTGAGTGCTTCATGATAGCTTTGAGAGGCCCTGGCCTCTGGAAGCTCGGTGCGGGTCTGGTTGTCATGATGTACTTGACTCAGCACTGGCAGTCACTGAACATGTCTCCTCTGCAGCTGGACACCTGCAGCATTAGCGTGTCTACTGCACATCCATAGAAATTCTGCCAAGAACCCCTTTAGCTCCGTATTTACATACATGCAAAGCCTAACATTCCGAAGCTTTGGCATGACCCCCCAGGTGACCCCGACCCCAAATTCCTACACCTAGTCATGCTAAGGAGGTTCTCTTCCCTGCCACCAGGAACACATCCCCTCCTACACATGTGACAAGTCACTGCCACCTCCTCTGCTCCAACTTCACTCATTGAGAATACCAAGTTCTAGGCACTGCAGCCTGCACCCTGGACATATCTCTGCCTTCATCTGTCCACAGCACTTCCGTCTGCACTTCTGGCCTGCAAAACCCACAATGCACAGGCCCACTCACCACTGAAGCTGGGCATGCTGATGCTCTCCCTCCTCAGGTCAAGCCCTTAAGACGGACCTCTCTCTTCTTTATTTCCCACCATAGCCCTGGGGTTGGCTGTGTCTCCTGCCTTCCACTGTGTGGACACCCAGGAGGCAGCCCTGCTGTCGGGCTTACCTGGATGCGCTTTGTCTCCCTCAGGCTCTGTCCCTCTAGGAGGACGTGAACAACGCGGCTGTCTTCCACATGCTCGCTGGAGTGAAGCAGTGAGGAGCTGCTACTCACAGCTGCTGGGGTCCTGGATGCCACTGCCACAGAAGGTTCCAAGAACTGTGGGGGATGACAACATCAGCAAAGCCCAGCAACTGCACCCCACCCAGCCTGGCAGTTGGCTCTGTGGGCATTCTACAACATCCATCCAGAACCTGAGGTTCTTGTCCCCTTGGAGGATGTGGAGTGGCACCAGGAGTAAAGACTGAAGAAGGTGGCTGTTTTGGGAACAAGAGATCCAGCACCTGCTGGGTGGGGATGAAATCCCAGGAGATTAACCCCATGTTGCTGCTGAAATGTAGGTTCCTCCCACAAATGACAGGCAGGAGCTCATTCCTAAGCTGGTCCTGCCTGTAAGGTTCAAGGCTCTGAACCCTGAAGGGCTCCTCCGTGTTCTGATCATTTTCACCCTGGGTTGGGACCAAGAATGGTGGGTTCAAAATGGAAATGGTGACAAACAGAAAAATGACTTGTGCCAATACACTAGAGTCAAAGCACAATGGGACAGTTCCCATCAGTACAAACACACACACACACACACACACACACAGAGTCAGAATAGGAGTCCTGGGCCATTCATCAGGGATCAGACTAGAGGGCCTGCTGGGCTCACCTGCCCTGTGCTACTCACTGTTACTCTTGAGCTCCTCTGCGACAATCGCCAGAGGCTGTGGCGTCTAAGATGAAGCCTCACCCAGTGTATCCACAAAAGGGCTAGTTGGCCCCCCTGAGATTCCTGGGAGCCTGAGGCTCGGCATTGTCTGCAACCACAGGAGAACATCCTTCTCCCTCCAGTGGCTCCAACCAAGTGAGCTCGGATGGCTTGGTCAGTGAAGTGGGTGCCTGGATACCAGGGTTCCATGTTCTGTTTGATCCATTGTCAAGGCAATGATGTCATTTCCTGTGCCCATACCTGAGCCTCTTTTCACATAAGACCACTTTCAACAGCCCTATGGGCTGCCGATTTCTCCTCCATGCCTACCCATCTCAGGTGCGCAGGTGTTCACCAACAACTACCCAAACATCCCCACCAGCATCTGCCCTGCTTGGTGCCACTAGAGTTCCAGCTTGGAGCCTTCAAAAATGCATTCACAACCAGTCCTTCCCTCTCAGCAGCTTTTGGACCCTGGTCCCATCATTGTGCAACTCATGGTGTGCCCAGTCTTTTCTGGAAAGTAGGGTAGCATCTAATCTCTAGGGTTTATTGTGTCTATTGGCCCATAACACCCTCTGTTCTCTCTGAAACCAGAGATGGGACTCACAGGTGGCTAAAGCACAAATGTAGAGATGGGATAATCACAAGAAAGGGAGAGACAAAGAATGCACCCTAACTCAATCAGGCCTGTGTCCCACACAGGGACATGGCCAATGTCCGTCCCATCGTGGCTGCAGTTCCCTCTCTACACCATGGCAAGTTGGAGGGGACTGAGATGCAGAGGCTGCTCCCCTCTGCCATACAACTTCCCAAGGCTTCTCCTAAGATTTCAAAAGGGCCAAGTGTGTCTAGTGTTGGGGTCTCACAGAGACTCCGAGGTACCACAGCATCCTGCTGCCAAGAACCGGTTCACCCCTCACCTCAAGGGGGCTCAGCCTCTGGATTCATGGGAATTGAAGTGGGTACAGGTGATGGGATATCACCTCCAAGACTGAGTTATGCCAAGTCCATGACCCCTGTCTGCATCCCTGTCTCCAGCACCACTCCCCCCTCTCTCTTTCCTCCTCAGAGCAAACAAATCCATTTAGCAAGTGTGTCCTGTGATAAAGACATGACGGTCACCCATCCTCTCATTACAAAAACACTGAGGCTCAGCCAACATGGATCCTACAGGGAACACAGGCATAAACTCAGACTCCGATCCTCCCAGCCGAGCCTCAGTGGAGCCTGGACTCCCAGCCTCCTGAGTCAAGGAAACAGAGGTTCCTAGCCGAGCCACCTTGGATGCAGCCGCACACAAACTGAACTCATCAATGCCCCTTGCTCTCAGTTGTGAGTAAGAGGGGAAGTGGTGTTTCACAACCCTGGACATCAAGTGCAGTCTCCAGGCTTTGGGGTGTGCCCTGGCCTCTGTCTATCTGCCCAGGCTCTCCAACCCACACTGGCCTCTTACCCAACCTCCTCCTAGGGCCAAACTCAATCCTGCCTCTCAATTTCTGCTGCCTTCCCCAACACACTGCTCCCCAAAATGAGCAGGGCTGGCTCTCGGTTATCATGCTGGTGCCAGCAGCAATGCCACCCCACTGACATAATTCTGAGTCCCAACCTAGGCACTCCAGCTGTCTTTGCCACACCTGGCCTGTTTGGGCTCTGGCTCTTGCTCTTTTCTTTCATGTGCATGTGTTTTGAGGTTTTGAGTTTCTCCCACTGCAGAACTGCAGCTGTGGCAGGGTAGAGCTCATGAGGGTGACATTCTGAGCCACATCCAATCCCATCAGGACTGTTCACTGGGGTGACTGCTGGAACACAGTGATGAGTGAACACATGGGAGGTGGTTGGACCCACCTTGCCTCTGAGTGGCTTCCTTTCAGGACAGGAATGTAGGCATGGGAGCCCCTGGCGTGGGATGCTTTGCACAAGGCGTGACCATGGGCTCTCTTTCCTGGCAAAAATGGCTCCACTCAGCATGGAGAGCACTGTCATTCCTGGTGGCTAACAACAGCCCTGGACCCCAGAAAGGAACCCACACTCAAGATTAACGTCTGAGTGTGCGTGTCCTCGAGGAAATGAGGTCTCCTGATCCCAGGTGCAAAGGGGTAAGTCCTCTAACTCCAGGGGCCATGAAGGGACATCTGAGTTTCCCTCGTCCTTCTTTCCCTCTCTAACTAACCACAGTTAGGACCCTGGCCTCATTCCCCAGTGAGGATCATTAGGCTCCATAAAGGACAGTCTCTAAGATGCTCAGTGGACCAACACCCTCTGCACAACCCATAACCCTATTCACCCAAGAGGCAAGAGGATTTCTATTCAGGAAAACCAGGAAAAGGAGAGCCTTTCTCAAGGACACAAGGACATTAGTGAGTGAGGGAGTGATTAATGGATGGAGAACTATTTCCAACACCAACTTCCAGGAGCATATATGGCCCCCTGGAGAATTCTGCAGTGTGTTGGTGATTAAGGAGAACGTGTGAATTCAGGGGTCACTAGGTCCTCTCAGCCATAAGGAGGGAAACTGCCATAAAGGAACTAGAACAAGGGTGCGAGGAATGCTCACTGGTGGGAGATCGGAAGGAAGGAAAGTGTACTCATTAGAAAAGTGTCGCCTGAAAATTCTTAGCCAGCCAAAAGTCGTGCGAACTTGTGTGGGAAAAGAGTCTTTGCACAGTGATGAAGCTAAGAGCTCACATGATGGAACACAGCATCAACTGGGACCAAATCCAATATCTGATATTCTTGTAGGAAGAGGAGAGTCTGGACCCAGACTGGGGGATACCGGATATGTGAGGTTGGAGCTAGGGCGGGATGCCCATATGGGAACCACAGATCGTGGGCAGCAATAGGAGAGTGGGCAAGGGCTGGGAGAGTTGGGGAGACAGTCCCCTTGAAACCTGGGAGGGGTTATGGCACTGGGACAGCCCAACACCTACTGTGTTGAGCCTCTGGAGCTCAACGGAAGACACTTCCTCTGTTGTCGGCCACCCAGTTAACAGAGTTTGGTTGCAGCAGCCTAGGACCCAGCTGAAGGTCTGAGCATGTTGGCCATGCAGGTTGGATCTGGACCACAGACACCCTCATCAGAGATTGTAGGGTCTCAGCCCTGAGGCAAGACAGGCACTAAGTCAGGCCAGGTGGGGAAACGGATAGGCACACACTCTGGGGGCTGGTGCCTGTGTTACTGGGAGCACTTCTGATCGCAATTCCCTGATCTGCTGCCAACACAGGCTACAGAGGAGGGTACAGAAACACAGACCACGGATCTGCCCCACTCAGTGGGCCCAGGCCAACACCACACCCAGCAGCCTCGTGCCATACCCAATGAGTCTCGAAGCGGCACCCTCTTCCCATCCTGAGAGCTCTTCCCTTCCTCATGTGTCAATAGCTCCCTACTGTCACTGGCAATATCTACTCTGTGAGATGTCAACATCCGTGGGTACTGTTCTCTCATCCCAGGACAGTGTGGTCCCACACACCCTGGTGAAATGGGCCACCTGGCGGCTGGACCTGGAGGTTGTTGAGGCTGAATGGCAGCGGTGGTCCTCTGGCACTTAATATTATTTAAGTTAAAAAAAAAAAAAAAAAAAAAAACGGGTCTTGGTGCTCAAAAATGTTTGATTTGCATATTCTCATCCCCTAACCCCAATATTTTCATTATTTCCTCACATATGAAATCTTACTAGCATAAAGGTAATTTCGTATTAAACAAAGTGGATTGAAATAACATTGGTAAAAATAATCAATCACCATACTTTCAATTTTTGTTCTGCTTTCCTATTAGAAACCACTTGAATACAAGAGAACAGAGGACAGACTCATGGAAATGCTTGAAATGACAAGAAGCCCCCACTCAAGCTCAGCATTCAGTCCTGGACAGGGTAAGACCAGGCCACTTTGACATCTGTGCCAAAGAGTCTACCAGACAGAATCCTCTGACTGATCCCTGACTGAGCCATAGGAACTGGCTAGAAAAGCCTTCACATCCTCAATACATTCTTCACGTCAGAATACTTGACAACCATTGATATCCATCTCTCGTTAACTTGCTCCCCAGCCAACCATTCTTCAACAAATTCAAAGGAGTAACTCATGCAAGCACACAGAAAGGGGTGTTCACTACACACATCCATGTGCGAAAAAGACAACTGGTATTTCTTGTTTGGGCTATTTCAAATGAAATCCCTTCTGCATGACCTCCACAAACCAAAGGAAAATATTTGTGAAATTCCCACGTAGAAGACAAGATACACTTGCCAAGGAGGCAGTGGCAAGAATTTTGACACTCCAAATGTAGAGTGTGTGTTTAGGAAGCAGTCACAGTTTCCATGAGAGAGTCCCATGAAATCAATTAGGAAGATCCATGCTCTAGCCCTACCATGCAAGTGATGTGACTTGAAAGAGTCACTTAGTCTTAGTAACCATCATCACTAACAAGTAAGTCAATGAATAAAGGTCCTCAGGTGCCAAGCTACAAAATGTGGGATGAGCATGGATGAGGATGGGTGGGAGAAGTCTCCAACTCTAACACAATTAGGGAAGGATGTGCTGACCTCAAGTGGCTGGGGGGCTGGGATCCTGCCACAGAGGGGGATTCCAAACCTCACATCCCCTGACCCAGGCCAGAAGACCAGGTAGAGTCCAAGGACCCTGGGGTGGCCCAATGGCAATAAAGGTCAAAAGGAACTAGGGATCTGCCTGGTCCCTCAATCCCCTACTCTGAGCAGGGCTGCATGACGAGGCCAGAGGCCATCCACAGCAATCTGCCTTTACAGGAAAACAGGGACTGCAGGCTGCCTCTGGCTCACTGAATCAGGGTGGTGTTTTCATAAAGCAAGACCACTTCCTCACATTTGACCAGCAGCTCATGTGTTGACAGCACAATGACTGACTTGACTCAGGCCCTGATGAATGAAATAGAAAATTCATAGCAAACCCATCTTTAGCTCTTCCACATCATCAGGGGCTCTGATTCAATTCCGTCCAGAAAGGTGTCTGAAATGATTTCTAAACATGCTGGGGACTCACCTCTGTGTGGAACTTTTCAGGAAAAAGGGGATCAAATCTCATGAAGCAACTCTTCTCTCTTCTAGCCCATGGGCAATGCAAGGAACCTGCATGATACCAGAGGCTCACTTCTCTCTTCTCGTGTCTTCTGGAAAGGATTCGTTAATGCTTCCTGCAAGGTGAAGCAGAAGCCTGCATCCCCAGCTGCACAGAAGTGTTTTAGGGCAGTGTCTCCCTTAAAACCCAAAAATAAAAAAACAGGTCATTCAACAGGCACATGGATTCGAGTACATGTTCAATGATCCCTCCTCCCTGGAGCCTTCCACATGCCCATCTTCCACATTCACAGAACAATGCTTGGCCATTCTCAAGACCAGGAGACCATGATGCTCATCACCAGGAAGTCAATAAGGAACATGAAGAGAGCAGCATGGATTGCAGAAGGTGGCACATCAAGGATCTTCAGCTCTGCTGCTAGAACACAAGAGCTTAACTTCAGTATTGACTTTTTGCCAACTACCAAGTACGATAGCAGTGTCAAGCCCAATATGCAGATATGCAAGTAGTAGGTGACACCCCGCATCCATTCACAAAAGTGGGCAACATCTGCATCAGAACAAGGAAGTATCTTACCCTTACTCATAAAAATCATCAGAAACAAAATAAAATGGATGCAAGACTTCTCATTTCACTATTAGGTAGCTGTTGGAATTCCCTATTAAATAATACCTCCTCCAAAATAAAAAGTATCTCAGACATGTGTCAACTATTCAATGGATGACATTTTAAAAACTATGGACTTTACTTAATATTTATGTATGCTATATCCCTGCCTAAGGCTCTATGAGAAAGGAGCACATAGAATTGGATCTTTGAAAATCTCACATTTGCTGATAAATATTACTGCTGATCTCAGGCATGGCGAAGTGAAAAGTGGGACTTTGGATATTGCAAGAATGCTATGTTGTGGGATTGGTGTCCCTGATTCATACATAGCATATGGTTTCTATGAAATCCAGTGAGGGAGCAGGAGTAACGAAGCTGATTGCACAGATGACCTCAGGGAATACTGACAGATAGGCCAAATGAAAAATATGCTCCAGCTAACCATTGGTATTTGGGCTTCTGATCCCAGTCCTGTTTTTAAAAAAGGTGCAGACAGGCAGTGTTCATTAAAAACTGTCTACCATGTAAAAGTGGGTAATTTAAATGGCATCTAGTTACACATCTGATAGAATGGTCTGGCAACATATGAATTTCATTCTAACAACAACAACAACAACAAAACATAGAAAATGAGACATAAAGATAAAACCTTGTCTTCACCAGGATGCCTAAAAATAGGTTTTATTTGGCTCATGCAAATAAATATCTTTCAATAGAATTTCTGATTTCTGAATGAATCCATTCAACTTCATACTGCACAGATCACAAGGTTTTCTTTACAGAATATTCTCTTCTTCTTCTTAAAGCCTCACATAGAAAATGTCTCACAGGACATAGGAGGGGAATGACCCAAAGGATGAGAGAATGGCTGGAACCGTTCGCAAATGTGCCCATGTAGCCTAAAGTTTGAAGGCATCTAATTGTACTCTAAAACAATTATGAACCTATTCGATCCATTATTAATAAATATCACCACTTTACCACTTGAACCAAATCACAGAAAATTGGAAACAGATGATCATTGGCTTTGATACCTTTACTTCTGTTTCATTACTCAGAGTCGATCAACTCTATACTTCAAGTGACACAGATTTATTACAGAATGCCTAAGATCCTAAGGATCTATTTTAGCTCAGCCCATGGTATTGCTTCATTATTTTATTATTTTGTAAGTAATAAAATATAACTTCATGTTGGATGATATATTCAAGCCATGAATATATCATCCAACATTGTTCTTCCCAAAATATTAGCCCAATTTCTGCGCGCGCTCACTTACTGTTCAGGAATTTTACTAATTGTTTGAAGGTTCTAGAGGACCTGTTAGACTCCTAATGGACAAACCATACAACATACTCCAGAGAACGGACGAGTGCCATAAGAAGAAAATAAGGTCAGCCTACAGCAATGGGCAGCTGCCTGCCCTCGGCTGGGAGGAGCCCTGGCCATGGCACCAGGGCTGCTGGGCAGCAGAAGCCTCCACAGCCCTGCAGGGAGCCTGGAGCACAGCTCTGCCTAACCATGCTCAGCCCTGGACAGATGCACATGAGTTCCCATCACAGGCTCGAGTGTGACAGTCCCAGGTGCATGCCTGTCATGCCAGCCACCAGGGAGGCTGAGGCAAGAGGAACGTTTGAGGTCAGCCTTGGCAACTTAGACCCCGAGGCAAAGGGGAAATACTTTTACAGGGGTCTCTGAGGGTGTAGCTCAGGTAGGTCACTTGCCTCACAGGCTCAAGGCCCTGGGTTCAATCCCCAGAACCCACGTACACACAAAAAGTGAACTTGGAATATTGTTTAAAATGATGGATCAGGTACACACAAGGACTTCAATATGACCTCTCAGAGGAGCTCAATTTGAGATCAGACTGAACAAAAGACCACCTGGACCATTGACTCAGTGTCTGAAACCCTCTGTGAGCATGGGAAGCACTGCTGGCAAGACACCAGAGGGCCAAAGCACTTGTGCCCCCTGCAGGGGCGTCTCTTGTCTACCGCCAAAGACTGTTCCCCTCCTGGGGCAGCTGAGAGCAAGCTGGGCCTTGGAGCAAGGACTAGTGCTTTAGATATAGACTATGCAAGCAAGGGGCAATGTCTTTAATAAAACTAAAATTAAAAAGTCACATTGAAAAAATTTTAAAAAGAAGAAAATAAGGTCAAGTAGAGGAAGCCCATTTTCACAGGAAAAAATCCCCCAGTGAAAAGCATCAGAATAGATACCAAGAAAAATACCAACAAAAACAGTGTGCTCCCACTATGTATCTACTCAACCTGCAAAAGTTAGAAAGCTAGATAATACAATCCTGGCCACAGGTAGAGCTATGCAGAAGAGCCACCTGGCAGTGCTTAGTCAAAGAAGTAAACATGCACACTTTGACCTAGAAATTCCACCTGTGTGTAAACCAGGCGGTGCTTAAGCAGTTTCACAAGGGGACATGCACAGGGAAATTTATCCTCAGGTTCTTATAGAGTTGTCTGTGCTTACAGGGAGTTGATGGTTGTCAAGATGCCCACAGCTGCGAAAGTCAAAAGCTAAAAAAATAATAGATGCCAACCTGGATATATTAATAATCCCGTATCTATGATCACCTTCATAAGGTAGCTTCCCAACTTCTGTGTGGAAGTGTGTTTCTCCTTGGCCCTTACACTGTTGTGGAGACCACTAGGAGTTCAGCTTTGTGCAGGATCATCTGACCTGGACTTTTGGCAAGACCTGTACAGCCCTCACACATGCTCAGATGCTACAGGACTTTTCAGACCAGTCCAGACAACAGTAGGCATCCATTCATTGTCTGCACTCTACAGATTCCTAGATGCACGACATTCATTACCATCAAATGCAGAATTTTCATCAAAAACTAATATATATATCATTCCAATCTGAATCAAGAAAATCGGAAATATCCCCAAATCCACAGAGTGGATCCCCATTGTGATGCTACAAGTTGAAAATTCCACAGCTGACCTCATGGGATGGTTCACAGTCAAAAGACAGCTGCATGAAAAAGATTACATGACCTTCCTGCTATGTGAAAAGTGGCATGTGAAGTACACATGCATGTCTTCCTCAGACATGGGTTCATTTGCAAGACACCTTGTGCAATTGAAAATACTCCAAAAGGGGAGAAATCAGAACCATGTCTCCAAAGTATTTCAGCAGAGACCAACTCCATCTGTCTATCTATCTCTCAGTGAGTGTGTGTGCTCTTGTGTGTGTTTGTGTGTCTTTGTTTGTGTTTGTACCATCACAGCTGATACTTCATTGCCCCCATTGGAAAACTGACTCAGATAATGCCATCTGCCAAACTCCTAAAAACCAAAGTTCTTGCTGATAGAATGAAACATTCCTTCCTGTTGGTTTGGATGTGTCCTTTAGGAATCACTGCTACATTTAGTATACTCAAATCATCACAGTAGATCAGGTAACAAAAACATATATATTTTAAAATAATAATAATATATTAATGGAAACAACAAATACAGGATAGAGAAACAACTGTGTTACTAAACAAGGTCAAGGACAATGGCAAACTATAGATTCAAACTTTGAAGAAAATAGTAATCAATGTAAATATTCCTGGGCTGCCTCAGCCCCGCCCAGGCACACAGCCCCAGAATGGTTTTCCAAGCATCCTCAGGAGGCCTGGAGCCTTCTTTGCAGGACGAGAGGGAGGTTGAGGCTCGATCCACCCATCATTCTTTTGGGAGAGGCTCCTTTTCCTCAGCACAAAGTTGGATTTTTTGTGAGGATTCTTGGCATAAAATACGTTGGCCTCTGCTGGAATCCTCAGCTCTGGGGAGAGAGGGGTGTACAAAAAGAAGGTGGCACTAAGGAGGTGCTCCCTAGGACACGCCAACATCTGAGAGCCTGTGCCAGAAAAGGCCAGAGCCACACACCTGTGTGCTCTCCAATTCAGCACCAATACCAACAAAGACAGCCTCCACAGTCCTCCCTGAGGAAGAACTAGGCAGAGCACTTCAACAGACCTAATGTCTGTTCCTACCGAAGGCTTTGGACTCCAGAATATCTCAGGTCCTCTTGCATCTGCCAAAGCACACCACTAGGGTTTGCATCTGAAATCTCCCACAAAAGGCTCCTGTGCCGAAGATTCAGTCCCCACATGAGCCATCTTCATAGGTGGGTTTGGAGGGAAGCATTGGATGGTGAGTGCTCTGATGTCAACATGAAATTCTCATTCAAGATGAATACACTACTGGGGGCTGGGAGGGACTGGAAGAAAGGTTGAGCATGGTTGGAGTAAGACCTAAACAGGGTTGTGCCCTGGGCAACAGTACCTTGTTCCTGTTGGCTCCACTGAATCCTCATTCTCCAAGGAGAGGTCCTCCCTCTCCATCTTTCTCTCTCTCCCTCTCTGCCAGCCTCGTTCTCTCTCTCCCAGTCTATGCCTTTGTGGCAAGGGCTGAGGAGCTCTCCACTGCCACACACTAGAGCTTTATGGACAGCCTCAGTGCACAACCAAAGAGAAAGCTATGAAACCCAGAGAAAAAAGGCCTAGGATTCCTCCTCTGAGTTATTTTCCTCAAGTATGGCCACAGTGAGGACAGGCTGACCAGCACGGATACCACGTTAGAGCCATACTTCTGCATTGGTGGAGCCCGCCTCCATGTGAACCAGGCTTCTGAGAATGGAGGCCACATTCCAAATACTGCCCTACTGAGAACAATGGTTCCAAAGACCAGCAAAGGGACTGCTTCCCTCCAACATGGTGTATGGCCCACTGGTGCCATGACCCCGAGTGGGGGAATACAACAGCCGCTTCTCCTTCCTCTGAACATGTGTTTCCTGTCGCCCTCCTCTAACCTAGAGCCTGTTCTCCATCCCTTCTGGGTTGGATGTGGAGATCTCTGCTATGAATTTCTTAGGCTACCAAGGCCCCAGACAGACTTCCTCTTCCATAGACTCTACTAACCTAACAGTAGGTTAAGATAGGAGACAAGTGATCCTAGAACTCATAGGGATGGTGGTCTTCAGGGTACATAGGCTGGGATAATGGCTGCTGTGGTGTTTGGCTCACAAAAACCAACCAACCAACCAACGAAAAAGCGCTGGCATTATTATCAGATGAGCTCTGTGGCTACGTGCTCAGGAAGCCCTCATCTGACTTTAGTTAGGGATCACAACCTGGCTATTGTGATCACTCCTTGCCTAGTGGACTCAGGTGCGTAAGACCATGGAATTTATGCAAAAACAGATGATTCAGGCTGTCTCCCAGGCTGTGTTTTCTTCCCAATTTCATCCTGTTACTGCTTGCTAGAATCCTGGCAATGCTCTGCACAGGCAGTGGTTTTTTGGTCACACAGAAGGCTTTCAATAGTACTGCTTCAGTCCACAAAATGCCAGTTCCCTCTTTAGCCCATGCATTCCCATGTTCCTTTGAAACCACTCCTATCCCAGACCATGAAAACATACTGCTCCTGGAGAGAGGCTTTCCTCCTCACTCCTCAAAGATGTCAGCTTTGGATGCCTGTTCATGTCCAGGGGAGGGCACCTGGTGGGGAGCCGCAATATCCACCGGGGTATACCATTGGACCTCAAGACCTTCCACCAGCAGAAGTGCAGTTGGCTTTGTGCACGAACCCAACACACCTGTTGGAGTGTTCTTGGGGGTCAGAGACTACTCTTTGTTGCTAAGAGTTGACCTGAGTCCACATCCTGACCCTTGCTCTCTGCTATCTGATTGTCTCACTTACTCTGACGGCGAGAGATGATTTGGCCCAGCTCATAATCCTCTGGATTCTCCTCAGTAAGGAAGTGTAGGTCGAGGGCGCTGCGGATGACGACAGGAGCCCTATCGTGGCAGGTCACCTGGAGCAGCATGGGAGACAGGCCTTCAGGAAATGGGCCTTGAAGTGACTACTCAAGGACAGTGGGCAGGGGCATTCTGGAGGCACCTCCACTCTAAATACAAGGGCAACATCCATGACCCTACTACCCGAGGCTGACCTCCTGCTCATCGTGTGGGCTCTTCCCACAGGCTACTAGCCCAATCCTTGTACATAGGACTTCCTGGGCCTGCCATTGCTCTTTGTGGAGCTGCACTCCTCTCGGAGTGAAAGGACCCCACTACCTGCATACAGATGCAATCTCATCCCACAAGTTGGGAGGAATGGGACAATAGCCTCCAAGATCCCAGGTCTGCCTGAGGATGCAGGCGGCATTGGGAATGGCCTAGGCACAAAACCTAGAGGCTTTGGTCTGGATTGCCAGGGCCAAAAACAGACCCAGGAACATGACCACACACAGGAGAGCTGAAAGATAGCCACGAGAGCTCCTGGCCTCCAGAGGCTCAGTGCTGGCTGGGATGTAGGAGGGCACCTCATCCGGCAAGGGTGGTCATTGGGTTACCTGGACATTTAGTGTGCTTGCTCCACATCCATATCGACTCTGCAGAGAGACTCTCTCAGCTCCTTGTTCAAGGAACATGGAGAACCTCACACTGCTGTCCTCCTCCATAGACGTCAGCATCCCATACAAGGGAACCTGCAACCTAGTTCCTGTCCTATTCTCATCTGTCACCCATACCTGTCCCTGCCCTTCTGGACTGCATGCTGCCACCTGACACACAGACTCCCTCAGACATGGCAGTGGACAAGCTGCTGCACTCGCTCATCTCAGCTCCAGCCCTTCACACTGACCTCTCCCTTCTTGATTCCCATCTATCCTCCTGATCATCCAGAAGCTCCAAATTCAAGAGGGCATGAGTAGTCCATGGTATTGGACCAGTGTCTTCTCCCCACCCAGGTGTAAGCACCACGGGACACCCCTGCTCCCAGGCTTACCAGAACACTCTTGGCCATCTCTGGACTTTGTGTTTCTAAGTGGACACGAATTAAGCAGGTGTCTCCCACCTGCTTGTGGGAAAGCGGCCTGGAGGACTTGCAGGTTGATTCTGAGAACTGTGGGGGATGGAACATCAGCAAACCCAGAAACAGAAAGCCACCCCAGACTGTCAGTTGGCTCTATGGGCTTCCAGCAAATATGTCCAGGTGCTGAGGCTTCTTATTTCCTCAGGTCGGAGTGGAATGGCAGCACATGCACAGCTTGAATAAGGTAGGTGTTTACCTCCTTTCCCTTGACCTGGGGGCGTTTCCTCACCATGAAATATTGTATTCCCAGATTCATGGACAGACACACGAGTGAGTGGTCAGAGACCTTGATTTCTGCAGAGCGAAGTGGAGAGAATTGTTAGGTGGCACTCAAGGATTATACCACAAAACACCCACAACCCCTGAGAGTCTCCGCCAGGCCCATCACACTTTGGTATTTTGGGGCCAAGGCCCACTTTCTCTTGGCTGTCAGTTATCCTGAGCCCACTGTGGATCATGTCTCCCCACTGTCTGATTGTCCTACTTACTCTCATCCTCAGACATCATATACAGCAGCTCAAAGTTGTCCACATCCTCATGCTGCAACAAATTTTGGTCCAAGGCCCTGCGGATGAGGCTTGTCACCGTCTCCTGAAAGGTCACCTGGATCAGGGTGGGACAAATGTCATCAGAGAATGGCTTTTAGAAGAGCTACCCAGAAGACTGTGGTCAAACATTCAGGAGAAATCTCAGCTACATATACAAGGGCACAATCTTGTTATCCTGCTACCTGAGTGTGTCCTCCATATACCACCTGGGTTCTTGCAATGTGCTACTAGAACAATCCTGGTACAAATATCTGCCTGTACCTGCCATCTCCCCTCCCCCTGGGGAGCCACATTCCACTCATGTCAAAGGACCAAACTGCCTATGCACAGACACACTCTCATCTCACTGAGATGAGAGCAATGGGCCAGGGATCTGCACACCAAGTGTGATCTGGGATGCAGGCTGCCTTTGTGGGTGGAAGAGGCAGATGCACTGAAAATTGGGGTCCTGACTGCCACGACACAAAACAGACTCAGATACAAGAGTGTGCACTTGAGTGCTTCATGATAGCTTTGAGAGGCCCTGGCCTCTGGAAGCTCGGTGCGGGTCTGGTTGTCATGATGTACTTGACTCAGCACTGGCAGTCACTGAACATGTCTCCTCTGCAGCTGGACACCTGCAGCATTAGCGTGTCTACTGCACATCCATAGAAATTCTGCCAAGAACCCCTTTAGCTCCGTATTTACATACATGCAAAGCCTAACATTCCGAAGCTTTGGCATGACCCCCCAGGTGATCCCGACCCCAAATTCCTACACCTAGTCATGCTAAGGAGGTTCTCTTCCCTGCCACCAGGAACACATCCCCTCCTACACATGTGACAAGTCACTGCCACCTCCTCTGCTCCAACTTCACTCATTGAGAATACCAAGTTCTAGGCACTGCAGCCTGCACCCTGGACATATCTCTGCCTTCATCTGTCCACAGCACTTCCGTCTGCACTTCTGGCCTGCAAAACCCACAATACACAGGCCCACTCACCACTGAAGCTGGGCATGCTGATGCTCTCCCTCCTCAGGTCAAGCCCTTAAGACGGACCTCTCTCTTCTTTATTTCCCACCATAGCCCTGGGGTTGGCTGTGTCTCCTGCCTTCCACTGTGTGGACACCCAGGAGGCAGCCCTGCTGTCGGGCTTACCGGGATGCGCTTTGTCTCCCTCAGGCTCTGTCCCTCTAGGAGGACGTGAACAACGCGGCTGTCTTCCACCTGCTCGCTGGAGTGAAGCAGTGAGGAGCTGCTGGGGTCCTGGATGCCACTGCCACAGAAGGTTCCAAGAACTGTGGGGGATGACAACATCAGCAAAGCCCAGCAACTGCACCCCACCCAGCCTGGCAGTTGGCTCTGTGGGCATTCTACAACATCCATCCAGAACCTGAGGTTCTTGTCCCCTTGGAGGATGTGGAGTGGCACCAGGAGTAAAGACTGAAGAAGGTGGCTGTTTTGGGAACAAGAGATCCAGCACCTGCTGGGTGGGGATGAAATCCCAGGAGATTAACCCCATGTTGCTGCTGAAATGTAGGTTCCTCCCACAAATGACAGGCAGGAGCTCATTCCTAAGCTGGTCCTGCCTGTAAGGTTCAAGGCTCTGAACCCTGAAGGGCTCCTCCGTGTTCTGATCATTTTCACCCTGGGTTGGGACCAAGAATGGTGGGTTCAAAATGGAAATGGTGACAAACAGAAAAATGACTTGTGCCAATACACTAGAGTCAAAGCACAATGGGACAGTTCCCATCAGTACAAACACACACACACACACACACACACACACACACACACACACACACAGTCAGAATAGGAGTCCTGGGCCATTCATCAGGGATCAGACTAGAGGGCCTGCTGGGCTCACCTGCCCTGTGCTACTCACTGTTACTCTTGAGCTCCTCTGCGACAATCGCCAGAGGCTGTGGCGTCTAAGATGAAGCCTCACCCAGTGTATCCACAAAAGGGCTAGTTGGCCCCCCTGAGATTCCTGGGAGCCTGAGGCTCGGCATTGTCTGCAACCACAGGAGAACATCCTTCTCCCTCCAGTGGCTCCAACCAAGTGAGCTCGGATGGCTTGGTCAGTGAAGTGGGTGCCTGGATACCAGGGTTCCATGTTCTGTTTGATCCATTGTCAAGGCAATGATGTCATTTCCTGTGCCCATACCTGAGCCTCTTTTCACATAAGACCACTTTCAACAGCCCTATGGGCTGCCGATTTCTCCTCCATGCCTACCCATCTCAGGTGCGCAGGTGTTCACCAACAACTACCCAAACATCCCCACCAGCATCTGCCCTGCTTGGTGCCACTAGAGTTCCAGCTTGGAGCCTTCAAAAATGCATTCACAACCAGTCCTTCCCTCTCAGCAGCTTTTGGACCCTGGTCCCATCATTGTGCAACTCATGGTGTGCCCAGTCTTTTCTGGAAAGTAGGGTAGCATCTAATCTCTAGGGTTTATTGTGTCTATTGGCCCATAACACCCTCTGTTCTCTCTGAAACCAGAGATGGGACTCACAGGTGGCTAAAGCACAAATGTAGAGATGGGATAATCACAAGAAAGGGAGAGACAAAGAATGCACCCTAACTCAATCAGGCCTGTGTCCCACACAGGGACATGGCCAATGTCCGTCCCATCGTGGCTGCAGTTCCCTCTCTACACCATGGCAAGTTGGAGGGGACTGAGATGCAGAGGCTGCTCCCCTCTGCCATACAACTTCCCAAGGCTTCTCCTAAGATTTCAAAAGGGCCAAGTGTGTCTAGTGTTGGGGTCTCACAGAGACTCCGAGGTACCACAGCATCCTGCTGCCCAGAACCGGTTCACCCCTCACCTCAAGGGGGCTCAGCCTCTGGATTCATGGGAATTGAAGTGGGTACAGGTGATGGGATATCACCTCCAAGACTGAGTTATGCCAAGTCCATGACCCCTGTCTGCATCCCTGTCTCCAGCACCACTCCCCCCTCTCTCTTTCCTCCTCAGAGCAAACAAATCCATTTAGCAAGTGTGTCCTGTGATAAAGACATGACGGTCACCCATCCTCTCATTACAAAAACACTGAGGCTCAGCCAACATGGATCCTACAGGGAACACAGGCATAAACTCAGACTCCGATCCTCCCAGCCGAGCCTCAGTGGAGCCTGGACTCCCAGCCTCCTGAGTCAAGGAAACAGAGGTTCCTAGCCGAGCCACCTTGGATGCAGCCGCACACAAACTGAACTCATCAATGCCCCTTGCTCTCAGTTGTGAGTAAGAGGGGAAGTGGTGTTTCACAACCCTGGACATCAAGTGCAGTCTCCAGGCTTTGGGGTGTGCCCTGGCCTCTGTCTATCTGCCCAGGCTCTCCAACCCACACTGGCCTCTTACCCAACCTCCTCCTAGGGCCAAACTCAATCCTGCCTCTCAATTTCTGCTGCCTTCCCCAACACACTGCTCCCCAAAATGAGCAGGGCTGGCTCTCGGTTATCATGCTGGTGCCAGCAGCAATGCCACCCCACTGACATAATTCTGAGTCCCAACCTAGGCACTCCAGCTGTCTTTGCCACACCTGGCCTGTTTGGGCTCTGGCTCTTGCTCTTTTCTTTCATGTGCATGTGTTTTGAGGTTTTGAGTTTCTCCCACTGCAGAACTGCAGCTGTGGCAGGGTAGAGCTCATGAGGGTGACATTCTGAGCCACATCCAATCCCATCAGGACTGTTCACTGGGGTGACTGCTGGAACACAGTGATGAGTGAACACATGGGAGGTGGTTGGACCCACCTTGCCTCTGAGTGGCTTCCTTTCAGGACAGGAATGTAGGCATGGGAGCCCCTGGCGTGGGATGCTTTGCACAAGGCGTGACCATGGGCTCTCTTTCCTGGCAAAAATGGCTCCACTCAGCATGGAGAGCACTGTCATTCCTGGTGGCTAACAACAGCCCTGGACCCCAGAAAGGAACCCACACTCAAGATTAACGTCTGAGTGTGCGTGTCCTCGAGGAAATGAGGTCTCCTGATCCCAGGTGCAAAGGGGTAAGTCCTCTAACTCCAGGGGCCATGAAGGGACATCTGAGTTTCCCTTGTCCTTCTTTCCCTCTCTAACTAACCACAGTTAGGACCCTGGCCTCATTCCCCAGTGAGGATCATTAGGCTCCATAAAGGACAGTCTCTAAGATGCTCAGTGGACCAACACCCTCAGCACAACCCATAACCCTATTCACCCAAGAGGCAAGAGGATTTCTATTCAGGAAAACCAGGAAAGGGAGAGCCTTTCTCAAGGACACAAGGACATTAGTGAGTGAGGGAGTGATTAATGGATGGAGAACTATTTCCAACACCAACTTGCAGGAGCATATATGGCCCCCTGGAGAATTCTGCAGTGTGTTGGTGATTAAGGAGAACGTGTGAATTCAGGGGTCACTAGGTCCTCTCAGCCATAAGGAGGGAAACTGCCATAAAGGAACTAGGACAAGGGTGCGAGGAATGCTCACTGGTGGGAGATCGGAAGGAAGGAAAGTGTACTCATTAGAAAAGTGTCGCCTGAAAATTCTTAGCCAGCCAAAAGCCATGCGAACTTGTGTGGGAAAAGAGTCTTTGCACAGTGATGAAGCTAAGAGCTCACATGATGGAACACAGCATCAACTGGGACCAAATCCAATATCTGATATTCTTGTAGGAAGAGGAGAGTCTGGACCCAGATACCAGGGAGACTGGGGGATACCGGATATGTGAGGTTGGAGCCAGGGCGGGATGCCCATATGGGAACCACAGATCGTGGGCAGCAATAGGAGAGTGGGCAAGGGCTGGGAGAGTTGGGGAGACAGTCCCCTTGAAACCTGGGAGGGGTTATGGCACTGGGACAGCCCAACACCTACTGTGTTGAGCCTCTGGAGCTCAACGGAAGACACTTCCTCTGTTGTCGGCCACCCAGTTAACAGAGTTTGGTTGCAGCAGCCTAGGACCCAGCTGAAGGTCTGAGCATGTTGGCCATGCAGGTTGGATCTGGACCACAGACACCCTCATCAGAGATTGTAGGGTCTCAGCCCTGAGGCAAGACAGCCACTAAGTCAGGCCAGGTGGGGAAATGGATAGGCACACACTCTGGGGGCTGGTGCCTGTGTTACTGGGAGCACTTCTGATCGCAATTCCCTGATCTGCTGCCAACACAGGCTACAGAGGAGGGTACAGAAACACAGACCACGGATCTGCCCCACTCAGTGGGCCCAGGCCAACACCACACCCAGCAGCCTCGTGCCATACCCAATGAGTCTCGAAGCGGCCCCCTCTTCCCATCCTGAGAGCTCTTCCCTTCCTCATGTGCCAATAGCTCCCTACTGTCACTGGCAATATCTACTCTGTGAGATGTCAACATCCGTGGGTACTGTTCTCTCATCCCAGGACAGTGTGGTCCCACACACCCTGGTGAAATGGGCCACCTGGAGGCTGGACCTGGAGGTTGTTGAGGCTGAATGGCAGCGGTGGTCCTCTGGCACTTAATATTATTTAAGTTAAAAAAAAAAAAAAAAAAAAAAAAAAAACGGGTCTTGGTGCTCAAAAATGTTTGATTTGCATATTCTCATCCCCTAACCCCAATATTTTCATTATTTCCTCACATATGAAATCTTACTAGCATAAAGGTAATTTCGTATTAAACAAAGTGGATTGAAATAACATTGGTAAAAATAATCAATCACCATACTTTCAATTTTTGTTCTGCTTTCCTATTAGAAACCACTTGGATACAAGAGAACAGAGGACAGACTCATGGAAATGCTTGAAATGACAAGAAGCTCCCACTCAAGCTCAGCATTCAGTCCTGGACAGGGTAAGACCAGGCCACTTTGACATCTGTGCCAAAGAGTCTACCAGACAGAATCCTCTGACTGATCCCTGACTGAGCCATAGGAACTGGCTAGAAAAGCCTTCACATCCTCAATACATTCTTCACGTCAGAATACTTGACAACCATTGATATCCATCTCTCGTTAACTTGCTCCCCAGCCAACCATTCTTCAACAAATTCAAAGGAGTAACTCATGCAAGCACACAGAAAGGGGTGTTCACTACACACATCCATGTGCGAAAAAGACAACTGGTATTTCTTGTTTGGGCTATTTCAAATGAAATCCCTTCTGCATGACCTCCACAAACCAAAGGAAAATATTTGTGAAATTCCCACGTAGAAGACAAGATACACTTGCCAAGGAGGCAGTGGCAAGAATTTTGACACTCCAAATGTAGAGTGTGTGTTTAGGAAGCAGTCACAGTTTCCATGAGAGAGTCCCATGAAATCAATTAGGAAGATCCATGCTCTAGCCCTACCATGCAAGTGATGTGACTTGAAAGAGTCACTTAGTCTTAGTAACCATCATCACTAACAACTAAGTCAATGAATAAAGGTCCTCAGGTGCCAAGCTACAAAATGTGGGATGAGCATGGATGAGGATGGGTGGGAGAAGTCTCCAACTCTAACACAATTAGGGAAGGATGTGCTGACCTCAAGTGGCTGGGGGGCTGGGATCCTGCCACAGAGGGGGATTCCAAACCTCACATCCCCTGACCCAGGCCAGAAGACCAGGTAGAGTCCAAGGACCCTGGGGTGGCCCAGTGGCAATAAAGGTCAAAAGGAACTAGGGATCTGCTTGGTCCCTCAATCCCCTACTCTGAGCAGGGCTGCATGACGAGGCCAGAGGCCATCCACAGCAATCTGCCTTTACAGGAAAACAGGGACTGCAGGCTGCCTCTGGCTCACTGAATCAGGGTGGTGTTTTCATAAAGCAAGACCACTTCCTCACATTTGACCAGCAGCTCATGTGTTGACAGCACAATGACTGACTTGACTCAGGCCCTGATGAATGAAATAGAAAATTCATAGCAAACCCATCTTTAGCTCTTCCACATCATCAGGGGCTCTGATTCAATTCCGTCCAGAAAGGTGTCTGAAATGATTTCTAAACATGCTGGGGACTCACCTCTGTGTGGAACTTTTCAGGAAAAAGGGGATCAAATCTCATGAAGCAACTCTTCTCTCTTCTAGCCCATGGGCAATGCAAGGAACCTGCATGATACCAGAGGCTCACTTCTCTCTTCTCATGTCTTCTGGAAAGGATTCGTTAATGCTTCCTGCAAGGTGAAGCAGAAGCCTGCATCCCTAGCTGCACAGAAGTGTTTTAGGGCAGTGTCTCCCTTAAAACCCAAAAATAAAAAAACAGGTCATTCAACAGGCACATGGATTCGAGTACATGTTCAATGATCCCTCCTCCCTGGAGCCTTCCACATGCCCATCTTCCACATTCACAGAGCAATGCTTGGCCATTCTCAAGACCAGGAGACCATGATGCTCATCACCAGGAAGTCAATAAGGAACATGAAGAGAGCAGCATGGATTGCAGAAGGTGGCACATCAAGGATCTTCAGCTCTGCTGCTAGAACACAAGAGCTTAACTTCAGTATTGACTTTTTGCCAACTACCAAGTACGATAGCAGTGTCAAGCCCAATATGCAGATATGCAAGTAGTAGGTGACACCCCGCATCCATTCACAAAAGTGGGCAACATCTGCATCAGAACAAGGAAGTATCTTACCCTTACTCATAAAAATCATCAGAAACAAAATAAAATGGATGCAAGACTTCTCATTTCACTATTAGGTAGCTGTTGGAATTCCCTATTAAATAATACCTCCTCCAAAATAAAAAGTATCTCAGACATGTTTCAACTATTCAATGGATGACATTTTAAAAACTATGGACTTTACTTAATATTTATGTATGCTATATCCCTGCCTAAGGCTCTATGAGAAAGGAGCACATAGAATTGGATCTTTGAAAATCTCACATTTGCTGATAAATATTACTGCTGATCTCAGGCATGGCGAAGTGAAAAGTGGGACTTTGGATATTGCAAGAATGCTATGTTGTGGGATTGGTGTCCCTGATTCATACATAGCATATGGTTTCTATGAAATCCAGTGAGGGAGCAGGAGTAACGAAGCTGATTGCACAGATGACCTCAGGGAATACTGACAGATAGGCCAAATGAAAAATATGCTCCAGCTAACCATTGGTATTTGGGCTTCTGATCCCAGTCCTGTTTTTAAAAAAGGTGCAGACAGGCAGTGTTCATTAAAAACTGTCTACCATGTAAAAGTGGGTAATTTAAATGGCATCTAGTTACACATCTGATAGAATGGTCTGGCAACATATGAATTTCATTCTAACAACAACAACAACAACAAAACATAGAAAATGAGACATAAAGATAAAACCTTGTCTTCACCAGGATGCCTAAAAATAGGTTTTATTTGGCTCATGCAAATAAATATCTTTCAATAGAATTTCTGATTTCTGAATGAATCCATTCAACTTCATACTGCACAGATCACAAGGTTTTCTTTACAGAATATTCTCTTCTTCTTCTTAAAGCCTCACATAGAAAATGTCTCACAGGACATAGGAGGGCTAAAGTTTGAAGGCATCTAATTGTACTCTAAAACAATTATGAACCTATTCGATCCATTATTAATAAATATCACCACTTTACCACTTGAACCAAATCACAGAAAATTGGAAACAGATGATCATTGGCTTTGATACCTTTACTTCTGTTTCATTACTCAGAGTCGATCAACTCTATACTACAAGTGACACAGATTTATTACAGAATGCCTAAGATCCTAAGGATCTATTTTAGCTCAGCCCATGGTATTGCTTCATTATTTTATTATTTTGTAAGTAATAAAATATAACTTCATGTTGGATGATATATTCAAGCCATGAATATATCATCCAACATTGTTCTTCCCAAAATATTAGCCCAATTTCTGCGCGCGCTCACTTACTGTTCAGGAATTTTACTAATTGTTTGAAGGTTCTAGAGGACCTGTTAGACTCCTAATGGACAAACCATACAACATACTCCAGAGAACGGACTAGTGCCATAAGAAGAAAATAAGGTCAGCCTACAGCAATGGGCAGCTGCCTGCCCTCGGCTGGGAGGAGCCCTGGCCATGGCACCAGGGCTGCTGGGCAGCAGAAGCCTCCACAGCCCTGCAGGGAGCCTGGAGCACAGCTCTGCCTAACCATGCTCAGCCCTGGACAGATGCACATGAGTTCCCATCACAGGCTCGAGTGTGACAGTCCCAGGTGCATGCCTGTCATGCCAGCCACCAGGGAGGCTGAGGCAAGAGGAACGTTTGAGGTCAGCCTTGGCAACTTAGACCCCGAGGCAAAGGGGAAATACTTTTACAGGGGTCTCTGAGGGTGTAGCTCAGGTAGGTCACTTGCCTCACAGGCTCAAGGCCCTGGGTTCAATCCCCAGAACCCACGTACACGCAAAAAGTGAACTTGGAATATTGTTTAAAATGATGGATCAGGTACACACAAGGACTTCAATATGACCTCTCAGAGGAGCTCAATTTGAGATCAGACTGAACAAAAGACCACCTGGACCATTGACTCAGTGTCTGAAACCCTCTGTGAGCATGGGAAGCACTGCTGGCAAGACACCAGAGGGCCAAAGCACTTGTGCCCCCTGCAGGGGCGTCTCTTGTCTACCGCCAAAGACTGTTCCCATCCTGGGGCAGCTGAGAGCAAGCTGGGCCTTGGAGCAAGGACTAGTGCTTTAGATATAGACTATGCAAGCAAGGGGCAATGTCTTTAATAAAACTAAAATTAAAAAGTCACATTGAAAAAATTTTAAAAGAAGAAAATAAGGTCAAGTAGAGGAAGCCCATTTTCACAGGAAAAAATCCCCCAGTGAAAAGCATCAGAATAGATACCAAGAAAAATACCAACAAAAACAGTGTGCTCCCACTATGTATCTACTCAACATGCAAAAGTTAGAAAGCTAGATAATACAATCCTGGCCACAGGTAGAGCTATGCAGAAGAGCCACCTGGCAGTGCTTAGTCAAAGAAGTAAACATGCACACTTTGACCTAGAAATTCCACCTGTGTGTAAACCAGGCGGTGCTTAAGCAGTTTCACAAGGGGACATGCACAGGGAAATTTATCCTCAGGTTCTTATAGAGTTGTCTGTGCTTACAGGGAGTTGATGGTTGTCAAGATGCCCACAGCTGCGAAAGTCAAAAGCTAAAAAAATAATAGATGCCAACCTGGATATATTAATAATCCCGTATCTATGATCACCTTCATAAGGTAGCTTCCCAACTTCTGTGTGGAAGTGTGTTTCTCCTTGGCCCTTACACTGTTGTGGAGACCACTAGGAGTTCAGCTTTGTGCAGGATCATCTGACCTGCACTTTTGGCAAGACCTGTACAGCCCTCACACATGCTCAGATGCTACAGGACTTTTCAGACCAGTCCAGACAACAGTAGGCATCCATTCATTGTCTGCACTCTACAGATTCCTAGATGCACGACATTCATTACCATCAAATGCAGAATTTTCATCAAAAACTAATATATATATCATTCCAATCTGAATCAAGAAAATCGGAAATATCCCCAAATCCAAAGAGTGGATCCCCATTGTGATGCTACAAGTTGAAAATTCCACAGCTGACCTCATGGGATGGTTCACAGTCAAAAGACAGCTGCATGAAAAATATTACATGACCTTCCTGCTATGTGAAAAGTGGCATGTGAAGTACACATGCATGTCTTCCTCAGACATGGGTTCATTTGCAAGACACCTTGTGCAATTGAAAATACTCCAAAAGGGGAGAAATCAGAACCATGTCTCCAAAGTATTTCAGCAGAGACCAACTCCATCTGTCTATCTATATCTCAGTGAGTGTGTGTGCTCTTGTGTGTGTTTGTGTGTCTTTGTTTGTGTTTGTACCATCACAGCTGATACTTCATTGCCCCCATTGGAAAACTGACTCAGATAATGCCATCTGCCAAACTCCTAAAAACCAAAGTTCTTGCTGATAGAATGAAACATTCCTTCCTGTTGGTTTGGATGTGTCCTTTAGGAATCACTGCTACATTTAGTATACTCAAATCATCACAGTAGATCAGGTAACAAAAACATATATATTTTAAAATAATAATAATATATTAATGGAAACAACAAATACAGGATAGAGTAACAACTGTGTTACTAAACAAGGTCAAGGACAATGGCAAACTATAGATTCAAACTTTGAAGAAAATAGTAATCAATGTAAATATTCCTGGTCTGCCTCAGCCCCGCCCAGGCACACAGCAACAGAATGGTTTTGCAAGCATCCTCAGGAGGGCAGGAGCCTTCTTTGCAGGACGAGAGGGAGGTTGAGGCTCGATCCACCCATCATTCTTTTGGGAGAGGCTCCTTTTCCTCAGCACAAAGTTGGATTTTTTGTGAGGATTCTTGGCATAAAATATGTTGGCCTCTGCTGGAATCCTCAGCTCTGGGGAGAGAGGGGTGTACAAAAAGAAGGTGGCACTCAGGAGGTGCTCCCTAGGACACGCCAACATCTGAGAGCCTGTGCCAGAAAAGGCCAGAGCCACACACCTGAGAGCTCTCCAATTCAGCACCAATACCAACAAAGACAGCCTCCACAGTCCTCCCTGAGGAAGAACTAGGCAGAGCACTTCAACAGACCTAATGTCTGTTCCTACCGAAGGCTTTGGACTCCAGAATATCTCAGGTCCTCTTGCATCTGCCAAAGCACACCACTAGGGTTTGCATCTGAAATCTCCCACAAAAGGCTCCTGTGCCGAAGATTCAGTCCCCACATGAGCCATCTTCATAGGTGGGTTTGGAGGGAAGCATTGGATGGTGAGTGCTCTGATGTCAACATGAAATTCTCATTCAAGATGAATACACTACTGGGGGGTGGGAGGGACTGGAAGAAAGGTTGAGCATGGTTGGAGTAAGACCTAAACAGGGTTGTGCCCTGGGCAACAGTACCTTGTTCCTGTTGGCTCCACTGAATCCTCATTCTCCAAGGAGAGGTCCTCCCTCTCCATCTTTCTCTCTCTCCCTCTCTGCCAGCCTCGTTCTCTCTCTCCCAGTCTATGCCTTTGTGGCAAGGGCTGAGGAGCTCTCCACTGCCACACACTAGAGCTTTATGGACAGCCTCAGTGCACAACCAAAGAGAAAGCTATGACACCCAGAGAAAAAAGGCCTAGGATTCCTCCTCTGAGTTATTTTCCTCAAGTATGGCCACAGTGAGGACAGGCTGACCAGCACGGATACCACGTTAGAGCCATGCTTCTGCGTTGGTGGAGCCCGCCTCCATGTGAACCAGGCTTCTGAGAATGGAGGCCACATTCCAAATACTGCCCTACTGAGAACAATGGTTCCAAAGACCAGCAAAGGGACTGCTTCCCTCCAACATGGTGTATGGCCCAGTGGTGCCATGACCCCGAGTGGGGGAATACAACAGCCGCTTCTCCTTCCTCTGAACATGTGTTTCCTGTCGCCCTCCTCTAACCTAGAGCCTGTTCTCCATCCCTTCTGGGTTGGATGTGGAGATCTCTGCTATGAATTTCTTAGGCTACCAAGGCCCCAGACAGACTTCCTCTTCCATAGACTCTACTAACCTAACAGTAGGTTAAGATAGGAGACAAGTGATCCTAGAACTCATAGGGATGGTGGTCTTCAGGGTACATAGGCTGGGATAATGGCTGCTGTGGTGTTTGGCTCACAAAAACCAACCAACCAACCAACGAAAAAGCGCTGGCATTATTATCAGATGAGCTCTGTGGCTACGTGCTCAGGAAGCCCTCATCTGACTTTAGTTAGGGATCACAACCTGGCTATTGTGATCACTCCTTGCCTAGTGGACTCAGGTGCGTAAGACCATGGAATTTATGCAAAAACAGATGATTCAGGCTGTCTCCCAGGCTGTGTTTTCTTCCCAATTTCATCCTGTTACTGCTTGCTAGAATCCTGGCAATGCTCTGCACAGGCAGTGGTTTTTTGGTCACACAGAAGGCTTTCAATAGTACTGCTTCAGTCCACAAAATGCCAGTTCCCTCTTTAGCCCATGCATTCCCATGTTCCTTTGAAACCACTCCTATCCCAGACCATGAAAACATACTGCTCCTGGAGAGAGGCTTTCCTCCTCACTCCTCAAAGATGTCAGCTTTGGATGCCTGTTCATGTCCAGGGGAGGGCACCTGGTGGGGAGCCGCAATATCCACCGGGGTATACCATTGGACCTCAAGACCTTCCACCAGCAGAAGTGCAGTTGGCTTTGTGCACGAACCCAACACACCTGTTGGAGTGTTCTTGGGGGTCAGAGACTACTCTTTGTTGCTAAGAGTTGACCTGAGTCCACATCCTGACCCTTGCTCTCTGCTATCTGATTGTCTCACTTACTCTGATGGCGAGAGATGATTTGGCCCAGCTCATAATCCTCTGGATTCTCCTCAGTAAGGAAGTGTAGGTCGAGGGCGCTGCGGATGACGACAGGAGCCCTATCGTGGCAGGTCACCTGGAGCAGCATGGGAGACAGGCCTTCAGGAAATTGGCCTTGAAGTGACTACTCAAGGACAGTGGGCAGGGGCATTCTGGAGGCACCTCCACTCTAAATACAAGGGCAACATCCATGACCCTACTACCCGAGGCTGACCTCCTGCTCATCGTGTGGGCTCTTCCCACAGGCTACTAGCCCAATCCTTGTACATAGGACTTCCTGGGCCTGCCATTGCTCTTTGTGGAGCTGCACTCCTCTCGGAGTGAAAGGACCCCACTACCTGCATACAGATGCAATCTCATCCCACAAGTTGGGAGGAATGGGACAATAGCCTCCAAGATCCCAGGTCTGCCCGAGGATGCAGGCGGCATTGGGAATGGCCTAGGCACAAAACCTAGAGGCTTTGGTCTGGATTGCCAGGGCCAAAAACAGACCCAGGAACATGACCACACACAGGAGAGCTGAAAGATAGCCACGAGAGCTCCTGGCCTCCAGAGGCTCAGTGCTGGCTGGGATGTAGGAGGGCACCTCATCCGGCAAGGGTGGTCATTGGGTTACCTGGACATTTAGTGTGCTTGCTCCACATCCATATCGACTCTGCAGAGAGACTCTCTCAGCTCCTTGTTCAAGGAACATGGAGAACCTCACACTGCTGTCCTCCTCCATAGACGTCAGCATCCCATACAAGGGAACCTGCAACCTAGTTCCTGTCCTATTCTCATCTGTCACCCATACCTGTCCCTGCCCTTCTGGACTGCATGCTGCCACCTGACACACAGACTCCCTCAGACATGGCAGTGGACAAGCTGCTGCACTCGCTCATCTCAGCTCCAGCCCTTCACACTGACCTCTCCCTTCTTGATTCCCATCTATCCTCCTGATCATCCAGAAGCTCCAAATTCAAGAGGGCATGAGTAGTCCATGGTATTGGACCAGTGTCTGCTCCCCACCCAGGTGTAAGCACCACGGGACACCCCTGCTCCCAGGCTTACCAGAACACTCTTGGCCATCTCTGGACTTTGTGTTTCTAAGTGGACACGAGTTAAGCAGGTGTCTCCCACCTGCTTGTGGGAAAGCGGCCTGGAGGACTTGCAGGTTGATTCTGAGAACTGTGGGGGATGGAACATCAGCAAACCCAGAAACAGAAAGCCACCCCAGACTGTCAGTTGGCTCTATGGGCTTCCAGCAAATATGTCCAGGTGCTGAGGCTTCTTATTTCCTCAGGTCGGAGTGGAATGGCAGCACATGCACAGCTTGAATAAGGTAGGTGTTTACCTCCTTTCCCTTGACCTGGGGGCGTTTCCTCACGATGAAAGATTGTATTCCCAGATTCATGGACAGACACACGAGTGAGTGGTCAGAGACCTTGATTTCTGCAGAGCGAAGTGGAGAGAATTGTTAGGTGGCACTCAAGGATTATACCACAAAACACCCACAACCCCTGAGAGTCTCCGCCAGGCCCATCACACTTTGGTATTTTGGGGCCAAGGCCCACTTTCTCTTGGCTGTCAGTTATCCTGAGCACACTGTGGATCATGTCTCCCCACTGTCTGATTGTCCTACTTACTCTCATCCTCAGACATCATATACAGCAGCTCAAAGTTGTCCACATCCTCATGCTGCAACAAATTTTGGTCCAAGGCCCTGCGGATGAGGCTTGTCACCGTCTCCTGAAAGGTCACCTGGATCAGGGTGGGACAAATGTCATCAGAGAATGGCTTTTAGAAGAGCTACCCAGAAGACTGTGGTCAAACATTCAGGAGAAATCTCAGCTACATATACAAGGGCACAATCTTGTTATCCTGCTACCTGAGTGTGTCCTCCATATACCACCTGGGTTCTTGCAATGTGCTACTAGAACAATCCTGGTACAAATATCTGCCTGTACCTGCCATCTCCCCTCCCCCTGGGGAGCCACATTCCACTCATGTCAAAGGACCAAACTGCCTATGCACAGACACACTCTCATCTCACTGAGATGAGAGCAATGGGCCAGGGATCTGCGCACCAAGTGTGATCTGGGATGCAGGCTGCCTTTGTGGGTGGAAGAGGCAGATGCACTGAAAATTTGGGTCCTGACTGCCACGACACAAAACAGACTCAGATACAAGAGTGTGCACTTGAGTGCTTCATGATAGCTTTGAGAGGCCCTGGCCTCTGGAAGCTCGGTGCGGGTCTGGTTGTCATGATGTACTTGACTCAGCACTGGCAGTCACTGAACATGTCTCCTCTGCAGCTGGACACCTGCAGCATTAGCGTGTCTACTGCACATCCATAGAAATTCTGCCAAGAACCCCTTTAGCTCCGTATTTACATACATGCAAAGCCTAACATTCCGAAGCTTTGGCATGACCCCCCAGGTGATCCCGACCCCAAATTCCTACACCTAGTCATGCTAAGGAGGTTCTCTTCCCTGCCACCAGGAACACATCCCCTCCTACACATGTGACAAGTCACTGCCACCTCCTCTGCTCCAACTTCACTCATTGAGAATACCAAGTTCTAGGCACTGCAGCCTGCACCCTGGACATATCTCTGCCTTCATCTGTCCACAGCACTTCCGTCTGCACTTCTGGCCTGCAAAACCCACAATACACAGGCCCACTCACCACTGAAGCTGGGCATGCTGATGCTCTCCCTCCTCAGGTCAAGCCCTTAAGACGGACCTCTCTCTTCTTTATTTCCCACCATAGCCCTGGGGTTGGCTGTGTCTCCTGCCTTCCACTGTGTGGACACCCAGGAGGCAGCCCTGCTGTCGGGCTTACCGGGATGCGCTTTGTCTCCCTCAGGCTCTGTCCCTCTAGGAGGACGTGAACAATGCGGCTGTCTTCCACCTGCTCGCTGGAGTGAAGCAGTGAGGAGCTGCTACTCACAGCTGCTGGGGTCCTGGATGCCACTGCCACAGAAGGTTCCAAGAACTGTGGGGGATGACAACATCAGCAAAGCCCAGCAACTGCACCCCACCCAGCCTGGCAGTTGGCTCTGTGGGCATTCTACAACATCCATCCAGAACCTGAGGTTCTTGTCCCCTTGGAGGATGTGGAGTGGCACCAGGAGTAAAGACTGAAGAAGGTGGCTGTTTTGGGAACAAGAGATCCAGCACCTGCTGGGTGGGGATGAAATCCCAGGAGATTAACCCCATGTTGCTGCTGAAATGTAGGTTCCTCCCACAAATGACAGGCAGGAGCTCATTCCTAAGCTGGTCCTGCCTGTAAGGTTCAAGGCTCTGAACCCTGAAGGGCTCCTCCGTGTTCTGATCATTTTCACCCTGGGTTGGGACCAAGAATGGTGGGTTCAAAATGGAAATGGTGACAAACAGAAAAATGACTTGTGCCAATACACTAGAGTCAAAGCACAATGGGACAGTTCCCATCAGTACAAACACACACACACACACACACACACACACACACACACACACACACAGAGTCAGAATAGGAGTCCTGGGCCATTCATCAGGGATCAGACTAGAGGGCCTGCTGGGCTCACCTGCCCTGTGCTACTCACTGTTACTCTTGAGCTCCTCTGCGACAATCGCCAGAGGCTCTGGCGTCTAAGATGAAGCCTCACCCAGTGTATCCACAAAAGGGCTAGTTGGCCCCCCTGAGATTCCTGGGAGCCTGAGGCTCGGCATTGTCTGCAACCACAGGAGAACATCCTTCTCCCTCCAGTGGCTCCAACCAAGTGAGCTCGGATGGCTTGGTCAGTGAAGTGGGTGCCTGGATACCAGGGTTCCACGTTCTGTTTGATCCATTGTCAAGGCAATGATGTCATTTCCTGTGCCCATACCTGAGCCTCTTTTCACATAAGACCACTTTCAACAGCCCTATGGGCTGCCGATTTCTCCTCCATGCCTACCCATCTCAGGTGCGCAGGTGTTCACCAACAACTACCCAAACATCCCCACCAGCATCTGCCCTGCTTGGTGCCACTAGAGTTCCAGCTTGGAGCCTTCAAAAATGCATTCACAACCAGTCCTTCCCTCTCAGCAGCTTTTGGACCCTGGTCCCATCATTGTGCAACTCATGGTGTGCCCAGTCTTTTCTGGAAAGTAGGGTAGCATCTAATCTCTAGGGTTTATTGTGTCTATTGGCCCATAACACCCTCTGTTCTCTCTGAAACCAGAGATGGGACTCACAGGTGGCTAAAGCACAAATGTAGAGATGGGATAATCACAAGAAAGGGAGAGACAAAGAATGCACCCTAACTCAATCAGGCCTGTGTCCCACACAGGGACATGGCCAATGTCCGTCCCATCGTGGCTGCAGTTCCCTCTCTACACCATGGCAAGTTGGAGGGGACTGAGATGCAGAGGCTGCTCCCCTCTGCCATACAACTTCCCAAGGCTTCTCCTAAGATTTCAAAAGGGCCAAGTGTGTCTAGTGTTGGGGTCTCACAGAGACTCCGAGGTACCACAGCATCCTGCTGCCCAGAACCGGTTCACCCCTCACCTCAAGGGGGCTCAGCCTCTGGATTCATGGGAATTGAAGTGGGTACAGGTGATGGGATATCACCTCCAAGACTGAGTTATGCCAAGTCCATGACCCCTGTCTGCATCCCTGTCTCCAGCACCACTCCCCCCTCTCTCTTTCCTCCTCAGAGCAAACAAATCCATTTAGCAAGTGTGTCCTGTGATAAAGACATGACGGTCACCCATCCTCTCATTACAAAAACACTGAGGCTCAGCCAACATGGATCCTACAGGGAACACAGGCATAAACTCAGACTCCGATCCTCCCAGCCGAGCCTCAGTGGAGCCTGGACTCCCAGCCTCCTGAGTCAAGGAAACAGAGGTTCCTAGCCGAGCCACCTTGGATGCAGCCGCACACAAACTGAACTCATCAATGCCCCTTGCTCTCAGTTGTGAGTAAGAGGGGAAGTGGTGTTTCACAACCCTGGACATCAAGTGCAGTCTCCAGGCTTTGGGGTGTGCCCTGGCCTCTGTCTATCTGCCCAGGCTCTCCAACCCACACTGGCCTCTTACCCAACCTCCTCCTAGGGCCAAACTCAATCCTGCCTCTCAATTTCTGCTGCCTTCCCCAACACACTGCTCCCCAAAATGAGCAGGGCTGGCTCTCGGTTATCATGCTGGTGCCAGCAGCAATGCCACCCCACTGACATAATTCTGAGTCCCAACCTAGGCACTCCAGCTGTCTTTGCCACACCTGGCCTGTTTGGGCTCTGGCTCTTGCTCTTTTCTTTCATGTGCATGTGTTTTGAGGTTTTGAGTTTCTCCCACTGCAGAACTGCAGCTGTGGCAGGGTAGAGCTCATGAGGGTGACATTCTGAGCCACATCCAATCCCATCAGGACTGTTCACTGGGGTGACTGCTGGAACACAGTGATGAGTGAACACATGGGAGGTGGTTGGACCCACCTTGCCTCTGAGTGGCTTCCTTTCAGGACAGGAATGTAGGCATGGGAGCCCCTGGCGTGGGATGCTTTGCACAAGGCGTGACCATGGGCTCTCTTTCCTGGCAAAAATGGCTCCACTCAGCATGGAGAGCACTGTCATTCCTGGTGGCTAACAACAGCCCTGGACCCCAGAAAGGAACCCACACTCAAGATTAACGTCTGAGTGTGCGTGTCCTCGAGGAAATGAGGTCTCCTGATCCCAGGTGCAAAGGGGTAAGTCCTCTAACTCCAGGGGCCATGAAGGGACATCTGAGTTTCCCTTGTCCTTCTTTCTCTCTCTAACTAACCACAGTTAGGACCCTGGCCTCATTCCCCAGTGAGGATCATTAGGCTCCATAAAGGACAGTCTCTAAGATGCTCAGTGGACCAACACCCTCTGCACAACCCATAACCCTATTCACCCAAGAGGCAAGAGGATTTCTATTCAGGAAAACCAGGAAAGGGAGAGCCTTTCTCAAGGACACAAGGACATTAGTGAGTGAGGGAGTGATTAATGGATGGAGAATTATTTCCAACACCAACTTCCAGGAGCATATATGGCCCCCTGGAGAATTCTGCAGTGTGTTGGTGATTAAGGAGAACGTGTGAATTCAGGGGTCACTAGGTCCTCTCAGCCATAAGGAGGGAAACTGCCATAAAGGAACTAGGACAAGGGTGCGAGGAATGCTCACTGGTGGGAGATCGGAAGGAAGGAAAGTGTACTCATTAGAAAAGTGTCGCCTGAAAATTCTTAGCCAGCCAAAAGTCGTGCGAACTTGTGTGGGAAAAGAGTCTTTGCACAGTGATGAAGCTAAGAGCTCACATGATGGAACACAGCATCAACTGGGACCAAATCCAATATCTGATATTCTTTTAGGAAGAGGAGAGTCTGGACCCAGATACCAGGGAGACTGGGGGATACCGGATATGTGAGGTTGGAGCCAGGGCGGGATGCCCATATGGGAACCACAGATCGTGGGCAGCAATAGGAGAGTGGGCAAGGGCTGGGAGAGTTGGGGAGACAGTCCCCTTGAAACCTGGGAGGGGTTATGGCACTGGGACAGCCCAACACCTACTGTGTTGAGCCTCTGGAGCTCAACGGAAGACACTTCCTCTGTTGTCGGCCACCCAGTTAACAGAGTTTGGTTGCAGCAGCCTAGGACCCAGCTGAAGGTCTGAGCATGTTGGCCATGCAGGTTGGATCTGGACCACAGACACCCTCATCAGAGATTGTAGGGTCTCAGCCCTGAGGCAAGACAGGCACTAAGTCAGGCCAGGTGGGGAAACGGATAGGCACACACTCTGGGGGCTGGTGCCTGTGTTACTGGGAGCACTTCTGATCGCAATTCCCTGATCTGCTGCCAACACAGGCTACAGAGGAGGGTACAGAAACACAGACCACGGATCTGCCCCACTCAGTGGGCCCAGGCCAACACCACACCCAGCAGCCTCGTGCCATACCCAATGAGTCTCGAAGCGGCCCCCTCTTCCCATCCCGAGAGCTCTTCCCTTCCTCATGTGCCAATAGCTCCCTACTGTCACTGGCAATATCTACTCTGTGAGATGTCAACATCCGTGGGTACTGTTCTCTCATCCCAGGACAGTGTGGTCCCACACACCCTGGTGAAATGGGCCACCTGGAGGCTGGACCTGGAGGTTGTTGAGGCTGAATGGCAGCGGTGGTCCTCTGGCACTTAATATTATTTAAGTTAAAAAAAAAAAAAAAAAACAAAAAAAAACAAAAAACGGGTCTTGGTGCTCAAAAATGTTTGATTTGCATATTCTCATCCCCTAACCCCAATATTTTCATTATTTCCTCACATATGAAATCTTACTAGCATAAAGGTAATTTCGTATTAAACAAAGTGGATTGAAATAACATTGGTAAAAATAATCAATCACCATACTTTCAATTTTTGTTCTGCTTTCCTATTAGAAACCACTTGGATACAAGAGAACAGAGGACAGACTCATGGAAATGCTTGAAATGACAAGAAGCTCCCACTCAAGCTCAGCATTCAGTCCTGGACAGGGTAAGACCAGGCCACTTTGACATCTGTGCCAAAGAGTCTACCAGACAGAATCCTCTGACTGATCCCTGACTGAGCCATAGGAACTGGCTAGAAAAGCCTTCACATCCTCAATACATTCTTCATGTCAGAATACTTGACAACCATTGATATCCATCTCTCGTTAACTTGCTCCCCAGCCAACCATTCTTCAACAAATTCAAAGGAGTAACTCATGCAAGCACACAGAAAGGGATGTTCACTACACACATCCATGTGCGAAAAAGACAACTGGTATTTCTTGTTTGGGCTATTTCAAATGAAATCCCTTCTGCATGACCTCCACAAACCAAAGGAAAATACTTGTGAAATTCCCACGTAGAAGACAAGATACACTTGCCAAGGAGGCAGTGGCAAGAATTTTGACACTCCAAATGTAGAGTGTGTGTTTAGGAAGCAGTCACAGTTTCCATGAGAGAGTCCCATGAAATCAATTAGGAAGATCCATGCTCTAGCCCTACCATTCAAGTGATGTGACTTGAAAGAGTCACTTAGTCTTAGTAACCATCATCACTAACAACTAAGTCAATGAATAAAGGTCCTCAGGTGCCAAGCTACAAAATGTGGGATGAGCATGGATGAGGATGGGTGGGAGAAGTCTCCAACTCTAACACAATTAGGGAAGGATGTGCTGACCTCAAGTGGCTGGGGGGCTGGGATCCTGCCACAGAGGGGGATTCCAAACCTCACATCCCCTGACCCAGGCCAGAAGACCAGGTAGAGTCCAAGGACCCTGGGGTGGCCCAATGGCAATAAAAGTCAAAAGGAACTAGGGATCTGCCTGGTCCCTCAATCCCCTACTCTGAGCAGGGCTGCATGACGAGGCCAGAGGCCATCCACAGCAATCTGCCTTTACAGGAAAACATGGACTGCAGGCTGCCTCTGGCTCACTGAATCAGGGTGGTGTTTTCATAAAGCAAGACCACTTCCTCACATTTGACCAGCAGCTCATGTGTTGAGAGCACAATGACTGACTTGACTCAGGCCCTGATGAATGAAATAGAAAATTCATAGCAAACCCATCTTTAGCTCTTCCACATCATCAGGGGCTCTGATTCAATTCCGTCCAGAAAGGTGTCTGAAATGATTTCTAAACATGCTGGGGACTCACCTCTGTGTGGAACTTTTCAGGAAAAAGGGGATCAAATCTCATGAAGCAACTCTTCTCTCTTCTAGCCCATGGGCAATGCAAGGAACCTGCATGATACCAGAGGCTCACTTCTCTCTTCTCATGTCTTCTGGAAAGGATTCGTTAATGCTTCCTGCAAGGTGAAGCAGAAGCCTGCATCCCCAGCTGCACAGAAGTGTTTTAGGGCAGTGTCTCCCTTAAAACCCAAAAATAAAAAAAACAGGTCATTCAACAGGCACATGGATTCGAGTACATGTTCAATGATCCCTCCTCCCTGGAGCCTTCCACATGCCCATCTTCCACATTCACAGAGCAATGCTTGGCCATTCTCAAGACCAGGAGACCATGATGCTCATCACCAGGAAGTCAATAAGGAACATGAAGAGAGCAGCATGGATTGCAGAAGGTGGCACATCAAGGATCTTCAGCTCTGCTGCTAGAACACAAGAGCTTAACTTCAGTATTGACTTTTTGCCAACTACCAAGTACGATAGCAGTGTCAAGCCCAATATGCAGATATGCAAGTAGTAGGTGACACCCCGCATCCATTCACAAAAGTGGGCAACATCTGCATCAGAACAAGGAAGTATCTTACCCTTACTCATAAAAATCATCAGAAACAAAATAAAATGGATGCAAGACTTCTCATTTCACTATTAGGTAGCTGTTGGAATTCCCTATTAAATAATACCTCCTCCAAAATAAAAAGTATCTCAGACATGTGTCAACTATTCAATGGATGACATTTTAAAAACTATGGACTTTACTTAATATTTATGTATGCTATATCCCTGCCTAAGGCTCTATGAGAAAGGAGCACATAGAATTGGATCTTTGAAAATCTCACATTTGCTGATAAATATTACTGCTGATCTCAGGCATGGCGAAGTGAAAAGTGGGACTTTGGATATTCCAAGAATGCTATGTTGTGGGATTGGTGTCCCTGATTCATACATAGCATATGGTTTCTATGAAATCCAGTGAGGGAGCAGGAGTAACGAAGCTGATTGCACAGATGACCTCAGGGAATACTGACAGATAGGCCAAATGAAAAATATGCTCCAGCTAACCATTGGTATTTGGGCTTCTGATCCCAGTCCTGTTTTTAAAAAAGGTGCAGACAGGCAGTGTTCATTAAAAACTGTCTACCATGTAAAAGTGGGTAATTTAAATGGCATCTAGTTACACATCTGATAGAATGGTCTGGCAACATATGAATTTCATTCTAACAACAACAACAACAACAACAACAACAAAACATAGAAAATGAGACATAAAGATAAAATCTTGTCTTCACCAGGATGCCTAAAAATAGGTTTTATTTGGCACATGCCATAAATATCTTTCAATAGAATTTCTGATTTCTGAATGAATCCATTCAACTTCATACTGCACAGATCACAAGGTTTTCTTTACAGAATATTCTCTTCTTCTTCTTAAAGCCTCACATAGAAAATGTCTCACAGGACATAGGAGGGGAATGACCCAAAGGATGAGAGAATGGCTGGAACCGTTCTCAAATGTGCCCATGTAGCCTAAAGTTTGAAGGCATCTAATTGTACTCTAAAACAATTATGAACCTATTCGATCCATTATTAATAAATATCACCACTTTACCACTTGAACCAAATCACAGAAAATTGGAAACAGATGATCATTGGCTTTGATACCTTTACTTCTGTTTCATTACTCAGAGTCGATCAACTCTATACTTCAAGTGACACAGATTTATTACAGAATGCCTAAGATCCTAAGGATCTATTTTAGCTCAGCCCATGGTATTGCTTCATTATTTTATTATTTTGTAAGTAATAAAATATAACTTCATGTTGGATGATATATTCAAGCCATGAATATATCATCCAACATTGTTCTTCCCAAAATATTAGCCCAATTTCTGTGCGTGCTCACTTACTGTTCAGGAATTTTACTAATTGTTTGAAGGTTCTAGAGGACCTGTTAGACTCCTAATGGACAAACCATACAACATACTCCAGAGAACGGACGAGTGCCATAAGAAGAAAATAAGGTCAGCCTACAGCAATGGGCAGCTGCCTGCCCTCGGCTGGGAGGAGCCCTGGCCATGGCACCAGGGCTGCTGGGCAGCAGAAGCCTCCACAGCCCTGCAGGGAGCCTGGAGCACAGCTCTGCCTAACCATGCTCAGCCCTGGACAGATGCACATGAGTTCCCATCACAGGCTCGAGTGTGACAGTCCCAGGTGCATGCCTGTCATGCCAGCCACCAGGGAGGCTGAGGCAAGAGGAACGTTTGAGGTCAGCCTTGGCAACTTAGACCCCGAGGCAAAGGGGAAATACTTTTACAGGGGTCTCTGAGGGTGTAGCTCAGGTAGGTCACTTGCCTCACAGGCTCAAGGCCCTGGGTTCAATCCCCAGAACCCACGTACACACAAAAAGTGAACTTGGAATATTGTTTAAAATGATGGGTCAGGTACACACAAGGACTTCAATATGACCTCTCAGAGGAGCTCAATTTGAGATCAGACTGAACAAAAGACCACCTGGACCATTGACTCAGTGTCTGAAACCCTCTGTGAGCATGGGAAGCACTGCTGGCAAGACACCAGAGGGCCAAAGCACTTGTGCCCCCTGCAGGGGCGTCTCTTGTCTACCGCCAAAGACTGTTCCCCTCCTGGGGCAGCTGAGAGCAAGCTGGGCCTTGGAGCAAGGACTAGTGCTTTAGATATAGACTATGCAAGCAAGGGGCAATGTCTTTAATAAAACTAAAATTAAAAAGTCACATTGAAAAAATTTTAAAAAGAAGAAAATAAGGTCAAGTAGAGGAAGCCCATTTTCACAGGAAAAAATCCCCCAGTGAAAAGCATCAGAATAGATACCAAGAAAAATACCAACAAAAACAGTGTGCTCCCACTATGTATCTACTCAACATGCAAAAGTTAGAAAGCTAGATAATACAATCCTGGCCACAGGTAGAACTATGCAGAAGAGCCACCTGGCAGTGCTTAGTCAAAGAAGTAAACATGCACACTTTGACCTAGAAATTCCACCTGTGTGTAAACCAGGTGGTGCTTAAGCAGTTTCACAAGGGGACATGCACAGGGAAATTTATCCTCAGGTTCTTATAGAGTTGTCTGTGCTTACAGGGAGTTGATGGTTGTCAAGATGCCCACAGCTGCGAAAGTCAAAAGCTAAAAAAATAATAGATGCCAACCTGGATATATTAATAATCCCGTATCTATGATCACCTTCATAAGGTAGCTTCCCAACTTCTGTGTGGAAGTGAGTTTCTCCTTGGCCCTTACACTGTTGTGGAGACCACTAGGAGTTCAGCTTTGTGCAGGATCATCTGACCTGGGCTTTTGGCAAGACCTGTACAGCCCTCACACATGCTCAGATGCTACAGGACTTTTCAGACCAGTCCAGACAACAGTAGGCATCCATTCATTGTCTGCACTCTACAGATTCCTAGATGCACGACATTCATTACCATCAAATGCAGAATTTTCATCAAAAACTAATATATATATCATTCCAATCTGAATCAAGAAAATCGGAAATATCCCCAAATCCAAAGAGTGGATCCCCATTGTGATGCTACAAGTTGAAAATTCCACAGCTGACCTCATGGGATGGTTCACAGTCAAAAGACAGCTGCATGAAAAAGATTACATGACCTTCCTGCTATGTGAAAAGTGGCATGTGAAGTACACATGCATGTCTTCCTCAGACATGGGTTCATTTGCAAGACACCTTGTGCAATTGAAAATACTCCAAAAGGGGAGAAATCAGAATCTTGTCTCCAAAGTATGCCAGCAGAGACCAACTCCATCTGTCTATCTATCTCTCAGTGAGTGTGTGTGCTCTTGTGTGTGTTTGTGTGTCTTTGTTTGTGTTTGTACCATCATAGCTGATACTTCATTGCCCCCATTGGAAAACTGACTCAGATAATGCCATCTGCCAAACTCCTAAAAACCAAAGTTCTTGCTGATAGAATGAAGCATTCCTTCCGGTTGGTTTGGATGTGTCCTTTAGGAATCACTGCTACATTTAGTATACTCAAATCATCACAGTAGATCAGGTAACAAAAACATATATATTTTAAAATAATAATAATATATTAATGGAAACAACAAATACAGGATAGAGTAACAACTGTGTTACTAAACAAGGTCAAGGACAATGGCAAACTATAGATTCAAACTTTGAAGAAAATAGTAATCAATGTAAATATTCCTGGGCTGCCTCAGCCCCGCCCAGGCACACAGCAACAGAATGGTTTTGCAAGCATCCTCAGGAGGGCAGGAGCCTTCTTTGCAGGACGAGAGGGAGGTTGAGGCTCGATCCACCCATCATTCTTTTGGGAGAGGCTCCTTTTCCTCAGCACAAAGTTGGATTTTTTGTGAGGATTCTTGGCATAAAATACGTTGGCCTCTGCTGGAATCCTCAGCTCTGGGGAGAGAGGGGTGTACAAAAAGAAGGTGGCACTCAGGAGGTGCTCCCTAGGACACGCCAACATCTGAGAGCCTGTGCCAGAAAAGGCCAGAGCCACACACCTGAGAGCTCTCCAATTCAGCACCAATACCAACAAAGACAGCCTCCACAGTCCTCCCTGAGGAAGAACTAGGCAGAGCACTTCAACAGACCTAATGTCTGTTCCTACCGAAGGCTTTGGACTCCAGAATATCTCAGGTCCTCTTGCATCTGCCAAAGCACACCACTAGGGTTTGCATCTGAAATCTCCCACAAAAGGCTCCTGTGCCGAAGATTCAGTCCCCACATGAGCCATCTTCATAGGTGGGTTTGGAGGGAAGCATTGGATGGTGAGTGCTCTGATGTCAACATGAAATTCTCATTCAAGATGAATACACTACTGGGGGGTGGGAGGGACTGGAAGAAAGGTTGAGCATGGTTGGAGTAAGACCTAAACAGGGTTGTGCCCTGGGCAACAGTACCTTGTTCCTGTTGGCTCCACTGAATCCTCATTCTCCAAGGAGAGGTCCTCCCTCTCCATCTTTCTCTCTCTCCCTCTCTGCCAGCCTCGTTCTCTCTCTCCCAGTCTATGCCTTTGTGGCAAGGGCTGAGGAGCTCTCCACTGCCACACACTAGAGCTTTATGGACAGCCTCAGTGCACAACCAAAGAGAAAGCTATGAAACCCAGAGAAAAAAGGCCTAGGATTCCTCCTCTGAGTTATTTTCCTCAAGTATGGCCACAGTGAGGACAGGCTGACCAGCACGGATACCACGTTAGAGCCATGCTTCTGCGTTGGTGGAGCCCGCCTCCATGTGAACCAGGCTTCTGAGAATGGAGGCCACATTCCAAATACTGCCCTACTGAGAACAATGGTTCCAAAGACCAGCAAAGGGACTGCTTCCCTCCAACATGGTGTATGGCCCAGTGGTGCCATGACCCCGAGTGGGGGAATACAACAGCCGCTTCTCCTTCCTCTGAACATGTGTTTCCTGTCGCCCTCCTCTAACCTAGAGCCTGTTCTCCATCCCTTCTGGGTTGGATGTGGAGATCTCTGCTATGAATTTCTTAGGCTACCAAGGCCCCAGACAGACTTCCTCTTCCATAGACTCTACTAACCTAACAGTAGGTTAAGATAGGAGACAAGTGATCCTAGAACTCATAGGGATGGTGGTCTTCAGGGTACATAGGCTGGGATAATGGCTGCTGTGGTGTTTGGCTCACAAAAACCAACCAACCAACCAACGAAAAAGCGCTGGCATTATTATCAGATGAGCTCTGTGGCTACGTGCTCAGGAAGCCCTCATCTGACTTTAGTTAGGGATCACAACCTGGCTATTGTGATCACTCCTTGCCTAGTGGACTCAGGTGCGTAAGACCATGGAATTTATGCAAAAACAGATGATTCAGGCTGTCTCCCAGGCTGTGTTTTCTTCCCAATTTCATCCTGTTACTGCTTGCTAGAATCCTGGCAATGCTCTGCCCAGGCAGTGGTTTTTTGGTCACACAGAAGGCTTTCAATAGTACTGCTTCAGTCCACAAAATGCCAGTTCCCTCTTTAGCCCATGCATTCCCATGTTCCTTTGAAACCACTCCTATCCCAGACCATGAAAACATACTGCTCCTGGAGAGAGGCTTTCCTCCTCACTCCTCAAAGATGTCAGCTTTGGATGCCTGTTCATGTCCAGGGGAGGGCACCTGGTGGGGAGCCGCAATATCCACCGGGGTATACCATTGGACCTCAAGACCTTCCACCAGCAGAAGTGCAGTTGGCTTTGTGCACGAACCCAACACACCTGTTGGAGTGTTCTTGGGGGTCAGAGACTACTCTTTGTTGCTAAGAGTTGACCTGAGTCCACATCCTGACCCTTGCTCTCTGCTATCTGATTGTCTCACTTACTCTGACGGCGAGAGATGATTTGGCCCAGCTCATAATCCTCTGGAGTCTCCTCAGTAAGGAAGTGTAGGTCGAGGGCGCTGCGGATGACGACAGGAGCCCTATCGTGGCAGGTCACCTGGAGCAGCATGGGAGACAGGCCTTCAGGAAATGGGCCTTGAAGTGACTACTCAAGGACAGTGGGCAGGGGCATTCTGGAGGCACCTCCACTCTAAATACAAGGGCAACATCCATGACCCTACTACCCGAGGCTGACCTCCTGCTCATCGTGTGGGCTCTTCCCACAGGCTACTAGCCCAATCCTTGTACATAGGACTTCCTGGGCCTGCCATTGCTCTTTGTGGAGCTGCACTCCTCTCGGAGTGAAAGGACCCCACTACCTGCATACAGATGCAATCTCATCCCACAAGTTGGGAGGAATGGGACAATAGCCTCCAAGATCCCAGGTCTGCCCGAGGATGCAGGCGGCATTGGGAATGGCCTAGGCACAAAACCTAGAGGCTTTGGTCTGGATTGCCAGGGCCAAAAACAGACCCAGGAACATGACCACACACAGGAGAGCTGAAAGATAGCCACGAGAGCTCCTGGCCTCCAGAGGCTCAGTGCTGGCTGGGATGTAGGAGGGCACCTCATCCGGCAAGGGTGGTCATTGGGTTACCTGGACATTTAGTGTGCTTGCTCCACATCCATATCGACTCTGCAGAGAGACTCTCTCAGCTCCTTGTTCAAGGAACATGGAGAACCTCACACTGCTGTCCTCCTCCATAGACGTCAGCATCCCATACAAGGGAACCTGCAACCTAGTTCCTGTCCTATTCTCATCTGTCACCCATACCTGTCCCTGCCCTTCTGGACTGCATGCTGCCACCTGACACACAGACTCCCTCAGACATGGCAGTGGACAAGCTGCTGCACTCGCTCATCTCAGCTCCAGCCCTTCACACTGACCTCTCCCTTCTTGATTCCCATCTATCCTCCTGATCATCCAGAAGCTCCAAATTCAAGAGGGCATGAGTAGTCCATGGTATTGGACCAGTGTCTGCTCCCCACCCAGGTGTAAGCACCACGGGACACCCCTGCTCCCAGGCTTACCAGAACACTCTTGGCCATCTCTGGACTTTGTGTTTCTAAGTGGACACGAATTAAGCAGGTGTCTCCCACCTGCTTGTGGGAAAGCGGCCTGGAGGACTTGCAGGTTGATTCTGAGAACTGTGGGGGATGGAACATCAGCAAACCCAGAAACAGAAAGCCACCCCAGACTGTCAGTTGGCTCTATGGGCTTCCAGCAAATATGTCCAGGTGCTGAGGCTTCTTATTTCCTCAGGTCGGAGTGGAATGGCAGCACATGCACAGCTTGAATAAGGTAGGTGTTTACCTCCTTTCCCTTGACCTGGGGGCGTTTCCTCACCATGAAATATTGTATTCCCAGATTCATGGACAGACACACGAGTGAGTGGTCAGAGACCTTGATTTCTGCAGAGCGAAGTGGAGAGAATTGTTAGGTGGCACTCAAGGATTATACCACAAAACACCCACAACCCCTGAGAGTCTCCGCCAGGCCCATCACACTTTGGTATTTTGGGGCCAAGGCCCACTTTCTCTTGGCTGTCAGTTATCCTGAGCCCACTGTGGATCATGTCTCCCCACTGTCTGATTGTCCTACTTACTCTCATCCTCACACATCATATACAGCAGCTCAAAGTTGTCCACATCCTCATGCTGCAACAAATTTTGGTCCAAGGCCCTGTGGATGAGGCTTGTCACCGTCTCCTGAAAGGTCACCTGGATCAGGGTGGGACAAATGTCATCAGAGAATGGCTTTTAGAAGAGCTACCCAGAAGACTGTGGTCAAACATTCAGGAGAAATCTCAGCTACATATACAAGGGCACAATCTTGTTATCCTGCTACCTGAGTGTGTCCTCCATATACCACCTGGGTTCTTGCAATGTGCTACTAGAACAATCCTGGTACAAATATCTGCCTGTACCTGCCATCTCCCCTCCCCCTGGGGAGCCACATTCCACTCATGTCAAAGGACCAAACTGCCTATGCACAGACACACTCTCATCTCACTGAGATGAGAATAATGGGCCAGGGATCTGCGCACCAAGTGTGATCTGGGATGCAGGCTGCCTTTGTGGGTGGAAGAGGCAGATGCACTGAAAATTTGGGTCCTGACTGCCACGACACAAAACAGACTCAGATACAAGAGTGTGCACTTGAGTGCTTCATGATAGCTTTGAGAGGCCCTGGCCTCTGGAAGCTCGGTGCGGGTCTGGTTGTCATGATGTACTTGACTCAGCACTGGCAGTCACTGAACATGTCTCCTCTGCAGCTGGACACCTGCAGCATTAGCGTGTCTACTGCACATCCATAGAAATTCTGCCAAGAACCCCTTTAGCTCCGTATTTACATACATGCAAAGCCTAACATTCCGAAGCTTTGGCATGACCCCTCAGGTGATCCCGACCCCAAATTCCTACACCTAGTCATGCTAAGGAGGATCTCTTCCCTGCCACCAGGAACACATCCCCTCCTACACATGTGACAAGTCACTGCCACCTCCTCTGCTCCAATTTCACTCATTGAGAATACCAAGTTCTAGGCACTGCAGCCTGCACCCTGGACATATCTCTGCCTTCATCTGTCCACAGCACTTCCGTCTGCACTTCTGGCCTGCAAAACCCACAATGCACAGGCCCACTCACCACTGAAGCTGGGCATGCTGATGCTCTCCCTCCTCAGGTCAAGCCCTTAAGACGGACCTCTCTCTTCTTTATTTCCCACCATAGCCCTGGGGTTGGCTGTGTCTCCTGCCTTCCACTGTGTGGACACCCAGGAGGCAGCCCTGCTGTCGGGCTTACCTGGATGCGCTTTGTCTCCCTCAGGCTCTGTCCCTCTAGGAGGACGTGAACAACGCGGCTGTCTTCCACCTGCTCGCTGGAGTGAAGCAGTGAGGAGCTGCTACTCACAGCTGCTGGGGTCCTGGATGCCACTGCCACAGAAGGTTCCAAGAACTGTGGGGGATGACAACATCAGCAAAGCCCAGCAACTGCACCCCACCCAGCCTGGCAGTTGGCTCTGTGGGCATTCTACAACATCCATCCAGAACCTGAGGTTCTTGTCCCCTTGGAGGATGTGGAGTGGCACCAGGAGTAAAGACTGAAGAAGGTGGCTGTTTTGGGAACAAGAGATCCAGCACCTGCTGGGTGGGGATGAAATCCCAGGAGATTAACCCCATGTTGCTGCTGAAATGTAGGTTCCTCCCACAAATGACAGGCAGGAGCTCATTCCTAAGCTGGTCCTGCCTGTAAGGTTCAAGGCTCTGAACCCTGAAGGGCTCCTCCGTGTTCTGATCATTTTCACCCTGGGTTGGGACCAAGAATGGTGGGTTCAAAATGGAAATGGTGACAAACAGAAAAATGACTTGTGCCAATACACTAGAGTCAAAGCACAATGGGACAGTTCCCATCAGTACAAACACACACACACACACACACACACACACACACACACACAGAGAGTCAGAATAGGAGTCCTGGGCCATTCATCAGGGATCAGACTCCAGGGCCTGCTGGGCTCACCTGCCCTGTGCTACTCACTGTTACTCTTGAGCTCCTCTGCGACAATCGCCAGAGGCTCTGGCGTCTAAGATGAAGCCTCACCCAGTGTATCCACAAAAGGGCTAGTTGGCCCCCCTGAGATTCCTGGGAGCCTGAGGCTCGGCATTGTCTGCAACCACAGGAGAACATCCTTCTCCCTCCAGTGGCTCCAACCAAGTGAGCTCGGATGGCTTGGTCAGTGAAGTGGGTGCCTGGATACCAGGGTTCCATGTTCTGTTTGATCCATTGTCAAGGCAATGATGTCATTTCCTGTGCCCATACCTGAGCCTCTTTTCACATAAGACCACTTTCAACAGCCCTATGGGCTGCCGATTTCTCCTCCATGCCTACCCATCTCAGGTGCGCAGGTGTTCACCAACAACTACCCAAACATCCCCACCAGCATCTGCCCTGCTTGGTGCCACTAGAGTTCCAGCTTGGAGCCTTCAAAAATGCATTCACAACCAGTCCTTCCCTCTCAGCAGCTTTTGGACCCTGGTCCCATCATTGTGCAACTCATGGTGTGCCCAGTCTTTTCTGGAAAGTAGGGTAGCATCTAATCTCTAGGGTTTATTGTGTCTATTGGCCCATAACACCCTCTGTTCTCTCTGAAACCAGAGATGGGACTCACAGGTGGCTAAAGCACAAATGTAGAGATGGGATAATCACAAGAAAGGGAGAGACAAAGAATGCACCCTAACTCAATCAGGCCTGTGTCCCACACAGGGACATGGCCAATGTCCATCCCATCGTGGCTGCAGTTCCCTCTCTACACCATGGCAAGTTGGAGGGGACTGAGATGCAGAGGCTGCTCCCCTCTGCCATACAACTTCCCAAGGCTTCTCCTAAGATTTCAAAAGGGCCAAGTGTGTCTAGTGTTGGGGTCTCACAGAGACTCCGAGGTACCACAGCATCCTGCTGCCCAGAACCGGTTCACCCCTCACCTCAAGGGGGCTCAGCCTCTGGATTCATGGGAATTGAAGTGGGTACAGGTGATGGGATATCACCTCCAAGACTGAGTTATGCCAAGTCCATGACCCCTGTCTGCATCCCTGTCTCCAGCACCACTCCCCCCTCTCTCTTTCCTCCTCAGAGCAAACAAATCCATTTAGCAAGTGTGTCCTGTGATAAAGACATGACGGTCACCCATCCTCTCATTACAAAAACACTGAGGCTCAGCCAACATGGATCCTACAGGGAACACAGGCATAAACTCAGACTCCGATCCTCCCAGCCGAGCCTCAGTGGAGCCTGGACTCCCAGCCTCCTGAGTCAAGGAAACAGAGGTTCCTAGCCGAGCCACCTTGGATGCAGCCGCACACAAACTGAACTCATCAATGCCCCTTGCTCTCAGTTGTGAGTAAGAGGGGAAGTGGTGTTTCACAACCCTGGACATCAAGTGCAGTCTCCAGGCTTTGGGGTGTGCCCTGGCCTCTGTCTATCTGCCCAGGCTCTCCAACCCACACTGGCCTCTTACCCAACCTCCTCCTAGGGCCAAACTCAATCCTGCCTCTCAATTTCTGCTGCCTTCCCCAACACACTGCTCCCCAAAATGAGCAGGGCTGGCTCTCGGTTATCATGCTGGTGCCAGCAGCAATGCCACCCCACTGACATAATTCTGAGTCCCAACCTAGGCACTCCAGCTGTCTTTGCCACACCTGGCCTGTTTGGGCTCTGGCTCTTGCTCTTTTCTTTCATGTGCATGTGTTTTGAGGTTTTGAGTTTCTCCCACTGCAGAACTGCAGCTGTGGCAGGGTAGAGCTCATGAGGGTGACATTCTGAGCCACATCCAATCCCATCAGGACTGTTCACTGGGGTGACTGCTGGAACACAGTTATGAGTGAACACATGGGAGGTGGTTGGACCCACCTTGCCTCTGAGTGGCTTCCTTTCAGGACAGGAATGTAGGCATGGGAGCCCCTGGCGTGGGATGCTTTGCACAAGGCGTGACCATGGGCTCTCTTTCCTGGCAAAAATGGCTCCACTCAGCATGGAGAGCACTGTCATTCCTGGTGGCTAACAACAGCCCTGGACCCCAGAAAGGAACCCACACTCAAGATTAACGTCTGAGTGTGCGTGTCCTCGAGGAAATGAGGTCTCCTGATCCCAGGTGCAAAGGGGTAAGTCCTCTAACTCCAGGGGCCATGAAGGGACATCTGAGTTTCCCTTGTCCTTCTTTCCCTCTCTAACTAACCACAGTTAGGACCTTGGCCTCATTCCCCAGTGAGGATCATTAGGCTCCATAAAGGACAGTCTCTAAGATGCTCAGTGGACCAACACCCTCTGCACAACCCATAACCCTATTCACCCAAGAGGCAAGAGGATTTCTATTCAGGAAAACCAGGAAAGGGAGAGCCTTTCTCAAGGACACAAGGACATTAGTGAGTGAGGGAGTGATTAATGGATGGAGAACTATTTCCAACACCAACTTCCAGGAGCATATATGGCCCCCTGGAGAATTCTGCAGTGTGTTGGTGATTAAGGAGAACGTGTGAATTCAGGGGTCACTAGGTCCTCTCAGCCATAAGGAGGGAAACTGCCATAAAGGAACTAGGACAAGGGTGCGAGGAATGCTCACTGGTGGGAGATCGGAAGGAAGGAAAGTGTACTCATTAGAAAAGTGTCGCCTGAAAATTCTTAGCCAGCCAAAAGCCGTGCGAACTTGTGTGGGAAAAGAGTCTTTGCACAGTGATGAAGCTAAGAGCTCACATGATGGAACACAGCATCAACTGGGACCAAATCCAATATCTGATATTCTTGTAGGAAGAGGAGAGTCTGGACCCAGATACCAGGGAGACTGGGGGATACCGGATATGTGAGGTTGGAGCCAGGGCGGGATGCCCATATGGGAACCACAGATCGTGGGCAGCAATAGGAGAGTGGGCAAGGGCTGGGAGAGTTGGGGAGACAGTCCCCTTGAAACCTGGGAGGGGTTATGGCACTGGGACAGCCCAACACCTACTGTGTTGAGCCTCTGGAGCTCAACGGAAGACACTTCCTCTGTTGTCGGCCACCCAGTTAACAGAGTTTGGTTGCAGCAGCCTAGGACCCAGCTGAAGGTCTGAGCATGTTGGCCATGCAGGTTGGATCTGGACCACAGACACCCTCATCAGAGATTGTAGGGTCTCAGCCCTGAGGCAAGACAGGCACTAAGTCAGGCCAGGTGGGGAAACGGATAGGCACACACTCTGGGGGCTGGTGCCTGTGTTACTGGGAGCACTTCTGATCGCAATTCCCTGATCTGCTGCCAACACAGGCTACAGAGGAGGGTACAGAAACACAGACCACGGATCTGCCCCACTCAGTGGGCCCAGGCCAACACCACACCCAGCAGCCTCGTGCCATACCCAATGAGTCTCGAAGCGGCCCCCTCTTCCCATCCTGAGAGCTCTTCCCTTCCTCATGTGCCAATAGCTCCCTACTGTCACTGGCAATATCTACTCTGTGAGATGTCAACATCCGTGGGTACTGTTCTCTCATCCCAGGACAGTGTGGTCCCACACACCCTGGTGAAATGGGCCACCTGGAGGCTGGACCTGGAGGTTGTTGAGGCTGAATGGCAGCGGTGGTCCTCTGGCACTTAATATTATTTAAGTTAAAAAAAAAAAAAAAAAAAAAAAAAAAAAAAACGGGTCTTGGTGCTCAAAAATGTTTGATTTGCATATTCTCATCCCCTAACCCCAATATTTTCATTATTTCCTCACATATGAAATCTTACTAGCATAAAGGTAATTTCGTATTAAACAAAGTGGATTGAAATAACATTGGTAAAAATAATCAATCACCATACTTTCAATTTTTGTTCTGCTTTCCTATTAGAAACCACTTGGATACAAGAGAACAGAGGACAGACTCATGGAAATGCTTGAAATGACAAGAAGCTCCCACTCAAGCTCAGCATTCAGTCCTGGACAGGGTAAGACCAGGCCACTTTGACATCTGTGCCAAAGAGTCTACCAGACAGAATCCTCTGACTGATCCCTGACTGAGCCATAGGAACTGGCTAGAAAAGCCTTCACATCCTCAATACATTCTTCACGTCAGAATACTTGACAACCATTGATATCCATCTCTCGTTAACTTGCTCCCCAGCCAACCATTCTTCAACAAATTCAAAGGAGTAACTCATGCAAGCACACAGAAAGGGGTGTTCACTACACACATCCATGTGCGAAAAAGACAACTGGTATTTCTTGTTTGGGCTATTTCAAATGAAATCCCTTCTGCATGACCTCCACAAACCAAAGGAAAATATTTGTGAAATTCCCACGTAGAAGACAAGATACACTTGCCAAGGAGGCAGTGGCAAGAATTTTGACACTCCAAATGTAGAGTGTGTGTTTAGGAAGCAGTCACAGTTTCCATGAGAGAGTCCCATGAAATCAATTAGGAAGATCCATGCTCTAGCCCTACCATGCAAGTGATGTGACTTGAAAGAGTCACTTAGTCTTAGTAACCATCATCACTAACAAGTAAGTCAATGAATAAAGGTCCTCAGGTGCCAAGCTACAAAATGTGGGATGAGCATGGATGAGGATGGGTGGGAGAAGTCTCCAACTCTAACACAATTAGGGAAGGATGTGCTGACCTCAAGTGGCTGGGGGGCTGGGATCCTGCCACAGAGGGGGATTCCAAACCTCACATCCCCTGACCCAGGCCAGAAGACCAGGTAGAGTCCAAGGACCCTGGGGTGGCCCAATGGCAATAAAGTTCAAAAGGAACTAGGGATCTGCCTGGTCCCTCAATCCCCTACTCTGAGCAGGGCTGCATGACGAGGCCAGAGGCCATCCACAGCAATCTGCCTTTACAGGAAAACAGGGACTGCAGGCTGCCTCTGGCTCACTGAATCAGGGTGGTGTTTTCATAAAGCAAGACCACTTCCTCACATTTGACCAGCAGCTCATGTGTTGACAGCACAATGACTGACTTGACTCAGGCCCTGATGAATGAAATAGAAAATTCATAGCAAACCCATCTTTAGCTCTTCCACATCATCAGGGGCTCTGATTCAATTCCGTCCAGAAAGGTGTCTGAAATGATTTCTAAACATGCTGGGGACTCACCTCTGTGTGGAACTTTTCAGGAAAAAGGGGATCAAATCTCATGAAGCAACTCTTCTCTCTTCTAGCCCATGGGCAATGCAAGGAACCTGCATGATACCAGAGGCTCACTTCTCTCTTCTCATGTCTTCTGGAAAGGATTCGTTAATGCTTCCTGCAAGGTGAAGCAGAAGCCTGCATCCCCAGCTGCACAGAAGTGTTTTAGGGCAGTGTCTCCCTTAAAACCCAAAAATAAAAAAACAGGTCATTCAACAGGCACATGGATTCGAGTACATGTTCAATGATCCCTCCTCCCTGGAGCCTTCCACATGCCCATCTTCCACATTCACAGAGCAATGCTTGGCCATTCTCAAGACCAGGAGACCATGATGCTCATCACCAGGAAGTCAATAAGGAACATGAAGAGAGCAGCATGGATTGCAGAAGGTGGCACATCAAGGATCTTCAGCTCTGCTGCTAGAACACAAGAGCTTAACTTCAGTATTGACTTTTTGCCAACTACCAAGTACGATAGCAGTGTCAAGCCCAATATGCAGATATGCAAGTAGTAGGTGACACCCCGCATCCATTCACAAAAGTGGGCAACATCTGCATCAGAACAAGGAAGTATCTTACCCTTACTCATAAAAATCATCAGAAACAAAATAAAATGGATGCAAGACTTCTCATTTCACTATTAGGTAGCTGTTGGAATTCCCTATTAAATAATACCTCCTCCAAAATAAAAAGTATCTCAGACATGTGTCAACTATTCAATGGATGACATTTTAAAAACTATGGACTTTACTTAATATTTATGTATGCTATATCCCTGCCTAAGGCTCTATGAGAAAGGAGCACATAGAATTGGATCTTTGAAAATCTCACATTTGCTGATAAATATTACTGCTGATCTCAGGCATGGCGAAGTGAAAAGTGGGACTTTAGATATTCCAAGAATGCTATGTTGTGGGATTGGTGTCCCTGATTCATACATAGCATATGGTTTCTATGAAATCCAGTGAGGGAGCAGGAGTAACGAAGCTGATTGCACAGATGACCTCAGGGAATACTGACAGATAGGCCAAATGAAAAATATGCTCCAGCTAACCATTGGTATTTGGGCTTCTGATCCCAGTCCTGTTTTTAAAAAAGGTGCAGACAGGCAGTGTTCATTAAAAACTGTCTACCATGTAAAAGTGGGTAATTTAAATGGCATCTAGTTACACATCTGATAGAATGGTCTGGCAACATATGAATTTCATTCTAACAACAACAACAACAACAAAACATAGAAAATGAGACATAAAGATAAAACCTTGTCTTCACCAGGATGCCTAAAAATAGGTTTTATTTGGCTCATGCAAATAAATATCTTTCAATAGAATTTCTGATTTCTGAATGAATCCATTCAACTTCATACTGCACAGATCACAAGGTTTTCTTTACAGAATATTCTCTTCTTCTTCTTAAAGCCTCACATAGAAAATGTCTCACAGGACATAGGAGGGGAATGACCCAAAGGATGAGAGAATGGCTGGAACCGTTCTCAAATGTGCCCATGTAGCCTAAAGTTTGAAGGCATCTAATTGTACTCTAAAACAATTATGAACCTATTCGATCCATTATTAATAAATATCACCACTTTACCACTTGAACCAAATCACAGAAAATTGGAAACAGATGATCATTGGCTTTGATACCTTTACTTCTGTTTCATTACTCAGAGTCGATCAACTCTATACTTCAAGTGACACAGATTTATTACAGAATGCCTAAGATCCTAAGGATCTATTTTAGCTCAGCCCATGGTATTGCTTCATTATTTTATTATTTTGTAAGTAATAAAATATAACTTCATGTTGGATGATATATTCAAGCCATGAATATATCATCCAACATTGTTCTTCCCAAAATATTAGCCCAATTTCTGTGCGTGCTCACTTACTGTTCAGGAATTTTACTAATTGTTTGAAGGTTCTAGAGGACCTGTTAGACTCCTAATGGACAAACCATACAACATACTCCAGAGAACGGACGAGTGCCATAAGAAGAAAATAAGGTCAGCCTACAGCAATGGGCAGCTGCCTGCCCTCGGCTGGGAGGAGCCCTGGCCATGGCACCAGGGCTGCTGGGCAGCAGAAGCCTCCACAGCCCTGCAGGGAGCCTGGAGCACAGCTCTGCCTAACCATGCTCAGCCCTGGACAGATGCACATGAGTTCCCATCACAGGCTCGAGTGTGACAGTCCCAGGTGCATGCCTGTCATGCCAGCCACCAGGGAGGCTGAGGCAAGAGGAACGTTTGAGGTCAGCCTTGGCAACTTAGACCCCGAGGCAAAGGGGAAATACTTTTACAGGGGTCTCTGAGGGTGTAGCTCAGGTAGGTCACTTGCCTCACAGGCTCAAGGCCCTGGGTTCAATCCCCAGAACCCACGTACACACAAAAAGTGAACTTGGAATATTGTTTAAAATGATGGGTCAGGTACACACAAGGACTTCAATATGACCTCTCAGAGGAGCTCAATTTGAGATCAGACTGAACAAAAGACCACCTGGACCATTGACTCAGTGTCTGAAACCCTCTGTGAGCATGGGAAGCACTGCTGGCAAGACACCAGAGGGCCAAAGCACTTGTGCCCCCTGCAGGGGCGTCTCTTGTCTACCGCCAAAGACTGTTCCCCTCCTGGGGCAGCTGAGAGCAAGCTGGGCCTTGGAGCAAGGACTAGTGCTTTAGATATAGACTATGCAAGCAAGGGGCAATGTCTTTAATAAAACTAAAATTAAAAAGTCACATTGAAAAAATTTTAAAAAGAAGAAAATAAGGTCAAGTAGAGGAAGCCCATTTTCACAGGAAAAAATCCCCCAGTGAAAAGCATCAGAATAGATACCAAGAAAAATACCAACAAAAACAGTGTGCTCCCACTATGTATCTACTCAACATGCAAAAGTTAGAAAGCTAGATAATACAATCCTGGCCACAGGTAGAGCTATGCAGAAGAGCCACCTGGCAGTGCTTAGTCAAAGAAGTAAACATGCACACTTTGACCTAGAAATTCCACCTGTGTGTAAACCAGGCGGTGCTTAAGCAGTTTCACAAGGGGACATGCACAGGGAAATTTATCCTCAGGTTCTTATAGAGTTGTCTGTGCTTACAGGGAGTTGATGGTTGTCAAGATGCCCACAGCTGCGAAAGTCAAAAGCTAAAAAAATAATAGATGCCAACCTGGATATATTAATAATCCCGTATCTATGATCACCTTCATAAGGTAGCTTCCCAACTTCTGTGTGGAAGTGTGTTTCTCCTTGGTCCTTACACTGTTGTGGAGACCACTAGGAGTTCAGCTTTGTGCAGGATCATCTGACCTGGGCTTTTGGCAAGACCTGTACAGCCCTCACACATGCTCAGATGCTACAGGACTTTTCAGACCAGTCCAGACAACAGTAGGCATCCATTCATTGTCTGCACTCTACAGATTCCTAGATGCACGACATTCATTACCATCAAATGCAGAATTTTCATCAAAAACTAATATATATATCATTCCAATCTGAATCAAGAAAATCGGAAATATCCCCAAATCCAAAGAGTGGATCCCCATTGTGATGCTACAAGTTGAAAATTCCACAGCTGACCTCATGGGATGGTTCACAGTCAAAAGACAGCTGCATGAAAAAGATTACATGACCTTCCTGCTATGTGAAAAGTGGCATGTGAAGTACACATGCATGTCTTCCTCAGACATGGGTTCATTTGCAAGACACCTTGTGCAATTGAAAATACTCCAAAAGGGGAGAAATCAGAATCTTGTCTCCAAAGTATGCCAGCAGAGACCAACTCCATCTGTCTATCTATCTCTCAGTGAGTGTGTGTGCTCTTGTGTGTGTTTGTGTGTCTTTGTTTGTGTTTGTACCATCATAGCTGATACTTCATTGCCCCCATTGGAAAACTGACTCAGATAATGCCATCTGCCAAACTCCTAAAAACCAAAGTTCTTGCTGATAGAATGAAGCATTCCTTCCTGTTGGTTTGGATGTGTCCTTTAGGAATCACTGCTACATTTAGTATACTCAAATCATCACAGTAGATCAGGTAACAAAAACATATATATTTTAAAATAATAATAATATATTAATGGAAACAACAAATACAGGATAGAGTAACAACTGTGTTAGTAAACAAGGTCAAGGACAATGGCAAACTATAGATTCAAACTTTGAAGAAAATAGTAATCAATGTAAATATTCCTGGGCTGCCTCAGCCCCGCCCAGGCACACAGCAACAGAATGGTTTTGCAAGCATCCTCAGGAGGGCAGGAGCCTTCCTTGCAGGACGAGAGGGAGGTTGAGGCTCGATCCACCCATCATTCTTTTGGGAGAGGCTCCTTTTCCTCAGCACAAAGTTGGATTTTTTGTGAGGATTCTTGGCATCAAATACGTTGGCCTCTGCTGGAATCCTCAGCTCTGGGGAGAGAGGGGTGTACAAAAAGAAGGTGGCACTCAGGAGGTGCTCCCTAGGACACGCCAACATCTGAGAGCCTGTGCCAGAAAAGGCCAGAGCCACACACCTGAGAGCTCTCCAATTCAGCACCAATACCAACAAAGACAGCCTCCACAGTCCTCCCTGAGGAAGAACTAGGCAGAGCACTTCAACAGACCTAATGTCTGTTCCTACCGAAGGCTTTGGACTCCAGAATATCTCAGGTCCTCTTGCATCTGCCAAAGCACACCACTAGGGTTTGCATCTGAAATCTCCCACAAAAGGCTCCTGTGCCGAAGATTCAGTCCCCACATGAGCCATCTTCATAGGTGGGTTTGGAGGGAAGCATTGGATGGTGAGTGCTCTGATGTCAACATGAAATTCTCATTCAAGATGAATACACTACTGGGGGGTGGGAGGGACTGGAAGAAAAGTTGAGCATGGTTGGAGTAAGACCTAAACAGGGTTGTGCCCTGGGCAACAGTACCTTGTTCCTGTTGGCTCCACTGAATCCTCATTCTCCAAGGAGAGGTCCTCCCTCTCCATCTTTCTCTCTCTCCCTCTCTGCCAGCCTCGTTCTCTCTCTCCCAGTCTATGCCTTTGTGGCAAGGGCTGAGGAGCTCTCCACTGCCACACACTAGAGCTTTATGGACAGCCTCAGTGCACAACCAAAGAGAAAGCTATGAAACCCAGAGAAAAAAGGCCTAGGATTCCTCCTCTGAGTTATTTTCCTCAAGTATGGCCACAGTGAGGACAGGCTGACCAGCACGGATACCACGTTAGAGCCATGCTTCTGCATTGGTGGAGCCCGCCTCCATGTGAACCAGGCTTCTGAGAATGGAGGCCACATTCCAAATACTGCCCTACTGAGAACAATGGTTCCAAAGACCAGGAAAGGGACTGCTTCACTCCAACATGGTGTATGGCCCAGTGGTGCCATGACCCCGAGTGGGGGAATACAACAGCTGCTTCTCCTTCCTCTGAACATGTGTTTCCTGTTGCCCTCCTCTAACCTAGAGCCTGTTCTCCATCCCTTCTGGGTTGGATGTGGAGATCTCTGCTATGAATTTCTTAGGCTACCAAGGCCCCAGACAGACTTCCTCTTCCATAGACTCTACTAACCTAACAGTAGGTTAAGATAGGAGACAAGTGATCCTAGAACTCATAGGGATGGTGGTCTTCAGGGTACATAGGCTGGGATAATGGCTGCAGTGGTGTTTGGCTCACAAAAACCAACCAACCAACCAACGAAAAAGCGCTGGCATTATTATCAGATGAGCTCTGTGGCTACGTGCTCAGGAAGCCCTCATCTGACTTTAGTTAGGGATCACAACCTGGCTATTGTGATCACTCCTTGTCTAGTGGACTCAGGTGCATAAGACCATGGAATTTATGCAAAAACAGATGATTCAGGCTGTCTCCCAGGCTGTGTTTTCTTCCCAATTTCATCCTGTTACTGCTTGCTAGAATCCTGGCAATGCTCTGCCCAGGCAGTGGTTTTTTGGTCACACAGAAGGCTTTCAATAGTACTGCTTCAGTCCACAAAATGCCAGTTCCCTCTTTAGCCCATGCATTCCCATGTTCCTTTGAAACCACTCCTATCCCAGACCATGAAAACATACTGCTCCTGGAGAGAGGCTTTCCTCCTCACTCCTCAAAGATGTCAGCTTTGGATGCCTGTTCATGTCCAGGGGAGGGCACCTGGTGGGGAGCCGCAATATCCACCGGGGTATACCATTGGACCTCAAGACCTTCCACCAGCAGAAGTGCAGTTGGCTTTGTGCACGAACCCAACACACCTGTTGGAGTGTTCTTGGGGGTCAGAGACTACTCTTTGTTGCTAAGAGTTGACCTGAGTCCACATCCTGACCCTTGCTCTCTGCTATCTGATTGTCTCACTTACTCTGACGACGAGAGATGATTTGGCCCAGCTCATAATCCTCTGGAGTCTCCTCAGTAAGGAAGTGTAGGTCGAGGGCGCTGCGGATGACGACAGGAGCCCTATCGTGGCAGGTCACCTGGAGCAGCATGGGAGACAGGCCTTCAGGAAATGGGCCTTGAAGTGACTACTCAAGGACAGTGGGCAGGGGCATTCTGGAGGCACCTCCACTCTAAATACAAGGGCAACATCCATGACCCTACTACCCGAGGCTGACCTCCTGCTCATCGTGTGGGCTCTTCCCACAGGCTACTAGCCCAATCCTTGTACATAGGACTTCCTGGGCCTGCCATTGCTCTTTGTGGAGCTGCACTCCTCTCGGAGTGAAAGGACCCCACTACCTGCATACAGATGCAATCTCATCCCACAAGTTGGGAGGAATGGGACAATAGCCTCCAAGATCCCAGGTCTGCCCGAGGATGCAGGCGGCATTGGGAATGGCCTAGGCACAAAACCTAGAGGCTTTGGTCTGGATTGCCAGGGCCAAAAACAGACCCAGGAACATGACCACACACAGGAGAGCTGAAAGATAGCCACGAGAGCTCCTGGCCTCCAGAGGCTCAGTGCTGGCTGGGATGTAGGAGGGCACCTCATCCGGCAAGGGTGGTCATTGGGTTACCTGGACATTTAGTGTGCTTGCTCCACATCCATATCGACTCTGCAGAGAGACTCTCTCAGCTCCTTGTTCAAGGAACATGGAGAACCTCACACTGCTGTCCTCCTCCATAGACGTCAGCATCCCATACAAGGGAACCTGCAACCTAGTTCCTGTCCTATTCTCATCTGTCACCCATACCTGTCCCTGCCCTTCTGGACTGCATGCTGCCACCTGACACACAGACTCCCTCAGACATGGCAGTGGACAAGCTGCTGCACTCGCTCATCTCAGCTCCAGCCCTTCACACTGACCTCTCCCTTCTTGATTCCCATCTATCCTCCTGATCATCCAGAAGCTCCAAATTCAAGAGGGCATGAGTAGTCCATGGTATTGGACCAGTGTCTGCTCCCCACCCAGGTGTAAGCACCACGGGACACCCCTGCTCCCAGGCTTACCAGAACACTCTTGGCCATCTCTGGACTTTGTGTTTCTAAGTGGACACGAATTAAGCAGGTGTCTCCCACCTGCTTGTGGGAAAGCGGCCTGGAGGACTTGCAGGTTGATTCTGAGAACTGTGGGGGATGGAACATCAGCAAACCCAGAAACAGAAAGCCACCCCAGACTGTCAGTTGGCTCTATGGGCTTCCAGCAAATATGTCCAGGTGCTGAGGCTTCTTATTTCCTCAGGTCAGAGTGGAATGGCAGCACATGCACAGCTTGAATAAGGTAGGTGTTTACCTCCTTTCCCTTGACCTGGGGGCGTTTCCTCACCATGAAATATTGTATTCCCAGATTCATGGACAGACACACGAGTGAGTGGTCAGAGACCTTGATTTCTGCAGAGCGAAGTGGAGAGAATTGTTAGGTGGCACTCAAGGATTATACCACAAAACACCCACAACCCCTGAGAGTCTCCGCCAGGCCCATCACACTTTGGTATTTTGGGGCCAAGGCCCACTTTCTCTTGGCTGTCAGTTATCCTGAGCCCACTGTGGATCATGTCTCCCCACTGTCTGATTGTCCTACTTACTCTCATCCTCAGACATCATATACAGCAGCTCAAAGTTGTCCACATCCTCATGCTGCAACAAATTTTGGTCCAAGACCCTGCGGATGAGGCTTGTCACCGTCTCCTGAAAGGTCACCTGGATCAGGGTGGGACAAATGTCATCAGAGAATGGCTTTTAGAAGAGCTACCCAGAAGACTGTGGTCAAACATTCAGGAGAAATCTCAGCTACATATACAAGGGCACAATCTTGTTATCCTGCTACCTGAGTGTGTCCTCCATATACCACCTGGGTTCTTGCAATGTGCTACTAGAACAATCCTGGTACAAATATCTGCCTGTACCTGCCATCTCCCCTCCCCCTGGGGAGCCACATTCCACTCATGTCAAAGGACCAAACTGCCTATGCACAGACACACTCTCATCTCACTGAGATGAGAGCAATGGGCCAGGGATCTGCGCACCAAGTGTGATCTGGGATGCAGGCTGCCTTTGTGGGTGCAAGAGGCAGATGCACTGAAAATTTGGGTCCTGACTGCCACGACACAAAACAGACTCAGATACAAGAGTGTGCACTTGAGTGCTTCATGATAGCTTTGAGAGGCCCTGGCCTCTGGAAGCTCGGTGCGGGTCTGGTTGTCATGATGTACTTGACTCAGCACTGGCAGTCACTGAACATGTCTCCTCTGCAGCTGGACACCTGCAGCATTAGCGTGTCTACTGCACATCCATAGAAATTCTGCCAAGAACCCCTTTAGCTCCGTATTTACATACATGCAAAGCCTAACATTCCGAAGCTTTGGCATGACCCCTCAGGTGATCCCGACCACAAATTCCTACACCTAGTCATGCTAAGGAGGATCTCTTCCCTGCCACCAGGAACACATCCCCTCCTACACATGTGACAAGTCACTGCCACCTCCTCTGCTCCAATTTCACTCATTGAGAATACCAATTTCTAGGCACTGGAGCCTGCACCCTGGACATATCTCTGCCTTCATCTGTCCACAGCACTTCTGTCTGCACTTCTGGCCTGCAAAACCCACAATGCACAGGCCCACTCACCACTGAAGCTGGGCATGCTGATGCTCTCCCTCCTCAGGTCAAGCCCTTAAGACGGACCTCTCTCTTCTTTATTTCCCACCATAGCCCTGGGGTTGGCTGTGTCTCCTGCCTTCCACTGTGTGGACACCCAGGAGGCAGCCCTGCTGTCGGGCTTACCGGGATGCGCTTTGTCTCCCTCAGGCTCTGTCCCTCTAGGAGGACGTGAACAACGCGGCTGTCTTCCACCTGCTCGCTGGAGTGAAGCAGTGAGGAGCTGCTACTCACAGCTGCTGGGGTCCTGGATGCCACTGCCACAGAAGGTTCCAAGAACTGTGGGGGATGACAACATCAGCAAAGCCCAGCAACTGCACCCCACCCAGCCTGGCAGTTGGCTCTGTGGGCATTCTACAACATCCATCCAGAACCTGAGGTTCTTGTCCCCTTGGAGGATGTGGAGTGGCACCAGGAGTAAAGACTGAAGAAGGTGGCTGTTTTGGGAACAAGAGATCCAGCACCTGCTGGGTGGGGATGAAATCCCAGGAGATTAACCCCATGTTGCTGCTGAAATGTAGGTTCCTCCCACAAATGACAGGCAGGAGCTCATTCCTAAGCTGGTCCTGCCTGTAAGGTTCAAGGCTCTGAACCCTGAAGGGCTCCTCCGTGTTCTGATCATTTTCACCCTGGGTTGGGACCAAGAATGGTGGGTTCAAAATGGAAATGGTGACAAACAGAAAAATGACTTGTGCCAATACACTAGAGTCAAAGCACAATGGGACAGTTCCCATCAGTACAAACACACACACACACACACACACACACACACAGAGAGAGTCAGAATAGGAGTCCTGGGCCATTCATCAGGGATCAGACTCGAGGGCCTGCTGGGCTCACCTGCCCTGTGCTACTCACTGTTACTCTTGAGCTCCTCTGCGACAATCGCCAGAGGCTCTGGCGTCTAAGATGAAGCCTCACCCAGTGTATCCACAAAAGGGCTAGTTGGCCCCCCTGAGATTCCTGGGAGCCTGAGGCTCGGCATTGTCTGCAACCACAGGAGAACATCCTTCTCCCTCCAGTGGCTCCAACCAAGTGAGCTCGGATGGCTTGGTCAGTGAAGTGGGTGCCTGGATACCAGGGTTCCATGTTCTGTTTGATCCATTGTCAAGGCAATGATGTCATTTCCTGTGCCCATACCTGAGCCTCTTTTCACATAAGACCACTTTCAACAGCCCTATGGGCTGCCGATTTCTCCTCCATGCCTACCCATCTCAGGTGCGCAGGTGTTCACCAACAACTACCCAAACATCCCCACCAGCATCTGCCCTGCTTGGTGCCACTAGAGTTCCAGCTTGGAGCCTTCAAAAATGCATTCACAACCAGTCCTTCCCTCTCAGCAGCTTTTGGACCCTGGTCCCATCATTGTGCAACTCATGGTGTGCCCAGTCTTTTCTGGAAAGTAGGGTAGCATCTAATCTCTAGGGTTTATTGTGTCTATTGGCCCATAACACCCTCTGTTCTCTCTGAAACCAGAGATGGGACTCACAGGTGGCTAAAGCACAAATGTAGAGATGGGATAATCACAAGAAAGGGAGAGACAAAGAATGCACCCTAACTCAATCAGGCCTGTGTCCCACACAGGGACATGGCCAATGTCCGTCCCATCGTGGCTGCAGTTCCCTCTCTACACCATGGCAAGTTGGAGGGGACTGAGATGCAGAGGCTGCTCCCCTCTGCCATACAACTTCCCAAGGCTTCTCCTAAGATTTCAAAAGGGCCAAGTGTGTCTAGTGTTGGGGTCTCACAGAGACTCCGAGGTACCACAGCATCCTGCTGCCCAGAACCGGTTCACCCCTCACCTCAAGGGGGCTCAGCCTCTGGATTCATGGGAATTGAAGTGGGTACAGGTGATGGGATATCACCTCCAAGACTGAGTTATGCCAAGTCCATGACCCCTGTCTGCATCCCTGTCTCCAGCACCACTCCCCCCTCTCTCTTTCCTCCTCAGAGCAAACAAATCCATTTAGCAAGTGTGTCCTGTGATAAAGACATGACGGTCACCCATCCTCTCATTACAAAAACACTGAGGCTCAGCCAACATGGATCCTACAGGGAACACAGGCATAAACTCAGACTCTGATCCTCCCAGCCGAGCCTCAGTGGAGCCTGGACTCCCAGCCTCCTGAGTCAAGGAAACAGAGGTTCCTAGCCGAGCCACCTTGGATGCAGCCGCACACAAACTGAACTCATCAATGCCCCTTGCTCTCAGTTGTGAGTAAGAGGGGAAGTGGTGTTTCACAACCCTGGACATCAAGTGCAGTCTCCAGGCTTTGGGGTGTGCCCTGGCCTCTGTCTATCTGCCCAGGCTCTCCTACCCACACTGGCCTCTTACCCAACCTCCTCCTAGGGCCAAACTCAATCCTGCCTCTCAATTTCTGCTGCCTTCCCCAACACACTGCTCCCCAAAATGAGCAGGGCTGGCTCTCGGTTATCATGCTGGTGCCAGCAGCAATGCCACCCCACTGACATAATTCTGAGTCCCAACCTAGGCACTCCAGCTGTCTTTGCCACACCTGGCCTGTTTGGGCTCTGGCTCTTGCTCTTTTCTTTCATGTGCATGTGTTTTGAGGTTTTGAGTTTCTCCCACTGCAGAACTGCAGCTGTGGCAGGGTAGAGCTCATGAGGGTGACATTCTGAGCCACATCCAATCCCATCAGGACTGTTCACTGGGGTGACTGCTGGAACACAGTGATGAGTGAACACATGGGAGGTGGTTGGACCCACCTTGCCTCTGAGTGGCTTCCTTTCAGGACAGGAATGTAGGCATGGGAGCCCCTGGCGTGGGATGCTTTGCACAAGGCGTGACCATGGGCTCTCTTTCCTGGCAAAAATGGCTCCACTCAGCATGGAGAGCACTGTCATTCCTGGTGGCTAACAACAGCCCTGGACCCCAGAAAGGAACCCACACTCAAGATTAACGTCTGAGTGTGCGTGTCCTCGAGGAAATGAGGTCTCCTGATCCCAGGTGCAAAGGGGTAAGTCCTCTAACTCCAGGGGCCATGAAGGGACATCTGAGTTTCCCTCGTCCTTCTTTCCCTCTCTAACTAACCACAGTTAGGACCCTGGCCTCATTCCCCAGTGAGGATCATTAGGCTCCATAAAGGACAGTCTCTAAGATGCTCAGTGGACCAACACCCTCAGCACAACCCATAACCCTATTCACCCAAGAGGCAAGAGGATTTCTATTCAGGAAAACCAGGAAAGGGAGAGCCTTTCTCAAGGACACAAGGACATTAGTGAGTGAGGGAGTGATTAATGGATGGAGAACTATTTCCAACACCAACTTCCAGGAGCATATATGGCCCCCTGGAGAATTCTGCAGTGTGTTGGTGATTAAGGAGAACGTGTGAATTCAGGGGTCACTAGGTCCTCTCAGCCATAAGGAGGGAAACTGCCATAAAGGAACTAGGACAAGGGTGCGAGGAATGCTCACTGGTGGGAGATCGGAAGGAAGGAAAGTGTACTCATTAGAAAAGTGTCGCCTGAAAATTCTTAGCCAGCCAAAAGTCGTGCGAACTTGTGTGGGAAAAGAGTCTTTGCACAGTGATGAAGCTAAGAGCTCACATGATGGAACACAGCATCAACTGGGACCAAATCCAATATCTGATATTCTTGTAGGAAGAGGAGAGTCTGGACCCAGATACCAGGGAGACTGGGGGATACCGGATATGTGAGGTTGGAGCCAGGGCGGGATGCCCATATGGGAACCACAGATCGTGGGCAGCAATAGGAGAGTGGGCAAGGGCTGGGAGAGTTGGGGAGACAGTCCCCTTGAAACCTGGGAGGGGTTATGGCACTGGGACAGCCCAACACCTACTGTGTTGAGCCTCTGGAGCTCAACGGAAGACACTTCCTCTGTTGTCGGCCACCCAGTTAACAGAGTTTGGTTGCAGCAGCCTAGGACCCAGCTGAAGGTCTGAGCATGTTGGCCATGCAGGTTGGATCTGGACCACAGACACCCTCATCAGAGATTGTAGGGTCTCAGCCCTGAGGCAAGACAGGCACTAAGTCAGGCCAGGTGGGGAAACGGATAGGCACACACTCTGGGGGCTGGTGCCTGTGTTACTGGGAGCACTTCTGATCGCAATTCCCTGATCTGCTGCCAACACAGGCTACAGAGGAGGGTACAGAAACACAGACCACGGATCTGCCCCACTCAGTGGGCCCAGGCCAACACCACACCCAGCAGCCTCGTGCCATACCCAATGAGTCTCGAAGCGGCCCCCTCTTGCCATCCTGAGAGCTCTTCCCTTCCTCATCTGCCAATAGCTCCCTACTGTCACTGGCAATATCTACTCTGTGAGATGTCAACATCCGTGGGTACTGTTCTCTCATCCCAGGACAGTGTGGTCCCACACACCCTGGTGAAATGGGCCACCTGGAGGCTGGACCTGGAGGTTGTTGAGGCTGAATGGCAGCAGTGGTCCTCTGGCACTTAATATTATTTAAGTTAAAAAAAAAACAAAAACAAAAACAAAAAACGGGTCTTGGTGCTCAAAAATGTTTGATTTGCATATTCTCATCCCCTAACCCCAATATTTTCATTATTTCCTCACATATGAAATCTTACTAGCATAAAGGTAATTTCGTATTAAACAAAGTGGATTGAAATAACATTGGTAAAAATAATCAATCACCATACTTTCAATTTTTGTTCTGCTTTCCTATTAGAAACCACTTGGATACAAGAGAACAGAGGACAGACTCATGGAAATGCTTGAAATGACAAGAAGCTCCCACTCAAGCTCAGCATTCAGTCCTGGACAGGGTAAGACCAGGCCACTTTGACATCTGTGCCAAAGAGTCTACCAGACAGAATCCTCTGACTGATCCCTGACTGAGCCATAGGAACTGGCTAGAAAAGCCTTCACATCCTCAATACATTCTTCACGTCAGAATACTTGACAACCATTGATATCCATCTCTCGTTAACTTGCTCCCCAGCCAACCATTCTTCAACAAATTCAAAGGAGTAACTCATGCAAGCACACAGAAAGGGGTGTTCACTACACACATCCATGTGCGAAAAAGACAACTGGTATTTCTTGTTTGGGCTATTTCAAATGAAATCCCTTCTGCATGACCTCCACAAACCAAAGGAAAATATTTGTGAAATTCCCACGTAGAAGACAAGATACACTTGCCAAGGAGGCAGTGGCAAGAATTTTGACACTCCAAATGTAGAGTGTGTGTTTAGGAAGCAGTCACAGTTTCCATGAGAGAGTCCCATGAAATCAATTAGGAAGATCCATGCTCTAGCCCTACCATGCAAGTGATGTGACTTGAAAGAGTCACTTAGTCTTAGTAACCATCATCACTAACAACTAAGTCAATGAATAAAGGTCCTCAGGTGCCAAGCTACAAAATGTGGGATGAGCATGGATGAGGATGGGTGGGAGAAGTCTCCAACTCTAACACAATTAGGGAAGGATGTGCTGACCTCAAGTGGCTGGGGGGCTGGGATCCTGCCACAGAGGGGGATTCCAAACCTCACATCCCCTGACCCAGGCCAGAAGACCAGGTAGAGTCCAAGGACCCTGGGGTGGCCCAATGGCAATAAAGGTCAAAAGGAACTAGGGATCTGCCTGGTCCCTCAATCCCCTACTCTGAGCAGGGCTGCATGACGAGGCCAGAGGCCATCCACAGCAATCTGCCTTTACAGGAAAACAGGGACTGCAGGCTGCCTCTGGCTCACTGAATCAGGGTGGTGTTTTCATAAAGCAAGACCACTTCCTCACATTTGACCAGCAGCTCATGTGTTGACAGCACAATGACTGACTTGACTCAGGCCCTGATGAATGAAATAGAAAATTCATAGCAAACCCATCTTTAGCTCTTCCACATCATCAGGGGCTCTGATTCAATTCCGTCCAGAAAGGTGTCTGAAATGATTTCTAAACATGCTGGGGACTCACCTCTGTGTGGAACTTTTCAGGAAAAAGGGGATCAAATCTCATGAAGCAACTCTTCTCTCTTCTAGCCCATGGGCAATGCAAGGAACCTGCATGATACCAGAGGCTCACTTCTCTCTTCTCATGTCTTCTGGAAAGGATTCGTTAATGCTTCCTGCAAGGTGAAGCAGAAGCCTGCATCCCCAGCTGCACAGAAGTGTTTTAGGGCAGTGTCTCCCTTAAAACCCAAAAATAAAAAAACAGGTCATTCAACAGGCACATGGATTCGAGTACATGTTCAATGATCCCTCCTCCCTGGAGCCTTCCACATGCCCATCTTCCACATTCACAGAGCAATGCTTGGCCATTCTCAAGACCAGGAGACCATGATGCTCATCACCAGGAAGTCAATAAGGAACATGAAGAGAGCAGCATGGATTGCAGAAGGTGGCACATCAAGGATCTTCAGCTCTGCTGCTAGAACACAAGAGCTTAACTTCAGTATTGACTTTTTGCCAACTACCAAGTACGATAGCAGTGTCAAGCCCAATATGCAGATATGCAAGTAGTAGGTGACACCCCGCATCCATTCACAAAAGTGGGCAACATCTGCATCAGAACAAGGAAGTATCTTACCCTTACTCATAAAAATCATCAGAAACAAAATAAAATGGATGCAAGACTTCTCATTTCACTATTAGGTAGCTGTTGGAATTCCCTATTAAATAATACCTCCTCCAAAATAAAAAGTATCTCAGACATGTGTCAACTATTCAATGGATGACATTTTAAAAACTATGGACTTTACTTAATATTTATGTATGCTATATCCCTGCCTAAGGCTCTATGAGAAAGGAGCACATAGAATTGGATCTTTGAAAATCTCACATTTGCTGATAAATATTACTGCTGATCTCAGGCATGGCGAAGTGAAAAGTGGGACTTTGGATATTCCAAGAATGCTATGTTGTGGGATTGGTGTCCCTGATTCATACAAAGCATATGGTTTCTATGAAATCCAGTGAGGGAGCAGGAGTAACGAAGCTGATTGCACAGATGACCTCAGGGAATACTGACAGATAGGCCAAATGAAAAATATGCTCCAGCTAACCATTGGTATTTGGGCTTCTGATCCCAGTCCTGTTTTTAAAAAAGGTGCAGACAGGCAGTGTTCATTAAAAACTGTCTACCATGTAAAAGTGGGTAATTTAAATGGCATCTAGTTACACATCTGATAGAATGGTCTGGCAACATATGAATTTCATTCTAACAACAACAACAACAACAAAACATAGAAAATGAGACATAAAGATAAAATCTTGTCTTCACCAGGATGCCTAAAAATAGGTTTTATTTGGCTAATGCCATAAATATCTTTCAATAGAATTTCTGATTTCTGAATGAATCCATTCAACTTCATACTGCACAGATCACAAGGTTTTCTTTACAGAATATTCTCTTCTTCTTCTTAAAGCCTCACATAGAAAATGTCTCACAGGACATAGGAGGGCTAAAGTTTGAAGGCATCTAATTGTACTCTAAAACAATTATGAACCTATTCGATCCATTATTAATAAATATCACCACTTTACCACTTGAACCAAATCACAGAAAATTGGAAACAGATGATCATTGGCTTTGATACCTTTACTTCTGTTTCATTACTCAGAGTCGATCAACTCTATACTTCAAGTGACACAGATTTATTACAGAATGCCTAAGATCCTAAGGATCTATTTTAGCTCAGCCCATGGTATTGCTTCATTATTTTATTATTTTGTAAGTAATAAAATATAACTTCATGTTGGATGATATATTCAAGCCATGAATATATCATCCAACATTGTTCTTCCCAAAATATTAGCCCAATTTCTGCGCGCGCTCACTTACTGTTCAGGAATTTTACTAATTGTTTGAAGGTTCTAGAGGACCTGTTAGACTCCTAATGGACAAACCATACAACATACTCCAGAGAACGGACGAGTGCCATAAGAAGAAAATAAGGTCAGCCTACAGCAATGGGCAGCTGCCTGCCCTCGGCTGGGAGGAGCCCTGGCCATGGCACCAGGGCTGCTGGGCAGCAGAAGCCTCCACAGCCCTGCAGGGAGCCTGGAGCACAGCTCTGCCTAACCATGCTCAGCCCTGGACAGATGCACATGAGTTCCCATCACAGGCTCGAGTGTGACAGTCCCAGGTGCATGCCTGTCATGCCAGCCACCAGGGAGGCTGAGGCAAGAGGAACGTTTGAGGTCAGCCTTGGCAACTTAGACCCCGAGGCAAAGGGGAAATACTTTTACAGGGGTCTCTGAGGGTGTAGCTCAGGTAGGTCACTTGCCTCACAGGCTCAAGGCCCTGGGTTCAATCCCCAGAACCCACGTACACACAAAAAGTGAACTTGGAATATTGTTTAAAATGATGGGTCAGGTACACACAAGGACTTCAATATGACCTCTCAGAGGAGCTCAATTTGAGATCAGACTGAACAAAAGACCACCTGGACCATTGACTCAGTGTCTGAAACCCTCTGTGAGCATGGGAAGCACTGCTGGCAAGACACCAGAGGGCCAAAGCACTTGTGCCCCCTGCAGGGGCGTCTCTTGTCTACCGCCAAAGACTGTTCCCCTCCTGGGGCAGCTGAGAGCAAGCTGGGCCTTGGAGCAAGGACTAGTGCTTTAGATATAGACTATGCAAGCAAGGGGCAATGTCTTTAATAAAACTAAAATTAAAAAGTCACATTGAAAAAATTTTAAAAAGAAGAAAATAAGGTCAAGTAGAGGAAGCCCATTTTCACAGGAAAAAATCCCCCAGTGAAAAGCATCAGAATAGATACCAAGAAAAATACCAACAAAAACAGTGTGCTCCCACTATGTATCTACTCAACATGCAAAAGTTAGAAAGCTAGATAATACAATCCTGGCCACAGGTAGAGCTATGCAGAAGAGCCACCTGGCAGTGCTTAGTCAAAGAAGTAAACATGCACACTTTGACCTAGAAATTCCACCTGTGTGTAAACCAGGCGGTGCTTAAGCAGTTTCACAAGGGGACATGCACAGGGAAATTTATCCTCAGGTTCTTATAGAGTTGTCTGTGCTTACAGGGAGTTGATGGTTGTCAAGATGCCCACAGCTGCGAAAGTCAAAAGCTAAAAAAATAATAGATGCCAACCTGGATATATTAATAATCCCGTATCTATGATCACCTTCATAAGGTAGCTTCCCAACTTCTGTGTGGAACTGTGTTTCTCCTTGGCCCTTACACTGTTGTGGAGACCACTAGGAGTTCAGCTTTGTGCAGGATCATCTGACCTGCACTTTTGGCAAGACCTGTACAGCCCTCACACATGCTCAGATGCTACAGGACTTTTCAGACCAGTCCAGACAACAGTAGGCATCCATTCATTGTCTGCACTCTACAGATTCCTAGATGCACGACATTCATTACCATCAAATGCAGAATTTTCATCAAAAACTAATATATATATATATATCATTCCAATCTGAATCAAGAAAATCGGAAATATCCCCAAATCCAAAGAGTGGATCCCCATTGTGATGCTACAAGTTGAAAATTCCACAGCTGACCTCATGGGATGGTTCACAGTCAAAAGACAGCTGCATGGAAAATATTACATGACCTTCCTGCTATGTGAAAAGTGGCATGTGAAGTACACATGCATGTCTTCCTCAGACATGGGTTCATTTGCAAGACACCTTGTGCAATTGAAAATACTCCAAAAGGGGAGAAATCAGAACCATGTCTCCAAAGTATTTCAGCAGAGACCAACTCCATCTGTCTATCTATCTCTCAGTGAGTGTGTGTGCTCTTGTGTGTGTTTGTGTGTCTTTGTTTGTGTTTGTACCATCACAGCTGATACTTCATTGCCCCCATTGGAAAACTGACTCAGATAATGCCATCTGCCAAACTCCTAAAAACCAAAGTTCTTGCTGATAGAATGAAACATTCCTTCCTGTTGTTTTGGATGTGTCCTTTAGGAATCACTGCTACATTTAGTATACTCAAATAATCACAGTAGATCAGGTAACAAAAACATATATATTTTAAAATAATAATAATATATTAATGGAAACAACAAATACAGGATAGAGTAACAACTGTGTGACTAAACAAGGTCAAAGACAATGGCAAACTATAGATTCAAACTTTGAAGAAAATAGTAATCAATGTAAATATTCCTGGTCTGCCTCAGCCCCGCCCAGGCACACAGCAACAGAATGGTTTTGCAAGCATCCTCAGGAGGGCAGGAGCCTTCTTTGCAGGACGAGAGGGAGGTTGAGGCTCGATCCACCCATCATTCTTTTGGGAGAGGCTCCTTTTCCTCAGCACAAAGTTGGATTTTTTGTGAGGATTCTTGGCATAAAATACGTTGGCCTCTGCTGGAATCCTCAGCTCTGGGGAGAGAGGGGTGTACAAAAAGAAGGTGGCACTCAGGAGGTGCTCCCAAGACATGCCAACATCTGAGAGCCTGTGCCAGAAAAGGCCAGAGCCACACACCTGAGAGCTCTCCAATTCAGCACCAATACCAACAAAGACAGCCTCCACAGTCCTCCCTGAGGAAGAACTAGGCAGAGCACTTCAACAGACCTAATGTCTGTTCCTACCTAAGGCTTTGGACTCCAGAATATCTCAGGTCCTCTTGCATCTGCCAAAGCACACCACTAGGGTTTGCATCTGAAATCTCCCACAAAAGGCTCCTGTGCCGAAGATTCAGTCCCCACATGAGCCATCTTCATAGGTGGGTTTGGAGGGAAGCATTGGATGGTGAGTGCTCTGATGTCAACATGAAATTCTCATTCAAGATGAATACACTACTGGGGGGTGGGAGGGACTGGAAGAAAGGTTGAGCATGGTTGGAGTAAGACCTAAACAGGGTTGTGCCCTGGGCAACAGTACCTTGTTCCTGTTGGCTCCACTGAATCCTCATTCTCCAAGGAGAGGTCCTCCCTCTCCATCTTTCTCTCTCTCCCTCTCTGCCAGCCTCGTTCTCTCTCTCCCAGTCTATGCCTTTGTGGCAAGGGCTGAGGAGCTCTCCACTGCCACACACTAGAGCTTTATGGACAGCCTCAGTGCACAACCAAAGAGAAAGCTATGAAACCCAGAGAAAAAAGGCCTAGGATTCCTCCTCTGAGTTATTTTCCTCAAGTATGGCCACAGTGAGGACAGGCTGACCAGCACGGATACCACGTTAGAGCCATGCTTCTGCGTTGGTGGAGCCCGCCTCCATGTGAACCAGGCTTCTGAGAATGGAGGCCACATTCCAAATACTTCCCTACTGGGAACAATGGTTCCAAACACCAGCAAAGGGACTGCTTCCCTCCAACATGGTGTATGGCCCAGTGGTGCCATGACCCCGAGTGGGGGAATACAACAGCCGCTTCTCCTTCCTCTGAACATGTGTTTCCTGTCGCCCTCCTCTAACCTAGAGCCTGTTCTCCATCCCTTCTGGGTTGGATGTGGAGATCTCTGCTATGAATTTCTTAGGCTACCAAGGCCCCAGACAGACTTCCTCTTCCATAGACTCTACTAACCTAACAGTAGGTTAAGATAGGAGACAAGTGATCCTAGAACTCATAGGGATGGTGGTCTTCAGGGTACATAGGCTGGGATAATGGCTGCTGTGGTGTTTGGCTCACAAAAACCAACCAACCAACCAACGAAAAAGCGCTGGCATTATTATCAGATGAGCTCTGTGGCTACGTGCTCAGGAAGCCCTCATCTGACTTTAGTTAGGGATCACAACCTGGCTATTGTGATCACTCCTTGCCTAGTGGACTCAGGTGCGTAAGACCATGGAATTTATGCAAAAACAGATGATTCAGGCTGTCTCCCAGGCTGTGTCTTCTTCCCAATTTCATCCTGTTACTGCTTGCTAGAATCCTGGCAATGCTCTGCCCAGGCAGTGGTTTTTTGGTCACACAGAAGGCTTTCAATAGTACTGCTTCAGTCCACAAAATGCCAGTTCCCTCTTTAGCCCATGCATTCCCATGTTCCTTTGAAACCACTCCTATCCCAGACCATGAAAACATACTGCTCCTGGAGAGAGGCTTTCCTCCTCACTCCTCAAAGATGTCAGCTTTGGATGCCTGTTCATGTCCAGGGGAGGGCACCTGGTGGGGAGCCGCAATATCCACCGGGATATACCATTGGACCTCAAGACCTTCCACCAGCAGAAGTGCAGTTGGCTTTGTGCACGAACCCAACACACCTGTTGGAGTGTTCTTGGGGGTCAGAGACTACTCTTTGTTGCTAAGAGTTGACCTGAGTCCACATCCTGACCCTTGCTCTCTGCTATCTGATTGTCTCACTTACTCTGACGGCGAGAGATGATTTGGCCCAGCTCATAATCCTCTGGATTCTCCTCAGTAAGGAAGTGTAGGTCGAGGGCGCTGCGGATGACGACAGGAGCCCTATCGTGGCAGGTCACCTGGAGCAGCATGGGAGACAGGCCTTCAGGAAATGGGCCTTGAAGTGACTACTCAAGGACAGTGGGCAGGGGCATTCTGGAGGCACCTCCACTCTAAATACAAGGGCAACATCCATGACCCTACTACCCGAGGCTGACCTCCTGCTCATCGTGTGGGCTCTTCCCACAGGCTACTAGCCCAATCCTTGTACATAGGACTTCCTGGGCCTGCCATTGCTCTTTGTGGAGCTGCACTCCTCTCGTAGTGAAAGGACCCCACTACCTGCATACAGATGCAATCTCATCCCACAAGTTGGGAGGAATGGGACAATAGCCTCCAAGATCCCAGGTCTGCCCGAGGATGCAGGCGGCATTGGGAATGGCCTAGGCACAAAACCTAGAGGCTTTGGTCTGGATTGCCAGGGCCAAAAACAGACCCAGGAACATGACCACACACAGGAGAGCTGAAAGATAGCCACGAGAGCTCCTGGCCTCCAGAGGCTCAGTGCTGGCTGGGATGTAGGAGGGCACCTCATCCGGCAAGGGTGGTCATTGGGTTACCTGGACATTTAGTGTGCTTGCTCCACATCCATATCGACTCTGCAGAGAGACTCTCTCAGCTCCTTGTTCAAGGAACATGGAGAACCTCACACTGCTGTCCTCCTCCATAGACGTCAGCATCCCATACAAGGGAACCTGCAACCTACTTCCTGTCCTATTCTCATCTGTCACCCATACCTGTCCCTGCCCTTCTGGACTGCATGCTGCCACCTGACACACAGACTCCCTCAGACATGGCAGTGGACAAGCTGCTGCACTCGCTCATCTCAGCTCCAGCCCTTCACACTGACCTCTCCCTTCTTGATTCCCATCTATCCTCCTGATCATCCAGAAGCTCCAAATTCAAGAGGGCATGAGTAGTCCATGGTATTGGACCAGTGTCTGCTCCCCACCCAGGTGTAAGCACCACGGGACACCCCTGCTCCCAGGCTTACCAGAACACTCTTGGCCATCTCTGGACTTTGTGTTTCTAAGTGGACACGAATTAAGCAGGTGTCTCCCACCTGCTTGTGGGAAAGCGGCCTGGAGGACTTGCAGGTTGATTCTGAGAACTGTGGGGGATGGAACATCAGCAAACCCAGAAACAGAAAGCCACCCCAGACTGTCAGTTGGCTCTATGGGCTTCCAGCAAATATGTCCAGGTGCTGAGGCTTCTTATTTCCTCAGGTCGGAGTGGAATGGCAGCACATGCACAGCTTGAATAAGGTAGGTGTTTACCTCCTTTCCCTTGACCTGGGGGCGTTTCCTCACGATGAAATATTGTATTCCCAGATTCATGGACAGACACACGAGTGAGTGGTCAGAGACCTTGATTTCTGCAGAGCGAAGTGGAGAGAATTGTTAGGTGGCACTCAAGGATTATACCACAAAACACCCACAACCCCTGAGAGTCTCCGCCAGGCCCATCACACTTTGGTATTTTGGGGCCAAGGCCCACTTTCTCTTGGCTGTCAGTTATCCTGAGCCCACTGTGGATCATGTCTCCCCACTGTCTGATTGTCCTACTTACTCTCATCCTCAGACATCATATACAGCAGCTCAAAGTTGTCCACATCCTCATGCTGCAACAAATTTTGGTCCAAGGCCCTGCGGATGAGGCTTGTCACCGTCTCCTGAAAGGTCACCTGGATCAGGGTGGGACAAATGTCATCAGAGAATGGCTTTTAGAAGAGCTACCCAGAAGACTGTGGTCAAACATTCAGGAGAAATCTCAGCTACATATACAAGGGCACAATCTTGTTATCCTGCTACCTGAGTGTGTCCTCCATATACCACCTGGGTTCTTGCAATGTGCTACTAGAACAATCCTGGTACAAATATCTGCCTGTACCTGCCATCTCCCCTCCCCCTGGGGAGCCACATTCCACTCATGTCAAAGGACCAAACTGCCTATGCACAGACACACTCTCATCTCACTGAGATGAGAGCAATGGGCCAGGGATCTGCGCACCAAGTGTGATCTGGGATGCAGGCTGCCTTTGTGGGTGGAAGAGGCAGATGCACTGAAAATTTGGGTCCTGACTGCCACGACACAAAACAGACTCAGATACAAGAGTGTGCACTTGAGTGCTTCATGATAGCTTTGAGAGGCCCTGGCCTCTGGAAGCTCGGTGCGGGTCTGGTTGTAATGATGTACTTGACTCAGCACTGGCAGTCACTGAACATGTCTCCTCTGCAGCTGGACACCTGCAGCATTAGCGTGTCTACTGCACATCCATAGAAATTCTGCCAACAACCCCTTTAGCTCCGTATTTACATACATGCAAAGCCTAACATTCCGAAGCTTTGGCATGACCCCCCAGGTGATCCCGACCCCAAATTCCTACACCTAGTCATGCTAAGGAGGTTCTCTTCCCTGCCACCAGGAACACATCCCCTCCTACACATGTGACAAGTCACTGCCACCTCCTCTGCTCCAACTTCACTCATTGAGAATACCAAGTTCTAGGCACTGCAGCCTGCACCCTGGACATATCTCTGCCTTCATCTGTCCACAGCACTTCCGTCTGCACTTCTGGCCTGCAAAACCCACAATACACAGGCCCACTCACCACTGAAGCTGGGCATGCTGATGCTCTCCCTCCTCAGGTCAAGCCCTTAAGACGGACCTCTCTCTTCTTTATTTCCCACCATAGCCCTGGGGTTGGCTGTGTCTCCTGCCTTCCACTGTGTGGACACCCAGGAGGCAGCCCTGCTGTCGGGCTTACCGGGATGCGATTTGTCTCCCTCAGGCTCTGTCCCTCTAGGAGGACGTGAACAACGCGGCTGTCTTCCACCTGCTCGCTGGAGTGAAGCAGTGAGGAGCTGCTACTCACAGCTGCTGGGGTCCTGGATGCCACTGCCACAGAAGGTTCCAAGAATTGTGGGGGATGACAACATCAGCAAAGCCCAGCAACTGCACCCCACCCAGCCTGGCAGTTGGCTCTGTGGGCATTCTACAACATCCATCCAGAACCTGAGGTTCTTGTCCCCTTGGAGGATGTGGAGTGGCACCAGGAGTAAAGACTGAAGAAGGTGGCTGTTTTGGGAACAAGAGATCCAGCACCTGCTGGGTGGGGATGAAATCCCAGGAGATTAACCCCATGTTGCTGCTGAAATGTAGGTTCCTCCCACAAATGACAGGCAGGAGCTCATTCCTAAGCTGGTCCTGCCTGTAAGGTTCAAGGCTCTGAACCCTGAAGGGCTCCTCCGTGTTCTGATCATTTTCACCCTGGGTTGGGACCAAGAATGGTGGGTTCAAAATGGAAATGGTGACAAACAGAAAAATGACTTGTGCCAATACACTAGAGTCAAAGCACAATGGGACAGTTCCCATCAGTACAAACACACACTCACACACACACACACACACACACACACACACACACAGAGTCAGAATAGGAGTCCTGGGCCATTCATCAGGGATCAGACTCGAGGGCCTGCTGGGCTCACCTGCCCTGTGCTACTCACTGTTACTCTTGAGCTCCTCTGCGACAATCGCCAGAGGCTGTGGCGTCTAAGATGAAGCCTCACCCAGTGTATCCACAAAAGGGCTAGTTGGCCCCCCTGAGATTCCTGGGAGCCTGAGGCTCGGCATTGTCTGCAACCACAGGAGAACATCCTTCTCCCTCCAGTGGCTCCAACCAAGTGAGCTCGGATGGCTTGGTCAGTGAAGTGGGTGCCTGGATACCAGGGTTCCATGTTCTGTTTGATCCATTGTCAAGGCAATGATGTCATTTCCTGTGCCCATACCTGAGCCTCTTTTCACATAAGACCACTTTCAACAGCCCTATGGGCTGCCGATTTCTCCTCCATGCCTACCCATCTCAGGTGCGCAGGTGTTCACCAACAACTCCCCAAACATCCCCACCAGCATCTGCCCTGCTTGGTGCCACTAGAGTTCCAGCTTGGAGCCTTCAAAAATGCATTCACAACCAGTCCTTCCCTCTCAGCAGCTTTTGGACCCTGGTCCCATCATTGTGCAACTCATGGTGTGCCCAGTCTTTTCTGGAAAGTAGGGTAGCATCTAATCTCTAGGGTTTATTGTGTCTATTGGCCCATAACACCCTCTGTTCTCTCTGAAACCAGAGATGGGACTCACAGGTGGCTAAAGCACAAATGTAGAGATGGGATAATCACAAGAAAGGGAGAGACAAAGAATGCACCCTAACTCAATCAGGCCTGTGTCCCACACAGGGACATGGCCAATGTCCGTCCCATCATGGCTGCAGTTCCCTCTCTACACCATGGCATGTTGGAGGGGACTGAGATGCAGAGGCTGCTCCCCTCTGCCATACAACTTCCCAAGGCTTCTTCTAAGATTTCAAAAGGGCCAAGTGTGTCTAGTGTTGGGGTCTCACAGAGACTCCGAGGTACCACAGCATCCTGCTGCCCAGAACCGGTTCACCCCTCACCTCAAGGGGGCTCAGCCTCTGGATTCATGGGAATTGAAGTGGGTACAGGTGATGGGATATCACCTCCAAGACTGAGTTATGCCAAGTCCATGAGCCCTGTCTGCATCCCTGTCTCCAGCACCACTCCCCCCTCTCTCTTTCCTCCTCAGAGCAAACAAATCCATTTAGCAAGCTACAGAGGAGGGTACAGAAACACAGACCACGGATCTGCCCACTCAGTGGGCCCAGGCCAACACCACACCCAGCAGCCTCGTGCCATACCCAATGAGTCTCGAAGCGGCCCCCTCTTCCCATCCTGAGAGCTCTTCCCTTCCTCATGTGCCAATAGCTCCCTACTGTCACTGGCAATATCTACTCTGTGAGATGTCAACATCCGTGGGTACTGTTCTCTCATCCCAGGACAGTGTGGTCCCACACACCCTGGTGAAATGGGCCACCTGGAGGCTGGACCTGGAGGTTGTTGAGGCTGAATGGCAGAGGTGGTCCTCTGGCACTTAATATTATTTAAGTTAAAAAAAAACAAAAACAAAAACATAAAACGGGTCTTGGTGCTCAAAAATGTTTGATTTGCATATTCTCATCCCCTTACCCCAATATTTTCATTATTTCCTCACATATGAAATCTTACTAGCATAAAGGTAATTTCGTATTAAACAAAGTGGATTGAAATAACATTGGTAAAAATAATCAATCACCATACTTTCAATTTTTGTTCTGCTTTCCTATTAGAAACCACTTGGATACAAGAGAACAGAGGACAGACTCATGGAAATGCTTGAAATGACAAGAAGCTCCCACTCAAGCTCAGCATTCAGTCCTGGACAGGGTAAGACCAGGCCACTTTGACATCTGTGCCAAAGAGTCTACCAGACAGAATCCTCTGACTGATCCCTGACTGAGCCATAGGAACTGGCTAGAAAAGCCTTCACATCCTCAATACATTCTTCACGTCAGAATACTTGACAACCATTGATATCCATCTCTCGTTAACTTGCTCCCCAGCCAACCATTCTTCAACAAATTCAAAGGAGTAACTCATGCAAGCACACAGAAAGGGGTGTTCACTACACACATCCATGTGCGAAAAAGACAACTGGTATTTCTTGTTTGGGCTATTTCAAATGAAATCCCTTCTGCATGACCTCCACAAACCAAAGGAAAATATTTGTGAAATTCCCACGTAGAAGACAAGATACACTTGCCAAGGAGGCAGTGGCAAGAATTTTGACACTCCAAATGTAGAGTGTGTGTTTAGGAAGCAGTCACAGTTTCCATGAGAGAGTCCCATGAAATCAATTAGGAAGATCCATGCTCTAGCCCTACCATGCAAGTGATGTGACTTGAAAGAGTCACTTAGTCTTAGTAACCATCATCACTAACAACTAAGTCAATGAATAAAGGTCCTCAGGTGCCAAGCTACAAAATGTGGGATGAGCATGGATGAGGATGGGTGGGAGAAGTCTCCAACTCTAACACAATTAGGGAAGGATGTGCTGACCTCAAGTGGCTGGGGGGCTGGGATCCTGCCACAGAGGGGGATTCCAAACCTCACATCCCCTGACCCAGGCCAGAAGACCAGGTAGAGTCCAAGGACCCTGGGGTGGCCCAATGGCAATAAAGGTCAAAAGGAACTAGGGATCTGCCTGGTCCCTCAATCCCCTACTCTGAGCAGGGCTGCATGACGAGGCCAGAGGCCATCCACAGCAATCTGCCTTTACAGGAAAACAGGGACTGCAGGCTGCCTCTGGCTCACTGAATCAGGGTGGTGTTTTCATAAAGCAAGACCACTTCCTCACATTTGACCAGCAGCTCATGTGTTGACAGCACAATGACTGACTTGACTCAGGCCCTGATGAATGAAATAGAAAATTCATAGCAAACCCATCTTTAGCTCTTCCACATCATCAGGGGCTCTGATTCAATTCCGTCCAGAAAGGTGTCTGAAATGATTTCTAAACATGCTGGGGACTCACCTCTGTGTGGAACTTTTCAGGAAAAAGGGGATCAAATCTCATGAAGCAACTCTTCTCTCTTCTAGCCCATGGGCAATGCAAGGAACCTGCATGATACCAGAGGCTCACTTCTCTCTTCTCATGTCTTCTGGAAAGGATTCGTTAATGCTTCCTGCAAGGTGAAGCAGAAGCCTGCATCCCCAGCTGCACAGAAGTGTTTTAGGGCAGTGTCTCCCTTAAAACCCAAAAATAAAAAAACAGGTCATTCAACAGGCACATGGATTCGAGTACATGTTCAATGATCCCTCCTCCCTGGAGCCTTCCACATGCCCATCTTCCACATTCACAGAGCAATGCTTGGCCATTCTCAAGACCAGGAGACCATGATGCTCATCACCAGGAAGTCAATAAGGAACATGAAGAGAGCAGCATGGATTGCAGAAGGTGGCACATCAAGGATCTTCAGCTCTGCTGCTAGAACACAAGAGCTTAACTTCAGTATTGACTTTTTGCCAACTACCAAGTACCATAGCAGTGTCAAGCCCAATATGCAGATATGCAAGTAGTAGGTGACACCCCGCATCCATTCACAAAAGTGGGCAACATCTGCATCAGAACAAGGAAGTATCTTACCCTTACTCATAAAAATCATCAGAAACAAAATAAAATGGATGCAAGACTTCTCATTTCACTATTAGGTAGCTGTTGGAATTCCCTATTAAATAATACCTCCTCCAAAATAAAAAGTATCTCAGACATGTGTCAACTATTCAATGGATGACATTTTAAAAACTATGGACTTTACTTAATATTTATGTATGCTATATCCCTGCCTAAGGCTCTATGAGAAAGGAGCACATAGAATTGGATCTTTGAAAATCTCACATTTGCTGATAAATATTACTGCTGATCTCAGGCATGGCGAAGTCAAAAGTGGGACTTTGGATATTCCAAGAATGCTATGTTGTGGGATTGGTGTCCCTGATTCATACATAGCATATGGTTTCTATGAAATCCAGTGAGGGAGCAGGAGTAACGAAGCTGATTGCACAGATGACCTCAGGGAATACTGACAGATAGGCCAAATGAAAAATATGCTCCAGCTAACCATTGGTATTTGGGCTTCTGATCCCAGTCCTGTTTTTAAAAAAGGTGCAGACAGGCAGTGTTCATTAAAAACTGTCTACCATGTAAAAGTGGGTAATTTAAATGGCATCTAGTTACACATCTGATAGAATGGTCTGGCAACATATGAATTTCATTCTAACAACAACAACAACAACAACAAAACATAGAAAATGAGACATAAAGATAAAACCTTGTCTTCACCAGGATGCCTAAAAATAGGTTTTATTTGGCTCATGCAAATAAATATCTTTCAATAGAATTTCTGATTTCTGAATGAATCCATTCAACTTCATACTGCACAGATCACAAGGTTTTCTTTACAGAATATTCTCTTCTTCTTCTTAAAGCCTCACATAGAAAATGTCTCACAGGACATAGGAGGGGAATGACCCAAAGGATGAGAGAATGGCTGGAACCGTTCTCAAATGTGCCCATGTAGCCTAAAGTTTGAAGGCATCTAATTGTACTCTAAAACAATTATGAACCTATTCGATCCATTATTAATAAATATTACCACTTTACCACTTGAACCAAATCACAGAAAATTGGAAACAGATGATCATTGGCTTTGATACCTTTACTTCTGTTTCATTACTCAGAGTCGATCAACTCTATACTTCAAGTGACACAGATTTATTACAGAATGCCTAAGATCCTAAGGATCTATTTTAGCTCAGCCCATGGTATTGCTTCATTATTTTATTATTTTGTAAGTAATAAAAAATAACTTCATGTTGGATGATATATTCAAGCCATGAATATATCATCCAACATTGTTCTTCCCAAAATATTAGCCCAATTTCTGCGCGCGCTCACTTACTGTTCAGGGATTTTACTAATTGTTTGAAGGTTCTAGAGGACCTGTTAGACTCCTAATGGACAAACCATACAACATACTCCAGAGAACGGACGAGTGCCATAAGAAGAAAATAAGGTCAGCCTACAGCAATGGGCAGCTGCCTGCCTGTTAAGGTCTGTAAATAAGTCAAAAATAACACCTGGTATTTTGCCAGACAAATGTTAGAGTTCGTAAACAAGTCTGGATGGTGCCTGGCAAAATGTCAGAGGGAGTGGTTTGAGAAGTAACAAAAGTGAGCCATTAAGTGTGGAGATTCCTTATTGGTTGATTGATGTATCTAGTTTATGCTAATTAAGATAAGCTGTGCAAAATGTATAAATAGCTGTGTTGCCCTACAATAAAAGGCTCCCATTCCTGCTGTATCAGCGAACACAAGTTATTCGTCACCCCCCCGGCTATTTTGCTGCAGCCGGACTGCGGCAGATGGTGGCCCGTAGGGGGAGCCCCGGGACACTCGGAGGTAAGTGACGAAAAAAAGCTGCCCGTCCATAGATAGGACGGGAGCAATCTGCTTGTCCCTAGGCAGATAGGGCTGGAGGAAAAATGGCCATTTCGAGAAAATGGAGAAGATTGATACAGTATGTTTGTGTCTTGTTTTGTCTCAGTGTATTGTATTGTCTTTGTGATGAGAATATGGAAGGGTTGAAAAGTAAATTACTAAGGGAAGAAGGCACCCCAGTGGAACCAAGAATAATTAGGGCATGTGTTGATAAAAGCCTGGGAACTCTAGTCAGAAAGAAAAAGAAAGTTAAAAAGAAGAAGGATTATCAGGAAAAAAGTTGCAGCAAAAGGCTATTACTGAATACTTTTCGTTACCGGAGGGTGCGTAAATCGGAATCTGTGCAGCGGCTGCCATGTGCACAAGCGGGTCATGGTACAGCAAGTACTTTGCAAGCGGCGGCAGCGGCAGCCGGCTCTTCCACTGCCGGAAGTCCAAATCTAGACCTGACCTGGAGGCACAGTTTTGCAGGCTCTTGCTCCCTGTGCCCAGTAGCAGTTTGAGTCCAGGACACTCCCCAGGGCCATCCGGGGATGCCTGGGACACTACAGCCGGCAGAAGATGCTACCAGCGTCCCTGATTTTTGGTCATTTTCAATGCCAATAACTAAGCTACAATGGTTCTCCCACACCTGGAAGCTAATGAGTAATGAGCACTATTCAGGCTTATTTCACATGTAACAAAACCTTGAGATAATGTACTAAATTGTTCAGAAGGTTGTTTTCTTAGTAGAATGCTACAAGATTTTCTTTAGCCATCCAGAGTTCCTGCCTTCGTCCCAGTGCCAGTGAAAACGAACGTGGAAGAATTTCCAGCGTTGCTGAAAACTGGAGGAGATTTCGGCTGAGAACCGGACAAGACTTCGGATCAAGCTAGCTGCCTGCAGAACTTACCTGGACTGTGATTTAAGCTAGCTGCCTGCAGAACTTACCTGGACTGTGATTTAAGCTAGCTGCCTGCAGAACTTACCTGGACTGTGATTTAAGCTAGCTGCCTGCAGATCTGGACTGTGATTTACCGGGGCTGTGAGTTAACCTATTAAGACACTGCTTTACCTGGACTGAGACAACAAACTGTAATGTACAACAAATTGTAACTCGGTATCTTTGCTAACGGTGTCATTGCTGGTATAATTTTTCCAAGGGCTTCTTGCATGGAGCCATAAGTTGGCTTGGTATTGTTACATTTTGTATCCTCACTTTCTGTTTGTAGCAGGTTATTTATGGTGTTTCTGTAAAAACCACTATGGTCTTTATTTAAATTAAACAAAAGGGGGAATTGTTAAGGTCTGTAAATAAGTCAAAAATAACACCTGGTATTTTGCCAGACAAATGTTAGAGTTCGTAAACAAGTCTGGATGGTGCCTGGCAAAATGTCAGAGGGAGTGGTTTGAGAAGTAACAAAAGTGAGCCATTAAGTGTGGAGATTCCTTATTGGTTGATTGATGTATCTAGTTTATGCTAATTAAGATAAGCTGTGCAAAATGTATAAATAGCTGTGTTGCCCTACAATAAAAGGCTCCCATTCCTGCTGTATCAGCGAACACAAGTTATTCGTCACCCCCCCGGCTATTTTGCTGCAGCCGGACTCCGGCACCTGCCCTCGGCTGGGAGGAGCCCTGGCCATGGCACCAGGGCTGCTGGGCAGCAGAAGCCTCCACAGCCCTGCAGGGAGCCTGGAGCACAGCTCTGCCTAACCATGCTCAGCCCTGGACAGATGCACATGAGTTCCCATCACAGGCTCGAGTGTGACAGTCCCAGGTGCATGCCTGTCATGCCAGCCACCAGGGAGGCTGAGGCAAGAGGAACGTTTGAGGTCAGCCTTGGCAACTTAGACCCCGAGGCAAAGGGGAAATACTTTTACAGGGGTCTCTGAGGGTGTAGCTCAGGTAGGTCACTTGCCTCACAGGCTCAAGGCCCTGAGTTCAATCCCCAGAACCCACGTACACACAAAAAGTGAACTTGGAATATTGTTTAAAATGATGGGTCAGGTACACACAAGGACTTCAATATGACCTCTCAGAGGAGCTCAATTTGAGATCAGACTGAACAAAAGACCACCTGGACCATTGACTCAGTGTCTGAAACCCTCTGTGAGCATGGGAAGCACTGCTGGCAAGACACCAGAGGGCCAAAGCACTTGTGCCCCCTGCAGGGGCGTCTCTTGTCTACCGCCAAAGACTGTTCCCCTCCTGGGGCAGCTGAGAGCAAGCTGGGCCTTGGAGCAAGGACTAGTGCTTTAGATATAGACTATGCAAGCAAGGGGCAATGTCTTTAATAAAACTAAAATTAAAAAGTCACATTGAAAAAATTTTAAAAAGAAGAAAATAAGGTCAAGTAGAGGAAGCCCATTTTCACAGGAAAAAATCCCCCAGTGAAAAGCATCAGAATAGATACCAAGAAAAATACCAACAAAAACAGTGTGCTCCCACTATGTATCTACTCAACATGCAAAAGTTAGAAAGCTAGATAATACAATCCTGGCCACAGGTAGAGCTATGCAGAAGAGCCACCTGGCAGTGCTTAGTCAAAGAAGTCAACATGCACACTTTGACCTAGAAATTCCACCTGTGTGTAAACCAGGCGGTGCTTAAGCAGTTTCACAAGGGGACATGCACAGGGAAATTTATCCTCAGGTTCTTATAGAGTTGTCTGTGCTTACAGGGAGTTGATGGTTGTCAAGATGCCCACAGCTGCGAAAGTCAAAAGCTAAAAAAATAATAGATGCCAACCTGGATATATTAATAATCCCGTATCTATGATCACCTTCATAAGGTAGCTTCCCAACTTCTGTGTGGAAGTGTGTTTCTCCTTGGCCCTTACACTGTTGTGGAGACCACTAGGAGTTCAGCTTTGTGCAGGATCATCTGACCTGGGCTTTTGGCAAGACCTGTACAGCCCTCACACATGCTCAGATGCTACAGGACTTTTCAGACCAGTCCAGACAACAGTAGGCATCCATTCATTGTCTGCACTCTACAGATTCCTAGATGCACGACATTCATTACCATCAAATGCAAAATTTTCATCAAAAACTAATATATATATCATTCCAATCTGAATCAAGAAAATCGGAAATATCCCCAAATCCAAAGAGTGGATCCCCATTGTGATGCTACAAGTTGAAAATTCCACAGCTGACCTCATGGGATGGTTCACAGTCAAAAGACAGCTGCATGAAAAATATTACATGACCTTCCTGCTATGTGAAAAGTGGCATGTGAAGTACACATGCATGTCTTCCTCAGACATGGGTTCATTTGCAAGACACCTTGTGCAATTGAAAATACTCCAAAAGGGGAGAAATCAGAACCATGTCTCCAAAGTATTTCAGCACAGACCAACTCCATCTGTCTATCTATCTCTCAGTGAGTGTGTGTGCTCTTGTGTGTGTTTGTGTGTCTTTGTTTGTGTTTGTACCATCATAGCTGATACTTCATTGCCCCCATTGGAAAACTGACTCAGATAATGCCATCTGCCAAACTCCTAAAAACCAAAGTTCTTGCTGATAGAATGAAGCATTCCTTCCTGTTGGTTTGGATGTGTCCTTTAGGAATCACTGCTACATTTAGTATACTCAAATCATCACAGTAGATCAGGTAACAAAAACATATATATTTTAAAATAATAATAATATATTAATGGAAACAACAAATACAGGATAGAGTAACATCTGTGTTACTAAACAAGGTCAAGGACAATGGCAAACTATAGATTCAAACTTTGAAGAAAATAGTAATCAATGTAAATATTCCTGGGCTGCCTCAGCCCCGCCCAGGCACACAGCAACAGAATGGTTTTGCAAGCATCCTCAGGAGGGCAGGAGCCTTCTTTGCAGGACGAGAGGGAGGTTGAGGCTCGATCCACCCATCATTCTTTTGGGAGAGGCTCCTTTTCCTCAGCACAAAGTTGGATTTTTTGTGAGGATTCTTGGCATAAAATACGTTGGCCTCTGCTGGAATCCTCAGCTCTGGGGAGAGAGGGGTGTACAAAAAGAAGGTGGCACTCAGGAGGTGCTCCCTAGGACATGCCAACATCTGAGAGCCTGTGCCAGAAAAGGCCAGAGCCACACACCTGAGAGCTCTCCAATTCAGCACCAATACCAACAAAGACAGCCTCCACAGTCCTCCCTGAGGAAGAACTAGGCAGAGCACTTCAACAGACCTAATGTCTGTTCCTACTGAAGGCTTTGGACTCCAGAATATCTCAGGTCCTCTTGCATCTGCCAAAGCACACCACTAGGGTTTGCATCTGAAATCTCCCACAAAAGGCTCCTGTGCCGAAGATTCAGTCCCCACATGAGCCATCTTCATAGGTGGGTTTGGAGGGAAGCATTGGATGGTGAGTGCTCTGATGTCAACATGAAATTCTCATTCAAGATGAATACACTACTGGGGGGTGGGAGGGACTGGAAGAAAGGTTGAGAATGGTTGGAGTAAGACCTAAACAGGGTTGTGCCCTGGGCAACAGTACCTTGTTCCTGTTGGCTCCACTGAATCCTCATTCTCCAAGGAGAGGTCCTCCCTCTCCATCTTTCTCTCTCTCCCTCTCTGCCAGCCTCGTTCTCTCTCTCCCAGTCTATGCCTTTGTGGCAAGGGCTGAGGAGCTCTCCACTGCCACACACTAGAGCTTTATGGACAGCCTCAGTGCACAACCAAAGAGAAAGCTATGAAACCCAGAGAAAAAAGGCCTAGGATTCCTCCTCTGAGTTATTTTCCTCAAGTATCGCCACAGTGAGGACAGGCTGACCAGCACGGATACCACGTTAGAGCCATGCTTCTGCATTGGTGGAGCCCGCCTCCATGTGAACCAGGCTTCTGAGAATGGAGGCCACATTCCAAATACTGCCCTACTGAGAACAATGGTTCCAAAGACCAGCAAAGGGACTGCTTCCCTCCAACATGGTGTATGGCCCAGTGGTGCCATGACCCCGAGTGGGGGAATACAACAGCCGCTTCTCCTTCCTCTGAACATGTGTTTCCTGTTGCCCTCCTCTAACCTAGAGCCTGTTCTCCATCCCTTCTGGGTTGGATGTGGAGATCTCTGCTATGAATTTCTTAGGCTACCAAGGCCCCAGACAGACTTCCTCTTCCATAGACTCTACTAACCTATCAGTAGGTTAAGATAGGAGACAAGTGATCCTAGAACTCATAGGGATGGTGGTCTTCAGGGTACATAGGCTGGGATAATGGCTGCTGTGGTGTTTGGCTCACAAAAACCAACCAACCAACCAACGAAAAAGCGCTGGCATTATTATCAGATGAGCTCTGTGGCTACGTGCTCAGGAAGCCCTCATCTGACTTTAGTTAGGGATCACAACCTGGCTATTGTGATCACTCCTTGCCTAGTGGACTCAGGTGCGTAAGACCATGGAATTTATGCAAAAACAGATGATTCAGGCTGTCTCCCAGGCTGTGTTTTCTTCCCAATTTCATCCTGTTACTGCTTGCTAGAATCCTGGCAATGCTCTGCCCAGGCAGTGGTTTTTTGGTCACACAGAAGGCTTTCAATAGTACTGCTTCAGTCCACAAAATGCCAGTTCCCTCTTTAGCCCATGCATTCCCATGTTCCTTTGAAACCACTCCTATCCCAGACCATGAAAACATACTGCTCCTGGAGAGAGGCTTTCCTCCTCACTCCTCAAAGATGTCAGCTTTGGATGCCTGTTCATGTCCAGGGGAGGGCACCTGGTGGGGAGCCGCAATATCCACCGGGGTATACCATTGGACCTCAAGACCTTCCACCAGCAGAAGTGCAGTTGGCTTTGTGCACGAACCCAACACACCTGTTGGAGTGTTCTTGGGGGTCAGAGACTACTCTTTGTTGCTAAGAGTTGACCTGAGTCCACATCCTGACCCTTGCTCTCTGCTATCTGATTGTCTCACTTACTCTGACGGCGAGAGATGATTTGGCCCAGCTCATAATCCTCTGGATTCTCCTCAGTAAGGAAGTGTAGGTCGAGGGCGCTGCGGATGACGACAGGAGCCCTATCGTGGCAGGTCACCTGGAGCAGCATGGGAGACAGGCCTTCAGGAAATGGGCCTTGAAGTGACTACTCAAGGACAGTGGGCAGGGGCATTCTGGAGGCACCTCCACTCTAAATGCAAGGGCAACATCCATGACCCTACTACCCGAGGCTGACCTCCTGCTCATCGTGTGGGCTCTTCCCACAGGCTACTAGCCCAATCCTTGTACATAGGACTTCCTGGGCCTGCCATTGCTCTTTGTGGAGCTGCACTCCTCTCGGAGTGAAAGGACCCCACTACCTGCATACAGATGCAATCTCATCCCACAAGTTGGGAGGAATGGGACAATAGCCTCCAAGATCCCAGGTCTGCCCGAGGATGCAGGCGGCATTGGGAATGGCCTAGGCACAAAACCTAGAGGCTTTGGTCTGGATTGCCAGGGCCAAAAACAGACCCAGGAACATGACCACACACAGGAGAGCTGAAAGATAGCCACGAGAGCTCCTGGCCTCCAGAGGCTCAGTGCTGGCTGGGATGTAGGAGGGCACCTCATCCGGCAAGGGTGGTCATTGGGTTACCTGGACATTTAGTGTGCTTGCTCCACATCCATATCGACTCTGCAGAGAGACTCTCTCAGCTCCTTGTTCAAGGAACATGGAGAACCTCACACTGCTGTCCTCCTCCATAGACGTCAGCATCCCATACAAGGGAACCTGCAACCTAGTTCCTGTCCTATTCTCATCTGTCACCCATACCTGTCCCTGCCCTTCTGGACTGCATGCTGCCACCTGACACACAGACTCCCTCAGACATGGCAGTGGACAAGCTGCTGCACTCGCTCATCTCAGCTCCAGCCCTTCACACTGACCTCTCCCTTCTTGATTCCCATCTATCCTCCTGATCATCCAGAAGCTCCAAATTCAAGAGGGCATGAGTAGTCCATGGTATTGGACCAGTGTCTGCTCCCCACCCAGGTGTAAGCACCACGGGACACCCCTGCTCCCAGGCTTACCAGAACACTCTTGGCCATCTCTGGACTTTGTGTTTCTAAGTGGACACGAATTAAGCAGGTGTCTCCCACCTGCTTGTGGGAAAGCGGCCTGGAGGACTTGCAGGTTGATTCTGAGAACTGTGGGGGATGGAACATCAGCAAACCCAGAAACAGAAAGCCACCCCAGACTGTCAGTTGGCTCTATGGGCTTCCAGCAAATATGTCCAGGTGCTGAGGCTTCTTATTTCCTCAGGTCGGAGTGGAATGGCAGCACATGCACAGCTTGAATAAGGTAGGTGTTTACCTCCTTTCCCTTGACCTGGGGGCGTTTCCTCACCATGAAATATTGTATTCCCAGATTCATGGACAGACACACGAGTGAGTGGTCAGAGACCTTGATTTCTGCAGAGCGAAGTGGAGAGAATTGTTAGGTGGCACTCAAGGATTATACCACAAAACACCCACAACCCCTGAGAGTCTCCGCCAGGCCCATCACACTTTGGTATTTTGGGGCCAAGGCCCACTTTCTCTTGGCTGTCAGTTATCCTGAGCCCACTGTGGATCATGTCTCCCCACTGTCTGATTGTCCTACTTACTCTCATCCTCAGACATCATATACAGCAGCTCAAAGTTGTCCACATCCTCATGCTGCAACAAATTTTGGTCCAAGGCCCTGCGGATGAGGCTTGTCACCGTCTCCTGAAAGGTCACCTGGATCAGGGTGGGACAAATGTCATCAGAGAATGGCTTTTAGAAGAGCTACCCAGAAGACTGTGGTCAAACATTCAGGAGAAATCTCAGCTACATATACAAGGGCACAATCTTGTTATCCTGCTACCTGAGTGTGTCCTCCATATACCACCTGGGTTCTTGCAATGTGCTACTAGAACAATCCTGGTACAAATATCTGCCTGTACCTGCCATCTCCCCTCCCCCTGGGGAGCCACATTCCACTCATGTCAAAGGACCAAACTGCCTATGCACAGACACACTCTCATCTCACTGAGATGAGAGCAATGGGCCAGGGATCTGCGCACCAAGTGTGATCTGGGATGCAGGCTGCCTTTGTGGGTGGAAGAGGCAGATGCACTGAAAATTTGGGTCCTGACTGCCACGACACAAAACAGACTCAGATACAAGAGTGTGCACTTGAGTGCTTCATGATAGCTTTGAGAGGCCCTGGCCTCTGGAAGCTCGGTGCGGGTCTGGTTGTCATGATGTACTTGACTCAGCACTGGCAGTCACTGAACATGTCTCCTCTGCAGCTGGACACCTGCAGCATTAGCGTGTCTACTGCACATCCATAGAAATTCTGCCAAGAACCCCTTTAGCTCCGTATTTACATACATGCAAAGCCTAACATTCCGAAGCTTTGGCATGACCCCCCAGGTGATCCCGACCCCAAATTCCTACACCTAGTCATGCTAAGGAGGTTCTCTTCCCTGCCACCAGGAACACATCCCCTCCTACACATGTGACAAGTCACTGCCACCTCCTCTGCTCCAACTTCACTCATTGAGAATACCAAGTTCTAGGCACTGCAGCCTGCACCCTGGACATATCTCTGCCTTCATCTGTCCACAGCACTTCCGTCTGCACTTCTGGCCTGCAAAACCCACAATACACAGGCCCACTCACCACTGAAGCTGGGCATGCTGATGCTCTCCCTCCTCAGGTCAAGCCCTTAAGACGGACCTCTCTCTTCTTTATTTCCCACCATAGCCCTGGGGTTGGCTGTGTCTCCTGCCTTCCACTGTGTGGACACCCAGGAGGCAGCCCTGCTGTCGGGCTTACCGGGATGCGCTTTGTCTCCCTCAGGCTCTGTCCCTCTAGGAGGACGTGAACAACGCGGCTGTCTTCCACCTGCTCGCTGGAGTGAAGCAGTGAGGAGCTGCTGGGGTCCTGGATGCCACTGCCACAGAAGGTTCCAAGAACTGTGGGGGATGACAACATCAGCAAAGCCCAGCAATTGCACCCCACCCAGCCTGGCAGTTGGCTCTGTGGGCATTCTACAACATCCATCCAGAACCTGAGGTTCTTGTCCCCTTGGAGGATGTGGAGTGGCACCAGGAGTAAAGACTGAAGAAGGTGGCTGTTTTGGGAACAAGAGATCCAGCACCTGCTGGGTGGGGATGAAATCCCAGGAGATTAACCCCATGTTGCTGCTGAAATGTAGGTTCCTCCCACAAATGACAGGCAGGAGCTCATTCCTAAGCTGGTCCTGCCTGTAAGGTTCAAGGCTCTGAACCCTGAAGGGCTCCTCCGTGTTCTGATCATTTTCACCCTGGGTTGGGACCAAGAATGGTGGGTTCAAAATGGAAATGGTGACAAACAGAAAAATGACTTGTGCCAATACACTAGAGTCAAAGCACAATGGGACAGTTCCCATCAGTACAAACACACACACACACACACACACACACACACACACACAGAGTCAGAATAGGAGTCCTGGGCCATTCATCAGGGATCAGACTCGAGGGCCTGCTGGGCTCACCTGCCCTGTGCTACTCACTGTTACTCTTGAGCTCCTCTGCGACAATCGCCAGAGGCTCTGGGGTCTAAGATGAAGCCTCACCCAGTGTATCCACAAAAGGGCTAGTTGGCCCCCCTGAGATTCCTGGGAGCCTGAGGCTCGGCATTGTCTGCAACCACAGGAGAACATCCTTCTCCCTCCAGTGGCTCCAACCAAGTGAGCTCGGATGGCTTGGTCAGTGAAGTGGGTGCCTGGATACCAGGGTTCCATGTTCTGTTTGATCCATTGTCAAGGCAATGATGTCATTTCCTGTGCCCATACCTGAGCCTCTTTTCACATAAGACCACTTTCAACAGCCCTATGGGCTGCCGATTTCTCCTCCATGCCTACCCATCTCAGGTGCGCAGGTGTTCACCAACAACTACCCAAACATCCCCACCAGCATCTGCCCTGCTTGGTGCCACTAGAGTTCCAGCTTGGAGCCTTCAAAAATGCATTCACAACCAGTCCTTCCCTCTCAGCAGCTTTTGGACCCTGGTCCCATCATTGTGCAACTCATGGTGTGCCCAGTCTTTTCTGGAAAGTAGGGTAGCATCTAATCTCTAGGGTTTATTGTGTCTATTGGCCCATAACACCCTCTGTTCTCTCTGAAACCAGAGATGGGACTCACAGGTGGCTAAAGCACAAATGTAGAGATGGGATAATCACAAGAAAGGGAGAGACAAAGAATGCACCCTAACTCAATCAGGCCTGTGTCCCACACAGGGACATGGCCAATGTCCGTCCCATCGTGGCTGCAGTTCCCTCTCTACACCATGGCAAGTTGGAGGGGACTGAGATGCAGAGGCTGCTCCCCTCTGCCATACAACTTCCCAAGGCTTCTCCTAAGATTTCAAAAGGGCCAAGTGTGTCTAGTGTTGGGGTCTCACAGAGACTCCGAGGTACCACAGCATCCTGCTGCCCAGAACCGGTTCACCCCTCACCTCAAGGGGGCTCAGCCTCTGGATTCATGGGAATTGAAGTGGGTACAGGTGATGGGATATCACCTCCAAGACTGAGTTATGCCAAGTCCATGACCCCTGTCTGCATCCCTGTCTCCAGCACCACTCCCCCCTCTCTCTTTCCTCCTCAGAGCAAACAAATCCATTTAGCAAGTGTGTCCTGTGATAAAGACATGACGGTCACCCATCCTCTCATTACAAAAACACTGAGGCTCAGCCAACATGGATCCTACAGGGAACACAGGCATAAACTCAGACTCCGATCCTCCCAGCCGAGCCTCAGTGGAGCCTGGACTCCCAGCCTCCTGAGTCAAGGAAACAGAGGTTCCTAGCCGAGCCACCTTGGATGCAGCCGCACACAAACTGAACTCATCAATGCCCCTTGCTCTCAGTTGTGAGTAAGAGGGGAAGTGGTGTTTCACAACCCTGGACATCAAGTGCAGTCTCCAGGCTTTGGGGTGTGCCCTGGCCTCTGTCGATCTGCCCAGGCTCTCCAACCCACACTGGCCTCTTACCCAACCTCCTCCTAGGGCCAAACTCAATCCTGCCTCTCAATTTCTGCTGCCTTCCCCAACACACTGCTCCCCAAAATGAGCAGGGCTGGCTCTCGGTTATCATGCTGGTGCCAGCAGCAATGCCACCCCACTGACATAATTCTGAGTCCCAACCTAGGCACTCCAGCTGTCTTTGCCACACCTGGCCTGTTTGGGCTCTGGCTCTTGCTCTTTTCTTTCATGTGCATGTGTTTTGAGGTTTTGAGTTTCTCCCACTGCAGAACTGCAGCTGTGGCAGGGTAGAGCTCATGAGGGTGACATTCTGAGCCACATCCAATCCCATCAGGACTGTTCACTGGGGTGACTGCTGGAACACAGTGATGAGTGAACACATGGGAGGTGGTTGGACCCACCTTGCCTCTGAGTGGCTTCCTTTCAGGACAGGAATGTAGGCATGGGAGCCCCTGGCGTGGGATGCTTTGCACAAGGCGTGACCATGGGCTCTCTTTCCTGGCAAAAATGGCTCCACTCAGCATGGAGAGCACTGTCATTCCTGGTGGCTAACAACAGCCCTGGACCCCAGAAAGGAACCCACACTCAAGATTAACGTCTGAGTGTGCGTGTCCTCGAGGAAATGAGGTCTCCTGATCCCAGGTGCAAAGGGGTAAGTCCTCTAACTCCAGGGGCCATGAAGGGACATCTGAGTTTCCCTTGTCCTTCTTTCCCTCTCTAACTAACCACAGTTAGGACCCTGGCCTCATTCCCCAGTGAGGATCATTAGGCTCCATAAAGGACAGTCTCTAAGATGCTCAGTGGACCAACACCCTCAGCACAACCCATAACCCTATTCACCCAAGAGGCAAGAGGATTTCTATTCAGGAAAACCAGGAAAGGGAGAGCCTTTCTCAAGGACACAAGGACATTAGTGAGTGAGGGAGTGATTAATGGATGGAGAACTATTTCCAACACCAACTTGCAGGAGCATATATGGCCCCCTGGAGAATTCTGCAGTGTGTTGGTGATTAAGGAGAACGTGTGAATTCAGGGGTCACTAGGTCCTCTCAGCCATAAGGAGGGAAACTGCCATAAAGGAACTAGGACAAGGGTGCGAGGAATGCTCACTGGTGGGAGATCGGAAGGAAGGAAAGTGTACTCATTAGAAAAGTGTCGCCTGAAAATTCTTAGCCAGCCAAAAGCCATGCGAACTTGTGTGGGAAAAGAGTCTTTGCACAGTGATGAAGCTAAGAGCTCACATGATGGAACACAGCATCAACTGGGACCAAATCCAATATCTGATATTCTTGTAGGAAGAGGAGAGTCTGGACCCAGATACCAGGGAGACTGGGGGATACCGGATATGTGAGGTTGGAGCCAGGGCGGGATGCCCATATGGGAACCACAGATCGTGGGCAGCAATAGGAGAGTGGGCAAGGGCTGGGAGAGTTGGGGAGACAGTCCCCTTGAAACCTGGGAGGGGTTATGGCACTGGGACAGCCCAACACCTACTGTGTTGAGCCTCTGGAGCTCAACGGAAGACACTTCCTCTGTTGTCGGCCACCCAGTTAACAGAGTTTGGTTGCAGCAGCCTAGGACCCAGCTGAAGGTCTGAGCATGTTGGCCATGCAGGTTGGATCTGGACCACAGACACCCTCATCAGAGATTGTAGGGTCTCAGCCCTGAGGCAAGACAGGCACTAAGTCAGGCCAGGTGGGGAAACGGATAGGCACACACTCTGGGGGCTGGTGCCTGTGTTACTGGGAGCACTTCTGATCGCAATTCCCTGATCTGCTGCCAACACAGGCTACAGAGGAGGGTACAGAAACACAGACCACGGATCTGCCCCACTCAGTGGGCCCAGGCCAACACCACACCCAGCAGCCTCGTGCCATACCCAATGAGTCTCGAAGCGGCCCCCTCTTCCCATCCTGAGAGCTCTTCCCTTCCTCATCTGCCAATAGCTCCCTACTGTCACTGGCAATATCTACTCTGTGAGATGTCAACATCCGTGGGTACTGTTCTCTCATCCCAGGACAGTGTGGTCCCACACACCCTGGTGAAATGGGCCACCTGGAGGCTGGACCTGGAGGTTGTTGAGGCTGAATGGCAGCGGTGGTCCTCTGGCACTTAATATTATTTAAGTTAAAAAAAAAAAAAAAAAAAAAAAAAAAAAAAAAAAAAAAAAAAAAAGGGTCTTGGTGCTCAAAAATGTTTGATTTGCATATTCTCATCCCCTAACCCCAATATTTTCATTATTTCCTCACATATGAAATCTTACTAGCATAAAGGTAATTTCGTATTAAACAAAGTGGATTGAAATAACATTGGTAAAAATAATCAATCACCATACTTTCAATTTTTGTTCTGCTTTCCTATTAGAAACCACTTGGATACAAGAGAACAGAGGACAGACTCATGGAAATGCTTGAAATGACAAGAAGCTCCCACTCAAGCTCAGCATTCAGTCCTGGACAGGGTAAGACCAGGCCACTTTGACATCTGTGCCAAAGAGTCTACCAGACAGAATCCTCTGACTGATCCCTGACTGAGCCATAGGAACTGGCTAGAAAAGCCTTCACATCCTCAATACATTCTTCACGTCAGAATACTTGACAACCATTGATATCCATCTCTCGTTAACTTGCTCCCCAGCCAACCATTCTTCAACAAATTCAAAGGAGTAACTCATGCAAGCACACAGAAAGGGGTGTTCACTACACACATCCATGTGCGAAAAAGACAACTGGTATTTCTTGTTTGGGCTATTTCAAATGAAATCCCTTCTGCATGACCTCCACAAACCAAAGGAAAATATTTGTGAAATTCCCACGTAGAAGACAAGATACACTTGCCAAGGAGGCAGTGGCAAGAATTTTGACACTCCAAATGTAGAGTGTGTGTTTAGGAAGCAGTCACAGTTTCCATGAGAGAGTCCCATGAAATCAATTAGGAAGATCCATGCTCTAGCCCTACCATGCAAGTGATGTGACTTGAAAGAGTCACTTAGTCTTAGTAACCATCATCACTAACAACTAAGTCAATGAATAAAGGTCCTCAGGTGCCAAGCTACAAAATGTGGGATGAGCATGGATGAGGATGGGTGGGAGAAGTCTCCAACTCTAACACAATTAGGGAAGGATGTGCTGACCTCAAGTGGCTGGGGGGCTGGGATCCTGCCACAGAGGGGGATTCCAAACCTCACATCCCCTGACCCAGGCCAGAAGACCAGGTAGAGTCCAAGGACCCTGGGGTGGCCCAATGGCAATAAAGGTCAAAAGGAACTAGGGATCTGCCTGGTCCCTCAATCCCCTACTCTGAGCAGGGCTGCATGACGAGGCCAGAGGCCATCCACAGCAATCTGCCTTTACAGGAAAACAGGGACTGCAGGCTGCCTCTGGCTCACTGAATCAGGGTGGTGTTTTCATAAAGCAAGACCACTTCCTCACATTTGACCAGCAGCTCATGTGTTGACAGCACAATGACTGACTTGACTCAGGCCCTGATGAATGAAATAGAAAATTCATAGCAAACCCATCTTTAGCTCTTCCACATCATCAGGGGCTCTGATTCAATTCCGTCCAGAAAGGTGTCTGAAATGATTTCTAAACATGCTGGGGACTCACCTCTGTGTGGAACTTTTCAGGAAAAAGGGGATCAAATCTCATGAAGCAACTCTTCTCTCTTCTAGCCCATGGGCAATGCAAGGAACCTGCATGATACCAGAGGCTCACTTCTCTCTTCTCATGTCTTCTGGAAAGGATTCGTTAATGCTTCCTGCAAGGTGAAGCAGAAGCCTGCATCCCCAGCTGCACAGAAGTGTTTTAGGGCAGTGTCTCCCTTAAAACCCAAAAATAAAAAAACAGGTCATTCAACAGGCACATGGATTCGAGTACATGTTCAATGATCCCTCCTCCCTGGAGCCTTCCACATGCCCATCTTCCACATTCACAGAGCAATGCTTGGCCATTCTCAAGACCAGGAGACCATGATGCTCCTCACCAGGAAGTCAATAAGGAACATGAAGAGAGCAGCATGGATTGCAGAAGGTGGCACATCAAGGATCTTCAGCTCTGCTGCTAGAACACAAGAGCTTAACTTCAGTATTGACTTTTTGCCAACTACCAAGTACGATAGCAGTGTCAAGCCCAATATGCAGATATGCAAGTAGTAGGTGACACCCCGCATCCATTCACAAAAGTGGGCAACATCTGCATCAGAACAAGGAAGTATCTTACCCTTACTCATAAAAATCATCAGAAACAAAATAAAATGGATGCAAGACTTCTCATTTCACTATTAGGTAGCTGTTGGAATTCCCTATTAAATAATACCTCCTCCAAAATAAAAAGTATCTCAGACATGTGTCAACTATTCAATGGATGACATTTTAAAAACTATGGACTTTACTTAATATTTATGTATGCTATATCCCTGCCTAAGGCTCTATGAGAAAGGAGCACATAGAATTGGATCTTTGAAAATCTCACATTTGCTGATAAATATTACTGCTGATCTCAGGCATGGCGAAGTGAAAAGTGGGACTTTGGATATTGCAAGAATGCTATGTTGTGGGATTGGTGTCCCTGATTCATACATAGCATATGGTTTCTATGAAATCCAGTGAGGGAGCAGGAGTAACGAAGCTGATTGCACAGATGACATCAGGGAATACTGACAGATAGGCCAAATGAAAAATATGCTCCAGCTAACCATTGGTATTTGGGCTTCTGATCCCAGTCCTGTTTTTAAAAAAGGTGCAGACAGGCAGTGTTCATTAAAAACTGTCTACCATGTAAAAGTGGGTAATTTAAATGGCATCTAGTTACACATCTGATAGAATGGTCTGGCAACATATGAATTTCATTCTAACAACAACAACAACAACAAAACATAGAAAATGAGACATAAAGATAAAACCTTGTCTTCACCAGGATGCCTAAAAATAGGTTTTATTTGGCTCATGCCAATAAATATCTTTCAATAGAATTTCTGATTTCTGAATGAATCCATTCAACTTCATACTGCACAGATCACAAGGTTTTCTTTACAGAATATTCTCTTCTTCTTCTTAAAGCCTCACATAGAAAATGTCTCACAGGACATAGGAGGGGAATGACCCAAAGGATGAGAGAATGGCTGGAACCGTTCTCAAATGTGCCCATGTAGCCTAAAGTTTGAAGGCATCTAATTGTACTCTAAAACAATTATGAACCTATTCGATCCATTATTAATAAATATCACCACTTTACCACTTGAACCAAATCACAGAAAATTGGAAACAGATGATCATTGGCTTTGATACCTTTACTTCTGTTTCATTACTCAGAGTCGATCAACTCTATACTTCAAGTGACACAGATTTATTACAGAATGCCTAAGATCCTAAGGATCTATTTTAGCTCAGCCCATGGTATTGCTTCATTATTTTATTATTTTGTAAGTAATAAAATATAACTTCATGTTGGATGATATATTCAAGCCATGAATATATCATCCAACATTGTTCTTCCCAAAATATTAGCCCAATTTCTGCGCGTGCTCACTTACTGTTCAGGAATTTTACTAATTGTTTGAAGGTTCTAGAGGACCTGTTAGACTCCTAATGGACAAACCATACAACATACTCCAGAGAACGGACGAGTGCCATAAGAAGAAAATAAGGTCAGCCTACAGCAATGGGCAGCTGCCTGCCCTCGGCTGGGAGGAGCCCTGGCCATGGCACCAGGGCTGCTGGGCAGCAGAAGCCTCCACAGCCCTGCAGGGAGCCTGGAGCACAGCTCTGCCTAACCATGCTCAGCCCTGGACAGATGCACATGAGTTCCCATCACAGGCTCGAGTGTGACAGTCCCAGGTGCATGCCTGTCATGCCAGCCACCAGGGAGGCTGAGGCAAGAGGAACGTTTGAGGTCAGCCTTGGCAACTTAGACCCCGAGGCAAAGGGGAAATACTTTTACAGGGGTCTCTGAGGGTGTAGCTCAGGTAGGTCACTTGCCTCACAGGCTCAAGGCCCTGGGTTCAATCCCCAGAACCCACGTACACACAAAAAGTGAACTTGGAATATTGTTTAAAATGATGGGTCAGGTACACACAAGGACTTCAATATGACCTCTCAGAGGAGCTCAATTTGAGATCAGACTGAACAAAAGACCACCTGGACCATTGACTCAGTGTCTGAAACCCTCTGTGAGCATGGGAAGCACTGCTGGCAAGACACCAGAGGGCCAAAGCACTTGTGCCCCCTGCAGGGGCGTCTCTTGTCTACCGCCAAAGACTGTTCCCCTCCTGGGGCAGCTGAGAGCAAGCTGGGCCTTGGAGCAAGGACTAGTGCTTTAGATATAGACTATGCAAGCAAGGGGCAATGTCTTTAATAAAACTAAAATTAAAAAGTCACATTGAAAAAATTTTAAAAAGAAGAAAATAAGGTCAAGTAGAGGAAGCCCATTTTCACAGGAAAAAATCCCCCAGTGAAAAGCATCAGAATAGATACCAAGAAAAATACCAACAAAAACAGTGTGCTCCCACTATGTATCTACTCAACATGCAAAAGTTAGAAAGCTAGATAATACAATCCTGGCCACAGGTAGAGCTATGCAGAAGAGCCACCTGGCAGTGCTTAGTCAAAGAAGTAAACATGCACACTTTGACCTAGAAATTCCACCTGTGTGTAAACCAGGTGGTGCTTAAGCAGTTTCACAAGGGGACATGCACAGGGAAATTTATCCTCAGGTTCTTATAGAGTTGTCTGTGCTTACAGGGAGTTGATGGTTGTCAAGATGCCCACAGCTGCGAAAGTCAAAAGCTAAAAAAATAATAGATGCCAACCTGGATATATTAATAATCCCGTATCTATGATCACCTTCTTAAGGTAGCTTCCCAACTTCTGTGTGGAAGTGAGTTTCTCCTTGGCCCTTACACTGTTGTGGAGACCACTAGGAGTTCAGCTTTGTGCAGGATCATCTGACCTGGACTATTGGCAAGACCTGTACAGCCCTCACACATGCTCAGATGCTACAGGACTCTTCAGACCAGTCCAGACAACAGTAGGCATCCATTCATTATCTTCACTCTACAGATTCCTAGATGCACGACATTCATTACCATCAAATGCAGAATTTTCATCAAAAACTAATATATATATCATTCCAATCTGAATCAAGAAAATCGGAAATATCCCCAAATCCAAAGAGTGGATCCCCATTGTGATGCTACAAGTTGAAAATTCCACAGCTGACCTCATGGGATGGTTCACAGTCAAAAGACAGCTGCATGAAAAATATTACATGACCTTCCTGCTATGTGAAAAGTGGCATGTGAACTACACATGCATGTCTTCCTCAGACATGGGTTCATTTGCAAGACACCTTGTGCAATTGAAAATACTCCAAAAGGGGAGAAATCAGAACCATGTCTCCAAAGTATTTCAGCAGAGACCAACTCCATCTGTCTATCTATCTCTCAGTGAGTGTGTGTGCTCTTGTGTGTGTTTGTGTGTCTTTGTTTGTGTTTGTACCATCATAGCTGATACTTCATTGCCCCCATTGGAAAACTGACTCAGATAATGCCATCTGCCAAACTCCTAAAAACCAAAGTTCTTGCTGATAGAATGAAGCATTCCTTCCTGTTGGTTTGGATGTGTCCTTTAGGAATCACTGCTACATTTAGTATACTCAAATCATCACAGTAGATCAGGTAACAAAAACATATATATTTTAAAATAATAATAATATATTAATGGAAACAACAAATACAGGATAGAGTAACAACTGTGTTACTAAACAAGGTCAAGGACAATGGCAAACTATAGATTCAAACTTTGAAGAAAATAGTAATCAATGTAAATATTCCTGGGCTGCCTCAGCCCCGCCCAGGCACACAGCAACAGAATGGTTTTGCAAGCATCCTCAGGAGGGCAGGAGCCTTCTTTGCAGGACGAGAGGGAGGTTGAGGCTCGATCCACCCATCATTCTTTTGGGAGAGGCTCCTTTTCCTCAGCACAAAGTTGGATTTTTTGTGAGGATTCTTGGCATAAAATACGTTGGCCTCTGCTGGAATCCTCAGCTCTGGGGAGAGAGGAGTGTACAAAAAGAAGGTGGCACTCAGGAGGTGCTCCCTAGGACACGCCAACATCTGAGAGCCTGTGCCAGAAAAGGCCAGAGCCACACACCTGAGAGCTCTCCAATTCAGCACCAATACCAACAAAGACAGCCTCCACAGTCCTCCCTGAGGAAGAACTAGGCAGAGCACTTCAACAGACCTAATGTCTGTTCCTACCGAAGGCTTTGGACTCCAGAATATCTCAGGTCCTCTTGCATCTGCCAAAGCACACCACTAGGGTTTGCATCTGAAATCTCCCACAAAAGGCTCCTGTGCCGAAGATTCAGTCCCCACATGAGCCATCTTCATAGGTGGGTTTGGAGGGAAGCATTGGATGGTGAGTGCTCTGATGTCAACATGAAATTCTCATTCAAGATGAATACACTACTGGGGGGTGGGAGGGACTGGAAGAAAGGTTGAGCATTGTTGGAGTAAGACCTAAACAGGGTTGTGCCCTGGGCAACAGTACCTTGTTCCTGTTGGCTCCACTGAATCCTCATTCTCCATGGAGAGGTCCTCCCTCTCCATCTTTCTCTCTCTCCCTCTCTGCCAGCCTCGTTCTCTCTCTCCCAGTCTATGCCTTTGTGGCAAGGGCTGAGGAGCTCTCCACTGCCACACACTAGAGCTTTATGGACAGCCTCAGTGCACAACCAAAGAGAAAGCTATGAAACCCAGAGAAAAAAGGCCTAGGATTCCTCCTCTGAGTTATTTTCCTCAAGTATGGCCACAGTGAGGACAGGCTGACCAGCGCGGATACCACGTTAGAGCCATGCTTCTGCGTTGGTGGAGCCCGCCTCCATGTGAACCAGGCTTCTGAGAATGGAGGCCACATTCCAAATACTGCCCTACTGAGAACAATGGTTCCAAAGACCAGCAAAGGGACTGCTTCCCTCCAACATGGTGTATGGCCCAGTGGTGCCATGACCCCGAGTGGGGGAATACAACAGCCGCTTCTCCTTCCTCTGAACATGTGTTTCCTGTCGCCCTCCTCTAACCTAGAGCCTGTTCTCCATCCCTTCTGGGTTGGATGTGGAGATCTCTGCTATGAATTTCTTAGGCTACCAAGGCCCCAGACAGACTTCCTCTTCCATAGACTCTACTAACCTAACAGTAGGTTAAGATAGGAGACAAGTGATCCTAGAACTCATAGGGATGGTGGTCTTCAGGGTACATAGGCTGGGATAATGGCTGCTGTGGTGTTTGGCTCACAAAAACCAACCAACCAACCAACGAAAAAGCGCTGGCATTATTATCAGATGAGCTCTGTGGCTACGTGCTCAGGAAGCCCTCATCTGACTTTAGTTAGGGATCACAACCTGGCTATTGTGATCACTCCTTGCCTAGTGGACTCAGGTGCGTAAGACCATGGAATTTATGCAAAAACAGATGATTCAGGCTGTCTCCCAGGCTGTGTTTTCTTCCCAATTTCATCCTGTTACTGCTTGCTAGAATCCTGGCAATGCTCTGCCCAGGCAGTGGTTTTTTGGTCACACAGAAGGCTTTCAATAGTACTGCTTCAGTCCACAAAATGCCAGTTCCCTCTTTAGCCCATGCATTCCCATGTTCCTTTGAAACCACTCCTATCCCAGACCATGAAAACATACTGCTCCTGGAGAGAGGCTTTCCTCCTCACTCCTCAAAGATGTCAGCTTTGGATGCCTGTTCATGTCCAGGGGAGGGCACCTGGTGGGGAGCCGCAATATCCACCGGGGTATACCATTGGACCTCAAGACCTTCCACCAGCAGAAGTGCAGTTGGCTTTGTGCACGAACCCAACACACCTGTTGGAGTGTTCTTGGGGGTCAGAGACTACTCTTTGTTGCTAAGAGTTGACCTGAGTCCACATCCTGACCCTTGCTCTCTGCTATCTGATTGTCTCACTTACTCTGACGGCGAGAGATGATTTGGCCCAGCTCATAATCCTCTGGATTCTCCTCAGTAAGGAAGTGTAGGTCGAGGGCGCTGCGGATGACGACAGGAGCCCTATCGTGGCAGGTCACCTGGAGCAGCATGGGAGACAGGCCTTCAGGAAATGGGCCTTGAAGTGACTACTCAAGGACAGTGGGCAGGGGCATTCTGGAGGCACCTCCACTCTAAATACAAGGGCAACATCCATGACCCTACTACCCGAGGCTGACCTCCTGCTCATCGTGTGGGCTCTTCCCACAGGCTACTAGCCCAATCCTTGTACATAGGACTTCCTGGGCCTGCCATTGCTCTTTGTGGAGCTGCACTCCTCTCGGAGTGAAAGGACCCCACTACCTGCATACAGATGCAATCGCATCCCACAAGTTGGGAGGAATGGGACAATAGCCTCCAAGATCCCAGGTCTGCCCGAGGATGCAGGCGGCATTGGGAATGGCCTAGGCACAAAACCTAGAGGCTTTGGTCTGGATTGCCAGGGCCAAAAACAGACCCAGGAACATGACCACACACAGGAGAGCTGAAAGATAGCCACGAGAGCTCCTGGCCTCCAGAGGCTCAGTGCTGGCTGGGATGTAGGAGGGCACCTCATCCGGCAAGGGTGGTCATTGGGTTACCTGGACATTTAGTGTGCTTGCTCCACATCCATATCGACTCTGCAGAGAGACTCTCTCAGCTCCTTGTTCAAGGAACATGGAGAACCTCACACTGCTGTCCTCCTCCATAGACGTCAGCATCCCATACAAGGGAACCTGCAACCTAGTTCCTGTCCTATTCTCATCTGTCACCCATACCTGTCCCTGCCCTTCTGGACTGCATGCTGCCACCTGACACACAGACTCCCTCAGACATGGCAGTGGACAAGCTGCTGCACTCGCTCATCTCAGCTCCAGCCCTTCACACTGACCTCTCCCTTCTTGATTCCCATCTATCCTCCTGATCATCCAGAAGCTCCAAATTCAAGAGGGCATGAGTAGTCCATGGTATTGGACCAGTGTCTGCTCCCCACCCAGGTGTAAGCACCACGGGACACCCCTGCTCCCAGGCTTACCAGAACACTCTTGGCCATCTCTGGACTTTGTGTTTCTAAGTGGACACGAATTAAGCAGGTGTCTCCCACCTGCTTGTGGGAAAGCGGCCTGGAGGACTTGCAGGTTGATTCTGAGAACTGTGGGGGATGGAACATCAGCAAACCCAGAAACAGAAAGCCACCCCAGACTGTCAGTTGGCTCTATGGGCTTCCAGCAAATATGTCCAGGTGCTGAGGCTTCTTATTTCCTCAGGTCGGAGTGGAATGGCAGCACATGCACAGCTTGAATAAGGTAGGTGTTTACCTCCTTTCCCTTGACCTGGGGGCGTTTCCTCACGATGAAAGATTGTATTCCCAGATTCATGGACAGACACACGAGTGAGTGGTCAGAGACCTTGATTTCTGCAGAGCGAAGTGGAGAGAATTGTTAGGTGGCACTCAAGGATTATACCACAAAACACCCACAACCCCTGAGAGTCTCCGCCAGGCCCATCACACTTTGGTATTTTGGGGCCAAGGCCCACTTTCTCTTGGCTGTCAGTTATCCTGAGCCCACTGTGGATCATGTCTCCCCACTGTCTGATTGTCCTACTTACTCTCATCCTCAGACATCATATACAGCAGCTCAAAGTTGTCCACATCCTCATGCTGCAACAAATTTTGGTCCAAGGCCCTGCGGATGAGGCTTGTCAACGTCTCCTGAAAGGTCACCTGGATCAGGGTGGGACAAATGTCATCAGAGAATGGCTTTTAGAAGAGCTACCCAGAAGACTGTGGTCAAACATTCAGGAGAAATCTCAGCTACATATACAAGGGCACAATCTTGTTATCCTGCTACCTGAGTGTGTCCTCCATATACCACCTGGGTTCTTGCAATGTGCTACTAGAACAATCCTGGTACAAATATCTGCCTGTACCTGCCATCTCCCCTCCCCCTGGGGAGCCACATTCCACTCATGTCAAAGGACCAAACTGCCTATGCACAGACACACTCTCATCTCACTGAGATGAGAGCAATGGGCCAGGGATCTGCGCACCAAGTGTGATCTGGGATGCAGGCTGCCTTTGTGGGTGCAAGAGGCAGATGCACTGAAAATTTGGGTCCTGACTGCCACGACACAAAACAGACTCAGATACAAGAGTGTGCACTTGAGTGCTTCATGATAGCTTTGAGAGGCCCTGGCCTCTGGAAGCTCGGTGCGGGTCTGGTTGTCATGATGTACTTGACTCAGCACTGGCAGTCACTGAACATGTCTCCTCTGCAGCTGGACACCTGCAGCATTAGCGTGTCTACTGCACATCCATAGAAATTCTGCCAAGAACCCCTTTAGCTCCGTATTTACATACATGCAAAGCCTAACATTCCGAAGCTTTGGCATGACCCCCCAGGTGATCCCGACCCCAAATTCCTACACCTAGTCATGCTAAGGAGGTTCTCTTCCCTGCCACCAGGAACACATCCCCTCCTACACATGTGACAAGTCACTGCCACCTCCTCTGCTCCAACTTCACTCATTGAGAATACCAAGTTCTAGGCACTGCAGCCTGCACCCTGGACATATCTCTGCCTTCATCTGTCCACAGCACTTCCGTCTGCACTTCTGGCCTGCAAAACCCACAATACACAGGCCCACTCACCACTGAAGCTGGGCATGCTGATGCTCTCCCTCCTCAGGTCAAGCCCTTAAGACGGACCTCTCTCTTCTTTATTTCCCACCATAGCCCTGGGGTTGGCTGTGTCTCCTGCCTTCCACTGTGTGGACACCCAGGAGGCAGCCCTGCTGTCGGGCTTACCGGGATGCGCTTTGTCTCCCTCAGGCTCTGTCCCTCTAGGAGGACGTGAACAACGCGGCTGTCTTCCACCTGCTCGCTGGAGTGAAGCAGTGAGGAGCTGCTGGGGTCCTGGATGCCACTGCCACAGAAGGTTCCAAGAATTGTGGGGGATGACAACATCAGCAAAGCCCAGCAACTGCACCCCACCCAGCCTGGCAGTTGGCTCTGTGGGCATTCTACAACATCCATCCAGAACCTGAGGTTCTTGTCCCCTTGGAGGATGTGGAGTGGCACCAGGAGTAAAGACTGAAGAAGGTGGCTGTTTTGGGAACAAGAGATCCAGCACCTGCTGGGTGGGGATGAAATCCCAGGAGATTAACCCCATGTTGCTGCTGAAATGTAGGTTCCTCCCACAAATGACAGGCAGGAGCTCATTCCTAAGCTGGTCCTGCCTGTAAGGTTCAAGGCTCTGAACCCTGAAGGGCTCCTCCGTGTTCTGATCATTTTCACCCTGGGTTGGGACCAAGAATGGTGGGTTCAAAATGGAAATGGTGACAAACAGAAAAATGACTTGTGCCAATACACTAGAGTCAAAGCACAATGGGACAGTTCCCATCAGTACAAACACACACACACACACACACACACACACACACACACAGAGTCAGAATAGGAGTCCTGGGCCATTCATCAGGGATCAGACTAGAGGGCCTGCTGGGCTCACCTGCCCTGTGCTACTCACTGTTACTCTTGAGCTCCTCTGCGACAATCGCCAGAGGCTCTGGCGTCTAAGATGAAGCCTCACCCAGTGTATCCACAAAAGGGCTAGTTGGCCCCCCTGAGATTCCTGGGAGCCTGAGGCTCGGCATTGTCTGCAACCACAGGAGAACATCCTTCTCCCTCCAGTGGCTCCAACCAAGTGAGCTCGGATGGCTTGGTCAGTGAAGTGGGTGCCTGGATACCAGGGTTCCATGTTCTGTTTGATCCATTGTCAAGGCAATGATGTCATTTCCTGTGCCCATACCTGAGCCTCTTTTCACATAAGACCACTTTCAACAGCCCTATGGGCTGCCGATTTCTCCTCCATGCCTACCCATCTCAGGTGCGCAGGTGTTCACCAACAACTCCCCAAACATCCCCACCAGCATCTGCCCTGCTTGGTGCCACTAGAGTTCCAGCTTGGAGCCTTCAAAAATGCATTCACAACCAGTCCTTCCCTCTCAGCAGCTTTTGGACCCTGGTCCCATCATTGTGCAACTCATGGTGTGCCCAGTCTTTTCTGGAAAGTAGGGTAGCATCTAATCTCTAGGGTTTATTGTGTCTATTGGCCCATAACACCCTCTGTTCTCTCTGAAACCAGAGATGGGACTCACAGGTGGCTAAAGCACAAATGTAGAGATGGGATAATCACAAGAAAGGGAGAGACAAAGAATGCACCCTAACTCAATCAGGCCTGTGTCCCACACAGGGACATGGCCAATGTCCGTCCCATCGTGGCTGCAGTTCCCTCTCTACACCATGGCAAGTTGGAGGGGACTGAGATGCAGAGGCTGCTCCCCTCTGCCATACAACTTCCCAAGGCTTCTCCTAAGATTTCAAAAGGGCCAAGTGTGTCTAGTGTTGGGGTCTCACAGAGACTCCGAGGTACCACAGCATCCTGCTGCCCAGAACCGGTTCACCCCTCACCTCAAGGGGGCTCAGCCTCTGGATTCATGGGAATTGAAGTGGGTACAGGTGATGGGATATCACCTCCAAGACTGAGTTATGCCAAGTCCATGACCCCTGTCTGCATCCCTGTCTCCAGCACCACTCCCCCCTCTCTCTTTCCTCCTCAGAGCAAACAAATCCATTTAGCAAGTGTGTCCTGTGATAAAGACATGACGGTCACCCATCCTCTCATTACAAAAACACTGAGGCTCAGCCAACATGGATCCTACAGGGAACACAGGCATAAACTCAGACTCCGATCCTCCCAGCCGAGCCTCAGTGGAGCCTGGACTCCCAGCCTCCTGAGTCAAGGAAACAGAGGTTCCTAGCCGAGCCACCTTGGATGCAGCCGCACACAAACTGAACTCATCAATGCCCCTTGCTCTCAGTTGTGAGTAAGAGGGGAAGTGGTGTTTCACAACCCTGGACATCAAGTGCAGTCTCCAGGCTTTGGGGTGTGCCCTGGCCTCTGTCTATCTGCCCAGGCTCTCCAACCCACACTGGCCTCTTACCCAACCTCCTCCTAGGGCCAAACTCAATCCTGCCTCTCAATTTCTGCTGCCTTCCCCAACACACTGCTCCCCAAAATGAGCAGGGCTGGCTCTCGGTTATCATGCTGGTGCCAGCAGCAATGCCACCCCACTGACATAATTCTGAGTCCCAACCTAGGCACTCCAGCTGTCTTTGCCACACCTGGCCTGTTTGGGCTCTGGCTCTTGCTCTTTTCTTTCATGTGCATGTGTTTTGAGGTTTTGAGTTTCTCCCACTGCAGAACTGCAGCTGTGGCAGGGTAGAGCTCATGAGGGTGACATTCTGAGCCACATCCAATCCCATCAGGACTGTTCACTGGGGTGACTGCTGGAACACAGTGATGAGTGAACACATGGGAGGTGGTTGGACCCACCTTGCCTCTGAGTGGCTTCCTTTCAGGACAGGAATGTAGGCATGGGAGCCCCTGGCGTGGGATGCTTTGCACAAGGCGTGACCATGGGCTCTCTTTCCTGGCAAAAATGGCTCCACTCAGCATGGAGAGCACTGTCATTCCTGGTGGCTAACAACAGCCCTGGACCCCAGAAAGGAACCCACACTCAAGATTAACATCTGAGTGTGCGTGTCCTCGAGGAAATGAGGTCTCCTGATCCCAGGTGCAAAGGGGTAAGTCCTCTAACTCCAGGGGCCATGAAGGGACATCTGAGTTTCCCTTGTCCTTCTTTCCCTCTCTAACTAACCACAGTTAGGACCCTGGCCTCATTCCCCAGTGAGGATCATTAGGCTCCATAAAGGACAGTCTCTAAGATGCTCAGTGGACCAACACCCTCTGCACAACCCATAACCCTATTCACCCAAGAGGCAAGAGGATTTCTATTCAGGAAAACCAGGAAAGGGAGAGCCTTTCTCAAGGACACAAGGACATTAGTGAGTGAGGGAGTGATTAATGGATGGAGAACTATTTCCAACACCAACTTCCAGGAGCATATATGGCCCCCTGGAGAATTCTGCAGTGTGTTGGTGATTAAGGAGAACGTGTGAATTCAGGGGTCACTAGGTCCTCTCAGCCATAAGGAGGGAAACTGCCATAAAGGAACTAGGACAAGGGTGCGAGGAATGCTCACTGGTGGGAGATCGGAAGGAAGGAAAGTGTACTCATTAGAAAAGTGTCGCCTGAAAATTCTTAGCCAGCCAAAAGCCGTGCGAACTTGTGTGGGAAAAGAGTCTTTGCACAGTGATGAAGCTAAGAGCTCACATGATGGAACACAGCATCAACTGGGACCAAATCCAATATCTGATATTCTTGTAGGAAGAGGAGAGTCTGGACCCAGATACCAGGGAGACTGGGGGATACCGGATATGTGAGGTTGGAGCCAGGGCGGGATGCCCATATGGGAACCACAGATCGTGGGCAGCAATAGGAGAGTGGGCAAGGGCTGGGAGAGTTGGGGAGACAGTCCCCTTGAAACCTGGGAGGGGTTATGGCACTGGGACAGCCCAACACCTACTGTGTTGAGCCTCTGGAGCTCAACGGAAGACACTTCCTCTGTTGTCGGCCACCCAGTTAACAGAGTTTGGTTGCAGCAGCCTAGGACCCAGCTGAAGGTCTGAGCATGTTGGCCATGCAGGTTGGATCTGGACCACAGACACCCTCATCAGAGATTGTAGGGTCTCAGCCCTGAGGCAAGACAGGCACTAAGTCAGGCCAGGTGGGGAAACGGATAGGCACACACTCTGGGGGCTGGTGCCTGTGTTACTGGGAGCACTTCTGATCGCAATTCCCTGATCTGCTGCCAACACAGGCTACAGAGGAGGGTACAGAAACACAGACCACGGATCTGCCCCACTCAGTGGGCCCAGGCCAACACCACACCCAGCAGCCTCGTGCCATACCCAATGAGTCTCGAAGCGGCCCCCTCTTGCCATCCCGAGAGCTCTTCCCTTCCTCATCTGCCAATAGCTCCCTACTGTCACTGGCAATATCTACTCTGTGAGATGTCAACATCCGTGGGTACTGTTCTCTCATCCCAGGACAGTGTGGTCCCACACACCCTGGTGAAATGGGCCACCTGGAGGCTGGACCTGGAGGTTGTTGAGGCTGAATGGCAGCAGTGGTCCTCTGGCACTTAATATTATTTAAGTTAAAAAAAAAAAACAAAAACAAAAACAAAAAACGGGTCTTGGTGCTCAAAAATGTTTGATTTGCATATTCTCATCCCCTAACCCCAATATTTTCATTATTTCCTCACATATGAAATCTTACTAGCATAAAGGTAATTTCGTATTAAACAAAGTGGATTGAAATAACATTGGTAAAAATAATCAATCACCATACTTTCAATTTTTGTTCTGCTTTCCTATTTGAAACCACTTGGATACAAGAGAACAGAGGACAGACTCATGGAAATGCTTGAAATGACAAGAAGCTCCCACTCAAGCTCAGCATTCAGTCCTGGACAGGGTAAGACCAGGCCACTTTGACATCTGTGCCAAAGAGTCTACCAGACAGAATCCTCTGACTGATCCCTGACTGAGCCATAGGAACTGGCTAGAAAAGCCTTCACATCCTCAATACATTCTTCACGTCAGAATACTTGACAACCATTGATATCCATCTCTCGTTAACTTGCTCCCCAGCCAACCATTCTTCAACAAATTCAAAGGAGTAACTCATGCAAGCACACAGAAAGGGGTGTTCACTACACACATCCATGTGCGAAAAAGACAACTGGTATTTCTTGTTTGGGCTATTTCAAATGAAATCCCTTCTGCATGACCTCCACAAACCAAAGGAAAATATTTGTGAAATTCCCACGTAGAAGACAAGATACACTTGCCAAGGAGGCAGTGGCAAGAATTTTGACACTCCAAATGTAGAGTGTGTGTTTAGGAAGCAGTCACAGTTTCCATGAGAGAGTCCCATGAAATCAATTAGGAAGATCCATGCTCTAGCCCTACCATGCAAGTGATGTGACTCGAAAGAGTCACTTAGTCTTAGTAACCATCATCACTAACAACTATGTCAATGAATAAAGGTCCTCAGGTGCCAAGCTACAAAATGTGGGATGAGCATGGATGAGGATGGGTGGGAGAAGTCTCCAACTCTAACACAATTAGGGAAGGATGTGCTGACCTCAAGTGGCTGGGGGGCTGGGATCCTGCCACAGAGGGGGATTCCAAACCTCACATCCCCTGACCCAGGCCAGAAGACCAGGTAGAGTCCAAGGACCCTGGGGTGGCCCAATGGAAATAAAGGTCAAAAGGAACTAGGGATCTGCCTGGTCCCTCAATCCCCTACTCTGAGCAGGGCTGCATGACGAGGCCAGAGGCCATCCACAGCAATCTGCCTTTACAGGAAAACATGGACTGCAGGCTGCCTCTGGCTCACTGAATCAGGGTGGTGTTTTCATAAAGCAAGACCACTTCCTCACATTTGACCAGCAGCTCATGTGTTGACAGCACAATGACTGACTTGACTCAGGCCCTGATGAATGAAATAGAAAATTCATAGCAAACCCATCTTTAGCTCTTCCACATCATCAGGGGCTCTGATTCAATTCCGTCCAGAAAGGTGTCTGAAATGATTTCTAAACATGCTGGGGACTCACCTCTGTGTGGAACTTTTCAGGAAAAAGGGGATCAAATCTCATGAAGCAACTCTTCTCTCTTCTAGCCCATGGGCAATGCAAGGAACCTGCATGATACCAGAGGCTCACTTCTCTCTTCTCATGTCTTCTGGAAAGGATTCGTTAATGCTTCCTGCAAGGTGAAGCAGAAGCCTGCATCCCCAGCTGCACAGAAGTGTTTTAGGGCAGTGTCTCCCTTAAAACCCAAAAATAAAAAAAAAACAGGTCATTCAACAGGCACATGGATTCGAGTACATGTTCAATGATCCCTCCTTCCTGGAGCCTTCCACATGCCCATCTTCCACATTCACAGAGCAATGCTTGGCCATTCTCAAGACCAGGAGACCATGATGCTCATCACCAGGAAGTCAATAAGGAACATGAAGAGAGCAGCATGGATTGCAGAAGGTGGCACATCAAGGATCTTCAGCTCTGCTGCTAGAACACAAGAGCTTAACTTCAGTATTGACTTTTTGCCAACTACCAAGTACGATAGCAGTGTCAAGCCCAATATGCAGATATGCAAGTAGTAGGTGACACCCCGCATCCATTCACAAAAGTGGGCAACATCTGCATCAGAACAAGGAAGTATCTTACCCTTACTCATAAAAATCATCAGAAACAAAATAAAATGGATGCAAGACTTCTCATTTCACTATTAGGTAGCTGTTGGAATTCCCTATTAAATAATACCTCCTCCAAAATAAAAAGTATCTCAGACATGTGTCAACTATTCAATGGATGACATTTTAAAAACTATGGACTTTACTTAATATTTATGTATGCTATATCCCTGCCTAAGGCTCTATGAGAAAGGAGCACATAGAATTGGATCTTTGAAAATCTCACATTTGCTGATAAATATTACTGCTGATCTCAGGCATGGCGAAGTGAAAAGTGGGACTTTAGATATTCCAAGAATGCTATGTTGTGGGATTGGTGTCCCTGATTCATACATAGCATATAGTTTCTATGAAATCCAGTGAGGGAGCAGGAGTAACGAAGCTGATTGCACAGATGACCTCAGGGAATACTGACAGATAGGCCAAATGAAAAATATGCTCCAGCTAACCATTGGTATTTGGGCTTCTGATCCCAGTCCTGTTTTTAAAAAAAGGTGCAGACAGGCAGTGTTCATTAAAAACTGTCTACCATGTAAAAGTGGGTAATTTAAATGGCATCTAGTTACACATCTGATAGAATGGTCTGGCAACATATGAATTTCATTCTAACAACAACAACAACAACAACAAAACATAGAAAATGAGACATAAAGATAAAACCTTGTCTTCACCAGGATGCCTAAAAATAGGTTTTATTTGGCTCATGCAAATAAATATCTTTCAATAGAATTTCTGATTTCTGAATGAATCCATTCAACTTCATACTGCACAGATCACAAGGTTTTCTTTACAGAATATTCTCTTCTTCTTCTTAAAGCCTCACATAGAAAATGTCTCACAGGACATAGGAGGGGAATGACCCAAAGGATGAGAGAATGGCTGGAACCGTTCTCAAATGTGCCCATGTAGCCTAAAGTTTGAAGGCATCTAATTGTACTCTAAAACAATTATGAACCTATTCGATCCATTATTAATAAATATCACCACTTTACCACTTGAACCAAATCACAGAAAATTGGAAACAGATGATCATTGGCTTTGATACCTTTACTTCTGTTTCATTACTCAGAGTCGATCAACTCTATACTTCAAGTGACACAGATTTATTACAGAATGCCTAAGATCCTAAGGATCTATTTTAGCTCAGCCCATGGTATTGCTTCATTATTTTATTATTTTGTAAGTAATAAAATATAACTTCATGTTGGATGATATATTCAAGCCATGAATATATCATCCAACATTGTTCTTCCCAAAATATTAGCCCAATTTCTGCGCGTGCTCACTTACTGTTCAGGAATTTTACTAATTGTTTGAAGGTTCTAGAGGACCTGTTAGACTCCTAATGGACAAACCATACAACATACTCCAGAGAACGGACGAGTGCCATAAGAAGAAAATAAGGTCAGCCTACAGCAATGGGCAGCTGCCTGCCCTCGGCTGGGAGGAGCCCTGGCCATGGCACCAGGGCTGCTGGGCAGCAGAAGCCTCCACAGCCCTGCAGGGAGCCTGGAGCACAGCTCTGCCTAACCATGCTCAGCCCTGGACAGATGCACATGAGTTCCCATCACAGGCTCGAGTGTGACAGTCCCAGGTGCATGCCTGTCATGCCAGCCACCAGGGAGGCTGAGGCAAGAGGAACGTTTGAGGTCAGCCTTGGCAACTTAGACCCCGAGGCAAAGGGGAAATACTTTTACAGGGGTCTCTGAGGGTGTAGCTCAGGTAGGTCACTTGCCTCACAGGCTCAAGGCCCTGGGTTCAATCCCCAGAACCCACGTACACACAAAAAGTGAACTTGGAACATTGTTTAAAATGATGGATCAGGTACACACAAGGACTTAAATATGACCTCTCAGAGGAGCTCAATTTGAGATCAGACTGAACAAAAGACCACCTGGACCATTGACTCAGTGTCTGAAACCCTCTGTGAGCATGGGAAGCACTGCTGGCAAGACACCAGAGGGCCAAAGCACTTGTGCCCCCTGCAGGGGCATCTCTTGTCTACCGCCAAAGACTGTTCCCCTCCTGGGGCAGCTGAGAGCAAGCTGGGCCTTGGAGCAAGGACTAGTGCTTTAGATATAGACTATGCAAGCAAGGGGCAATGTCTTTAATAAAACTAAAATTAAAAAGTCACATTGAAAAAATTTTAAAAAGAAGAAAATAAGGTCAAGTAGAGGAAGCCCATTTTCACAGGAAAAAATCCCCCAGTGAAAAGCATCAGAATAGATACCAAGAAAAATACCAACAAAAACAGTGTGCTCCCACTATGTATCTACTCAACCTGCAAAAGTTAGAAAGCTAGATAATACAATCCTGGCCACATGTAGAGCTATGCAGAAGAGCCACCTGGCAGTGCTTAGTCAAAGAAGTAAACATGCACACTTTGACCTAGAAATTCCACCTGTGTGTAAACCAGGCGGTGCTTAAGCAGTTTCACAAGGGGACATGCACAGGGAAATTTATCCTCAGGTTCTTATAGAGTTGTCTGTGCTTACAGGGAGTTGATGGTTGTCAAGATGCCCACAGCTGCGAAAGTCAAAAGCTAAAAAAATAATAGATGCCAACCTGGATATATTAATAATCCCGTATCTATGATCACCTTCATAAGGTAGCTTCCCAACTTCTGTGTGGAAGTGAGTTTCTCCTTGGCCCTTACACTGTTGTGGAGACCACTAGGAGTTCAGCTTTGTGCAGGATCATCTGACCTGGACTTTTGGCAAGACCTGTACAGCCCTCACACATGCTCAGATGCTACAGGACTTTTCAGACCAGTCCAGACAACAGTAGGCATCCATTCATTGTCTGCACTCTACAGATTCCTAGATGCACGACATTCATTACCATCAAATGCAGAATTTTCATCAAAAACTAATATATACATATCATTCCAATCTGAATCAAGAAAATCGGAAATATCCCCAAATCCAAAGAGTGGATCCCCATTGTGATGCTACAAGTTGAAAATTCCACAGCTGACCTCATGGGATGGTTCACAGTCAAAAGACAGCTGCATGAAAAATATTACATGACCTTCCTGCTATGTGAAAAGTGGCATGTGAAGTACACATGCATGTCTTCCTCAGACATGGGTTCATTTGCAAGACACCTTGTGCAATTGAAAATACTCCAAAAGGGGAGAAATCAGAACCATGTCTCCAAAGTATTTCAGCAGAGACCAACTCCATCTGTCTATCTATCTCTCAGTGAGTGTGTGTGCTCTTGTGTGTGTTTGTGTGTCTTTGTTTGTGTTTGTACCATCATAGCTGATACTTCATTGCCCCCATTGGAAAACTGACTCAGATAATGCCATCTGCCAAACTCCTTAAAACCAAAGTTCTTGCTCATAGAATGAAGCATTCCTTCCTGTTGGTTTGGATGTGTCCTTTAGGAATCACTGCTACATTTAGTATACTCAAATCATCACAGTAGATCAGGTAACAAAAACATATATATTTTAAAATAATAATAATATATTAATGGAAACAACAAATACAGGATAGAGTAACAACTGTGTTACTAAACAAGGTCAAGGACAATGGCAAACTATAGATTCAAACTTTGAAGAAAATAGTAATCAATGTAAATATTCCTGGGCTGCCTCAGCCCCGCCCAGGCACACAGCCCCAGAATGGTTTTGCAAGCATCCTCAGGAGGGCAGGAGCCTTCTTTGCAGGACGAGAGGGAGGTTGAGGCTCGATCCACCCATCATTCTTTTGGGAGAGGCTCCTTTTCCTCAGCACAAAGTTGGATTTTTTGTGAGGATTCTTGGCATAAAAAACGTTGGCCTCTGCTGGAATCCTCAGCTCTGGGGAGAGAGGGGTGTACAAAAAGAAGGTGGCACTCAGGAGGTGCTCCCTAGGACACGCCAACATCTGAGAGCCTGTGCCAGAAAAGGCCAGAGCCACACACCTGAGAGCTCTCCAATTCAGCACCAATACCAACAAAGACAGCCTCCACAGTCCTCCCTGAGGAAGAACTAGGCAGAGCACTTCAACAGACCTAATGTCTGTTCCTACCGAAGGCTTTGGACTCCAGAATATCTCAGGTCCTCTTGCATCTGCCAAAGCACACCACTAGGGTTTGCATCTGAAATCTGCCACAAAAGGTTCCTGTGCCGAAGATTCAGTCCCCACATGAGCCATCTTCATAGGTGGGTTTGGAGGGAAGCATTGGATGGTGAGTGCTCTGATGTCAACATGAAATTCTCATTCAAGATGAATACACTACTGGGGGGTGGGAGGGACTGGAAGAAAGGTTGAGCATGGTTGGAGTAAGACCTAAACAGGGTTGTGCCCTGGGCAACAGTACCTTGTTCCTGTTGGCTCCACTGAATCCTCATTCTCCAAGGAGAGGTCCTCCCTCTCCATCTTTCTCTCTCTCCCTCTCTGCCAGCCTCGTTCTCTCTCTCCCAGTCTATGCCTTTGTGGCAAGGGCTGAGGAGCTCTCCACTGCCACATACTAGAGCTTTATGGACAGCCTCAGTGCACAACCAAAGAGAAAGCTATGAAACCCAGAGAAAAAAGGCCTAGGATTCCTCCTCTGAGTTATTTTCCTCAAGTATGGCCACAGTGAGGACAGGCTGACCAGCGCGGATACCAAGTTAGAGCCATGCTTCTGCGTTGGTGGAGCCCGCCTCCATGTGAACCAGGCTTCTGAGAATGGAGGCCACATTCCAAATACTGCCCTACTGAGAACAATGGTTCCAAAGACCAGCAAAGGGACTGCTTCCCTCCAACATGGTGTATGGCCCAGTGGTGCCATGACCCCGAGTGGGGGAATACAACAGCCGCTTCTCCTTCCTCTGAACATGTGTTTCCTGTCGCCCTCCTCTAACCTAGAGCCTGTTCTCCATCCCTTCTGGGTTGGATGTGGAGATCTCTGCTATGAATTTCTTAGGCTACCAAGGCCCCAGACAGACTTCCTCTTCCATAGACTCTACTAACCTAACAGTAGGTTAAGATAGGAGACAAGTGATCCTAGAACTCATAGGGATGGTGGTCTTCAGGGTACATAGGCTGGGATAATGGCTGCTGTGGTGTTTGGCTCACAAAAACCAACCAACCAACCAACGAAAAAGCGCTGGCATTATTATCAGATGAGCTCTGTGGCTACGTGCTCAGGAAGCCCTCATCTGACTTTAGTTAGGGATCACAACCTGGCTATTGTGATCACTCCTTGCCTAGTGGACTCAGGTGCGTAAGACCATGGAATTTATGCAAAAACAGATGATTCAGGCTGTCTCCCAGGCTGTGTTTTCTTCCCAATTTCATCCTGTTACTGCTTGCTAGAATCCTGGCAATGCTCTGCCCAGGCAGTGGTTTTTTGGTCACACAGAAGGCTTTCAATAGTACTGCTTCAGTCCACAAAATGCCAGTTCCCTCTTTAGCCCATGCATTCCCATGTTCCTTTGAAACCACTCCTATCCCAGACCATGAAAACATACTGCTCCTGGAGAGAGGCTTTCCTCCTCACTCCTCAAAGATGTCAGCTTTGGATGCCTGTTCATGTCCAGGGGAGGGCACCTGGTGGGGAGCCGCAATATCCACCGGGGTATACCATTGGACCTCAAGACCTTCCACCAGCAGAAGTGCAGTTGGCTTTGTGCACGAACCCAACACACCTGTTGGAGTGTTCTTGGGGGTCAGAGACTACTCTTTGTTGCTAAGAGTTGACCTGAGTCCACATCCTGACCCTTGCTCTCTGCTATCTGATTGTCTCACTTACTCTGACGGCGAGAGATGATTTGGCCCAGCTCATAATCCTCTGGATTCTCCTCAGTAAGGAAGTGTAGGTCGAGGGCGCTGCGGATGACGACAGGAGCCCTATCGTGGCAGGTCACCTGGAGCAGCATGGGAGACAGGCCTTCAGGAAATGGGCCTTGAAGTGACTACTCAAGGACAGTGGGCAGGGGCATTCTGGAGGCACCTCCACTCTAAATACAAGGGCAACATCCATGACCCTACTACCCGAGGCTGACCTCCTGCTCATCGTGTGGGCTCTTCCCACAGGCTACTAGCCCAATCCTTGTACATAGGACTTCCTGGGCCTGCCATTGCTCTTTGTGGAGCTGCACTCCTCTCGGAGTGAAAGGACCCCACTACCTGCATACAGATGCAATCTCATCCCACAAGTTGGGAGGAATGGGACAATAGCCTCCAAGATCCCAGGTCTGCCCGAGGATGCAGGCGGCATTGGGAATGGCCTAGGCACAAAACCTAGAGGCTTTGGTCTGGATTGCCAGGGCCAAAAACAGACCCAGGAACATGACCACACACAGGAGAGCTGAAAGATAGCCACGAGAGCTCCTGGCCTCCAGAGGCTCAGTGCTGGCTGGGATGTAGGAGGGCACCTCATCCGGCAAGGGTGGTCATTGGGTTACCTGGACATTTAGTGTGCTTGCTCCACATCCATATCGACTCTGCAGAGAGACTCTCTCAGCTCCTTGTTCAAGGAACATGGAGAACCTCACACTGCTGTCCTCCTCCATAGACGTCAGCATCCCATACAAGGGAACCTGCAACCTAGTTCCTGTCCTATTCTCATCTGTCACCCATACCTGTCCCTGCCCTTCTGGACTGCATGCTGCCACCTGACACACAGACTCCCTCAGACATGGCAGTGGACAAGCTGCTGCACTCGCTCATCTCAGCTCCAGCCCTTCACACTGACCTCTCCCTTCTTGATTCCCATCTATCCTCCTGATCATCCAGAAGCTCCAAATTCAAGAGGGCATGAGTAGTCCATGGTATTGGACCAGTGTCTGCTCCCCACCCAGGTGTAAGCACCACGGGACACCCCTGCTCCCAGGCTTACCAGAACACTCTTGGCCATCTCTGGACTTTGTGTTTCTAAGTGGACACGAATTAAGCAGGTGTCTCCCACCTGCTTGTGGGAAAGCGGCCTGGAGGACTTGCAGGTTGATTCTGAGAACTGTGGGGGATGGAACATCAGCAAACCCAGAAACAGAAAGCCACCCCAGACTGTCAGTTGGCTCTATGGGCTTCCAGCAAATATGTCCAGGTGCTGAGGCTTCTTATTTCCTCAGGTCGGAGTGGAATGGCAGCACATGCACAGCTTGAATAAGGTAGGTGTTTACCTCCTTTCCCTTGACCTGGGGGCGTTTCCTCACCATGAAATATTGTATTCCCAGATTCATGGACAGACACACGAGTGAGTGGTCAGAGACCTTGATTTCTGCAGAGCGAAGTGGAGAGAATTGTTAGGTGGCACTCAAGGATTATACCACAAAACACCCACAACCCCTGAGAGTCTCCGCCAGGCCCATCACACTTTGGTATTTTGGGGCCAAGGCCCACTTTCTCTTGGCTGTCAGTTATCCTGAGCCCACTGTGGATCATGTCTCCCCACTGTCTGATTGTCCTACTTACTCTCATCCTCAGACATCATATACAGCAGCTCAAAGTTGTCCACATCCTCATGCTGCAACGAATTTTGGTCCAAGGCCCTGCGGATGAGGCTTGTCACCGTCTCCTGAAAGGTCACCTGGATCAGGGTGGGACAAATGTCATCAGAGAATGGCTTTTAGAAGAGCTACCCAGAAGACTGTGGTCAAACATTCAGGAGAAATCTCAGCTACATATACAAGGGCACAATCTTGTTATCCTGCTACCTGAGTGTGTCCTCCATATACCACCTGGGTTCTTGCAATGTGCTACTAGAACAATCCTGGTACAAATATCTGCCTGTACCTGCCATCTCCCCTCCCCCTGGGGAGCCACATTCCACTCATGTCAAAGGACCAAACTGCCTATGCACAGACACACTCTCATCTCACTGAGATGAGAGCAATGGGCCAGGGATCTGCGCACCAAGTGTGATCTGGGATGCAGGCTGCCTTTGTGGGTGCAAGAGGCAGATGCACTGAAAATTTGGGTCCTGACTGCCACGACACAAAACAGACTCAGATACAAGAGTGTGCACTTGAGTGCTTCATGATAGCTTTGAGAGGCCCTGGCCTCTGGAAGCTCGGTGCGGGTCTGGTTGTCATGATGTACTTGACTCAGCACTGGCAGTCACTGAACATGTCTCCTCTGCAGCTGGACACCTGCAGCATTAGCGTGTCTACTGCACATCCATAGAAATTCTGCCAAGAACCCCTTTAGCTCCGTATTTACATACATGCAAAGCCTAACATTCCGAAGCTTTGGCATGACCCCCCAGGTGATCCCGACCCCAAATTCCTACACCTAGTCATGCTAAGGAGGTTCTCTTCCCTGCCACCAGGAACACATCCCCTCCTACACATGTGACAAGTCACTGCCACCTCCTCTGCTCCAACTTCACTCATTGAGAATACCAAGTTCTAGGCACTGCAGCCTGCACCCTGGACATATCTCTGCCTTCATCTGTCCACAGCACTTCCGTCTGCACTTCTGGCCTGCAAAACCCACAATACACAGGCCCACTCACCACTGAAGCTGGGCATGCTGATGCTCTCCCTCCTCAGGTCAAGCCCTTAAGACGGACCTCTCTCTTCTTTATTTCCCACCATAGCCCTGGGGTTGGCTGTGTCTCCTGCCTTCCACTGTGTGGACACCCAGGAGGCAGCCCTGCTGTCGGGCTTACCGGGATGCGCTTTGTCTCCCTCAGGCTCTGTCCCTCTAGGAGGACGTGAACAACGCGGCTGTCTTCCACCTGCTCGCTGGAGTGAAGCAGTGAGGAGCTGCTACTCACAGCTGCTGGGGTCCTGGATGCCACTGCCACAGAAGGTTCCAAGAACTGTGGGGGATGACAACATCAGCAAAGCCCAGCAACTGCACCCCACCCAGCCTGGCAGTTGGCTCTGTGGGCATTCTACAACATCCATCCAGAACCTGAGGTTCTTGTCCCCTTGGAGGATGTGGAGTGGCACCAGGAGTAAAGACTGAAGAAGGTGGCTGTTTTGGGAACAAGAGATCCAGCACCTGCTGGGTGGGGATGAAATCCCAGGAGATTAACCCCATGTTGCTGCTGAAATGTAGGTTCCTCCCACAAATGACAGGCAGGAGCTCATTCCTAAGCTGGTCCTGCCTGTAAGGTTCAAGGCTCTGAACCCTGAAGGGCTCCTCCGTGTTCTGATCATTTTCACCCTGGGTTGGGACCAAGAATGGTGGGTTCAAAATGGAAATGGTGACAAACAGAAAAATGACTTGTGCCAATACACTAGAGTCAAAGCACAATGGGACAGTTCCCATCAGTACAAACACACACACACACACACACACACACACACACACACACACACAGAGTCAGAATAGGAGTCCTGGGCCATTCATCAGGGATCAGACTAGAGGGCCTGCTGGGCTCACCTGCCCTGTGCTACTCACTGTTACTCTTGAGCTCCTCTGCAACAATCGCCAGAGGCTCTGGCGTCTAAGATGAAGCCTCACCCAGTGTATCCACAAAAGGGCTAGTTGGCCCCCCTGAGATTCCTGGGAGCCTGAGGCTCGGCATTGTCTGCAACCACAGGAGAACATCCTTCTCCCTCCAGTGGCTCCAACCAAGTGAGCTCGGATGGCTTGGTCAGTGAAGTGGGTGCCTGGATACCAGGGTTCCATGTTCTGTTTGATCCATTGTCAAGGCAATGATGTCATTTCCTGTGCCCATACCTGAGCCTCTTTTCACATAAGACCACTTTCAACAGCCCTATGGGCTGCCGATTTCTCCTCCATGCCTACCCATCTCAGGTGCGCAGGTGTTCACCAACAACTACCCAAACATCCCCACCAGCATCTGCCCTGCTTGGTGCCACTAGAGTTCCAGCTTGGAGACTTCAAAAGTGCATTCAAAACCAGTCCTTCCCTCTCAGCAGCTTTTGGACCCTGGTCCCATCATTGTGCAACTCATGGTGTGCCCAGTCTTTTCTGGAAAGTAGGGTAGCATCTAATCTCTAGGGTTTATTGTGTCTATTGGCCCATAACACCCTCTGTTCTCTCTGAAACCAGAGATGGGACTCACAGGTGGCTAAAGCACAAATGTAGAGATGGGATAATCACAAGAAAGGGAGAGACAAAGAATGCACCCTAACTCAATCAGGCCTGTGTCCCACACAGGGACATGGCCAATGTCCGTCCCATCGTGGCTGCAGTTCCCTCTCTACACCATGGCAAGTTGGAGGGGACTGAGATGCAGAGGCTGCTCCCCTCTGCCACACAACTTCCCAAGGCTTCTCCTAAGATTTCAAAAGGGCCAAGTGTGTCTAGTGTTGGGGTCTCACAGAGACTCCGAGGTACCACAGCATCCTGCTGCCCAGAACCGGTTCACCCCTCACCTCAAGGGGGCTCAGCCTCTGGATTCATGGGAATTGAAGTGGGTACAGGTGATGGGATATCACCTCCAAGACTGAGTTATGCCAAGTCCATGACCCCTGTCTGCATCCCTGTCTCCAGCACCACTCCCCCCTCTCTCTTTCCTCCTCAGAGCAAACAAATCCATTTAGCAAGTGTGTCCTGTGATAAAGACATGACGGTCACCCATCCTCTCATTACAAAAACACTGAGGCTCAGCCAACATGGATCCTACAGGGAACACAGGCATAAACTCAGACTCCGATCCTCCCAGCCGAGCCTCAGTGGAGCCTGGACTCCCAGCCTCCTGAGTCAAGGAAACAGAGGTTCCTAGCCGAGCCACCTTGGATGCAGCCGCACACAAACTGAACTCATCAATGCCCCTTGCTCTCAGTTGTGAGTAAGAGGGGAAGTGGTGTTTCACAACCCTGGACATCAAGTGCAGTCTCCAGGCTTTGGGGTGTGCCCTGGCCTCTGTCTATCTGCCCAGGCTCTCCAACCCACACTGGCCTCTTACCCAACCTCCTCCTAGGGCCAAACTCAATCCTGCCTCTCAATTTCTGCTGCCTTCCCCAACACACTGCTCCCCAAAATGAGCAGGGCTGGCTCTCGGTTATCATGCTGGTGCCAGCAGCAATGCCACCCCACTGACATAATTCTGAGTCCCAACCTAGGCACTCCAGCTGTCTTTGCCACACCTGGCCTGTTTGGGCTCTGGCTCTTGCTCTTTTCTTTCATGTGCATGTGTTTTGAGGTTTTGAGTTTCTCCCACTGCAGAACTGCAGCTGTGGCAGGGTAGAGCTCATGAGGGTGACATTCTGAGCCACATCCAATCCCATCAGGACTGTTCACTGGGGTGACTGCTGGAACACAGTGATGAGTGAACACATGGGAGGTGGTTGGACCCACCTTGCCTCTGAGTGGCTTCCTTTCAGGACAGGAATGTAGGCATGGGAGCCCCTGGCGTGGGATGCTTTGCACAAGGCGTGACCATGGGCTCTCTTTCCTGGCAAAAATGGCTCCACTCAGCATGGAGAGCACTGTCATTCCTGGTGGCTAACAACAGCCCTGGACCCCAGAAAGGAACCCACACTCAAGATTAACGTCTGAGTGTGCGTGTCCTCGAGGAAATGAGGTCTCCTGATCCCAGGTGCAAAGGGGTAAGTCCTCTAACTCCAGGGGCCATGAAGGGACATCTGAGTTTCCCTTGTCCTTCTTTCCCTCTCTAACTAACCACAGTTAGGACCCTGGCCTCATTCCCCAGTGAGGATCATTAGGCTCCATAAAGGACAGTCTCTAAGATGCTCAGTGGACCAACACCCTCTGCACAACCCATAACCCTATTCACCCAAGAGGCAAGAGGATTTCTATTCAGGAAAACCAGGAAAGGGAGAGCCTTTCTCAAGGACACAAGGACATTAGTGAGTGAGGGAGTGATTAATGGATGGAGAACTATTTCCAACACCAACTTCCAGGAGCATATATGGCCCCCTGGAGAATTCTGCAGTGTGTTGGTGATTAAGGAGAACGTGTGAATTCAGGGGTCACTAGGTCCTCTCAGCCATAAGGAGGGAAACTGCCATAAAGGAACTAGGACAAGGGTGCGAGGAATGCTCACTGGTGGGAGATCGGAAGGAAGGAAAGTGTACTCATTAGAAAAGTGTCGCCTGAAAATTCTTAGCCAGCCAAAAGCCGTGCGAACTTGTGTGGGAAAAGAGTCTTTGCACAGTGATGAAGCTAAGAGCTCACATGATGGAACACAGCATCAACTGGGACCAAATCCAATATCTGATATTCTTGTAGGAAGAGGAGAGTCTGGACCCAGATACCAGGGAGACTGGGGGATACCGGATATGTGAGGTTGGAGCCAGGGCGGGATGCCCATATGGGAACCACAGATCGTGGGCAGCAATAGGAGAGTGGGCAAGGGCTGGGAGAGTTGGGGAGACAGTCCCCTTGAAACCTGGGAGGGGTTATGGCACTGGGACAGCCCAACACCTACTGTGTTGAGCCTCTGGAGCTCAACGGAAGACACTTCCTCTGTTGTCGGCCACCCAGTTAACAGAGTTTGGTTGCAGCAGCCTAGGACCCAGCTGAAGGTCTGAGCATGTTGGCCATGCAGGTTGGATCTGGACCACAGACACCCTCATCAGAGATTGTAGGGTCTCAGCCCTGAGGCAAGACAGGCACTAAGTCAGGCCAGGTGGGGAAACGGATAGGCACACACTCTGGGGGCTGGTGCCTGTGTTACTGGGAGCACTTCTGATCGCAATTCCCTGATCTGCTGCCAACACAGGCTACAGAGGAGGGTACAGAAACACAGACCACGGATCTGCCCCACTCAGTGGGCCCAGGCCAACACCACACCCAGCAGCCTCGTGCCATACCCAATGAGTCTCGAAGCGGCCCCCTCTTCCCATCCTGAGAGCTCTTCCCTTCCTCATGTGCCAATAGCTCCCTACTGTCACTGGCAATATCTACTCTGTGAGATGTCAACATCCGTGGGTACTGTTCTCTCATCCCAGGACAGTGTGGTCCCACACACCCTGGTGAAATGGGCCACCTGGAGGCTGGACCTGGAGGTTGTTGAGGCTGAATGGCAGCGGTGGTCCTCTGGCACTTAATATTATTTAAGTTAAAAAAAAAAAAAAAAAAAAAAAAAAAAAAAAAAAAAAAAAAAAAAAAAACGGGTCTTGGTGCTCAAAAATGTTTGATTTGCATATTCTCATCCCCTAACCCCAATATTATCATTATTTCCTCACATATGAAATCTTACTAGCATAAAGGTAATTTCGTATTAAACAAAGTGGATTGAAATAACATTGGTAAAAATAATCAATCACCATACTTTCAATTTTTATTCTGCTTTCCTATTTGAAACCACTTGGATACAAGAGAACAGAGGACAGACTCATGGAAATGCTTGAAATGACAAGAAGCTCCCACTCAAGCTCAGCATTCAGTCCTGGACAGGGTAAGACCAGGCCACTTTGACATCTGTGCCAAAGAGTCTACCAGACAGAATCCTCTGACTGATCCCTGACTGAGCCATAGGAACTGGCTAGAAAAGCCTTCACATCCTCAATACATTCTTCACGTCAGAATACTTGACAACCATTGATATCCATCTCTCGTTAACTTGCTCCCCAGCCAACCATTCTTCAACAAATTCAAAGGAGTAACTCATGCAAGCACACAGAAAGGGGTGTTCACTACACACATCCATGTGCGAAAAAGACAACTGGTATTTCTTATTTGGGCTATTTCAAATGAAATCCCTTCTGCATGACCTCCACAAACCAAAGGAAAATATTTGTGAAATTCCCACGTAGAAGACAAGATACACTTGCCAAGGAGGCAGTGGCAAGAATTTTGACACTCCAAATGTAGAGTGTGTGTTTAGGAAGCAGTCACAGTTTCCATGAGAGAGTCCCATGAAATCAATTAGGAAGATCCATGCTCTAGCCCTACCATGCAAGTGATGTGACTTGAAAGAGTCACTTAGTCTTAGTAACCATCATCACTAACAACTAAGTCAATGAATAAAGGTCCTCAGGTGCCAAGCTACAAAATGTGGGATGAGCATGGATGAGGATGGGTGGGAGAAGTCTCCAACTCTAACACAATTAGGGAAGGATGTGCTGACCTCAAGTGGCTGGGGGGCTGGGATCCTGCCACAGAGGGGGATTCCAAACCTCACATCCCCTGACCCAGGCCAGAAGACCAGGTAGAGTCCAAGGACCCTGGGGTGGCCCAATGGCAATAAAGGTCAAAAGGAACTAGGGATCTGCCTGGTCCCTCAATCCCCTACTCTGAGCAGGGCTGCATGACGAGGCCAGAGGCCATCCACAGCAATCTGCCTTTACAGGAAAACAGGGACTGCAGGCTGCCTCTGGCTCACTGAATCAGGGTGGTGTTTTCATAAAGCAAGACCACTTCCTCACATTTGACCAGCAGCTCATGTGTTGACAGCACAATGACTGACTTGACTCAGGCCCTGATGAATGAAATAGAAAATTCATAGCAAACCCATCTTTAGCTCTTCCACATCATCAGGGGCTCTGATTCAATTCCGTCCAGAAAGGTGTCTGAAATGATTTCTAAACATGCTGGGGACTCACCTCTGTGTGGAACTTTTCAGGAAAAAGGGGATCAAATCTCATGAAGCAACTCTTCTCTCTTCTAGCCCATGGGCAATGCAAGGAACCTGCATGATACCAGAGGCTCACTTCTCTCTTCTCATGTCTTCTGGAAAGGATTCGTTAATGCTTCCTGCAAGGTGAAGCAGAAGCCTGCATCCCCAGCTGCACAGAAGTGTTTTAGGGCAGTGTCTCCCTTAAAACCCAAAAATAAAAAAACAGGTCATTCAACAGGCACATGGATTCGAGTACATGTTCAATGATCCCTCCTCCCTGGAGCCTTCCACATGCCCATCTTCCACATTCACAGAGCAATGCTTGGCCATTCTCAAGACCAGGAGACCATGATGCTCATCACCAGGAAGTCAATAAGGAACATGAAGAGAGCAGCATGGATTGCAGAAGGTGGCACATCAAGGATCTTCAGCTCTGCTGCTAGAACACAAGAGCTTAACTTCAGTATTGACTTTTTGCCAACTACCAAGTACGATAGCAGTGTCAAGCCCAATATGCAGATATGCAAGTAGTAGGTGACACCCCGCATCCATTCACAAAAGTGGGCAACATCTGCATCAGAACAAGGAAGTATCTTACCCTTACTCATAAAAATCATCAGAAACAAAATAAAATGGATGCAAGACTTCTCATTTCACTATTAGGTAGCTGTTGGAATTCCCTATTAAATAATACCTCCTCCAAAATAAAAAGTATCTCAGACATGTGTCAACTATTCAATGGATGACATTTTAAAAACTATGGACTTTACTTAATATTTATGTATGCTATATCCCTGCCTAAGGCTCTATGAGAAAGGAGCACATAGAATTGGATCTTTGAAAATCTCACATTTGCTGATAAATATTACTGCTGATCTCAGGCATGGCGAAGTGAAAAGTGGGACTTTGGATATTCCAAGAATGCTATGTTGTGGGCTTGGTGTCCCTGATTCATACATAGCATATGGTTTCTATGAAATCCAGTGAGGGAGCAGGAGTAACGAAGCTGATTGCACAGATGACCTCAGGGAATACTGACAGATAGGCCAAATGAAAAATATGCTCCAGCTAACCATTGGTATTTGGGCTTCTGATCCCAGTCCTGTTTTTAAAAAAGGTGCAGACAGGCAGTGTTCATTAAAAACTGTCTACCATGTAAAAGTGGGTAATTTAAATGGCATCTAGTTACACATCTGATAGAATGGTCTGGCAACATATGAATTTCATTCTAACAACAACAACAACAACAAAACATAGAAAATGAGACATAAAGATAAAACCTTGTCTTCACCAGGATGCCTAAAAATAGGTTTTATTTGGCTCATGCCAATAAATATCTTTCAATAGAATTTCTGATTTCTGAATGAATCCATTCAACTTCATACTGCACAGATCACAAGGTTTTCTTTACAGAATATTCTCTTCTTCTTCTTAAAGCCTCACATAGAAAATGTCTCACAGGACATAGGAGGGGAATGACCCAAAGGATGAGAGAATGGCTGGAACCGTTCTCAAATGTGCCCATGTAGCCTAAAGTTTGAAGGCATCTAATTGTACTCTAAAACAATTATGAACCTATTCGATCCATTATTAATAAATATCACCACTTTACCACTTGAACTAAATCACAGAAAATTGGAAACAGATGATCATTGGCTTTGATACCTTTACTTCTGTTTCATTACTCAGAGTCGATCAACTCTATACTTCAAGTGACACAGATTTATTACAGAATGCCTAAGATCCTAAGGATCTATTTTAGCTCAGCCCATGGTATTGCTTCATTATTTTATTATTTTGTAAGTAATAAAATATAACTTCATGTTGGATGATATATTCAAGCCATGAATATATCATCCAAAATTGTTCCTCCCAAAATATTAGCCCAATTTCTGCGCGTGCTCACTTACTGTTCAGGAATTTTACTAATTGTTTGAAGGTTCTAGAGGACCTGTTAGACTCCTAATGGACAAACCATACAACATACTCCAGAGAACGGACGAGTGCCATAAGAAGAAAATAAGGTCAGCCTACAGCAATGGGCAGCTGCCTGCCCTCGGCTGGGAGGAGCCCTGGCCATGGCACCAGGGCTGCTGGGCAGCAGAAGCCTCCACAGCCCTGCAGGGAGCCTGGAGCACAGCTCTGCCTAACCATGCTCAGCCCTGGACAGATGCACATGAGTTCCCATCACAGGCTCGAGTGTGACAGTCCCAGGTGCATGCCTGTCATGCCAGCCACCAGGGAGGCTGAGGCAAGAGGAACGTTTGAGGTCAGCCTTGGCAACTTAGACCCCGAGGCAAAGGGGAAATACTTTTACAGGGGTCTCTGAGGGTGTAGCTCAGGTAGGTCACTTGCCTCACAGGCTCAAGGCCCTGGGTTCAATCCCCAGAACCCACGTACACACAAAAAGTGAACTTGGAATATTGTTTAAAATGATGGGTCAGGTACACACAAGGACTTCAATATGACCTCTCAGAGGAGCTCAATTTGAGATCAGACTGAACAAAAGACCACCTGGACCATTGACTCAGTGTCTGAAACCCTCTGTGAGCATGGGAAGCACTGCTGGCAAGACACCAGAGGACCAAAGCACTTGTGCCCCCTGCAGGGGCGTCTCTTGTCTACCGCCAAAGACTGTTCCCCTCCTGGGGCAGCTGAGAGCAAGCTGGGCCTTGGAGCAAGGACTAGTGCTTTAGATATAGACTATGCAAGCAAGGGGCAATGTCTTTAATAAAACTAAAATTAAAAAGTCACATTGAAAAAATTTTAAAAAGAAGAAAATAAGGTCAAGTAGAGGAAGCCCATTTTCACAGGAAAAAATCCCCCAGTGAAAAGCATCAGAATAGATACCAAGAAAAATACCAACAAACACAGTGTGCTCCCCCTATGTATCTACTCAACATGCAAAAGTTAGAAAGCTAGATAATACAATCCTGGCCACAGGTAGAGCTATGCAGAAGAGCCACCTGGCAGTGCTTAGTCAAAGAAGTAAACATGCACACTTTGACCTAGAAATTCCACCTGTGTGTAAACCAGGCGGTGCTTAAGCAGTTTCACAAGGGGACATGCACAGGGAAATTTATCCTCAGGTTCTTATAGAGTTGTCTGTGCTTACAGGGAGTTGATGGTTGTCAAGATGCCCACAGCTGCGAAAGTCAAAAGCTAAAAAAATAATAGATGCCAACCTGGATATATTAATAATCCCGTATCTATGATCACCTTCATAAGGTAGCTTCCCAACTTCTGTGTGGAAGTGTGTTTCTCCTTGGCCCTTACACTGTTGTGGAGACCACTAGGAGTTCAGCTTTGTGCAGGATCATCTGACCTGGACTTTTGGCAAGACCTGTACAGCCCTCACACATGCTCAGATGCTACAGGACTTTTCAGACCAGTCCAGACAACAGTAGGCATCCATTCATTGTCTGCACTCTACAGATTCCTAGATGCACGACATTCATTACCATCAAATGCAGAATTTTCATCAAAAACTAATATATATATATATCATTCCAATCTGAATCAAGAAAATCGGAAATATCCCCAAATCCAAAGAGTGGATCCCCATTGTGATGCTACAAGTTGAAAATTCCACAGCTGACCTCATGGGATGGTTCACAGTCAAAAGACAGCTGCATGAAAAATATTACATGACCTTCCTGCTATGTGAAAAGTGGCATGTGAAGTACACATGCATGTCTTCCTCAGACATGGGTTCATTTGCAAGACACCTTGTGCAATTGAAAATACTCCAAAAGGGGAGAAATCAGAACCATGTCTCCAAAGTATTTCAGCAGAGACCAACTCCATCTGTCTATCTATCTCTCAGTGAGTGTGTGTGCTCTTGTGTGTGTTTGTGTGTCTTTGTTTGTGTTTGTACCATCATAGCTGATACTTCATTGCCCCCATTGGAAAACTGACTCAGATAATGCCATCTGCCAAACTCCTAAAAACCAAAGTTCTTGCTGATAGAATGAAACATTCCTTCCTGTTGGTTTGGATGTGTCCTTTAGGAATCACTGCTACATTTAGTATACTCAAATCATCACAGTAGATCAGGTAACAAAAACATATATATTTTAAAATAATAATAATATATTAATGGAAACAACAAATACAGGATAGAGTAACAACTGTGTTACTAAACAAGGTCAAGGACAATGGCAAACTATAGATTCAAACTTTGAAGAAAATAGTAATCAATGTAAATATTCCTGGGCTGCCTCAGCCCCGCCCAGGCACACAGCAACAGAATGGTTTTGCAAGCATCCTCAGGAGGGCAGGAGCCTTCCTTGCAGGACGAGAGGGAGGTTGAGGCTCGATCCACCCATCATTCTTTTGGGAGAGGCTCCTTTTCCTCAGCACAAAGTTGGATTTTTTGTGAGGATTCTTGGCATCAAATACGTTGGCCTCTGCTGGAATCCTCAGCTCTGGGGAGAGAGGGGTGTACAAAAAGAAGGTGGCACTCAGGAGGTGCTCCCTAGGACACGCCAACATCTGAGAGCCTGTGCCAGAAAAGGCCAGAGCCACACACCTGAGAGCTCTCCAATTCAGCACCAATACCAACAAAGACAGCCTCCACAGTCCTCCCTGAGGAAGAACTAGGCAGAGCACTTCAACAGACCTAATGTCTGTTCCTACCGAAGGCTTTGGACTCCAGAATATCTCAGGTCCTCTTGCATCTGCCAAAGCACACCACTAGGGTTTGCATCTGAAATCTCCCACAAAAGGCTCCTGTGCCGAAGATTCAGTCCCCACATGAGCCATCTTCATAGGTGGGTTTGGAGGGAAGCATTGGATGGTGAGTGCTCTGATGTCAACATGAAATTCTCATTCAAGATAAATACACTACTGGGGGGTGGGAGGGACTGGAAGAAAGGTTGAGCATGGTTGGAGTAAGACCTAAACAGGGTTGTGCCCTGGGCAACAGTACCTTGTTCCTGTTGGCTCCACTGAATCCTCATTCTCCAAGGAGAGGTCCTCCCTCTCCATCTTTCTCTCTCTCCCTCTCTGCCAGCCTCGTTCTCTCTCTCCCAGTCTATGCCTTTGTGGCAAGGGCTGAGGAGCTCTCCACTGCCACACACTAGAGCTTTATGGACAGCCTCAGTGCACAACCAAAGAGAAAGCTATGAAACCCAGAGAAAAAAGGCCTAGGATTCCTCCTCTGAGTTATTTTCCTCAAGTATGGCCACAGTGAGGACAGGCTGACCAGCACGGATACCACATTAGAGCCATGCTTCTGCGTTGGTGGAGCCCGCCTCCATGTGAACCAGGCTTCTGAGAATGGAGGCCACATTCCAAATACTGCCCTACTGAGAACAATGGTTCCAAAGACCAGCAAAGGGACTGCTTCCCTCCAACATGGCGTATGGCCCAGTGGTGCCATGACCCCGAGTGGGGGAATACAACAGCCGCTTCTCCTTCCTCTGAACATGTGTTTCCTGTCGCCCTCCTCTAACCTAGAGCCTGTTCTCCATCCCTTCTGGGTTGGATGTGGAGATCTCTGCTATGAATTTCTTAGGCTACCAAGGCCCCAGACAGACTTCCTCTTCCATAGACTCTACTAACCTAACAGTAGGTTAAGATAGGAGACAAGTGATCCTAGAACTCATAGGGATGGTGGTCTTCAGGGTACATAGGCTGGGATAATGGCTGCTGTGGTGTTTGGCTCACAAAAACCAACCAACCAACCAACGAAAAAGCGCTGGCATTATTATCAGATGAGCTCTGTGGCTACGTGCTCAGGAAGCCCTCATCTGACTTTAGTTAGGGATCACAACCTGGCTATTGTGATCACTCCTTGCCTAGTGGACTCAGGTGCGTAAGACCATGGAATTTATGCAAAAACAGATGATTCAGGCTGTCTCCCAGGCTGTGTTTTCTTCCCAATTTCATCCTGTTACTGCTTGCTAGAATCCTGGCAATGCTCTGCCCAGGCAGTGGTTTTTTGGTCACACAGAAGGCTTTCAATAGTACTGCTTCAGTCCACAAAATGCCAGTTCCCTCTTTAGCCCATGCATTCCCATGTTCCTTTGAAACCACTCCTATCCCAGACCATGAAAACATACTGCTCCTGGAGAGAGGCTTTCCTCCTCACTCCTCAAAGATGTCAGCTTTGGATGCCTGTTCATGTCCAGGGGAGGGCACCTGGTGGGGAGCCGCAATATCCACCGGGGTATACCATTGGACCTCAAGACCTTCCACCAGCAGAAGTGCAGTTGGCTTTGTGCACGAACCCAACACACCTGTTGGAGTGTTCTTGGGGGTCAGAGACTACTCTTTGTTGCTAAGAGTTGACCTGAGTCCACATCCTGACCCTTGCTCTCTGCTATCTGATTGTCTCACTTACTCTGACGGCGAGAGATGATTTGGCCCAGCTCATAATCCTCTGGATTCTCCTCAGTAAGGAAGTGTAGGTCGAGGGCGCTGCGGATGACGACAGGAGCCCTATCGTGGCAGGTCACCTGGAGCAGCATGGGAGACAGGCCTTCAGGAAATGGGCCTTGAAGTGACTACTCAAGGACAGTGGGCAGGGGCATTCTGGAGGCACCTCCACTCTAAATACAAGGGCAACATCCATGACCCTACTACCCGAGGCTGACCTCCTGCTCATCGTGTGGGCTCTTCCCACAGGCTACTAGCCCAATCCTTGTACATAGGACTTCCTGGGCCTGCCATTGCTCTTTGTGGAGCTGCACTCCTCTCGGAGTGAAAGGACCCCACTACCTGCATACAGATGCAATCTCATCCCACAAGTTGGGAGGAATGGGACAATAGCCTCCAAGATCCCAGGTCTGCCCGAGGATGCAGGCGGCATTGGGAATGGCCTAGGCACAAAACCTAGAGGCTTTGGTCTGGATTGCCAGGGCCAAAAACAGACCCAGGAACATGACCACACACAGGAGAGCTGAAAGATAGCCACGAGAGCTCCTGGCCTCCAGAGGCTCAGTGCTGGCTGGGATGTAGGAGGGCACCTCATCCGGCAAGGGTGGTCATTGGGTTACCTGGACATTTAGTGTGCTTGCTCCACATCCATATCGACTCTGCAGAGAGACTCTCTCAGCTCCTTGTTCAAGGAACATGGAGAACCTCACACTGCTGTCCTCCTCCATAGACGTCAGCATCCCATACAAGGGAACCTGCAACCTAGTTCCTGTCCTATTCTCATCTGTCACCCATACCTGTCCCTGCCCTTCTGGACTGCATGCTGCCACCTGACACACAGACTCCCTCAGACATGGCAGTGGACAAGCTGCTGCACTCGCTCATCTCAGCTCCAGCCCTTCACACTGACCTCTCCCTTCTTGATTCCCATCTATCCTCCTGATCATCCAGAAGCTCCAAATTCAAGAGGGCATGAGTAGTCCATGGTATTGGACCAGTGTCTGCTCCCCACCCAGGACACCCCTGCTCCCAGGCTTACCAGAACACTCTTGGCCATCTCTGGACTTTGTGTTTCTAAGTGGACACGAATTAAGCAGGTGTCTCCCACCTGCTTGTGGGAAAGCGGCCTGGAGGACTTGCAGGTTGATTCTGAGAACTGTGGGGGATGGAACATCAGCAAACCCAGAAACAGAAAGCCACCCCAGACTGTCAGTTGGCTCTATGGGCTTCCAGCAAATATGTCCAGGTGCTGAGGCTTCTTATTTCCTCAGGTCGGAGTGGAATGGCAGCACATGCACAGCTTGAATAAGGTAGGTGTTTACCTCCTTTCCCTTGACCTGGGGGCGTTTCCTCACCATGAAATATTGTATTCCCAGATTCATGGACAGACACACGAGTGAGTGGTCAGAGACCTTGATTTCTGCAGAGCGAAGTGGAGAGAATTGTTAGGTGGCACTCAAGGATTATACCACAAAACACCCACAACCCCTGAGAGTCTCCGCCAGGCCCATCACACTTTGGTATTTTGGGGCCAAGGCCCACTTTCTCTTGGCTGTCAGTTATCCTGAGCCCACTGTGGATCATGTCTCCCCACTGTCTGATTGTCCTACTTACTCTCATCCTCAGACATCATATACAGCAGCTCAAAGTTGTCCACATCCTCATGCTGCAACAAATTTTGGTCCAAGGCCCTGCGGATGAGGCTTGTCACCGTCTCCTGAAAGGTCACCTGGATCAGGGTGGGACAAATGTCATCAGAGAATGGCTTTTAGAAGAGCTACCCAGAAGACTGTGGTCAAACATTCAGGAGAAATCTCAGCTACATATACAAGGGCACAATCTTGTTATCCTGCTACCTGAGTGTGTCCTCCATATACCACCTGGGTTCTTGCAATGTGCTACTAGAACAATCCTGGTACAAATATCTGCCTGTACCTGCCATCTCCCCTCCCCCTGGGGAGCCACATTCCACTCATGTCAAAGGACCAAACTGCCTATGCACAGACACACTCTCATCTCACTGAGATGAGAGCAATGGGCCAGGGATCTGCGCACCAAGTGTGATCTGGGATGCAGGCTGCCTTTGTGGGTGGAAGAGGCAGATGCACTGAAAATTTGGGTCCTGACTGCCACGACACAAAACAGACTCAGATACAAGAGTGTGCACTTGAGTGCTTCATGATAGCTTTGAGAGGCCCTGGCCTCTGGAAGCTCGGTGCGGGTCTGGTTGTCATGATGTACTTGACTCAGCACTGGCAGTCACTGAACATGTCTCCTCTGCAGCTGGACACCTGCAGCATTAGCGTGTCTACTGCACATCCATAGAAATTCTGCCAAGAACCCCTTTAGCTCCGTATTTACATACATGCAAAGCCTAACATTCCGAAGCTTTGGCATGACCCCCCAGGTGATCCCGACCCCAAATTCCTACACCTAGTCATGCTAAGGAGGTTCTCTTCCCTGCCACCAGGAACACATCCCCTCCTACACATGTGACAAGTCACTGCCACCTCCTCTGCTCCAACTTCACTCATTGAGAATACCAAGTTCTAGGCACTGCAGCCTGCACCCTGGACATATCTCTGCCTTCATCTGTCCACAGCACTTCCGTCTGCACTTCTGGCCTGCAAAACCCACAATACACAGGCCCACTCACCACTGAAGCTGGGCATGCTGATGCTCTCCCTCCTCAGGTCAAGCCCTTAAGACGGACCTCTCTCTTCTTTATTTCCCACCATAGCCCTGGGGTTGGCTGTGTCTCCTGCCTTCCACTGTGTGGACACCCAGGAGGCAGCCCTGCTGTCGGGCTTACCGGGATGCGCTTTGTCTCCCTCAGGCTCTGTCCCTCTAGGAGGACGTGAACAACGCGGCTGTCTTCCACCTGCTCGCTGGAGTGAAGCAGTGAGGAGCTGCTACTCACAGCTGCTTGGGTCCTGGATGCCACTGCCACAGAAGGTTCCAAGAACTGTGGGGGATGACAACATCAGCAAAGCCCAGCAACTGCACCCCACCCAGCCTGGCAGTTGGCTCTGTGGGCATTCTACAACATCCATCCAGAACCTGAGGTTCTTGTCCCCTTGGAGGATGTGGAGTGGCACCAGGAGTAAAGACTGAAGAAGGTGGCTGTTTTGGGAACAAGAGATCCAGCACCTGCTGGGTGGGGATGAAATCCCAGGAGATTAACCCCATGTTGCTGCTGAAATGTAGGTTCCTCCCACAAATGACAGGCAGGAGCTCATTCCTAAGCTGGTCCTGCCTGTAAGGTTCAAGGCTCTGAACCCTGAAGGGCTCCTCCGTGTTCTGATCATTTTCACCCTGGGTTGGGACCAAGAATGGTGGGTTCAAAATGGAAATGGTGACAAACAGAAAAATGACTTGTGCCAATACACTAGAGTCAAAGCACAATGGGACAGTTCCCATCAGTACAAACACACACACACACACACACACACACACACACACACACACACACACACAGAGTCAGAATAGGAGTCCTGGGCCATTCATCAGGGATCAGACTAGAGGGCCTGCTGGGCTCACCTGCCCTGTGCTACTCACTGTTACTCTTGAGCTCCTCTGTGACAATCGCCAGAGGCTCTGGCGTCTAAGATGAAGCCTCACCCAGTGTATCCACAAAAGGGCTAGTTGGCCCCCCTGAGATTCCTGGGAGCCTGAGGCTCGGCATTGTCTGCAACCACAGGAGAACATCCTTCTCCCTCCAGTGGCTCCAACCAAGTGAGCTCGGATGGCTTGGTCAGTGAAGTGGGTGCCTGGATACCAGGGTTCCATGTTCTGTTTGATCCATTGTCAAGGCAATGATGTCATTTCCTGTGCCCATACCTGAGCCTCTTTTCACATAAGACCACTTTCAACAGCCCTATGGGCTGCCGATTTCTCCTCCATGCCTACCCATCTCAGGTGCGCAGGTGTTCACCAACAACTACCCAAACATCCCCACCAGCATCTGCCCTGCTTGGTGCCACTAGAGTTCCAGCTTGGAGCCTTCAAAAATGCATTCACAACCAGTCCTTCCCTCTCAGCAGCTTTTGGACCCTGGTCCCATCATTGTGCAACTCATGGTGTGCCCAGTCTTTTCTGGAAAGTAGGGTAGCATCTAATCTCTAGGGTTTATTGTGTCTATTGGCCCATAACACCCTCTGTTCTCTCTGAAACCAGAGATGGGACTCACAGGTGGCTAAAGCACAAATGTAGAGATGGGATAATCACAAGAAAGGGAGAGACAAAGAATGCACCCTAACTCAATCAGGCCTGTGTCCCACACAGGGACATGGCCAATGTCCGTCCCATCGTGGCTGCAGTTCCCTCTCTACACCATGGCAAGTTGGAGGGGACTGAGATGCAGAGGCTGCTCCCCTCTGCCATACAACTTCCCAAGGCTTCTCCTAAGATTTCAAAAGGGCCAAGTGTGTCTAGTGTTGGGGTCTCACAGAGACTCCGAGGTACCACAGCATCCTGCTGCCCAGAACCGGTTCACCCCTCACCTCAAGGGGGCACAGCCTCTGGATTCATGGGAATTGAAGTGGATACAGGTGATGGGATATCACCTCCAAGACTGAGTTATGCCAAGTCCATGACCCCTGTCTGCATCCCTGTCTCCAGCACCACTCCCCCCTCTCTCTTTCCTCCTCAGAGCAAACAAATCCATTTAGCAAGTGTGTCCTGTGATAAAGACATGACGGTCACCCATCCTCTCATTACAAAAACACTGAGGCTCAGCCAACATGGATCCTACAGGGAACACAGGCATAAACTCAGACTCCGATCCTCCCAGCCGAGCCTCAGTGGAGCCTGGACTCCCAGCCTCCTGAGTCAAGGAAACAGAGGTTCCTAGCCGAGCCACCTTGGATGCAGCCGCACACAAACTGAACTCATCAATGCCCCTTGCTCTCAGTTGTGAGTAAGAGGGGAAGTGGTGTTTCACAACCCTGGACATCAAGTGCAGTCTCCAGGCTTTGGGGTGTGCCCTGGCCTCTGTCTATCTGCCCAGGCTCTCCAACCCACACTGGCCTCTTACCCAACCTCCTCCTAGGGCCAAACTCAATCCTGCCTCTCAATTTCTGCTGCCTTCCCCAACACACTGCTCCCCAAAATGAGCAGGGCTGGCTCTCGGTTATCATGCTGGTGCCAGCAGCAATGCCACCCCACTGACATAATTCTGAGTCCCAACCTAGGCACTCCAGCTGTCTTTGCCACACCTGGCCTGTTTGGGCTCTGGCTCTTGCTCTTTTCTTTCATGTGCATGTGTTTTGAGGTTTTGAGTTTCTCCCACTGCAGAACTGCAGCTGTGGCAGGGTAGAGCTCATGAGGGTGACATTCTGAGCCACATCCAATCCCATCAGGACTGTTCACTGGGGTGACTGCTGGAACACAGTGATGAGTGAACACATGGGAGGTGGTTGGACCCACCTTGCCTCTGAGTGGCTTCCTTTCAGGACAGGAATGTAGGCATGGGAGGCCCTGGCGTGGGATGCTTTGCACAAGGCGTGACCATGGGCTCTCTTTCCTGGCAAAAATGGCTCCACTCAGCATGGAGAGCACTGTCATTCCTGGTGGCTAACAACAGCCCTGGACCCCAGAAAGGAACCCACACTCAAGATTAACGTCTGAGTGTGCGTGTCCTCGAGGAAATGAGGTCTCCTGATCCCAGGTGCAAAGGGGTAAGTCCTCTAACTCCAGGGGCCATGAAGGGACATCTGAGTTTCCCTTGTCCTTCTTTCCCTCTCTAACTAACCACAGTTAGGACCCTGGCCTCATTCCCCAGTGAGGATCATTAGGCTCCATAAAGGACAGTCTCTAAGATGCTCAGTGGACCAACACCCTCTGCACAACCCATAACCCTATTCACCCAAGAGGCAAGAGGATTTCTATTCAGGAAAACCAGGAAAGGGAGAGCCTTTCTCAAGGACACAAGGACATTAGTGAGTGAGGGAGTGATTAATGGATGGAGAACTATTTCCAACACCAACTTCCAGGAGCATATATGGCCCCCTGGAGAATTCTGCAGTGTGTTGGTGATTAAGGAGAACGTGTGAATTCAGGGGTCACTAGGTCCTCTCAGCCATAAGGAGGGAAACTGCCATAAAGGAACTAGGACAAGGGTGCGAGGAATGCTCACTGGTGGCAGATCGGAAGGAAGGAAAGTGTACTCATTAGAAAAGTGTCGCCTGAAAATTCTTAGCCAGCCAAAAGTCGTGCGAACTTGTGTGGGAAAAGAGTCTTTGCACAGTGATGAAGCTAAGAGCTCACATGATGGAACACAGCATCAACTGGGACCAAATCCAATATCTGATATTCTTGTAGGAAGAGGAGAGTCTGGACCCAGATACCAGGGAGACTGGGGGATACCGGATATGTGAGGTTGGAGCCAGGGCGGGATGCCCATATGGGAACCACAGATCGTGGGCAGCAATAGGAGAGCGGGCAAGGGCTGGGAGAGTTGGGGAGACAGTCCCGTTGAAACCTGGGAGGGGTTATGGCACTGGGACAGCCCAACACCTACTGTGTGGAGCCTCTGGAGCTCAACGGAAGACACTTCCTCTGTTGTCGGCCACCCAGTTAACAGAGTTTGGTTGCAGCAGCCTAGGACCCAGCTGAAGGTCTGAGCATGTTGGCCATGCAGGTTGGATCTGGACCACAGACACCCTCATCAGAGATTGTAGGGTCTCAGCCCTGAGGCAAGACAGGCACTAAGTCAGGCCAGGTGGGGAAACGGATAGGCACACACTCTGGGGGCTGGTGCCTGTGTTACTGGGAGCACTTCTGATCGCAATTCCCTGATCTGCTGCCAACACAGGCTACAGAGGAGGGTACAGAAACACAGACCACGGATCTGCCCCACTCAGTGGGCCCAGGCCAACACCACACCCAGCAGCCTCGTGCCATACCCAATGAGTCTCGAAGCGGCCCCCTCTTCCCATCCTGAGAGCTCTTCCCTTCCTCATGTGCCAATAGCTCCCTACTGTCACTGGCAATATCTACTCTGTGAGATGTCAACATCCGTGGGTACTGTTCTCTCATCCCAGGACAGTGTGGTCCCACACACCCTGGTGAAATGGGCCACCTGGAGGCTGGACCTGGAGGTTGTTGAGGCTGAATGGCAGCGGTGGTCCTCTGGCACTTAATATTATTTAAGTTAAAAAAAAAAAACCAAAAACAAAAACAAAAAACGGGTCTTGGTGCTCAAAAATGTTTGATTTGCATATTCTCATCCCCTAACCCCAATATTTTCATTATTTCCTCACATATGAAATCTTACTAGCATAAAGGTAATTTCGTATTAAACAAAGTGGATTGAAATAACATTGGTAAAAATAATCAATCACCATACTTTCAATTTTTGTTCTGCTTTCCTATTAGAAACCACTTGGATACAAGAGAACAGAGGACAGACTCATGGAAATGCTTGAAATGACAAGAAGCTCCCACTCAAGCTCAGCATTCAGTCCTGGACAGGGTAAGACCAGGCCACTTTGACATCTGTGCCAAAGAGTCTACCAGACAGAATCCTCTGACTGATCCCTGACTGAGCCATAGGAACTGGCTAGAAAAGCCTTCACATCCTCAATACATTCTTCACGTCAGAATACTTGACAACCATTGATATCCATCTCTCGTTAACTTGCTCCCCAGCCAACCATTCTTCAACAAATTCAAAGGAGTAACTCATGCAAGCACACAGAAAGGGGTGTTCACTACACACATCCATGTGCGAAAAAGACAACTGGTATTTCTTGTTTGGGCTATTTCAAATGAAATCCCTTCTGCATGACCTCCACAAACCAAAGGAAAATATTTGTGAAATTCCCACGTAGAAGACAAGATACACTTGCCAAGGAGGCAGTGGCAAGAATTTTGACACTCCAAATGTAGAGTGTGTGTTTAGGAAGCAGTCACAGTTTCCATGAGAGAGTCCCATGAAATCAATTAGGAAGATCCATGCTCTAGCCCTACCATGCAAGTGATGTGACTTGAAAGAGTCACTTAGTCTTAGTAACCATCATCACTAACAACTAAGTCAATGACTAAAGGTCCTCAGGTGCCAAGCTACAAAATGTGGGATGAGCATGGATGAGGATGGGAAGGAGAAGTCTCCAACTCTAACACAATTAGGGAAGGATGTGCTGACCTCAAGTGGCTGGGGGGCTGGGATCCTGCCACAGAGGGGGATTCCAAACCTCACATCCCCTGACCCAGGCCAGAAGACCAGGTAGAGTCCAAGGACCCTGGGGTGGCCCAGTGGCAATAAAGGTCAAAAGGAACTAGGGATCTGCCTGGTCCCTCAATCCCCTACTCTGAGCAGGGCTGCATGACGAGGCCAGAGGCCATCCACAGCAATCTGCCTTTACAGGAAAACAGGGACTGCAGGCTGCCTCTGGCTCACTGAATCAGGGTGGTGTTTTCATAAAGCAAGACCACTTCCTCACATTTGACCAGCAGCTCATGTGTTGACAGCACAATGACTGACTTGACTCAGGCCCTGATGAATGAAATAGAAAATTCATAGCAAACCCATCTTTAGCTCTTCCACATCATCAGGGGCTCTGATTCAATTCCGTCCAGAAAGGTGTCTGAAATGATTTCTAAACATGCTGGGGACTCACCTCTGTGTGGAACTTTTCAGGAAAAAGGGGATCAAATCTCATGAAGCAACTCTTCTCTCTTCTAGCCCATGGGCAATGCAAGGAACCTGCATGATACCAGAGGCTCACTTCTCTCTTCTCATGTCTTCTGGAAAGGATTCGTTAATGCTTCCTGCAAGGTGAAGCAGAAGCCTGCATCCCCAGCTGCACAGAAGTGTTTTAGGGCAGTGTCTCCCTTAAAACCCAAAAATAAAAAAACAGGTCATTCAACAGGTACATGGATTCGAGTACATGTTCAATGATCCCTCCTCCCTGGAGCCTTCCACATGCCCATCTTCCACATTCACAGAGCAATGCTTGGCCATTCTCAAGACCAGGAGACCATGATGCTCCTCACCAGGAAGTCAATAAGGAACATGAAGAGAGCAGCATGGATTGCAGAAGGTGGCACATCAAGGATCTTCAGCTCTGCTGCTAGAACACAAGAGCTTAACTTCAGTATTGACTTTTTGCCAACTACCAAGTACGATAGCAGTGTCAAGCCCAATATGCAGATATGCAAGTAGTAGGTGACACCCCGCATCCATTCACAAAAGTGGGCAACATCTGCATCAGAACAAGGAAGTATCTTACCCTTACTCATAAAAATCATCAGAAACAAAATAAAATGGATGCAAGACTTCTCATTTCACTATTAGGTAGCTGTTGGAATTCCCTATTAAATAATACCTCCTCCAAAATAAAAAGTATCTCAGACATGTGTCAACTATTCAATGGATGAGATTTTAAAAACTATGGACTTTACTTAATATTTATGTATGCTATATCCCTGCCTAAGGCTCTATGAGAAAGGAGCACATAGAATTGGATCTTTGAAAATCTCACATTTGCTGATAAATATTACTGCTGATCTCAGGCATGGCGAAGTGAAAAGTGGGACTTTGGATATTGCAAGAATGCTATGTTGTGGGATTGGTGTCCCTGATTCATACATAGCATATGGTTTCTATGAAATCCAGTGAGGGAGCAGGAGTAACGAAGCTGATTGCACAGATGACCTCAGGGAATACTGACAGATAGGCCAAATGAAAAATATGCTCCAGCTAACCATTGGTATTTGGGCTTCTGATCCCAGTCCTGTTTTTAAAAAAGGTGCAGACAGGCAGTGTTCATTAAAAACTGTCTACCATGTAAAAGTGGGTAATTTAAATGGCATCTAGTTACACATCTGATAGAATGGTCGGGCAACATATGAATTTCATTCTAACAACAACAAAACATAGAAAATGAGACATAAAGATAAAACCTTGTCTTCACCAGGATGCCTAAAAATAGGTTTTATTTGGCTCATGCCAATAAATATCTTTCAATAGAATTTCTGATTTCTGAATGAATCCATTCAACTTCATACTGCACAGATCACAAGGTTTTCTTTACAGAATATTCTCTTCTTCTTCTTAAAGCCTCACATAGAAAATGTCTCACAGGACATAGGAGGGCTAAAGTTTGAAGGCATCTAATTGTACTCTAAAACAATTATGAACCTATTCGATCCATTATTAATAAATATCACCACTTTACCTCTTGAACCAAATCACAGAAAATTGGAAACAGATGATCATTGGCTTTGATACCTTTACTTCTGTTTCATTACTCAGAGTCGATCAACTCTATACTTCAAGTGACACAGATTTATTACAGAATGCCTAAGATCCTAAGGATCTATTTTAGCTCAGCCCATGGTATTGCTTCATTATTTTATTATTTTGTAAGTAATAAAATATAACTTCATGTTGGATGATATATTCAAGCCATGAATATATCATCCAACATTGTTCTTCCCAAAATATTAGCCCAATTTCTGCGCGCGCTCACTTACTGTTCAGGAATTTTACTAATTGTTTGAAGGTTCTAGAGGACCTGTTAGACTCCTAATGGACAAACCATACAACATACTCCAGAGAACGGACGAGTGCCATAAGAAGAAAATAAGGTCAGCCTACAGCAATGGGCAGCTGCCTGCCCTCGGCTGGGAGGAGCCCTGGCCATGGCACCAGGGCTGCTGGGCAGCAGAAGCCTCCACAGCCCTGCAGGGAGCCTGGAGCACAGCTCTGCCTAACCATGCTCAGCCCTGGACAGATGCACATGAGTTCCCATCACAGGCTCGAGTGTGACAGTCCCAGGTGCATGCCTGTCATGCCAGCCACCAGGGAGGCTGAGGCAAGAGGAACGTTTGAGGTCAGCCTTGGCAACTTAGACCCCGAGGCAAAGGGGAAATACTTTTACAGGGGTCTCTGAGGGTGTAGCTCAGGTAGGTCACTTGCCTCACAGGCTCAAGGCCCTGGGTTCAATCCCCAGAACCCACGTACACGCAAAAAGTGAACTTGGAATATTGTTTAAAATGATGGGTCAGGTACACACAAGGACTTAAATATGACCTCTCAGAGGAGCCCAATTTGAGATCAGACTGAACAAAAGACCACCTGGACCATTGACTCAGTGTCTGAAACCCTCTGTGAGCATGGGAAGCACTGCTGGCAAGACACCAGAGGGCCAAAGCACTTGTGCCCCCTGCAGGGGTGTCTCTTGTCTACCGCCAAAGACTGTTCCCCTCCTGGGGCAGCTGAGAGCAAGCTGGGCCTTGGAGCAAGGACTAGTGCTTTAGATATAGACTATGCAAGCAAGGGGCAATGTCTTTAATAAAACTAAAATTAAAAAGTCACATTGAAAAAATTTTAAAAAGAAGAAAATAAGGTCAAGTAGAGGAAGCCCATTTTCACAGGAAAAAATCCCCCAGTGAAAAGCATCAGAATAGATACCAAGAAAAATACCAACAAAAACAGTGTGCTCCCACTATGTATCTACTCAACCTGCAAAAGTTAGAAAGCTAGATAATACAATCCTGGCCACAGGTAGAGCTATGCAGAAGAGCCACCTGGCAGTGCTTAGTCAAAGAAGTAAACATGCACACTTTGACCTAGAAATTCCACCTGTGTGTAAACCAGGCGGTGCTTAAGCAGTTTCACAAGGGGACATGCACAGGGAAATTTATCCTCAGGTTCTTATAGAGTTGTCTGTGCTTACAGGGAGTTGATGGTTGTCAAGATGCCCACAGCTGCGAAAGTCAAAAGCTAAAAAAATAATAGATGCCAACCTGGATATATTAATAATCCCGTATCTATGATCACCTTCATAAGGTAGCTTCCCAACTTCTGTGTGGAAGTGAGTTCCTCCTTGGCCCTTACACTGTTGTGGAGACCACTAGGAGTTCAGCTTTGTGCAGGATCATCTGACCTGGACTTTTGGCAAGACCTGTACAGCCCTCACACATGCTCAGATGCTACAGGACTTTTCAGACCAGTCCAGACAACAGTAGGCATCCATTCATTGTCTGCACTCTACAGATTCCTAGATGCACGACATTCATTACCATCAAATGCAGAATTTTCATCAAAACCTAATATATATATCATTCCAATCTGAATCAAGAAAATCGGAAATATCCCCAAATCCAAAGAGTGGATCCCCATTGTGATGCTACAAGTTGAAAATTCCACAGCTGACCTCATGGGATGGTTCACAGTCAAAAGACAGCTGCATGAAAAATATTACATGACCTTCCTGCTATGTGAAAAGTGGCATGTGAAGTACACATGCATGTCTTCCTCAGACATGGGTTCATTTGCAAGACACCTTGTGCAATTGAAAATACTCCAAAAGGGGAGAAATCAGAACCATGTCTCCAAAGTATTTCAGCAGAGACCAACTCCATCTGTCTATCTATCTCTCAGTGAGTGTGTGTGCTCTTGTGTGTGTTTGTGTGTCTTTGTTTGTGTTTGTACCATCACAGCTGATACTTCATTGCCCCCATTGGAAAACTGACTCAGATAATGCCATCTGCCAAACTCCTAAAAACCAAAGTTCTTGCTGATAGAATGAAACATTCCTTCCTGTTGGTTTGGATGTGTCCTCTAGGAATCACTGCTACATTTAGTATACTCAAATCATCACAGCAGATCAGGTAACAAAAACATATATATTTTAAAATAATAATAATATATTAATGGAAACAACAAATACAGGATAGAGTAACAACTGTGTTACTAAACAAGGTCAAGGACAATGGCAAACTATAGATTCAAACTTTGAAGAAAATAGTAATCAATGTAAATATTCCTGGGCTGCCTCAGCCCCGCCCAGGCACACAGCAACAGAATGGTTTTGCAAGCATCCTCAGGAGGGCAGGAGCCTTCTTTGCAGGACGAGCGGGAGGTTGAGGCTCGATCCACCCATCATTCTTTTGGGAGAGGCTCCTTTTCCTCAGCACAAAGTTGGATTTTTTGTGAGGATTCTTGGCATAAAATACGTTGGCCTCTGCTGGAATCCTCAGCTCTGGGGAGAGAGGGGTGTACAAAAAGAAGGTGGCACTCAGGAGGTGCTCCCTAGGACACGCCAACATCTGAGAGCCTGTGCCAGAAAAGGCCAGAGCCACACACCTGAGAGCTCTCCAATTCAGCACCAATACCAACAAAGACAGCCTCCACAGTCCTCCCTGAGGAAGAACTAGGCAGAGCACTTCAACAGACCTAATGTCTGTTCCTACCGAAGGCTTTGGACTCCAGAATATCTCAGGTCCTCTTGCATCTGCCAAAGCACACCACTAGGGTTTGCATCTGAAATCTCCCACAAAAGGCTCCTGTGCCGAAGATTCAGTCCCCACATGAGCCATCTTCATAGGTGGGTTTGGAGGGAAGCATTGGATGGTGAGTGCTCTGATGTCAACATGAAATTCTCATTCAAGATGAATACACTACTGGGGGGTGGGAGGGACTGGAAGAAAGGTTGAGCATGGTTGGAGTAAGACCTAAACAGGGTTGTGCCCTGGGCAACAGTACCTTGTTCCTGTTGGCTCCACTGAATCCTCATTCTCCAAGGAGAGGTCCTCCCTCTCCATCTTTCTCTCTCTCCCTCTCTGCCAGCCTCGTTCTCTCTCTCCCAGTCTATGCCTTTGTGGCAAGGGCTGAGGAGCTCTCCACTGCCACACACTAGAGCTTTATGGACAGCCTCAGTGCACAACCAAAGAGAAAGCTATGAAACCCAGAGAAAAAAGGCCTAGGATTCCTCCTCTGAGTTATTTTCCTCAAGTATGGCCACAGTGAGGACAGGCTGACCAGCGCGGATACCACGTTAGAGCCATGCTTCTGCGTTGGTGGAGCCCGCCTCCATGTGAACCAGGCTTCTGAGAATGGAGGCCACATTCCAAATACTGCCCTACTGAGAACAATGGTTCCAAAGACCAGCAAAGGGACTGCTTCCCTCCAACATGGTGTATGGCCCAGTGGTGCCATGACCCCGAGTGGGGGAATACAACAGCCGCTTCTCCTTCCTCTGAACATGTGTTTCCTGTCGCCCTCCTCTAACCTAGAGCCTGTTCTCCATCCCTTCTGGGTTGGATGTGGAGATCTCTGCTATGAATTTCTTAGGCTACCAAGGCCCCAGACAGACTTCCTCTTCCATAGACTCTACTAACCTAACAGTAGGTTAAGATAGGAGACAAGTGATCCTAGAACTCATAGGGATGGTGGTCTTCAGGGTACATAGGCTGGGATAATGGCTGCTGTGGTGTTTGGCTCACAAAAACCAACCAACCAACCAACGAAAAAGTGCTGGCATTATTATCAGATGAGCTCTGTGGCTACGTGCTCAGGAAGCCCTCATCTGACTTTAGTTAGGGATCACAACCTGGCTATTGTGATCACTCCTTGCCTAGTGGACTCAGGTGCGTAAGACCATGGAATTTATGCAAAAACAGATGATTCAGGCTGTCTCCCAGGCTGTGTTTTCTTCCCAATTTCATCCTGTTACTGCTTGCTAGAATCCTGGCAATGCTCTGCCCAGGCAGTGGTTTTTTGGTCACACAGAAGGCTTTCAATAGTACTGCTTCAGTCCACAAAATGCCAGTTCCCTCTTTAGCCCATGCATTCCCATGTTCCTTTGAAACCACTCCTATCCCAGACCATGAAAACATACTGCTCCTGGAGAGAGGCTTTCCTCCTCACTCCTCAAAGATGTCAGCTTTGGATGCCTGTTCATGTCCAGGGGAGGGCACCTGGTGGGGAGCCGCAATATCCACCGGGGTATACCATTGGACCTCAAGACCTTCCACCAGCAGAAGTGCAGTTGGCTTTGTGCACGAACCCAACACACCTGTTGGAGTGTTCTTGGGGGTCAGAGACTACTCTTTGTTGCTAAGAGTTGACCTGAGTCCACATCCTGACCCTTGCTCTCTGCTATCTGATTGTCTCACTTACTCTGACGGCGAGAGATGATTTGGCCCAGCTCATAATCCTCTGGATTCTCCTCAGTAAGGAAGTGTAGGTAGAGGGCGCTGCGGATGACGACAGGAGCCCTATCGTGGCAGGTCACCTGGAGCAGCATGGGAGACAGGCCTTCAGGAAATGGGCCTTGAAGTGACTACTCAAGGACAGTGGGCAGGGGCATTCTGGAGGCACCTCCACTCTAAATACAAGGGCAACATCCATGACCCTACTACCCGAGGCTGACCTCCTGCTCATCGTGTGGGCTCTTCCCACAGGCTACTAGCCCAATCCTTGTACATAGGACTTCCTGGGCCTGCCATTGCTCTTTGTGGAGCTGCACTCCTCTCGGAGTGAAAGGACCCCACTACCTGCATACAGATGCAATCTCATCCCACAAGTTGGGAGGAATGGGACAATAGCCTCCAAGATCCCAGGTCTGCCCGAGGATGCAGGCGGCATTGGGAATGGCCTAGGCACAAAACCTAGAGGCTTTGGTCTGGATTGCCAGGGCCAAAAACAGACCCAGGAACATGACCACACACAGGAGAGCTGAAAGATAGCCACGAGAGCTCCTGGCCTCCAGAGGCTCAGTGCTGGCTGGGATGTAGGAGGGCACCTCATCCGGCAAGGGTGGTCATTGGGTTACCTGGACATTTAGTGTGCTTGCTCCACATCCATATCGACTCTGCAGAGAGACTCTCTCAGCTCCTTGTTCAAGGAACATGGAGAACCTCACACTGCTGTCCTCCTCCATAGACGTCAGCATCCCATACAAGGGAACCTGCAACCTAGTTCCTGTCCTATTCTCATCTGTCACCCATACCTGTCCCTGCCCTTCTGGACTGCATGCTGCCACCTGACACACAGACTCCCTCAGACATGGCAGTGGACAAGCTGCTGCACTCGCTCATCTCAGCTCCAGCCCTTCACACTGACCTCTCCCTTCTTGATTCCCATCTATCCTCCTGATCATCCAGAAGCTCCAAATTCAAGAGGGCATGAGTAGTCCATGGTATTGGACCAGTGTCTGCTCCCCACCCAGGTGTAAGCACCACGGGACACCCCTGCTCCCAGGCTTACCAGAACACTCTTGGCCATCTCTGGACATTGTGTTTCTAAGTGGACACGAATTAAGCAGGTGTCTCCCACCTGCTTGTGGGAAAGCGGCCTGGAGGACTTGCAGGTTGATTCTGAGAACTGTGGGGGATGGAACATCAGCAAACCCAGAAACAGAAAGCCACCCCAGACTGTCAGTTGGCTCTATGGGCTTCCAGCAAATATGTCCAGGTGCTGAGGCTTCTTATTTCCTCAGGTCGGAGTGGAATGGCAGCACATGCACAGCTTGAATAAGGTAGGTGTTTACCTCCTTTCCCTTGACCTGGGGGCGTTTCCTCACCATGAAATATTGTATTCCCAGATTCATGGACAGACACACGAGTGAGTGGTCAGAGACCTTGATTTCTGCAGAGCGAAGTGGAGAGAATTGTTAGGTGGCACTCAAGGATTATACCACAAAACACCCACAACCCCTGAGAGTCTCCGCCAGGCCCATCACACTTTGGTATTTTGGGTCCAAGGCCCACTTTCTCTTGGCTGTCAGTTATCCTGAGCCCACTGTGGATCATGTCTCCCCACTGTCTGATTGTCCTACTTACTCTCATCCTCAGACATCATATACAGCAGCTCAAAGTTGTCCACATCCTCATGCTGCAACAAATTTTGGTCCAAGGCCCTGCGGATGAGGCTTGTCACCGTCTCCTGAAAGGTCACCTGGATCAGGGTGGGACAAATGTCATCAGAGAATGGCTTTTAGAAGAGCTACCCAGAAGACTGTGGTCAAACATTCAGGAGAAATCTCAGCTACATATACAAGGGCACAATCTTGTTATCCTGCTACCTGAGTGTGTCCTCCATATACCACCTGGGTTCTTGCAATGTGCTACTAGAACAATCCTGGTACAAATATCTGCCTGTACCTGCCATCTCCCTTCCCCCTGGGGAGCCACATTCCACTCATGTCAAAGGACCAAACTGCCTATGCACAGACACACTCTCATCTCACTGAGATGAGAGCAATGGGCCAGGGATCTGCGCACCAAGTGTGATCTGGGATGCAGGCTGCCTTTGTGGGTGGAAGAGGCAGATGCACTGAAAATTTGGGTCCTGACTGCCACGACACAAAACAGACTCAGATACAAGAGTGTGCACTTGAGTGCTTCATGATAGCTTTGAGAGGCCCTGGCCTCTGGAAGCTCGGTGCGGGTCTGGTTGTCATGATGTACTTGACTCAGCACTGGCAGTCACTGAACATGTCTCCTCTGCAGCTGGACACCTGCAGCATTAGCGTGTCTACTGCACATCCATAGAAATTCTGCCAAGAACCCCTTTAGCTCCGTATTTACATACATGCAAAGCCTAACATTCCGAAGCTTTGGCATGACCCCCCAGGTGATCCCGACCCCAAATTCCTACACCTAGTCATGCTAAGGAGGTTCTCTTCCCTGCCACCAGGAACACATCCCCTCCTACACATGTGACAAGTCACTGCCACCTCCTCTGCTCCAACTTCACTCATTGAGAATACCAAGTTCTAGGCACTGCAGCCTGCACCCTGGACATATCTCTGCCTTCATCTGTCCACAGCACTTCCGTCTGCACTTCTGGCCTGCAAAACCCACAATACACAGGCCCACTCACCACTGAAGCTGGGCATGCTGATGCTCTCCCTCCTCAGGTCAAGCCCTTAAGACGGACCTCTCTCTTCTTTATTTCCCACCATAGCCCTGGGGTTGGCTGTGTCTCCTGCCTTCCACTGTGTGGACACCCAGGAGGCAGCCCTGCTGTCGGGCTTACCTGGATGCGCTTTGTCTCCCTCAGGCTCTGTCCCTCTAGGAGGACGTGAACAACGCGGCTGTCTTCCACCTGCTCGCTGGAGTGAAGCCGTGAGGAGCTGCTACTCACAGCTGCTGGGGTCCTGGATGCCACTGCCACAGAAGGTTCCAAGAACTGTGGGGGATGACAACATCAGCAAAGCCCAGCAACTGCACCCCACCCAGCCTGGCAGTTGGCTCTGTGGGCATTCTACAACATCCATCCAGAACCTGAGGTTCTTGTCCCCTTGGAGGATGTGGAGTGGCACCAGGAGTAAAGACTGAAGAAGGTGGCTGTTTTGGGAACAAGAGATCCAGCACCTGCTGGGTGGGGATGAAATCCCAGGAGATTAACCCCATGTTGCTGCTGAAATGTAGGTTCCTCCCACAAATGACAGGCAGGAGCTCATTCCTAAGCTGGTCCTGCCTGTAAGGTTCAAGGCTCTGAACCCTGAAGGGCTCCTCCGTGTTCTGATCATTTTCACCCTGGGTTGGGACCAAGAATGGTGGGTTCAAAATGGAAATGGTGACAAACAGAAAAATGACTTGTGCCAATACACTAGAGTCAAAGCACAATGGGACAGTTCCCATCAGTACAAACACACACACACACACACACACACACACACACACACACACACACAGAGTCAGAATAGGAGTCCTGGGCCATTCATCAGGGATCAGACTCGAGGGCCTGCTGGGCTCACCTGCCCTGTGCTACTCACTGTTACTCTTGAGCTCCTCTGTGACAATCGCCAGAGGCTCTGGCGTCTAAGATGAAGCCTCACCCAGTGTATCCACAAAAGGGCTAGTTGGCCCCCCTGAGATTCCTGGGAGCCTGAGGCTCGGCATTGTCTGCAACCACAGGAGAACATCCTTCTCCCTCCAGTGGCTCCAACCAAGTGAGCTCGGATGGCTTGGTCAGTGAAGTGGGTGCCTGGATACCAGGGTTCCATGTTCTGTTTGATCCATTGTCAAGGCAATGATGTCATTTCCTGTGCCCATACCTGAGCCTCTTTTCACATAAGACCACTTTCAACAGCCCTATGGGCTGCCGATTTCTCCTCCATGCCTACCCATCTCAGGTGCGCAGGTGTTCACCAACAACTACCCAAACATCCCCACCAGCATCTGCCCTGCTTGGTGCCACTAGAGTTCCAGCTTGGAGCCTTCAAAAATGCATTCACAACCAGTCCTTCCCTCTCAGCAGCTTTTGGACCCTGGTCCCATCATTGTGCAACTCATGGTGTGCCCAGTCTTTTCTGGAAAGTAGGGTAGCATCTAATCTCTAGGGTTTATTGTGTCTATTGGCCCATAACACCCTCTGTTCTCTCTGAAACCAGAGATGGGACTCACAGGTGGCTAAAGCACAAATGTAGAGATGGGATAATCACAAGAAAGGGAGAGACAAAGAATGCACCCTAACTCAATCAGGCCTGTGTCCCACACAGGGACATGGCCAATGTCCGTCCCATCGTGGCTGCAGTTCCCTCTCTACACCATGGCAAGTTGGAGGGGACTGAGATGCAGAGGCTGCTCCCCTCTGCCATACAACTTCCCAAGGCTTCTCCTAAGATTTCAAAAGGGCCAAGTGTGTCTAGTGTTGGGGTCTCACAGAGACTCCGAGGTACCACAGCATCCTGCTGCCCAGAACCGGTTCACCCCTCACCTCAAGGGGGCTCAGCCTCTGGATTCATGGGAATTGAAGTGGGTACAGGTGATGGGATATCACCTCCAAGACTGAGTTATGCCAAGTCCATGACCCCTGTCTGCATCCCTGTCTCCAGCACCACTCCCCCCTCTCTCTTTCCTCCTCAGAGCAAACAAATCCATTTAGCAAGTGTGTCCTGTGATAAAGACATGACGGTCACCCATCCTCTCATTACAAAAACACTGAGGCTCAGCCAACATGGATCCTACAGGGAACACAGGCATAAACTCAGACTCCGATCCTCCCAGCCGAGCCTCAGTGGAGCCTGGACTCCCAGCCTCCTGAGTCAAGGAAACAGAGGTTCCTAGCCGAGCCACCTTGGATGCAGCCGCACACAAACTGAACTCATCAATGCCCCTTGCTCTCAGTTGTGAGTAAGAGGGGAAGTGGTGTTTCACAACCCTGGACATCAAGTGCAGTCTCCAGGCTTTGGGGTGTGCCCTGGCCTCTGTCTATCTGCCCAGGCTCTCCAACCCACACTGGCCTCTTACCCAACCTCCTCCTAGGGCCAAACTCAATCCTGCCTCTCAATTTCTGCTGCCTTCCCCAACACACTGCTCCCCAAAATGAGCAGGGCTGGCTCTCGGTTATCATGCTGGTGCCAGCAGCAATGCCACCCCACTGACATAATTCTGAGTCCCAACCTAGGCACTCCAGCTGTCTTTGCCACACCTGGCCTGTTTGGGCTCTGGCTCTTGCTCTTTTCTTTCATGTGCATGTGTTTTGAGGTTTTGAGTTTCTCCCACTGCAGAACTGCAGCTGTGGCAGGGTAGAGCTCATGAGGGTGACATTCTGAGCCACATCCAATCCCATCAGGACTGTTCACTGGGGTGACTGCTGGAACACAGTGATGAGTGAACACATGGGAGGTGGTTGGACCCACCTTGCCTCTGAGTGGCTTCCTTTCAGGACAGGAATGTAGGCATGGGAGCCCCTGGCGTGGGATGCTTTGCACAAGGCGTGACCATGGGCTCTCTTTCCTGGCAAAAATGGCTCCACTCAGCATGGAGAGCACTGTCATTCCTGGTGGCTAACAACAGCCCTGGACCCCAGAAAGGAACCCACACTCAAGATTAACGTCTGAGTGTGCGTGTCCTCGAGGAAATGAGGTCTCCTGATCCCAGGTGCAAAGGGGTAAGTCCTCTAACTCCAGGGGCCATGAAGGGACATCTGAGTTTCCCTCGTCCTTCTTTCCCTCTCTAACTAACCACAGTTAGGACCCTGGCCTCATTCCCCAGTGAGGATCATTAGGCTCCATAAAGGACAGTCTCTAAGATGCTCAGTGGACCAACACCCTCTGCACAACCCATAACCCTATTCACCCAAGAGGCAAGAGGATTTCTATTCAGGAAAACCAGGAAAGGGAGAGCCTTTCTCAAGGACACAAGGACATTAGTGAGTGAGGGAGTGATTAATGGATGGAGAACTATTTCCAACACCAACTTCCAGGAGCATATATGGCCCCCTGGAGAATTCTGCAGTGTGTTGGTGATTAAGGAGAACGTGTGAATTCAGGGGTCACTAGGTCCTCTCAGCCATAAGGAGGGAAACTGCCATAAAGGAACTAGGACAAGGGTGCGAGGAATGCTCACTGGTGGGAGATCGGAAGGAAGGAAAGTGTACTCATTAGAAAAGTGTCGCCTGAAAATTCTTAGCCAGCCAAAAGCCGTGCGAACTTGTGTGGGAAAAGAGTCTTTGCACAGTGATGAAGCTAAGAGCTCACATGATGGAACACAGCATCAACTGGGACCAAATCCAATATCTGATATTCTTGTAGGAAGAGGAGAGTCTGGACCCAGATACCAGGGAGACTGGGGGATACCGGATATGTGAGGTTGGAGCCAGGGCGGGATGCCCATATGGGAACCACAGATCGTGGGCAGCAATAGGAGAGTGGGCAAGGGCTGGGAGAGTTGGGGAGACAGTCCCCTTGAAACCTGGGAGGGGTTATGGCACTGGGACAGCCCAACACCTACTGTGTTGAGCCTCTGGAGCTCAACGGAAGACACTTCCTCTGTTGTCGGCCACCCAGTTAACAGAGTTTGGTTGCAGCAGCCTAGGACCCAGCTGAAGGTCTGAGCATGTTGGCCATGCAGGTTGGATCTGGACCACAGACACCCTCATCAGAGATTGTAGGGTCTCAGCCCTGAGGCAAGACAGGCACTAAGTCAGGCCAGGTGGGGAAACGGATAGGCACACACTCTGGGGGCTGGTGCCTGTGTTACTGGGAGCACTTCTGATCGCAATTCCCTGATCTGCTGCCAACACAGGCTACAGAGGAGGGTACAGAAACACAGACCACGGATCTGCCCCACTCAGTGGGCCCAGGCCAACACCACACCCAGCAGCCTCGTGCCATACCCAATGAGTCTCGAAGCGGCCCCCTCTTCCCATCCTGAGAGCTCTTCCCTTCCTCATGTGCCAATAGCTCCCTACTGTCACTGGCAATATCTACTCTGTGAGATGTCAACATCCGTGGGTACTGTTCTCTCATCCCAGGACAGTGTGGTCCCACACACCCTGGTGAAATGGGCCACCTGGAGGCTGGACCTGGAGGTTGTTGAGGCTGAATGGCAGCGGTGGTACTCTGGCACTTAATATTATTTAAGTTAAAAAAAAAAAAAAACAAAAACAAAAAACGGGTCTTGGTGCTCAAAAATGTTTGATTTGCATATTCTCATCCCCTAACCCCAATATTTTCATTATTTCCTCACATATGAAATCTTACTAGCATAAAGGTAATTTCGTATTAAACAAAGTGGATTGAAATAACATTGGTAAAAATAATCAATCACCATACTTTCAATTTTTGTTCTGCTTTCCTATTAGAAACCACTTGGATACAAGAGAACAGAGGACAGACTCATGGAAATGCTTGAAATGACAAGAAGCTCCCACTCAAGCTCAGCATTCAGTCCTGGACAGGGTAAGACCAGGCCACTTTGACATCTGTGCCAAAGAGTCTACCAGACAGAATCCTCTGACTGATCCCTGACTGAGCCATAGGAACTGGCTAGAAAAGCCTTCACATCCTCAATACATTCTTCACGTCAGAATACTTGACAACCATTGATATCCATCTCTCGTTAACTTGCTCCCCAGCCAACCATTCTTCAACAAATTCAAAGGAGTAACTCATGCAAGCACACAGAAAGGGGTGTTCACTACACACATCCATGTGCGAAAAAGACAACTGGTATTTCTTGTTTGGGCTATTTCAAATGAAATCCCTTCTGCATGACCTCCACAAACCAAAGGAAAATATTTGTGAAATTCCCACGTAGAAGACAAGATACACTTGCCAAGGAGGCAGTGGCAAGAATTTTGACACTCCAAATGTAGAGTGTGTGTTTAGGAAGCAGTCACAGTTTCCATGAGAGAGTCCCATGAAATCAATTAGGAAGATCCATGCTCTAGCCCTACCATGCAAGTGATGTGACTCGAAAGAGTCACTTAGTCTTAGTAACCATCATCACTAACAACTAAGTCAATGAATAAAGGTCCTCAGGTGCCAAGCTACAAAATGTGGGATGAGCATGGATGAGGATGGGTGGGAGAAGTCTCCAACTCTAACACAATTAGGGAAGGATGTGCTGACCTCAAGTGGCTGGGGGGCTGGGATCCTGCCACAGAGGGGGATTCCAAACCTCACATCCCCTGACCCAGGCCAGAAGACCAGGTAGAGTCCAAGGACCCTGGGGTGGCCCAATGGCAATAAAGGTCAAAAGGAACTAGGGATCTGCCTGGTCCCTCAATCCCCTACTCTGAGCAGGGCTGCATGACGAGGCCAGAGGCCATCCACAGCAATCTGCCTTTACAGGAAAACAGGGACTGCAGGCTGCCTCTGGCTCACTGAATCAGGGTGGTGTTTTCATAAAGCAAGACCACTTCCTCACATTTGACCAGCAGCTCATGTGTTGACAGCACAATGACTGACTTGACTCAGGCCCTGATGAATGAAATAGAAAATTCATAGCAAACCCATCTTTAGCTCTTCCACATCATCAGGGGCTCTGATTCAATTCCGTCCAGAAAGGTGTCTGAAATGATTTCTAAACATGCTGGGGACTCACCTCTGTGTGGAACTTTTCAGGAAAAAGGGGATCAAATCTCATGAAGCAACTCTTCTCTCTTCTAGCCCATGGGCAATGCAAGGAACCTGCATGATACCAGAGGCTCACTTCTCTCTTCTCATGTCTTCTGGAAAGGATTCGTTAATGCTTCCTGCAAGGTGAAGCAGAAGCCTGCATCCCCAGCTGCACAGAAGTGTTTTAGGGCAGTGTCTCCCTTAAAACCCAAAAATAAAAAAACAGGTCATTCAACAGGCACATGGATTCGAGTACATGTTCAATGATCCCTCCTCCCTGGAGCCTTCCACATGCCCATCTTCCACATTCACAGAGCAATGCTTGGCCATTCTCAAGACCAGGAGACCATGATGCTCCTCACCAGGAAGTCAATAAGGAACATGAAGAGAGCAGCATGGATTGCAGAAGGTGGCACATCAAGGATCTTCAGCTCTGCTGCTAGAACACAAGAGCTTAACTTCAGTATTGACTTTTTGCCAACTACCAAGTACGATAGCAGTGTCAAGCCCAATATGCAGATATGCAAGTAGTAGGTGACACCCCGCATCCATTCACAAAAGTGGGCAACATCTGCATCAGAACAAGGAAGTATCTTACCCTTACTCATAAAAATCATCAGAAACAAAATAAAATGGATGCAAGACTTCTCATTTCACTATTAGGTAGCTGTTGGAATTCCCTATTAAATAATACCTCCTCCAAAATAAAAAGTATCTCAGACATGTGTCAACTATTCAATGGATGACATTTTAAAAACTATGGACTTTACTTAATATTTATGTATGCTATATCCCTGCCTAAGGCTCTATGAGAAAGGAGCACATAGAATTGGATCTTTGAAAATCTCACATTTGCTGATAAATATTACTGCTGATCTCAGGCATGGCGAAGTGAAAAGTGGGACTTTGGATATTCCAAGAATGCTATGTTGTGGGATTGGTGTCCCTGATTCATACATAGCATATGGTTTCTATGAAATCCAGTGAGGGAGCAGGAGTAACGAAGCTGATTGCACAGATGACCTCAGGGAATACTGACAGATAGGCCAAATGAAAAATATGCTCCAGCTAACCATTGGTATTTGGGCTTCTGATCCCAGTCCTGTTTTTAAAAAAGGTGCAGACAGGCAGTGTTCATTAAAAACTGTCTACCATGTAAAAGTGGGTAATTTAAATGGCATCTAGTTACACATCTGATAGAATGGTCGGGCAACATATGAATTTCATTCTAACAACAACAACAACAACAAAACATAGAAAATGAGACATAAAGATAAAACCTTGTCTTCACCAGGATGCCTAAAAATAGGTTTTATTTGGCTCATGCCAATAAATATCTTTCAATAGAATTTCTGATTTCTGAATGAATCCATTCAACTTCATACTGCACAGATCACAAGGTTTTCTTTACAGAATATTCTCTTCTTCTTCTTAAAGCCTCACATAGAAAATGTCTCAGAGGACATAGGAGGGCTAAAGTTTGAAGGCATCTAATTGTACTCTAAAACAATTATGAACCTATTCGATCCATTATTAATAAATATCACCACTTTACCACTTGAACCAAATCACAGAAAATTGGAAACAGATGATCATTGGCTTTGATACCTTTACTTCTGTTTCATTACTCAGAGTCGATCAACTCTATACTTCAAGTGACACAGATTTATTACAGAATGCCTAAGATCCTAAGGATCTATTTTAGCTCAGCCCATGGTATTGCTTCATTATTTTATTATTTTGTAAGTAATAAAATATAACTTCATGTTGGATGATATATTCAAGCCATGAATATATCATCCAAAATTGTTCTTCCCAAAATATTAGCCCAATTTCTGCGCGCGCTCACTTACTGTTCAGGAATTTTACTAATTGTTTGAAGGTTCTAGAGGACCTGTTAGACTCCTAATGGACAAACCATACAACATACTCCAGAGAACGGACGAGTGCCATAAGAAGAAAATAAGGTCAGCCTACAGCAATGGGCAGCTGCCTGCCCTCGGCTGGGAGGAGCCCTGGCCATGGCACCAGGGCTGCTGGGCAGCAGAAGCCTCCACAGCCCTGCAGGGAGCCTGGAGCACAGCTCTGCCTAACCATGCTCAGCCCTGGACAGATGCACATGAGTTCCCATCACAGGCTCGAGTGTGACAGTCCCAGGTGCATGCCTGTCATGCCAGCCACCAGGGAGGCTGAGGCAAGAGGAACGTTTGAGGTCAGCCTTGGCAACTTAGACCCCGAGGCAAAGGGGAAATACTTTTACAGGGGTCTCTGAGGGTGTAGCTCAGGTAGGTCACTTGCCTCACAGGCTCAAGGCCCTGGGTTCAATCCCCAGAACCCACGTACACACAAAAAGTGAACTTGGAATATTGTTTAAAATGATGGATCAGGTACACACAAGGACTTCAATATGACCTCTCAGAGGAGCTCAATTTGAGATCAGACTGAACAAAAGACCACCTGGACCATTGACTCAGTGTCTGAAACCCTCTGTGAGCATGGGAAGCACTGCTGGCAAGACACCAGAGGGCCAAAGCACTTGTGCCCCCTGCAGGGGCGTCTCTTGTCTACCGCCAAAGACTGTTCCCCTCCTGGGGCAGCTGAGAGCAAGCTGGGCCTTGGAGCAAGGACTAGTGCTTTAGATATAGACTATGCAAGCAAGGGGCAATGTCTTTAATAAAACTAAAATTAAAAAGTCACATTGAAAAAATTTTAAAAAGAAGAAAATAAGGTCAAGTAGAGGAAGCCCATTTTCACAGGAAAAAATCCCCCAGTGAAAAGCATCAGAATAGATACCAAGAAAAATACCAACACAAACAGTGTGCTCCCACTATGTATCTACTCAACCTGCAAAAGTTAGAAAGCTAGATAATACAATCCTGGCCACAGGTAGAGCTATGCAGAAGAGCCACCTGGCAGTGCTTAGTCAAAGAAGTAAACATGCACACTTTGACCTAGAAATTCCACCTGTGTGTAAACCAGGCAGTGCTTAAGCAGTTTCACAAGGGGACATGCACAGGGAAATTTATCCTCAGGTTCTTATAGAGTTGTCTGTGCTTACAGGGAGTTGATGGTTGTCAAGATGCCCACAGCTGCGAAAGTCAAAAGCTAAAAAAATAATAGATGCCAACCTGGATATATTAATAATCCCGTATCTATGATCACCTTCATAAGGTAGCTTCCCAACTTCTGTGTGGAAGTGAGTTCCTCCTTGGCCCTTACACTGTTGTGGAGACCACTAGGAGTTCAGCTTTGTGCAGGATCATCTGACCTGGACTTTTGGCAAGACCTGTACAGCCCTCACACATGCTCAGATGCTACAGGACTTTTCAGACCAGTCCAGACAACAGTAGGCATCCATTCATTGTCTGCACTCTACAGATTCCTAGATGCACGACATTCATTACCATCAAATGCAGAATTTTCATCAAAAACTAATATATATATATATATCATTCCAATCTGAATCAAGAAAATCGGAAATATCCCCAAATCCAAAGAGTGGATCCCCATTGTGATGCTACAAGTTGAAAATTCCACAGCTGACCTCATGGGATGGTTCACAGTCAAAAGACAGCTGCATGAAAAATATTACATGACCTTCCTGCTATGTGAAAAGTGGCATGTGAAGTACACATGCATGTCTTCCTCAGACATGGGTTCATTTGCAAGACACCTTGTGCAATTGAAAATACTCCAAAAGGGGAGAAATCAGAACCATGTCTCCAAAGTATTTCAGCAGAGACCAACTCCATCTGTCTATCTATCTCTCAGTGAGTGTGTGTGCTCTTGTGTGTGTTTGTGTGTCTTTGTTTGTGTTTGTACCATCACAGCTGATACTTCATTGCCCCCATTGGAAAACTGACTCAGATAATGCCATCTGCCAAACTCCTAAAAACCAAAGTTCTTGCTGATAGAATGAAACATTCCTTCCTGTTGGTTTGGATGTGTCCTTTAGGACTCACTGCTACATTTAGTATACTCAAATCATCACAGTAGATCAGGTAACAAAAACATATATATTTTCAAATAATAATAATATATTAATGGAAACAACAAATACAGGATAGAGTAACAACTGTGTTACTAAACAAGGTCAAGGACAATGGCAAACTATAGATTCAAACTTTGAAGAAAATAGTAATCAATGTAAATATTCCTGGGCTGCCTCAGCCCCGCCCAGGCACACAGCAACAGAATGGTTTTGCAAGCATCCTCAGGAGGGCAGGAGCCTTTTTGCAGGACGAGAGGGAGGTTGAGGCTCGATCCACCCATCATTCTTTTGGGAGAGGCTCCTTTTCTTCAGCACAAAGTTGGATTTTTTGTGAGGATTCTTGGCATAAAATACGTTGGCCTCTGCTGGAATCCTCATCTCTGGGGAGAGAGGGGTGTACAAAAAGAAGGTGGCACTCAGGAGGTGCTCCCTAGGACACGCCAACATCTGAGAGCCTGTGCCAGAAAAGGCCAGAGCCACACACCTGAGAGCTCTCCAATTCAGCACCAATACCAACAAAGACAGCCTCCACAGTCCTCCCTGAGGAAGAACTAGGCAGAGCACTTCAACAGACCTAATGTCTGTTCCTACCGAAGGCTTTGGACTCCAGAATATCTCAGGTCCTCTTGCATCTGCCAAAGCACACCACTAGGGTTTGCATCTGAAATCTCCCACAAAAGGCTCCTGTGCCGAAGATTCAGTCCCCACATGAGCCATCTTCATAGGTGGGTTTGGAGGGAAGCATTGGATGGTGAGTGCTCTGATGTCAACATGAAATTCTCATTCAAGATGAATACACTACTGGGGGGTGGGAGGGACTGGAAGAAAGGTTGAGCATGGTTGGAGTAAGACCTAAACAGGGTTGTGCCCTGGGCAACAGTACCTTGTTCCTGTTGGCTCCACTGAATCCTCATTCTCCAAGGAGAGGTCCTCCCTCTCCATCTTTCTCTCTCTCCCTCTCTGCCAGCCTCGTTCTCTCTCTCCCAGTCTATGCCTTTGTGGCAAGGGCTGAGGAGCTCTCCACTGCCACACACTAGAGCTTTATGGACAGCCTCAGTGCACAACCAAAGAGAAAGCTATGAAACCCAGAGAAAAAAGGCCTAGGATTCCTCCTCTGAGTTATTTTCCTCAAGTATGGCCACAGTGAGGACAGGCTGACCAGCGCGGATACCACGTTAGAGCCATGCTTCTGCGTTGGTGGAGCCCGCCTCCATGTGAACCAGGCTTCTGAGAATGGAGGCCACATTCCAAATACTGCCCTACTGAGAACAATGGTTCCAAAGACCAGCAAAGGGACTGCTTCCCTCCAACATGGTGTATGGCCCAGTGGTGCCATGACCCCGAGTGGGGGAATACAACAGCCGCTTCTCCTTCCTCTGAACATGTGTTTCCTGTCGCCCTCCTCTAACCTAGAGCCTGTTCTCCATCCCTTCTGGGTTGGATGTGGAGATCTCTGCTATGAATTTCTTAGGCTACCAAGGCCCCAGACAGACTTCCTCTTCCATAGACTCTACTAACCTAACAGTAGGTTAAGATAGGAGACAAGTGATCCTAGAACTCATAGGGATGGTGGTCTTCAGGGTACATAGGCTGGGATAATGGCTGCTGTGGTGTTTGGCTCACAAAAACCAACCAACCAACCAACGAAAAAGTGCTGGCATTATTATCAGATGAGCTCTGTGGCTACGTGCTCAGGAAGCCCTCATCTGACTTTAGTTAGGGATCACAACCTGGCTATTGTGATCACTCCTTGCCTAGTGGACTCAGGTGCGTAAGACCATGGAATTTATGCAAAAACAGATGATTCAGGCTGTCTCCCAGGCTGTGTTTTCTTCCCAATTTCATCCTGTTACTGCTTGCTAGAATCCTGGCAATGCTCTGCCCAGGCAGTGGTTTTTTGGTCACACAGAAGGCTTTCAATAGTACTGCTTCAGTCCACAAAATGCCAGTTCCCTCTTTAGCCCATGCATTCCCATGTTCCTTTGAAACCACTCCTATCCCAGACCATGAAAACATACTGCTCCTGGAGAGAGGCTTTCCTCCTCACTCCTCAAAGATGTCAGCTTTGGATGCCTGTTCATGTCCAGGGGAGGGCACCTGGTGGGGAGCCGCAATATCCACCGGGGTATACCATTGGACCTCAAGACCTTCCACCAGCAGAAGTGCAGTTGGCTTTGTGCACGAACCCAACACACCTGTTGGAGTGTTCTTGGGGGTCAGAGACTACTCTTTGTTGCTAAGAGTTGACCTGAGTCCACATCCTGACCCTTGCTCTCTGCTATCTGATTGTCTCACTTACTCTGACGGCGAGAGATGATTTGGCCCAGCTCATAATCCTCTGGATTCTCCTCAGTAAGGAAGTGTAGGTCGAGGGCGCTGCGGATGACGACAGGAGCCCTATCGTGGCAGGTCACCTGGAGCAGCATGGGAGACAGGCCTTCAGGAAATGGGCCTTGAAGTGACTACTCAAGGACAGTGGGCAGGGGCATTCTGGAGGCACCTCCACTCTAAATACAAGGGCAACATCCATGACCCTACTACCCGAGGCTGACCTCCTGCTCATCGTGTGGGCTCTTCCCACAGGCTACTAGCCCAATCCTTGTACATAGGACTTCCTGGGCCTGCCATTGCTCTTTGTGGAGCTGCACTCCTCTCGGAGTGAAAGGACCCCACTACCTGCATACAGATGCAATCTCATCCCACAAGTTGGGAGGAATGGGACAATAGCCTCCAAGATCCCAGGTCTGCCCGAGGATGCAGGCGGCATTGGGAATGGCCTAGGCACAAAACCTAGAGGCTTTGGTCTGGATTGCCAGGGCCAAAAACAGACCCAGGAACATGACCACACACAGGAGAGCTGAAAGATAGCCACGAGAGCTCCTGGCCTCCAGAGGCTCAGTGCTGGCTGGGATGTAGGAGGGCACCTCATCCGGCAAGGGTGGTCATTGGGTTACCTGGACATTTAGTGTGCTTGCTCCACATCCATATCGACTCTGCAGAGAGACTCTCTCAGCTCCTTGTTCAAGGAACATGGAGAACCTCACACTGCTGTCCTCCTCCATAGACGTCAGCATCCCATACAAGGGAACCTGCAACCTAGTTCCTGTCCTATTCTCATCTGTCACCCATACCTGTCCCTGCCCTTCTGGACTGCATGCTGCCACCTGACACACAGACTCCCTCAGACATGGCAGTGGACAAGCTGCTGCACTCGCTCATCTCAGCTCCAGCCCTTCACACTGACCTCTCCCTTCTTGATTCCCATCTATCCTCCTGATCATCCAGAAGCTCCAAATTCAAGAGGGCATGAGTAGTCCATGGTATTGGACCAGTGTCTGCTCCCCACCCAGGTGTAAGCACCACGGGACACCCCTGCTCCCAGGCTTACCAGAACACTCTTGGCCATCTCTGGACTTTGTGTTTCTAAGTGGACACGAATTAAGCAGGTGTCTCCCACCTGCTTGTGGGAAAGCGGCCTGGAGGACTTGCAGGTTGATTCTGAGAACTGTGGGGGATGGAACATCAGCAAACCCAGAAACAGAAAGCCACCCCAGACTGTCAGTTGGCTCTATGGGCTTCCAGCAAATATGTCCAGGTGCTGAGGCTTCTTATTTCCTCAGGTCGGAGTGGAATGGCAGCACATGCACAGCTTGAATAAGGTAGGTGTTTACCTCCTTTCCCTTGACCTGGGGGCGTTTCCTCACGATGAAATATTGTATTCCCAGATTCATGGACAGACACACGAGTGAGTGGTCAGAGACCTTGATTTCTGCAGAGCGAAGTGGAGAGAATTGTTAGGTGGCACTCAAGGATTATACCACAAAACACCCACAACCCCTGAGAGTCTCCGCCAGGCCCATCACACTTTGGTATTTTGGGGCCAAGGCCCACTTTCTCTTGGCTGTCAGTTATCCTGAGCCCACTGTGGATCATGTCTCCCCACTGTCTGATTGTCCTACTTACTCTCATCCTCAGACATCATATACAGCAGCTCAAAGTTGTCCACATCCTCATGCTGCAACAAATTTTGGTCCAAGGCCCTGCGGATGAGGCTTGTCACCGTCTCCTGAAAGGTCACCTGGATCAGGGTGGGACAAATGTCATCAGAGAATGGCTTTTAGAAGAGCTACCCAGAAGACTGTGGTCAAACATTCAGGAGAAATCTCAGCTACATATACAAGGGCACAATCTTGTTATCCTGCTACCTGAGTGTGTCCTCCATATACCACCTGGGTTCTTGCAATGTGCTACTAGAACAATCCTGGTACAAATATCTGCCTGTACCTGCCATCTCCCCTCCCCCTGGGGAGCCACATTCCACTCATGTCAAAGGACCAAACTGCCTATGCACAGACACACTCTCATCTCACTGAGATGAGAGCAATGGGCCAGGGATCTGCGCACCAAGTGTGATCTGGGATGCAGGCTGCCTTTGTGGGTGGAAGAGGCAGATGCACTGAAAATTTGGGTCCTGACTGCCACGACACAAAACAGACTCAGATACAAGAGTGTGCACTTGAGTGCTTCATGATAGCTTTGAGAGGCCCTGGCCTCTGGAAGCTCGGTGCGGGTCTGTTGTAATGATGTACTTGACTCAGCACTCGCAGTCACTGAACATGTCTCCTCTGCAGCTGGACACCTGCAGCATTAGCGTGTCTACTGCACATCCATAGAAATTCTGCCAAGAACCCCTTTAGCTCCGTATTTACCTACATGCAAAGCCTAACATTCCGAAGCTTTGGCATGACCCCCCAGGTGATCCCGACCCCAAATTCCTACACCTAGTCATGCTAAGGAGGTTCTCTTCCCTGCCACCAGGAACACATCCCCTCCTACACATGTGACAAGTCACTGCCACCTCCTCTGCTCCAACTTCACTCATTGAGAATACCAAGTTCTAGGCACTGCAGCCTGCACCCTGGACATATCTCTGCCTTCATCTGTCCACAGCACTTCCGTCTGCACTTCTGGCCTGCAAAACCCACAATACACAGGCCCACTCACCACTGAAGCTGGGCATGCTGATGCTCTCCCTCCTCAGGTCAAGCCCTTAAGACGGACCTCTCTCTTCTTTATTTCCCACCATAGCCCTGGGGTTGGCTGTGTCTCCTGCCTTCCACTGTGTGGACACCCAGGAGGCAGCCCTGCTGTCGGGCTTACCGGGATGCGCTTTGTCTCCCTCAGGCTCTGTCCCTCTAGGAGGACGTGAACAACGCGGCTGTCTTCCACCTGCTCGCTGGAGTGAAGCAGTGAGGAGCTGCTACTCACAGCTGCTGGGGTCCTGGATGCCACTGCCACAGAAGGTTCCAAGAACTGTGGGGGATGACAACATCAGCAAAGCCCAGCAACTGCACCCCACCCAGCCTGGCAGTTGGCTCTGTGGGCATTCTACAACATCCATCCAGAACCTGAGGTTCTTGTCCCCTTGGAGGATGTGGAGTGGCACCAGGAGTAAAGACTGAAGAAGGTGGCTGTTTTGGGAACAAGAGATCCAGCACCTGCTGGGTGGGGATGAAATCCCAGGAGATTAACCCCATGTTGCTGCTGAAATGTAGGTTCCTCCCACAAATGACAGGCAGGAGCTCATTCCTAAGCTGGTCCTGCCTGTAAGGTTCAAGGCTCTGAACACTGAAGGGCTCCTCCGTGTTCTGATCATTTTCACCCTGGGTTGGGACCAAGAATGGTGGGTTCAAAATGGAAATGGTGACAAACAGAAAAATGACTTGTGCCAATACACTAGAGTCAAAGCACAATGGGACAGTTCCCATCAGTACAAACACACACACACACACACACACACACACACACAGAGAGAGTCAGAATAGGAGTCCTGGGCCATTCATCAGGGATCAGACTCGAGGGCCTGCTGGGCTCACCTGCCCTGTGCTACTCACTGTTACTCTTGAGCTCCTCTGCGACAATCGCCAGAGGCTCTGGCGTCTAAGATGAAGCCTCACCCAGTGTATCCACAAAAGGGCTAGTTGGCCCCCCTGAGATTCCTGGGAGCCTGAGGCTCGGCATTGTCTGCAACCACAGGAGAACATCCTTCTCCCTCCAGTGGCTCCAACCAAGTGAGCTCGGATGGCTTGGTCAGTGAAGTGGGTGCCTGGATACCAGGGTTCCATGTTCTGTTTGATCCATTGTCAAGGCAATGATGTCATTTCCTGTGCCCATACCTGAGCCTCTTTTCACATAAGACCACTTTCAACAGCCCTATGGGCTGCCGATTTCTCCTCCATGCCTACCCATCTCAGGTGCGCAGGTGTTCACCAACAACTACCCAAACATCCCCACCAGCATCTGCCCTGCTTGGTGCCACTAGAGTTCCAGCTTGGAGCCTTCAAAAATGCATTCACAACCAGTCCTTCCCTCTCAGCAGCTTTTGGACCCTGGTCCCATCATTGTGCAACTCATGGTGTGCCCAGTCTTTTCTGGAAAGTAGGGTAGCATCTAATCTCTAGGGTTTATTGTGTCTATTGGCCCATAACACCCTCTGTTCTCTCTGAAACCAGAGATGGGACTCACAGGTGGCTAAAGCACAAATGTAGAGATGGGATAATCACAAGAAAGGGAGAGACAAAGAATGCACCCTAACTCAATCAGGCCTGTGTCCCACACAGGGACATGGCCAATGTCCGTCCCATCGTGGCTGCAGTTCCCTCTCTACACCATGGCAAGTTGGAGGGGACTGAGATGCAGAGGCTGCTCCCCTCTGCCATACAACTTCCCAAGGCTTCTCCTAAGATTTCAAAAGGGCCAAGTGTGTCTAGTGTTGGGGTCTCACAGAGACTCCGAGGTACCACAGCATCCTGCTGCCCAGAACCGGTTCACCCCTCACCTCAAGGGGGCTCAGCCTCTGGATTCATGGGAATTGAAGTGGGTACAGGTGATGGGATATCACCTCCAAGACTGAGTTATGCCAAGTCCATGACCCCTGTCTGCATCCCTGTCTCCAGCACCACTCCCCCCTCTCTCTTTCCTCCTCAGAGCAAACAAATCCATTTAGCAAGTGTGTCCTGTGATAAAGACATGACGGTCACCCATCCTCTCATTACAAAAACACTGAGGCTCAGCCAACATGGATCCTACAGGGAACACAGGCATAAACTCAGACTCCGATCCTCCCAGCCGAGCCTCAGTGGAGCCTGGACTCCCAGCCTCCTGAGTCAAGGAAACAGAGGTTCCTAGCCGAGCCACCTTGGATGCAGCCGCACACAAACTGAACTCATCAATGCCCCTTGCTCTCAGTTGTGAGTAAGAGGGGAAGTGGTGTTTCACAACCCTGGACATCAAGTGCAGTCTCCAGGCTTTGGGGTGTGCCCTGGCCTCTGTCTATCTGCCCAGGCTCTCCAACCCACACTGGCCTCTTACCCAACCTCCTCCTAGGGCCAAACTCAATCCTGCCTCTCAATTTCTGCTGCCTTCCCCAACACACTGCTCCCCAAAATGAGCAGGGCTGGCTCTCGGTTATCATGCTGGTGCCAGCAGCAATGCCACCCCACTGACATAATTCTGAGTCCCAACCTAGGCACTCCAGCTGTCTTTGCCACACCTGGCCTGTTTGGGCTCTGGCTCTTGCTCTTTTCTTTCATGTGCATGTGTTTTGAGGTTTTGAGTTTCTCCCACTGCAGAACTGCAGCTGTGGCAGGGTAGAGCTCATGAGGGTGACATTCTGAGCCACATCCAATCCCATCAGGACTGTTCACTGGGGTGACTGCTGGAACACAGTGATGAGTGAACACATGGGAGGTGGTTGGACCCACCTTGCCTCTGAGTGGCTTCCTTTCAGGACAGGAATGTAGGCATGGGAGCCCCTGGCGTGGGATGCTTTGCACAAGGCGTGACCATGGGCTCTCTTTCCTGGCAAAAATGGCTCCACTCAGCATGGAGAGCACTGTCATTCCTGGTGGCTAACAAAAGCCCTGGACCCCAGATAGGAACCCACACTCAAGATTAACGTCTGAGTGTGCGTGTCCTCGAGGAAATGAGGTCTCCTGATCCCAGGTGCAAAGGGGTAAGTCCTCTAACTCCAGGGGCCATGAAGGGACATCTGAGTTTCCCTTGTCCTTCTTTCCCTCTCTAACTAACCACAGTTAGGACCCTGGCCTCATTCCCCAGTGAGGATCATTAGGCTCCATAAAGGACAGTCTCTAAGATGCTCAGTGGACCAACACCCTCTGCACAACCCATAACCCTATTCACCCAAGAGGCAAGAGGATTTCTATTCAGGAAAACCAGGAAAGGGAGAGCCTTTCTCAAGGACACAAGGACATTAGTGAGTGAGGGAGTGATTAATGGATGGAGAACTATTTCCAACACCAACTTCCAGGAGCATATATGGCCCCCTGGAGAATTCTGCAGTGTGTTGGTGATTAAGGAGAACGTGTGAATTCAGGGGTCACTAGGTCCTCTCAGCCATAAGGAGGGAAACTGCCATAAAGGAACTAGGACAAGGGTGCGAGGAATGCTCACTGGTGGGAGATCGGAAGGAAGGAAAGTGTACTCATTAGAAAAGTGTCGCCTGAAAATTCTTAGCCAGCCAAAAGCCGTGCGAACTTGTGTGGGAAAAGAGTCTTTGCACAGTGATGAAGCTAAGAGCTCACATGATGGAACACAGCATCAACTGGGACCAAATCCAATATCTGATATTCTTGTAGGAAGAGGAGAGTCTGGACCCAGATACCAGGGAGACTGGGGGATACCGGATATGTGAGGTTGGAGCCAGGGCGGGATGCCCATATGGGAACCACAGATCGTGGGCAGCAATAGGAGAGTGGGCAAGGGCTGGGAGAGTTGGGGAGACAGTCCCCTTGAAACCTGGGAGGGGTTATGGCACTGGGACAGCCCAACACCTACTGTGTTGAGCCTCTGGAGCTCAACGGAAGACACTTCCTCTGTTGTCGGCCACCCAGTTAACAGAGTTTGGTTGCAGCAGCCTAGGACCCAGCTGAAGGTCTGAGCATGTTGGCCATGCAGGTTGGATCTGGACCACAGACACCCTCATCAGAGATTGTAGGGTCTCAGCCCTGAGGCAAGACAGGCACTAAGTCAGGCCAGGTGGGGAAACGGATAGGCACACACTCTGGGGGCTGGTGCCTGTGTTACTGGGAGCACTTCTGATCGCAATTCCCTGATCTGCTGCCAACACAGGCTACAGAGGAGGGTACAGAAACACAGACCACGGATCTGCCCCACTCAGTGGGCCCAGGCCAACACCACACCCAGCAGCCTCGTGCCATACCCAATGAGTCTCGAAGCGGCCCCCTCTTCCCATCCTGAGAGCTCTTCCCTTCCTCATGTGCCAATAGCTCCCTACTGTCACTGGCAATATCTACTCTGTGAGATGTCAACATCCGTGGGTACTGTTCTCTCATCCCAGGACAGTGTGGTCCCACACACCCTGGTGAAATGGGCCACCTGGAGGTTGTTGAGGCTGAATGGCAGCGGTGGTACTCTGGCACTTAATATTATTTAAGTTAAAAAAAAAAAAAAACCAAAAACAAAAACAAAAAACGGGTCTTGGTGCTCAAAAATGTTTGATTTGCATATTCTCATCCCCTAACCCCAATATTTTCATTATTTCCTCACATATGAAATCTTACTAGCATAAAGGTAATTTCGTATTAAACAAAGTGGATTGAAATAACATTGGTAAAAATAATCAATCACCATACTTTCAATTTTTGTTCTGCTTTCCTATTAGAAACCACTTGGATACAAGAGAACAGAGGACAGACTCATGGAAATGCTTGAAATGACAAGAAGCTCCCACTCAAGCTCAGCATTCAGTCCTGGACAGGGTAAGACCAGGCCACTTTGACATCTGTGCCAAAGAGTCTACCAGACAGAATCCTCTGACTGATCCCTGACTGAGCCATAGGAACTGGCTAGAAAAGCCTTCACATCCTCAATACATTCTTCACGTCAGAATACTTGACAACCATTGATATCCATCTCTCGTTAACTTGCTCCCCAGCCAACCATTCTTCAACAAATTCAAAGGAGTAACTCATGCAAGCACACAGAAAGGGGTGTTCACTACACACATCCATGTGCGAAAAAGACAACTGGTATTTCTTGTTTGGGCTATTTCAAATGAAATCCCTTCTGCATGACCTCCACAAACCAAAGGAAAATATTTGTGAAATTCCCACGTAGAAGACAAGATACACTTGCCAAGGAGGCAGTGGCAAGAATTTTGACACTCCAAATGTAGAGTGTGTGTTTAGGAAGCAGTCACAGTTTCCATGAGAGAGTCCCATGAAATCAATTAGGAAGATCCATGCTCTAGCCCTACCATGCAAGTGATGTGACTCGAAAGAGTCACTTAGTCTTAGTAACCATCATCACTAACAACTAAGTCAATGAATAAAGGTCCTCAGGTGCCAAGCTACAAAATGTGGGATGAGCATGGATGAGGATGGGTGGGAGAAGTCTCCAACTCTAACACAATTAGGGAAGGATGTGCTGACCTCAAGTGGCTGGGGGGCTGGGATCCTGCCACAGAGGGGGATTCCAAACCTCACATCCCCTGACCCAGGCCAGAAGACCAGGTAGAGTCCAAGGACCCTGGGGTGGCCCAATGGCAATAAAGGTCAAAAGGAACTAGGGATCTGCCTGGTCCCTCAATCCCCTACTCTGAGCAGGGCTGCATGACGAGGCCAGAGGCCATCCACAGCAATCTGCCTTTACAGGAAAACAGGGACTGCAGGCTGCCTCTGGCTCACTGAATCAGGGTGGTGTTTTCATAAAGCAAGACCACTTCCTCACATTTGACCAGCAGCTCATGTGTTGACAGCACAATGACTGACTTGACTCAGGCCCTGATGAATGAAATAGAAAATTCATAGCAAACCCATCTTTAGCTCTTCCACATCATCAGGGGCTCTGATTCAATTCCGTCCAGAAAGGTGTCTGAAATGATTTCTAAACATGCTGGGGACTCACCTCTGTGTGGAACTTTTCAGGAAAAAGGGGATCAAATCTCATGAAGCAACTCTTCTCTCTTCTAGCCCATGGGCAATGCAAGGAACCTGCATGATACCAGAGGCTCACTTCTCTCTTCTCATGTCTTCTGGAAAGGATTCGTTAATGCTTCCTGCAAGGTGAAGCAGAAGCCTGCATCCCCAGCTGCACAGAAGTGTTTTAGGGCAGTGTCTCCCTTAAAACCCAAAAATAAAAAAACAGGTCATTCAACAGGCACATGGATTCGAGTACATGTTCAATGATCCCTCCTCCCTGGAGCCTTCCACATGCCCATCTTCCACATTCACAGAGCAATGCTTGGCCATTCTCAAGACCAGGAGACCATGATGCTCCTCACCAGGAAGTCAATAAGGAACATGAAGAGAGCAGCATGGATTGCAGAAGGTGGCACATCAAGGATCTTCAGCTCTGCTGCTAGAACACAAGAGCTTAACTTCAGTATTGACTTTTTGCCAACTACCAAGTACGATAGCAGTGTCAAGCCCAATATGCAGATATGCAAGTAGTAGGTGACACCCCGCATCCATTCACAAAAGTGGGCAACATCTGCATCAGAACAAGGAAGTATCTTACCCTTACTCATAAAAATCATCAGAAACAAAATAAAATGGATGCAAGACTTCTCATTTCACTATTAGGTAGCTGTTGGAATTCCCTATTAAATAATACCTCCTCCAAAATAAAAAGTATCTCAGACATGTGTCAACTATTCAATGGATGACATTTTAAAAACTATGGACTTTACTTAATATTTATGTATGCTATATCCCTGCCTAAGGCTCTATGAGAAAGGAGCACATAGAATTGGATCTTTGAAAATCTCACATTTGCTGATAAATATTACTGCTGATCTCAGGCATGGCGAAGTGAAAAGTGGGACTTTGGATATTCCAAGAATGCTATGTTGTGGGATTGGTGTCCCTGATTCATACATAGCATATGGTTTCTATGAAATCCAGTGAGGGAGCAGGAGTAACGAAGCTGATTGCACAGATGACCTCAGGGAATACTGACAGATAGGCCAAATGAAAAATATGCTCCAGCTAACCATTGGTATTTGGGCTTCTGATCCCAGTCCTGTTTTTAAAAAAGGTGCAGACAGGCAGTGTTCATTAAAAACTGTCTACCATGTAAAAGTGGGTAATTTAAATGGCATCTAGTTACACATCTGATAGAATGGTCGGGCAACATATGAATTTCATTCTAACAACAACAACAACAACAAAACATAGAAAATGAGACATAAAGATAAAACCTTGTCTTCACCAGGATGCCTAAAAATAGGTTTTATTTGGCTCATGCCAATAAATATCTTTCAATAGAATTTCTGATTTCTGAATGAATCCATTCAACTTCATACTGCACAGATCACAAGGTTTTCTTTACAGAATATTCTCTTCTTCTTCTTAAAGCCACACATAGAAAATGTCTCAGAGGACATAGGATTGCTAAAGTTTGAAGGCATCTAATTGTACTCTAAAACAATTATGAACCTATTCGATCCATTATTAATAAATATCACCACTTTACCACTTGAACCAAATCACAGAAAATTGGAAACAGATGATCATTGGCTTTGATACCTTTACTTCTGTTTCATTACTCAGAGTCGATCAACTCTATACTTCAAGTGACACAGATTTATTACAGAATGCCTAAGATCCTAAGGATCTATTTTAGCTCAGCCCATGGTATTGCTTCATTATTTTATTATTTTGTAAGTAATAAAATATAACTTCATGTTGGATGATATATTCAAGCCATGAATATATCATCCAAAATTGTTCTTCCCAAAATATTAGCCCAATTTCTGCGCGCGCTCACTTACTGTTCAGGAATTTTACTAATTGTTTGAAGGTTCTAGAGGACCTGTTAGACTCCTAATGGACAAACCATACAACATACTCCAGAGAAAGGACGAGTGCCATAAGAAGAAAATAAGGTCAGCCTACAGCAATGGGCAGCTGCCTGCCCTCGGCTGGGAGGAGCCCTGGCCATGGCACCAGGGCTGCTGGGCAGCAGAAGCCTCCACAGCCCTGCAGGGAGCCTGGAGCACAGCTCTGCCTAACCATGCTCAGCCCTGGACAGATGCACATGAGTTCCCATCACAGGCTCGAGTGTGACAGTCCCATGTGCATGCCTGTCATGCCAGCCACCAGGGAGGCTGAGGCAAGAGGAACGTTTGAGGTCAGCCTTGGCAACTTAGACCCCGAGGCAAAGGGGAAATACTTTTACAGGGGTCTCTGAGGGTGTAGCTCAGGTAGGTCACTTGCCTCACAGGCTCAAGGCCCTGGGTTCAATCCCCAGAACCCACGTACACACAAAAAGTGAACTTGGAATATTGTTTAAAATGATGGATCAGGTACACACAAGGACTTCAATATGACCTCTCAGAGGAGCTCAATTTGAGATCAGACTGAACAAAAGACCACCTGGACCATTGACTCAGTGTCTGAAACCCTCTGTGAGCATGGGAAGCACTGCTGGCAAGACACCAGAGGGCCAAAGCACTTGTGCCCCCTGCAGGGGCGTCTCTTGTCTACCGCCAAAGACTGTTCCCCTCCTGGGGCAGCTGAGAGCAAGCTGGGCCTTGGAGCAAGGACTAGTGCTTTAGATATAGACTATGCAAGCAAGGGGCAATGTCTTTAATAAAACTAAAATTAAAAAGTCACATTGAAAAAATTTTAAAAAGAAGAAAATAAGGTCAAGTAGAGGAAGCCCATTTTCACAGGAAAAAATCCCCCAGTGAAAAGCATCAGAATAGATACCAAGAAAAATACCAACACAAACAGTGTGCTCCCACTATGTATCTACTCAACATGCAAAAGTTAGAAAGCTAGATAATACAATCCTGGCCACAGGTAGAGCTATGCAGAAGAGCCACCTGGCAGTGCTTAGTCAAAGAAGTAAACATGCACACTTTGACCTAGAAATTCCACCAGTGTGTAAACCAGGCAGTGCTTAAGCAGTTTCACAAGGGGACATGCACAGGGAAATTTATCCTCAGGTTCTTATAGAGTTGTCTGTGCTTACAGGGAGTTGATGGTTGTCAAGATGCCCACAGCTGCGAAAGTCAAAAGCTAAAAAAATAATAGATGCCAACCTGGATATATTAATAATCCCGTATCTATGATCACCTTCATAAGGTAGCTTCCCAACTTCTGTGTGGAAGTGAGTTCCTCCTTGGCCCTTACACTGTTGTGGAGACCACTAGGAGTTCAGCTTTGTGCAGGATCATCTGACCTGGACTTTTGGCAAGACCTGTACAGCCCTCACACATGCTCAGATGCTACAGGACTTTTCAGACCAGTCCAGACAACAGTAGGCATCCATTCATTGTCTGCACTCTACAGATTCCTAGATGCACGACATTCATTACCATCAAATGCAGAATTTTCATCAAAAACTAATATATATATATATATATATATCATTCCAATCTGAATCAAGAAAATCGGAAATATCCCCAAATCCAAAGAGTGGATCCCCATTGTGATGCTACAAGTTGAAAATTCCACAGCTGACCTCATGGGATGGTTCACAGTCAAAAGACAGCTGCATGAAAAATATTACATGACCTTCCTGCTATGTGAAAAGTGGCATGTGAAGTACACATGCATGTCTTCCTCAGACATGGGTTCATTTGCAAGACACCTTGTGCAATTGAAAATACTCCAAAAGGGGAGAAATCAGAACCATGTCTCCAAAGTATTTCAGCAGAGACCAACTCCATCTGTCTATCTATCTCTCAGTGAGTGTGTGTGCTCTTGTGTGTGTTTGTGTGTCTTTGTTTGTGTTTGTACCATCACAGCTGATACTTCATTGCCCCCATTGGAAAACTGACTCAGATAATGCCATCTGCCAAACTCCTAAAAACCAAAGTTCTTGCTGATAGAATGAAACATTCCTTCCTGTTGGTTTGGATGTGTCCTTTAGGACTCACTGCTACATTTAGTATACTCAAATCATCACAGTAGATCAGGTAACAAAAACATATATATTTTCAAATAATAATAATATATTAATGGAAACAACAAATACAGGATAGAGTAACAACTGTGTTACTAAACAAGGTCAAGGACAATGGCAAACTATAGATTCAAACTTTGAAGAAAATAGTAATCAATGTAAATATTCCTGGGCTGCCTCAGCCCCGCCCAGGCACACAGCAACAGAATGGTTTTGCAAGCATCCTCAGGAGGGCAGGAGCCTTTTTGCAGGACGAGAGGGAGGTTGAGGCTCGATCCACCCATCATTCTTTTGGGAGAGGCTCCTTTTCTTCAGCACAAAGTTGGATTTTTTGTGAGGATTCTTGGCATAAAATACGTTGGCCTCTGCTGGAATCCTCATCTCTGGGGAGAGAGGGGTGTACAAAAAGAAGGTGGCACTCAGGAGGTGCTCCCTAGGACACGCCAACATCTGAGAGCCTGTGCCAGAAAAGGCCAGAGCCACACACCTGAGAGCTCTCCAATTCAGCACCAATACCAACAAAGACAGCCTCCACAGTCCTCCCTGAGGAAGAACTAGGCAGAGCACTTCAACAGACCTAATGTCTGTTCCTACCGAAGGCTTTGGACTCCAGAATATCTCAGGTCCTCTTGCATCTGCCAAAGCACACCACTAGGGTTTGCATCTGAAATCTCCCACAAAAGGCTCCTGTGCCGAAGATTCAGTCCCCACATGAGCCATCTTCATAGGTGGGTTTGGAGGGAAGCATTGGATGGTGAGTGCTCTGATGTCAACATGAAATTCTCATTCAAGATGAATACACTACTGGGGGGTGGGAGGGACTGGAAGAAAGGTTGAGCATGGTTGGAGTAAGACCTAAACAGGGTTGTGCCCTGGGCAACAGTACCTTGTTCCTGTTGGCTCCACTGAATCCTCATTCTCCAAGGAGAGGTCCTCCCTCTCCATCTTTCTCTCTCTCCCTCTCTGCCAGCCTCGTTCTCTCTCTCCCAGTCTATGCCTTTGTGGCAAGGGCTGAGGAGCTCTCCACTGCCACACACTAGAGCTTTATGGACAGCCTCAGTGCACAACCAAAGAGAAAGCTATGAAACCCAGAGAAAAAAGGCCTAGGATTCCTCCTCTGAGTTATTTTCCTCAAGTATGGCCACAGTGAGGACAGGCTGACCAGCGCGGATACCACGTTAGAGCCATGCTTCTGCGTTGGTGGAGCCCGCCTCCATGTGAACCAGGCTTCTGAGAATGGAGGCCACATTCCAAATACTGCCCTACTGAGAACAATGGTTCCAAAGACCAGCAAAGGGACTGCTTCCCTCCAACATGGTGTATGGCCCAGTGGTGCCATGACCCCGAGTGGGGGAATACAACAGCCGCTTCTCCTTCCTCTGAACATGTGTTTCCTGTCGCCCTCCTCTAACCTAGAGCCTGTTCTCCATCCCTTCTGGGTTGGATGTGGAGATCTCTGCTATGAATTTCTTAGGCTACCAAGGCCCCAGACAGACTTCCTCTTCCATAGACTCTACTAACCTAACAGTAGGTTAAGATAGGAGACAAGTGATCCTAGAACTCATAGGGATGGTGGTCTTCAGGGTACATAGGCTGGGATAATGGCTGCTGTGGTGTTTGGCTCACAAAAACCAACCAACCAACCAACGAAAAAGTGCTGGCATTATTATCAGATGAGCTCTGTGGCTACGTGCTCAGGAAGCCCTCATCTGACTTTAGTTAGGGATCACAACCTGGCTATTGTGATCACTCCTTGCCTAGTGGACTCAGGTGCGTAAGACCATGGAATTTATGCAAAAACAGATGATTCAGGCTGTCTCCCAGGCTGTGTTTTCTTCCCAATTTCATCCTGTTACTGCTTGCTAGAATCCTGGCAATGCTCTGCCCAGGCAGTGGTTTTTTGGTCACACAGAAGGCTTTCAATAGTACTGCTTCAGTCCACAAAATGCCAGTTCCCTCTTTAGCCCATGCATTCCCATGTTCCTTTGAAACCACTCCTATCCCAGACCATGAAAACATACTGCTCCTGGAGAGAGGCTTTCCTCCTCACTCCTCAAAGATGTCAGCTTTGGATGCCTGTTCATGTCCAGGGGAGGGCACCTGGTGGGGAGCCGCAATATCCACCGGGGTATACCATTGGACCTCAAGACCTTCCACCAGCAGAAGTGCAGTTGGCTTTGTGCACGAACCCAACACACCTGTTGGAGTGTTCTTGGGGGTCAGAGACTACTCTTTGTTGCTAAGAGTTGACCTGAGTCCACATCCTGACCCTTGCTCTCTGCTATCTGATTGTCTCACTTACTCTGACGGCGAGAGATGATTTGGCCCAGCTCATAATCCTCTGGATTCTCCTCAGTAAGGAAGTGTAGGTCGAGGGCGCTGCGGATGACGACAGGAGCCCTATCGTGGCAGGTCACCTGGAGCAGCATGGGAGACAGGCCTTCAGGAAATGGGCCTTGAAGTGACTACTCAAGGACAGTGGGCAGGGGCATTCTGGAGGCACCTCCACTCTAAATACAAGGGCAACATCCATGACCCTACTACCCGAGGCTGACCTCCTGCTCATCGTGTGGGCTCTTCCCACAGGCTACTAGCCCAATCCTTGTACATAGGACTTCCTGGGCCTGCCATTGCTCTTTGTGGAGCTGCACTCCTCTCGGAGTGAAAGGACCCCACTACCTGCATACAGATGCAATCTCATCCCACAAGTTGGGAGGAATGGGACAATAGCCTCCAAGATCCCAGGTCTGCCCGAGGATGCAGGCGGCATTGGGAATGGCCTAGGCACAAAACCTAGAGGCTTTGGTCTGGATTGCCAGGGCCAAAAACAGACCCAGGAACATGACCACACACAGGAGAGCTGAAAGATAGCCACGAGAGCTCCTGGCCTCCAGAGGCTCAGTGCTGGCTGGGATGTAGGAGGGCACCTCATCCGGCAAGGGTGGTCATTGGGTTACCTGGACATTTAGTGTGCTTGCTCCACATCCATATCGACTCTGCAGAGAGACTCTCTCAGCTCCTTGTTCAAGGAACATGGAGAACCTCACACTGCTGTCCTCCTCCATAGACGTCAGCATCCCATACAAGGGAACCTGCAACCTACTTCCTGTCCTATTCTCATCTGTCACCCATACCTGTCCCTGCCCTTCTGGACTGCATGCTGCCACCTGACACACAGACTCCCTCAGACATGGCAGTGGACAAGCTGCTGCACTCGCTCATCTCAGCTCCAGCCCTTCACACTGACCTCTCCCTTCTTGATTCCCATCTATCCTCCTGATCATCCAGAAGCTCCAAATTCAAGAGGGCATGAGTAGTCCATGGTATTGGACCAGTGTCTGCTCCCCACCCAGGTGTAAGCACCACGGGACACCCCTGCTCCCAGGCTTACCAGAACACTCTTGGCCATCTCTGGACTTTGTGTTTCTAAGTGGACACGAATTAAGCAGGTGTCTCCCACCTGCTTGTGGGAAAGCGGCCTGGAGGACTTGCAGGTTGATTCTGAGAACTGTGGGGGATGGAACATCAGCAAACCCAGAAACAGAAAGCCACCCCAGACTGTCAGTTGGCTCTATGGGCTTCCAGCAAATATGTCCAGGTGCTGAGGCTTCTTATTTCCTCAGGTCGGAGTGGAATGGCAGCACATGCACAGCTTGAATAAGGTAGGTGTTTACCTCCTTTCCCTTGACCTGGGGGCGTTTCCTCACCATGAAATATTGTATTCCCAGATTCATGGACAGACACACGAGTGAGTGGTCAGAGACCTTGATTTCTGCAGAGCGAAGTGGAGAGAATTGTTAGGTGGCACTCAAGGATTATACCACAAAACACCCACAACCCCTGAGAGTCTCCGCCAGGCCCATCACACTTTGGTATTTTGGGGCCAAGGCCCACTTTCTCTTGGCTGTCAGTTATCCTGAGCCCACTGTGGATCATGTCTCCCCACTGTCTGATTGTCCTACTTACTCTCATCCTCAGACATCATATACAGCAGCTCAAAGTTGTCCACATCCTCATGCTGCAACAAATTTTGGTCCAAGGCCCTGCGGATGAGGCTTGTCACCGTCTCCTGAAAGGTCACCTGGATCAGGGTGGGACAAATGTCATCAGAGAATGGCTTTTAGAAGAGCTACCCAGAAGACTGTGGTCAAACATTCAGGAGAAATCTCAGCTACATATACAAGGGCACAATCTTGTTATCCTGCTACCTGAGTGTGTCCTCCATATACCACCTGGGTTCTTGCAATGTGCTACTAGAACAATCCTGGTACAAATATCTGCCTGTACCTGCCATCTCCCCTCCCCCTGGGGAGCCACATTCCACTCATGTCAAAGGACCAAACTGCCTATGCACAGACACACTCTCATCTCACTGAGATGAGAGCAATGGGCCAGGGATCTGCGCACCAAGTGTGATCTGGGATGCAGGCTGCCTTTGTGGGTGGAAGAGGCAGATGCACTGAAAATTTGGGTCCTGACTGCCACGACACAAAACAGACTCAGATACAAGAGTGTGCACTTGAGTGCTTCATGATAGCTTTGAGAGGCCCTGGCCTCTGGAAGCTCGGTGCGGGTCTGTTGTAATGATGTACTTGACTCAGCACTCGCAGTCACTGAACATGTCTCCTCTGCAGCTGGACACCTGCAGCATTAGCGTGTCTACTGCACATCCATAGAAATTCTGCCAAGAACCCCTTTAGCTCCGTATTTACCTACATGCAAAGCCTAACATTCCGAAGCTTTGGCATGACCCCCCAGGTGATCCCGACCCCAAATTCCTACACCTAGTCATGCTAAGGAGGTTCTCTTCCCTGCCACCAGGAACACATCCCCTCCTACACATGTGACAAGTCACTGCCACCTCCTCTGCTCCAACTTCACTCATTGAGAATACCAAGTTCTAGGCACTGCAGCCTGCACCCTGGACATATCTCTGCCTTCATCTGTCCACAGCACTTCCGTCTGCACTTCTGGCCTGCAAAACCCACAATACACAGGCCCACTCACCACTGAAGCTGGGCATGCTGATGCTCTCCCTCCTCAGGTCAAGCCCTTAAGACGGACCTCTCTCTTCTTTATTTCCCACCATAGCCCTGGGGTTGGCTGTGTCTCCTGCCTTCCACTGTGTGGACACCCAGGAGGCAGCCCTGCTGTCGGGCTTACCGGGATGCGCTTTGTCTCCCTCAGGCTCTGTCCCTCTAGGAGGACGTGAACAACGCGGCTGTCTTCCACCTGCTCGCTGGAGTGAAGCAGTGAGGAGCTGCTACTCACAGCTGCTGGGGTCCTGGATGCCACTGCCACAGAAGGTTCCAAGAACTGTGGGGGATGACAACATCAGCAAAGCCCAGCAACTGCACCCCACCCAGCCTGGCAGTTGGCTCTGTGGGCATTCTACAACATCCATCCAGAACCTGAGGTTCTTGTCCCCTTGGAGGATGTGGAGTGGCACCAGGAGTAAAGACTGAAGAAGGTGGCTGTTTTGGGAACAAGAGATCCAGCACCTGCTGGGTGGGGATGAAATCCCAGGAGATTAACCCCATGTTGCTGCTGAAATGTAGGTTCCTCCCACAAATGACAGGCAGGAGCTCATTCCTAAGCTGGTCCTGCCTGTAAGGTTCAAGGCTCTGAACCCTGAAGGGCTCCTCCGTGTTCTGATCATTTTCACCCTGGGTTGGGACCAAGAATGGTGGGTTCAAAATGGAAATGGTGACAAACAGAAAAATGACTTGTGCCAATACACTAGAGTCAAAGCACAATGGGACAGTTCCCATCAGTACAAACACACACACACACACACACACACACACACACACACACACACACACAGAGTCAGAATAGGAGTCCTGGGCCATTCATCAGGGATCAGACTAGAGGGCCTGCTGGGCTCACCTGCCCTGTGCTACTCACTGTTACTCTTGAGCTCCTCTGCGACAATCGCCAGAGGCTCTGGCGTCTAAGATGAAGCCTCACCCAGTGTATCCACAAAAGGGCTAGTTGGCCCCCCTGAGATTCCTGGGAGCCTGAGGCTCGGCATTGTCTGCAACCACAGGAGAACATCCTTCTCCCTCCAGTGGCTCCAACCAAGTGAGCTCGGATGGCTTGGTCAGTGAAGTGGGTGCCTGGATACCAGGGTTCCATGTTCTGTTTGATCCATTGTCAAGGCAATGATGTCATTTCCTGTGCCCATACCTGAGCCTCTTTTCACATAAGACCACTTTCAACAGCCCTATGGGCTGCCGATTTCTCCTCCATGCCTACCCATCTCAGGTGCGCAGGTGTTCACCAACAACTACCCAAACATCCCCACCAGCATCTGCCCTGCTTGGTGCCACTAGAGTTCCAGCTTGGAGCCTTCAAAAATGCATTCACAACCAGTCCTTCCCTCTCAGCAGCTTTTGGACCCTGGTCCCATCATTGTGCAACTCATGGTGTGCCCAGTCTTTTCTGGAAAGTAGGGTAGCATCTAATCTCTAGGGTTTATTGTGTCTATTGGCCCATAACACCCTCTGTTCTCTCTAAAACCAGAGATGGGACTCACAGGTGGCTAAAGCACAAATGTAGAGATGGGATAATCACAAGAAAGGGAGAGACAAAGAATGCACCCTAACTCAATCAGGCCTGTGTCCCACACAGGGACATGGCCAATGTCCGTCCCATCGTGGCTGCAGTTCCCTCTCTACACCATGGCAAGTTGGAGGGGACTGAGATGCAGAGGCTGCTCCCCTCTGCCATACAACTTCCCAAGGCTTCTCCTAAGATTTCAAAAGGGCCAAGTGTGTCTAGTGTTGGGGTCTCACAGAGACTCCGAGGTACCACAGCATCCTGCTGCCCAGAACCGGTTCACCCCTCACCTCAAGGGGGCTCAGCCTCTGGATTCATGGGAATTGGAGTGGGTACAGGTGATGGGATATCACCTCCAAGACTGAGTTATGCCAAGTCCATGACCCCTGTCTGCATCCCTGTCTCCAGCACCACTCCCCCCTCTCTCTTTCCTCCTCAGAGCAAACAAATCCATTTAGCAAGTGTGTCCTGTGATAAAGACATGACGGTCACCCATCCTCTCATTACAAAAACACTGAGGCTCAGCCAACATGGATCCTACAGGGAACACAGGCATAAACTCAGACTCCGATCCTCCCAGCCGAGCCTCAGTGGAGCCTGGACTCCCAGCCTCCTGAGTCAAGGAAACAGAGGTTCCTAGCCGAGCCACCTTGGATGCAGCCGCACACAAACTGAACTCATCAATGCCCCTTGCTCTCAGTTGTGAGTAAGAGGGGAAGTGGTGTTTCACAACCCTGGACATCAAGTGCAGTCTCCAGGCTTTGGGGTGTGCCCTGGCCTCTGTCTATCTGCCCAGGCTCTCCAACCCACACTGGCCTCTTACCCAACCTCCTCCTAGGGCCAAACTCAATCCTGCCTCTCAATTTCTGCTGCCTTCCCCAACACACTGCTCCCCAAAATGAGCAGGGCTGGCTCTCGGTTATCATGCTGGTGCCAGCAGCAATGCCACCCCACTGACATAATTCTGAGTCCCAACCTAGGCACTCCAGCTGTCTTTGCCACACCTGGCCTGTTTGGGCTCTGGCTCTTGCTCTTTTCTTTCATGTGCATGTGTTTTGAGGTTTTGAGTTTCTCCCACTGCAGAACTGCAGCTGTGGCAGGGTAGAGCTCATGAGGGTGACATTCTGAGCCACATCCAATCCCATCAGGACTGTTCACTGGGGTGACTGCTGGAACACAGTGATGAGTGAACACATGGGAGGTGGTTGGACCCACCTTGCCTCTGAGTGGCTTCCTTTCAGGACAGGAATGTAGGCATGGGAGCCCCTGGCGTGGGATGCTTTGCACAAGGCGTGACCATGGGCTCTCTTTCCTGGCAAAAATGGCTCCACTCAGCATGGAGAGCACTGTCATTCCTGGTGGCTAACAACAGCCCTGGACCCCAGAAAGGAACCCACACTCAAGATTAACGTCTGAGTGTGCGTGTCCTCGAGGAAATGAGGTCTCCTGATCCCAGGTGCAAAGGGGTAAGTCCTCTAACTCCAGGGGCCATGAAGGGACATCTGAGTTTCCCTTGTCCTTCTTTCCCTCTCTAACTAACCACAGTTAGGACCCTGGCCTCATTCCCCAGTGAGGATCATTAGGCTCCATAAAGGACAGTCTCTAAGATGCTCAGTGGACCAACACCCTCTGCACAACCCATAACCCTATTCACCCAAGAGGCAAGAGGATTTCTATTCAGGAAAACCAGGAAAGGGAGAGCCTTTCTCAAGGACACAAGGACATTAGTGAGTGAGGGAGTGATTAATGGATGGAGAACTATTTCCAACACCAACTTCCAGGAGCATATATGGCCCCCTGGAGAATTCTGCAGTGTGTTGGTGATTAAGGAGAACGTGTGAATTCAGGGGTCACTAGGTCCTCTCAGCCATAAGGAGGGAAACTGCCATAAAGGAACTAGGACAAGGGTGCGAGGAATGCTCACTGGTGGGAGATCGGAAGGAAGGAAAGTGTACTCATTAGAAAAGTGTCGCCTGAAAATTCTTAGCCAGCCAAAAGCCGTGCGAACTTGTGTGGGAAAAGAGTCTTTGCACAGTGATGAAGCTAAGAGCTCACATGATGGAACACAGCATCAACTGGGACCAAATCCAATATCTGATATTCTTGTAGGAAGAGGAGAGTCTGGACCCAGATACCAGGGAGACTGGGGGATACCGGATATGTGAGGTTGGAGCCAGGGCGGGATGCCCATATGGGAACCACAGATCGTGGGCAGCAATAGGAGAGTGGGCAAGGGCTGGGAGAGTTGGGGAGACAGTCCCCTTGAAACCTGGGAGGGGTTATGGCACTGGGACAGCCCAACACCTACTGTGTTGAGCCTCTGGAGCTCAACGGAAGACACTTCCTCTGTTGTCGGCCACCCAGTTAACAGAGTTTGGTTGCAGCAGCCTAGGACCCAGCTGAAGGTCTGAGCATGTTGGCCATGCAGGTTGGATCTGGACCACAGACACCCTCATCAGAGATTGTAGGGTCTCAGCCCTGAGGCAAGACAGGCACTAAGTCAGGCCAGGTGGGGAAACGGATAGGCACACACTCTGGGGGCTGGTGCCTGTGTTACTGGGAGCACTTCTGATCGCAATTCCCTGATCTGCTGCCAACACAGGCTACAGAGGAGGGTACAGAAACACAGACCACGGATCTGCCCCACTCAGTGGGCCCAGGCCAACACCACACCCAGCAGCCTCGTGCCATACCCAATGAGTCTCGAAGCGGCCCCCTCTTCCCATCCTGAGAGCTCTTCCCTTCCTCATGTGCCAATAGCTCCCTACTGTCACTGGCAATATCTACTCTGTGAGATGTCAACATCCGTGGGTACTGTTCTCTCATCCCAGGACAGTGTGGTCCCACACACCCTGGTGAAATGGGCCACCTGGAGGCTGGACCTGGAGGTTGTTGAGGCTGAATGGCAGCGGTGGTCCTCTGGCACTTAATATTATTTAAGTTAAAAAAAAAAAAAAAACAAAAACAAAAACAAAAAACGGGTCTTGGTGCTCAAAAATGTTTGATTTGCATATTCTCATCCCCTAACCCCAATATTTTCATTATTTCCTCACATATGAAATCTTACTAGCATAAAGGTAATTTCGTATTAAACAAAGTGGATTGAAATAACATTGGTAAAAATAATCAATCACCATACTTTCAATTTTTGTTCTGCTTTCCTATTAGAAACCACTTGGATACAAGAGAACAGAGGACAGACTCATGGAAATGCTTGAAATGACAAGAAGCTCCCACTCAAGCTCAGCATTCAGTCCTGGACAGGGTAAGACCAGGCCACTTTGACATCTGTGCCAAAGAGTCTACCAGACAGAATCCTCTGACTGATCCCTGACTGAGCCATAGGAACTGGCTAGAAAAGCCTTCACATCCTCAATACATTCTTCACGTCAGAATACTTGACAACCATTGATATCCATCTCTCGTTAACTTGCTCCCCAGCCAACCATTCTTCAACAAATTCAAAGGAGTAACTCATGCAAGCACACAGAAAGGGGTGTTCACTACACACATCCATGTGCGAAAAAGACAACTGGTATTTCTTGTTTGGGCTATTTCAAATGAAATCCCTTCTGCATGACCTCCACAAACCAAAGGAAAATATTTGTGAAATTCCCACGTAGAAGACAAGATACACTTGCCAAGGAGGCAGTGGCAAGAATTTTGACACTCCAAATGTAGAGTGTGTGTTTAGGAAGCAGTCACAGTTTCCATGAGAGAGTCCCATGAAATCAATTAGGAAGATCCATGCTCTAGCCCTACCATGCAAGTGATGTGACTCGAAAGAGTCACTTAGTCTTAGTAACCATCATCACTAACAACTAAGTCAATGAATAAAGGTCCTCAGGTGCCAAGCTACAAAATGTGGGATGAGCATGGATGAGGATGGGTGGGAGAAGTCTCCAACTCTAACACAATTAGGGAAGGATGTGCTGACCTCAAGTGGCTGGGGGGCTGGGATCCTGCCACAGAGGGGGATTCCAAACCTCACATCCCCTGACCCAGGCCAGAAGACCAGGTAGAGTCCAAGGACCCTGGGGTGGCCCAATGGCAATAAAGGTCAAAAGGAACTAGGGATCTGCCTGGTCCCTCAATCCCCTACTCTGAGCAGGGCTGCATGACGAGGCCAGAGGCCATCCACAGCAATCTGCCTTTACAGGAAAACAGGGACTGCAGGCTGCCTCTGGCTCACTGAATCAGGGTGGTGTTTTCATAAAGCAAGACCACTTCCTCACATTTGACCAGCAGCTCATGTGTTGACAGCACAATGACTGACTTGACTCAGGCCCTGATGAATGAAATAGAAAATTCATAGCAAACCCATCTTTAGCTCTTCCACATCATCAGGGGCTCTGATTCAATTCCGTCCAGAAAGGTGTCTGAAATGATTTCTAAACATGCTGGGGACTCACCTCTGTGTGGAACTTTTCAGGAAAAAGGGGATCAAATCTCATGAAGCAACTCTTCTCTCTTCTAGCCCATGGGCAATGCAAGGAACCTGCATGATACCAGAGGCTCACTTCTCTCTTCTCATGTCTTCTGGAAAGGATTCGTTAATGCTTCCTGCAAGGTGAAGCAGAAGCCTGCATCCCCAGCTGCACAGAAGTGTTTTAGGGCAGTGTCTCCCTTAAAACCCAAAAATAAAAAAACAGGTCATTCAACAGGCACATGGATTCGAGTACATGTTCAATGATCCCTCCTCCCTGGAGCCTTCCACATGCCCATCTTCCACATTCACAGAGCAATGCTTGGCCATTCTCAAGACCAGGAGACCATGATGCTCCTCACCAGGAAGTCAATAAGGAACATGAAGAGAGCAGCATGGATTGCAGAAGGTGGCACATCAAGGATCTTCAGCTCTGCTGCTAGAACACAAGAGCTTAACTTCAGTATTGACTTTTTGCCAACTACCAAGTACGATAGCAGTGTCAAGCCCAATATGCAGATATGCAAGTAGTAGGTGACACCCCGCATCCATTCACAAAAGTGGGCAACATCTGCATCAGAACAAGGAAGTATCTTACCCTTACTCATAAAAATCATCAGAAACAAAATAAAATGGATGCAAGACTTCTCATTTCACTATTAGGTAGCTGTTGGAATTCCCTATTAAATAATACCTCCTCCAAAATAAAAAGTATCTCAGACATGTGTCAACTATTCAATGGATGACATTTTAAAAACTATGGACTTTACTTAATATTTATGTATGCTATATCCCTGCCTAAGGCTCTATGAGAAAGGAGCACATAGAATTGGATCTTTGAAAATCTCACATTTGCTGATAAATATTACTGCTGATCTCAGGCATGGCGAAGTGAAAAGTGGGACTTTGGATATTCCAAGAATGCTATGTTGTGGGATTGGTGTCCCTGATTCATACATAGCATATGGTTTCTATGAAATCCAGTGAGGGAGCAGGAGTAACGAAGCTGATTGCACAGATGACCTCAGGGAATACTGACAGATAGGCCAAATGAAAAATATGCTCCAGCTAACCATTGGTATTTGGGCTTCTGATCCCAGTCCTGTTTTTAAAAAAGGTGCAGACAGGCAGTGTTCATTAAAAACTGTCTACCATGTAAAAGTGGGTAATTTAAATGGCATCTAGTTACACATCTGATAGAATGGTCGGGCAACATATGAATTTCATTCTAACAACAACAACAACAACAAAACATAGAAAATGAGACATAAAGATAAAACCTTGTCTTCACCAGGATGCCTAAAAATAGGTTTTATTTGGCTCATGCCAATAAATATCTTTCAATAGAATTTCTGATTTCTGAATGAATCCATTCAACTTCATACTGCACAGATCACAAGGTTTTCTTTACAGAATATTCTCTTCTTCTTCTTAAAGCCTCACATAGAAAATGTCTCAGAGGACATAGGAGGGCTAAAGTTTGAAGGCATCTAATTGTACTCTAAAACAATTATGAACCTATTCGATCCATTATTAATAAATATCACCACTTTACCACTTGAACCAAATCACAGAAAATTGGAAACAGATGATCATTGGCTTTGATACCTTTACTTCTGTTTCATTACTCAGAGTCGATCAACTCTATACTTCAAGTGACACAGATTTATTACAGAATGCCTAAGATCCTAAGGATCTATTTTAGCTCAGCCCATGGTATTGCTTCATTATTTTATTATTTTGTAAGTAATAAAATATAACTTCATGTTGGATGATATATTCAAGCCATGAATATATCATCCAACATTGTTCTTCCCAAAATATTAGCTCAATTTCTGCGCGCGCTCACTTACTGTTCAGGAATTTTACTAAATGTTTGAAGGTTCTAGAGGACCTGTTAGACTCCTAATGGACAAACCATACAACATACTCCAGAGAACGGACGAGTGCCATAAGAAGAAAATAAGGTCAGCCTACAGCAATGGGCAGCTGCCTGCCCTCGGCTGGGAGGAGCCCTGGCCATGGCACCAGGGCTGCTGGGCAGCAGAAGCCTCCACAGCCCTGCAGGGAGCCTGGAGCACAGCTCTGCCTAACCATGCTCAGCCCTGGACAGATGCACATGAGTTCCCATCACAGGCTCGAGTGTGACAGTCCCAGGTGCATGCCTGTCATGCCAGCCACCAGGGAGGCTGAGGCAAGAGGAACGTTTGAGGTCAGCCTTGGCAACTTAGACCCCGAGGCAAAGGGGAAATACTTTTACAGGGGTCTCTGAGGGTGTAGCTCAGGTAGGTCACTTGCCTCACAGGCTCAAGGCCCTGGGTTCAATCCCCAGAACCCACGTACACACAAAAAGTGAACTTGGAATATTGTTTAAAATGATGGATCAGGTACACACAAGGACTTCAATATGACCTCTCAGAGGAGCTCAATTTGAGATCAGACTGAACAAAAGACCACCTGGACCATTGACTCAGTGTCTGAAACCCTCTGTGAGCATGGGAAGCACTGCTGGCAAGACACCAGAGGGCCAAAGCACTTGTGCCCCCTGCAGGGGCGTCTCTTGTCTACCGCCAAAGACTGTTCCCCTCCTGGGGCAGCTGAGAGCAAGCTGGGCCTTGGAGCAAGGACTAGTGCTTTAGATATAGACTATGCAAGCAAGGGGCAATGTCTTTAATAAAACTAAAATTAAAAAGTCACATTGAAAAAATTTTAAAAAGAAGAAAATAAGGTCAAGTAGAGGAAGCCCATTTTCACAGGAAAAAATCCCCCAGTGAAAAGCATCAGAATAGATACCAAGAAAAATACCAACACAAACAGTGTGCTCCCACTATGTATCTACTCAACCTGCAAAAGTTAGAAAGCTAGATAATACAATCCTGGCCACAGGTAGAGCTATGCAGAAGAGCCACCTGGCAGTGCTTAGTCAAAGAAGTAAACATGCACACTTTGACCTAGAAATTCCACCTGTGTGTAAACCAGGCGGTGCTTAAGCAGTTTCACAAGGGGACATGCACAGGGAAATTTATCCTCAGGTTCTTATAGAGTTGTCTGTGCTTACAGGGAGTTGATGGTTGTCAAGATGCCCACAGCTGCGAAAGTCAAAAGCTAAAAAAATAATAGATGCCAACCTGGATATATTAATAATCCCGTATCTATGATCACCTTCATAAGGTAGCTTCCCAACTTCTGTGTGGAAGTGAGTTCCTCCTTGGCCCTTACACTGTTGTGGAGACCACTAGGAGTTCAGCTTTGTGCAGGATCATCTGACCTGGACTTTTGGCAAGACCTGTACAGCCCTCACACATGCTCAGATGCTACAGGACTTTTCAGACCAGTCCAGACAACAGTAGGCATCCATTCATTGTCTGCACTCTACAGATTCCTAGATGCACGACATTCATTACCATCAAATGCAGAATTTTCATCAAAAACTAATATATATATATATATCATTCCAATCTGAATCAAGAAAATCGGAAATATCCCCAAATCCAAAGAGTGGATCCCCATTGTGATGCTACAAGTTGAAAATTCCACAGCTGACCTCATGGGATGGTTCACAGTCAAAAGACAGCTGCATGAAAAATATTACATGACCTTCCTGCTATGTGAAAAGTGGCATGTGAAGTACACATGCATGTCTTCCTCAGACATGGGTTCATTTGCAAGACACCTTGTGCAATTGAAAATACTCCAAAAGGGGAGAAATCAGAACCATGTCTCCAAAGTATTTCAGCAGAGACCAACTCCATCTGTCTATCTATCTCTCAGTGAGTGTGTGTGCTCTTGTGTGTGTTTGTGTGTCTTTGTTTGTGTTTGTACCATCACAGCTGATACTTCATTGCCCCCATTGGAAAACTGACTCAGATAATGCCATCTGCCAAACTCCTAAAAACCAAAGTTCTTGCTGATAGAATGAAACATTCCTTCCTGTTGGTTTGGATGTGTCCTTTAGGACTCACTGCTACATTTAGTATACTCAAATCATCACAGTAGATCAGGTAACAAAAACATATATATTTTAAAATAATAATAATATATTAATGGAAACAACAAATACAGGATAGAGTAACAACTGTGTAACTAAACAAGGTCAAGGACAATGGCAAACTATAGATTCAAACTTTGAAGAAAATAGTAATCAATGTAAATATTCCTGGGCTGCCTCAGCCCCGCCCAGGCACACAGCAACAGAATGGTTTTGCAAGCATCCTCAGGAGGGCTGGAGCCTTCTTTGCAGGACGAGAGGGAGGTTGAGGCTCGATCCACCCATCATTCTTTTGGGAGAGGCTCCTTTTCCTCAGCACAAAGTTGGATTTTTTGTGAGGATTCTTGGCATAAAATACGTTGGCCTCTGCTGGAATCCTCAGCTCTGGGGAGAGAGGGGTGTACAAAAAGAAGGTGGCACTCAGGAGGTGCTCCCTAGGACACGCCAACATCTGAGAGCCTGTGCCAGAAAAGGCCAGAGCCACACACCTGAGAGCTCTCCAATTCAGCACCAATACCAACAAAGACAGCCTCCACAGTCCTCCCTGAGGAAGAACTAGGCAGAGCACTTCAACAGACCTAATGTCTGTTCCTACCGAAGGCTTTGGACTCCAGAATATCTCAGGTCCTCTTGCATCTGCCAAAGCACACCACTAGGGTTTGCATCTGAAATCTCCCACAAAAGGCTCCTGTGCCGAAGATTCAGTCCCCACATGAGCCATCTTCATAGGTGGGTTTGGAGGGAAGCATTGGATGGTGAGTGCTCTGATGTCAACATGAAATTCTCATTCAAGATGAATACACTACTGGGGGGTGGGAGGGACTGGAAGAAAGGTTGAGCATGGTTGGAGTAAGACCTAAACAGGGTTGTGCCCTGGGCAACAGTACCTTGTTCCTGTTGGCTCCACTGAATCCTCATTCTCCAAGGAGAGGTCCTCCCTCTCCATCTTTCTCTCTCTCCCTCTCTGCCAGCCTCGTTCTCTCTCTCCCAGTCTATGCCTTTGTGGCAAGGGCTGAGGAGCTCTCCACTGCCACACACTAGAGCTTTATGGACAGCCTCAGTGCACAACCAAAGAGAAAGCTATGAAACCCAGAGAAAAAGGCCTAGGATTCCTCCTCTGAGTTATTTTCCTCAAGTATGGCCACAGTGAGGACAGGCTGACCAGCGCGGATACCACGTTAGAGCCATGCTTCTGCGTTGGTGGAGCCCGCCTCCATGTGAACCAGGCTTCTGAGAATGGAGGCCACATTCCAAATACTGCCCTACTGAGAACAATGGTTCCAAAGACCAGCAAAGGGACTGCTTCCCTCCAACATGGTGTATGGCCCAGTGGTGCCATGACCCCGAGTGGGGGAATACAACAGCCGCTTCTCCTTCCTCTGAACATGTGTTTCCTGTCGCCCTCCTCTAACCTAGAGCCTGTTCTCCATCCCTTCTGGGTTGGATGTGGAGATCTCTGCTATGAATTTCTTAGGCTACCAAGGCCCCAGACAGACTTCCTCTTCCATAGACTCTACTAACCTTTGGATGTGGAGATCTCTGCTATGAATTTCTTAGGCTACCAAGGCCCCAGACAGACTTCCTCTTCCATAGACTCTACTAACCTAACAGTAGGTTAAGATAGGAGACAAGTGATCCTAGAACTCATAGGGATGGTGGTCTTCAGGGTACATAGGCTGGGATAATGACTGCTGTGGTGTTTGGCTCACAAAAACCAACCAACCAACCAACGAAAAAGTGCTGGCATTATTATCAGATGAGCTCTGTGGCTACGTGCTCAGGAAGCCCTCATCTGACTTTAGTTAGGGATCACAACCTGGCTATTGTGATCACTCCTTGCCTAGTGGACTCAGGTGCGTAAGACCATGGAATTTATGCAAAAACAGATGATTCAGGCTGTCTCCCAGGCTGTGTTTTCTTCCCAATTTCATCCTGTTACTGCTTGCTAGAATCCTGGCAATGCTCTGCCCAGGCAGTGGTTTTTTGGTCACACAGAAGGCTTTCAATAGTACTGCTTCAGTCCACAAAATGCCAGTTCCCTCTTTAGCCCATGCATTCCCATGTTCCTTTGAAACCACTCCTATCCCAGACCATGAAAACATACTGCTCCTGGAGAGAGGCTTTCCTCCTCACTCCTCAAAGATGTCAGCTTTGGATGCCTGTTCATGTCCAGGGGAGGGCACCTGGTGGGGAGCCGCAATATCCACCGGGGTATACCATTGGACCTCAAGACCTTCCACCAGCAGAAGTGCAGTTGGCTTTGTGCACGAACCCAACACACCTGTTGGAGTGTTCTTGGGGGTCAGAGACTACTCTTTGTTGCTAAGAGTTGACCTGAGTCCACATCCTGACCCTTGCTCTCTGCTATCTGATTGTCTCACTTACTCTGACGGCGAGAGATGATTTGGCCCAGCTCATAATCCTCTGGATTCTCCTCAGTAAGGAAGTGTAGGTCGAGGGCGCTGCGGATGACGACAGGAGCCCTATCGTGGCAGGTCACCTGGAGCAGCATGGGAGACAGGCCTTCAGGAAATGGGCCTTGAAGTGACTACTCAAGGACAGTGGGCAGGGGCATTCTGGAGGCACCTCCACTCTAAATACAAGGGCAACATCCATGACCCTACTACCCGAGGCTGACCTCCTGCTCATCGTGTGGGCTCTTCCCACAGGCTACTAGCCCAATCCTTGTACATAGGACTTCCTGGGCCTGCCATTGCTCTTTGTGGAGCTGCACTCCTCTCGGAGTGAAAGGACCCCACTACCTGCATACAGATGCAATCTCATCCCACAAGTTGGGAGGAATGGGACAATAGCCTCCAAGATCCCAGGTCTGCCCGAGGATGCAGGCGGCATTGGGAATGGCCTAGGCACAAAACCTAGAGGCTTTGGTCTGGATTGCCAGGGCCAAAAACAGACCCAGGAACATGACCACACACAGGAGAGCTGAAAGATAGCCACGAGAGCTCCTGGCCTCCAGAGGCTCAGTGCTGGCTGGGATGTAGGAGGCCACCTCATCCGGCAAGGGTGGTCATTGGGTTACCTGGACATTTAGTGTGCTTGCTCCACATCCATATCGACTCTGCAGAGAGACTCTCTCAGCTCCTTGTTCAAGGAACATGGAGAACCTCACACTGCTGTCCTCCTCCATAGACGTCAGCATCCCATACAAGGGAACCTGCAACCTAGTTCCTGTCCTATTCTCATCTGTCACCCATACCTGTCCCTGCCCTTCTGGACTGCATGCTGCCACCTGACACACAGACTCCCTCAGACATGGCAGTGGACAAGCTGCTGCACTCGCTCATCTCAGCTCCAGCCCTTCACACTGACCTCTCCCTTCTTGATTCCCATCTATCCTCCTGATCATACAGAAGCTCCAAATTCAAGAGGGCATGAGTAGTCCATGGTATTGGACCAGTGTCTGCTCCCCACCCAGGTGTAAGCACCACGGGACACCCCTGCTCCCAGGCTTACCAGAACACTCTTGGCCATCTCTGGACTTTGTGTTTCTAAGTGGACACGAATTAAGCAGGTGTCTCCCACCTGCTTGTGGGAAAGCGGCCTGGAGGACTTGCAGGTTGATTCTGAGAACTGTGGGGGATGGAACATCAGCAAACCCAGAAACAGTAAGCCACCCCAGACTGTCAGTTGGCTCTACGGGCTTCCAGCAAATATGTCCAGGTGCTGAGGCTTCTTATTTCCTCAGGTCGGAGTGGAATGGCAGCACATGCACAGCTTGAATAAGGTAGGTGTTTACCTCCTTTCCCTTGACCTGGGGGCGTTTCCTCACCATGAAATATTGTATTCCCAGATTCATGGACAGACACACGAGTGAGTGGTCAGAGACCTTGATTTCTGCAGAGCGAAGTGGAGAGAATTGTTAGGTGGCACTCAAGGATTATACCACAAAACACCCACAACCCCTGAGAGTCTCCGCCAGGCCCATCACACTTTGGTATTTTGGGTCCAAGGCCCACTTTCTCTTGGCTGTCAGTTATCCTGAGCCCACTGTGGATCATGTCTTCCCACTGTCTGATTGTCCTACTTACTCTCATCCTCAGACATCATATACAGCAGCTCAAAGTTGTCCACATCCTCATGCTGCAACAAATTTTGGTCCAAGGCCCTGCGGATGAGGCTTGTCACCGTCTCCTGAAAGGTCACCTGGATCAGGGTGGGACAAATGTCATCAGAGAATGGCTTTTAGAAGAGCTACCCAGAAGACTGTGGTCAAACATTCAGGAGAAATCTCAGCTACATATACAAGGGCACAATCTTGTTATCCTGCTACCTGAGTGTGTCCTCCATATACCACCTGGGTTCTTGCAATGTGCTACTAGAACAATCCTGGTACAAATATCTGCCTGTACCTGCCATCTCCCCTCCCCCTGGGGAGCCACATTCCACTCATGTCAAAGGACCAAACTGCCTATGCACAGACACACTCTCATCTCACTGAGATGAGAGCAATGGGCCAGGGATCTGCGCACCAAGTGTGATCTGGGATGCAGGCTGCCTTTGTGGGTGGAAGAGGCAGATGCACTGAAAATTTGGGTCCTGACTGCCACGACACAAAACAGACTCAGATACAAGAGTGTGCACTTGAGTGCTTCATGATAGCTTTGAGAGGCCCTGGCCTCTGGAAGCTCGGTGCGGGTCTGGTTGTAATGATGTACTTGACTCAGCACTGGCAGTCACTGAACATGTCTCCTCTGCAGCTGGACACCTGCAGCATTAGCGTGTCTACTGCACATCCATAGAAATTCTGCCAAGAACCCCTTTAGCTCCGTATTTACCTACATGCAAAGCCTAACATTCCGAAGCTTTGGCATGACCCCCCAGGTGATCCCGACCCCAAATTCCTACACCTAGTCATGCTAAGGAGGTTCTCTTCCCTGCCACCAGGAACACATCCCCTCCTACACATGTGACAAGTCACTGCCACCTCCTCTGCTCCAACTTCACTCATTGAGAATACCAAGTTCTAGGCACTGCAGCCTGCACCCTGGACATATCTCTGCCTTCATCTGTCCACAGCACTTCCGTCTGCACTTCTGGCCTGCAAAACCCACAATACACAGGCCCACTCACCACTGAAGCTGGGCATGCTGATGCTCTCCCTCCTCAGGTCAAGCCCTTAAGACGGACCTCTCTCTTCTTTATTTCCCACCATAGCCCTGGGGTTGGCTGTGTCTCCTGCCTTCCACTGTGTGGACACCCAGGAGGCAGCCCTGCTGTCGGGCTTACCGGGATGCGCTTTGTCTCCCTCAGGCTCTGTCCCTCTAGGAGGACGTGAACAACGCGGCTGTCTTCCACCTGCTCGCTGGAGTGAAGCCGTGAGGAGCTGCTACGCACAGCTGCTGGGGTCCTGGATGCCACTGCCACAGAAGGTTCCAAGAACTGTGGGGGATGACAACATCAGCAAAGCCCAGCAACTGCACCCCACCCAGCCTGGCAGTTGGCTCTGTGGGTATTCTACAACATCCATCCAGAACCTGAGGTTCTTGTCCCCTTGGAGGATGTGGAGTGGCACCAGGAGTAAAGACTGAAGAAGGTGGCTGTTTTGGGAACAAGAGATCCAGCACCTGCTGGGTGGGGATGAAATCCCAGGAGATTAACCCCATGTTGCTGCTGAAATGTAGGTTCCTCCCACAAATGACAGGCAGGAGCTCATTCCTAAGCTGGTCCTGCCTGTAAGGTTCAAGGCTCTGAACCCTGAAGGGCTCCTCCGTGTTCTGATCATTTTCACCCTGGGTTGGGACCAAGAATGGTGGGTTCAAAATGGAAATGGTGACAAACAGAAAAATGACTTGTGCCAATACACTAGAGTCAAAGCACAATGGGACAGTTCCCATCAGTACAAACACACACACACACACACACACACACACACACACACACATACACACACAGAGTCAGAATAGGAGTCCTGGGCCATTCATCAGGGATCAGACTAGAGGGCCTGCTGGGCTCACCTGCCGTGTGCTACTCACTGTTACTCTTGAGCTCCTCTGCGACAATCGCCAGAGGCTCTGGCGTCTAAGATGAAGCCTCACCCAGTGTATCCACAAAAGGGCTAGTTGGCCCCCCTGAGATTCCTGGGAGCCTGAGGCTCGGCATTGTCTGCAACCACAGGAGAACATCCTTCTCCCTCCAGTGGCTCCAACCAAGTGAGCTCGGATGGCTTGGTCAGTGAAGTGGGTGCCTGGATACCAGGGTTCCATGTTCTGTTTGATCCATTGTCAAGGCAATGATGTCATTTCCTGTGCCCATACCTGAGCCTCTTTTCACATAAGACCACTTTCAACAGCCCTATGGGCTGCCGATTTCTCCTCCATGCCTACCCATCTCAGGTGCGCAGGTGTTCACCAACAACTACCCAAACATCCCCACCAGCATCTGCCCTGCTTGGTGCCACTAGAGTTCCAGCTTGGAGTCTTCAAAAATGCATTCACAACCAGTCCTTCCCTCTCAGCAGCTTTTGGACCCTGGTCCCATCATTGTGCAACTCATGGTGTGCCCAGTCTTTTCTGGAAAGTAGGGTAGCATCTAATCTCTAGGGTTTATTGTGTCTATTGGCCCATAACACCCTCTGTTCTCTCTGAAACCAGAGATGGGACTCACAGGTGGCTAAAGCACAAATGTAGAGATGGGATAATCACAAGAAAGGGAGAGACAAAGAATGCACCCTAACTCAATCAGGCCTGTGTCCCACACAGGGACATGGCCAATGTCCGTCCCATCGTGGCTGCAGTTCCCTCTCTACACCATGGCAAGTTGGAGGGGACTGAGATGCAGAGGCTGCTCCCCTCTGCCATACAACTTCCCAAGGCTTCTCCTAAGATTTCAAAAGGGCCAAGTGTGTCTAGTGTTGGGGTCTCACAGAGACTCCGAGGTACCACAGCATCCTGCTGCCCAGAACCGGTTCACCCCTCACCTCAAGGGGGCTCAGCCTCTGGATTCATGGGAATTGAAGTGGGTACAGGTGATGGGATATCACCTCCAAGACTGAGTTATGCCAAGTCCATGACCCCTGTCTGCATCCCTGTCTCCAGCACCACTCCCCCCTCTCTCTTTCCTCCTCAGAGCAAACAAATCCATTTAGCAAGTGTGTCCTGTGATAAAGACATGACGGTCACCCATCCTCTCATTACAAAAACACTGAGGCTCAGCCAACATGGATCCTACAGGGAACACAGGCATAAACTCAGACTCCGATCCTCCCAGCCGAGCCTCAGTGGAGCCTGGACTCCCAGCCTCCTGAGTCAAGGAAACAGAGGTTCCTAGCCGAGCCACCTTGGATGCAGCCGCACACAAACTGAACTCATCAATGCCCCTTGCTCTCAGTTGTGAGTAAGAGGGGAAGTGGTGTTTCACAACCCTGGACATCAAGTGCAGTCTCCAGGCTTTGGGGTGTGCCCTGGCCTCTGTCTATCTGCCCAGGCTCTCCAACCCACACTGGCCTCTTACCCAACCTCCTCCTAGGGCCAAACTCAATCCTGCCTCTCAATTTCTGCTGCCTTCCCCAACACACTGCTCCCCAAAATGAGCAGGGCTGGCTCTCGGTTATCATGCTGGTGCCAGCAGCAATGCCACCCCACTGACATAATTCTGAGTCCCAACCTAGGCACTCCAGCTGTCTTTGCCACACCTGGCCTGTTTGGGCTCTGGCTCTTGCTCTTTTCTTTCATGTGCATGTGTTTTGAGGTTTTGAGTTTCTCCCACTGCAGAACTGCAGCTGTGGCAGGGTAGAGCTCATGAGGGTGACATTCTGAGCCACATCCAATCCCATCAGGACTGTTCACTGGGGTGACTGCTGGAACACAGTGATGAGTGAACACATGGGAGGTGGTTGGACCCACCTTGCCTCTGAGTGGCTTCCTTTCAGGACAGGAATGTAGGCATGGGAGCCCCTGGCGTGGGATGCTTTGCACAAGGCGTGACCATGGGCTCTCTTTCCTGGCATAAATGGCTCCACTCAGCATGGAGAGCACTGTCATTCCTGGTGGCTAACAACAGCCCTGGACCCCAGAAAGGAACCCACACTCAAGATTAACGTCTGAGTGTGCGTGTCCTCGAGGAAATGAGGTCTCCTGATCCCAGGTGCAAAGGGGTAAGTCCTCTAACTCCAGGGGCCATGAAGGGACATCTGAGTTTCCCTTGTCCTTCTTTCCCTCTCTAACTAACCACAGTTAGGACCCTGGCCTCATTCCCCAGTGAGGATCATTAGGCTCCATAAAGGACAGTCTCTAAGATGCTCAGTGGACCAACACCCTCTGCACAACCCATAACCCTATTCACCCAAGAGGCAAGAGGATTTCTATTCAGGAAAACCAGGAAAGGGAGAGCCTTTCTCAAGGACACAAGGACATTAGTGAGTGAGGGAGTGATTAATGGATGGAGAACTATTTCCAACACCAACTTCCAGGAGCATATATGGCCCCCTGGAGAATTCTGCAGTGTGTTGGTGATTAAGGAGAACGTGTGAATTCAGGGGTCACTAGGTCCTCTCAGCCATAAGGAGGGAAACTGCCATAAAGGAACTAGGACAAGGGTGCGAGGAATGCTCACTGGTGGGAGATCGGAAGGAAGGAAAGTGTACTCATTAGAAAAGTGTCGCCTGAAAATTCTTAGCCAGCCAAAAGCCGTGCGAACTTGTGTGGGAAAAGAGTCTTTGCACAGTGATGAAGCTAAGAGCTCACATGATGGAACACAGCATCAACTGGGACCAAATCCAATATCTGATATTCTTGTAGGAAGAGGAGAGTCTGGACCCAGATACCAGGGAGACTGGGGGATACCGGATATGTGAGGTTGGAGCCAGGGCGGGATGCCCATATGGGAACCACAGATCGTGGGCAGCAATAGGAGAGTGGGCAAGGGCTGGGAGAGTTGGGGAGACAGTCCCCTTGAAACCTGGGAGGGGTTATGGCACTGGGACAGCCCAACACCTACTGTGTTGAGCCTCTGGAGCTCAACGGAAGACACTTCCTCTGTTGTCGGCCACCCAGTTAACAGAGTTTGGTTGCAGCAGCCTAGGACCCAGCTGAAGGTCTGAGCATGTTGGCCATGCAGGTTGGATCTGGACCACAGACACCCTCATCAGAGATTGTAGGGTCTCAGCCCTGAGGCAAGACAGGCACTAAGTCAGGCCAGGTGGGGAAACAGATAGGCACACACTCTGGGGGCTGGTGCCTGTGTTACTGGGAGCACTTCTGATCGCAATTCCCTGATCTGCTGCCAACACAGGCTACAGAGGAGGGTACAGAAACACAGACCACGGATCTGCCCCACTCAGTGGGCCCAGGCCAACACCACACCCAGCAGCCTCGTGCCATACCCAATGAGTCTCGAAGCGGCCCCCTCTTCCCATCCTGAGAGCTCTTCCCTTCCTCATGTGCCAATAGCTCCCTACTGTCACTGGCAATATCTACTCTGTGAGATGTCAACATCCGTGGGTACTGTTCTCTCATCCCAGGACAGTGTGGTCCCACACACCCTGGTGAAATGGGCCACCTGGAGGTTGTTGAGGCTGAATGGCAGCGGTGGTACTCTGGCACTTAATATTATTTAAGTTAAAAAAAAAAACAAAAACAAAAACAAAAAACGGGTCTTGGTGCTCAAAAATGTTTGATTTGCATATTCTCATCCCCTAACCCCAATATTTTCATTATTTCCTCACATATGAAATCTTACTAGCATAAAGGTAATTTCGTATTAAACAAAGTGGATTGAAATAACATTGGTAAAAATAATCAATCACCATACTTTCAATTTTTGTTCTGCTTTCCTATTAGAAACCACTTGGATACAAGAGAACAGAGGACAGACTCATGGAAATGCTTGAAATGACAAGAAGCTCCCACTCAAGCTCAGCATTCAGTCCTGGACAGGGTAAGACCAGGCCACTTTGACATCTGTGCCAAAGAGTCTACCAGACAGAATCCTCTGACTGATCCCTGACTGAGCCATAGGAACTGGCTAGAAAAGCCTTCACATCCTCAATACATTCTTCACGTCAGAATACTTGACAACCATTGATATCCATCTCTCGTTAACTTGCTCCCCAGCCAACCATTCTTCAACAAATTCAAAGGAGTAACTCATGCAAGCACACAGAAAGGGGTGTTCACTACACACATCCATGTGCGAAAAAGACAACTGGTATTTCTTGTTTGGGCTATTTCAAATGAAATCCCTTCTGCATGACCTCCACAAACCAAAGGAAAATATTTGTGAAATTCCCACGTAGAAGACAAGATACACTTGCCAAGGAGGCAGTGGCAAGAATTTTGACACTCCAAATGTAGAGTGTGTGTTTAGGAAGCAGTCACAGTTTCCATGAGAGAGTCCCATGAAATCAATTAGGAAGATCCATGCTCTAGCCCTACCATGCAAGTGATGTGACTCGAAAGAGTCACTTAGTCTTAGTAACCATCATCACTAACAACTAAGTCAATGAATAAAGGTCCTCAGGTGCCAAGCTACAAAATGTGGGATGAGCATGGATGAGGATGGGTGGGAGAAGTCTCCAACTCTAACACAATTAGGGAAGGATGTGCTGACCTCAAGTGGCTGGGGGGCTGCCACAGAGGGGGATTCCAAACCTCACATCCCCTGACCCAGGCCAGAAGACCAGGTAGAGTCCAAGGACCCTGGGGTGGCCCAATGGCAATAAAGGTCAAAAGGAACTAGGGATCTGCCTGGTCCCTCAATCCCCTACTCTGAGCAGGGCTGCATGACGAGGCCAGAGGCCATCCACAGCAATCTGCCTTTACAGGAAAACAGGGACTGCAGGCTGCCTCTGGCTCACTGAATCAGGGTGGTGTTTTCATAAAGCAAGACCACTTCCTCACATTTGACCAGCAGCTCATGTGTTGACAGCACAATGACTGACTTGACTCAGGCCCTGATGAATGAAATAGAAAATTCATAGCAAACCCATCTTTAGCTCTTCCACATCATCAGGGGCTCTGATTCAATTCCGTCCAGAAAGGTGTCTGAAATGATTTCTAAACATGCTGGGGACTCACCTCTGTGTGGAACTTTTCAGGAAAAAGGGGATCAAATCTCATGAAGCAACTCTTCTCTCTTCTAGCCCATGGGCAATGCAAGGAACCTGCATGATACCAGAGGCTCACTTCTCTCTTCTCATGTCTTCTGGAAAGGATTCGTTAATGCTTCCTGCAAGGTGAAGCAGAAGCCTGCATCCCCAGCTGCACAGAAGTGTTTTAGGGCAGTGTCTCCCTTAAAACCCAAAAATAAAAAAAACAGGTCATTCAACAGGCACATGGATTCGAGTACATGTTCAATGATCCCTCCTCCCTGGAGCCTTCCACATGCCCATCTTCCACATTCACAGAGCAATGCTTGGCCATTCTCAAGACCAGGAGACCATGATGCTCCTCACCAGGAAGTCAATAAGGAACATGAAGAGAGCAGCATGGATTGCAGAAGGTGGCACATCAAGGATCTTCAGCTCTGCTGCTAGAACACAAGAGCTTAACTTCAGTATTGACTTTTTGCCAACTACCAAGTACGATAGCAGTGTCAAGCCCAATATGCAGATATGCAAGTAGTAGGTGACACCCCGCATCCATTCACAAAAGTGGGCAACATCTGCATCAGAACAAGGAAGTATCTTACCCTTACTCATAAAAATCATCAGAAACAAAATAAAATGGATGCAAGACTTCTCATTTCACTATTAGGTAGCTGTTGGAATTCCCTATTAAATAATACCTCCTCCAAAATAAAAAGTATCTCAGACATGTGTCAACTATTCAATGGATGACATTTTAAAAACTATGGACTTTACTTAATATTTATGTATGCTATATCCCTGCCTAAGGCTCTATGAGAAAGGAGCACATAGAATTGGATCTTTGAAAATCTCACATTTGCTGATAAATATTACTGCTGATCTCAGGCATGGCGAAGTGAAAAGTGGGACTTTGGATATTCCAAGAATGCTATGTTGTGGGATTGGTGTCCCTGATTCATACATAGCATATGGTTTCTATGAAATCCAGTGAGGGAGCAGGAGTAACGAAGCTGATTGCACAGATGACCTCAGGGAATACTGACAGATAGGCCAAATGAAAAATATGTTCCAGCTAACCATTGGTATTTGGGCTTCTGATCCCAGTCCTGTTTTTAAAAAAGGTGCAGACAGGCAGTGTTCATTAAAAACTGTCTACCATGTAAAAGTGGGTAATTTAAATGGCATCTAGTTACACATCTGATAGAATGGTCGGGCAACATATGAATTTCATTCTAACAACAACAACAACAACAAAACATAGAAAATGAGACATAAAGATAAAACCTTGTCTTCACCAGGATGCCTAAAAATAGGTTTTATTTGGCTCATGCCAATAAATATCTTTCAATAGAATTTCTGATTTCTGAATGAATCCATTCAACTTCATACTGCACAGATCACAAGGTTTTCTTTACAGAATATTCTCTTCTTCTTCTTAAAGCCTCACATAGAAAATGTCTCACAGGACATAGGAGGGCTAAAGTTTGAAGGCATCTAATTGTACTCTAAAACAATTATGAACCTATTTGATCCATTATTAATAAATATCACCACTTTACCACTTGAACCAAATCACAGAAAATTGGAAACAGATGATCATTGGCTTTGATACCTTTACTTCTGTTTCATTACTCAGAGTCGATCAACACTATACTTCAAGTGACACAGATTTATTACAGAATGCCTAAGATCCTAAGGATCTATTTTAGCTCAGCCCATGGTATTGCTTCATTATTTTATTATTTTGTAAGTAATAAAATATAACTTCATGTTGGATGATATATTCAAGCCATGAATATATCATCCAACATTGTTCTTCCCAAAATATTAGCCCAATTTCTGTGCGCGCTCACTTACTGTTCAGGAATTTTACTAATTGTTTGAAGGTTCTAGAGGACCTGTTAGACTCCTAATGGACAAACCATACAACATACTCCAGAGAACGGACGAGTGCCATAAGAAGAAAATAAGGTCAGCCTACAGCAATGGGCAGCTGCCTGCCCTCGGCTGGGAGGAGCCCTGGCCATGGCACCAGGGCTGCTGGGCAGCAGAAGCCTCCACAGCCCTGCAGGGAGCCTGGAGCACAGCTCTGCCTAACCATGCTCAGCCCTGGACAGATGCACATGAGTTCCCATCACAGGCTCGAGTGTGACAGTCCCAGGTGCATGCCTGTCATGCCAGCCACCAGGGAGGCTGAGGCAAGAGGAACGTTTGAGGTCAGCCTTGGCAACTTAGACCCCGAGGCAAAGGGGAAATACTTTTACAGGGGTCTCTGAGGGTGTAGCTCAGGTAGGTCACTTGCCTCACAGGCTCAAGGCCCTGGGTTCAATCCCCAGAACCCACGTACACACAAAAAGTGAACTTGGAATATTGTTTAAAATGATGGGTCAGGTACACACAAGGACTTCAATATGACCTCTCAGAGGAGCTCAATTTGAGATCAGACTGAACAAAAGACCACCTGGACCATTGACTCAGTGTCTGAAACCCTCTGTGAGCATGGGAAGCACTGCTGGCAAGACACCAGAGGGCCAAAGCACTTGTGCCCCCTGCAGGGGTGTCTCTTGTCTACCGCCAAAGACTGTTCCCCTCCTGGGGCAGCTGAGAGCAAGCTGGGCCTTGGAGCAAGGACTAGTGCTTTAGATATAGACTATGCAAGCAAGGGGCAATGTCTTTAATAAAACTAAAATTAAAAAGTCACATTGAAAAAATTTTAAAAAGAAGAAAATAAGGTCAAGTAGAGGAAGCCCATTTTCACAGGAAAAAATCCCCCAGTGAAAAGCATCAGAATAGATACCAAGAAAAATACCAACAAAAACAGTGTGTTCCCACTATGTATCTACTCAACATGCAAAAGTTAGAAAGCTAGATAATACAATCCTGGCCACAGGTAGAGCTATGCAGAAGAGCCACCTGGCAGTGCTTAGTCAAAGAAGTAAACATGCACACTTTGACCTAGAAATTCCACCTGTGTGTAAACCAGGCGGTGCTTAAGCAGTTTCACAAGGGGACATGCACAGGGAAATTTATCCTCAGGTTCTTATAGAGTTGTCTGTGCTTACAGGGAGTTCATGGTTGTCAAGATGCCCACAGCTGCGAAAGTCAAAAGCTAAAAAAATAATAGATGCCAACCTGGATATATTAATAATCCCGTATCTATGATCACCTTCATAAGGTAGCTTCCCAACTTCTATGTGGAAGTGAGTTTCTCCTTGGCCCTTACACTGTTGTGGAGACCACTAGGAGTTCAGCTTTGTGCAGGATCATCTGACCTGGACTTTTGGCAAGACCTGTACAGCCCTCACACATGCTCAGATGCTACAGGACTTTTCAGACCAGTCCAGACAACAGTAGGCATCCATTCATTGTCTGCACTCTACAGATTCCTAGATGCACGACATTCATTACCATCAAATGCAGAATTTTCATCAAAAACTAATATATATATCATTCCAATCTGAATCAAGAAAATCGGAAATATCCCCAAATCCAAAGAGTGGATCCCCATTGTGATGCTACAAGTTGAAAATTCCACAGCTGACCTCATGGGATGGTTCACAGTCAAAAGACAGCTGCATGAAAAATATTACATGACCTTCCTGCTATGTGAAAAGTGGCATGTGAAGTACACATGCATGTCTTCCTCAGACATGGGTTCATTTGCAAGACACCTTGTGCAATTGAAAATACTCCAAAAGGGGAGAAATCAGAACCATGTCTCCAAAGTATTTCAGCAGAGACCAACTCCATCTGTCTATCTATCTCTCAGTGAGTGTGTGTGCTCTTGTGTGTGTTTGTGTGTCTTTGTTTGTGTTTGTACCATCACAGCTGATACTTCATTGCCCCCATTGGAAAACTGACTCAGATAATGCCATCTGCCAAACTCCTAAAAACCAAAGTTCTTGCTGATAGAATGAAACATTCCTTCCTGTTGGTTTGGATGTGTCCTTTAGGACTCACTGCTACATTTAGTATACTCAAATCATCACAGTAGATCAGGTAACAAAAACATATATATTTTAAAATAATAATAATATATTAATGGAAACAACAAATACAGGATAGAGTAACAACTGTGTAACTAAACAAGGTCAAGGACAATGGCAAACTATAGATTCAAACTTTGAAGAAAATAGTAATCAATGTAAATATTCCTGGGCTGCCTCAGCCCCGCCCAGGCACACAGCAACAGAATGGTTTTGCAAGCATCCTCAGGAGGGCTGGAGCCTTCTTTGCAGGACGAGAGGGAGGTTGAGGCTCGATCCACCCATCATTCTTTTGGGAGAGGCTCCTTTTCCTCAGCACAAAGTTGGATTTTTTGTGAGGATTCTTGGCATCAAATACGTTGGCCTCTGCTGGAATCCTCAGCTCTGGGGAGAGAGGGGTGTACAAAAAGAAGGTGGCACTCAGGAGGTGCTCCCTAGGACACGCCAACATCTGAGAGCCTGTGCCAGAAAAGGCCAGAGCCACACACCTGAGAGCTCTCCAATTCAGCACCAATACCAACAAAGACAGCCTCCACAGTCCTCCCTGAGGAAGAACTAGGCAGAGCACTTCAACAGACCTAATGTCTGTTCCTACCGAAGGCTTTGGACTCCAGAATATCTCAGGTCCTCTTGCATCTGCCAAAGCACACCACTAGGGTTTGCATCTGAAATCTCCCACAAAAGGCTCCTGTGCCGAAGATTCAGTCCCCACATGAGCCATCTTCATAGGTGGGTTTGGAGGGAAGCATTGGATGGTGAGTGCTCTGATGTCAACATGAAATTCTCATTCAAGATGAATACACTACTGGGGGGTGGGAGGGACTGGAAGAAAGGTTGAGCATGGTTGGAGTAAGACCTAAATAGGGTTTTGCCCTGGGCAACCGTACCTTGTTCCTGTTGGCTCCACTGAATCCTCATTCTCCAAGGAGAGGTCCTCCCTCTCCATCTTTCTCTCTCTCCCTCTCTGCCAGCCTCGTTCTCTCTCTCCCAGTCTATGCCTTTGTGGCAAGGGCTGAGGAGCTCTCCACTGCCACACACTAGAGCTTTATGGACAGCCTCAGTGCACAACCAAAGAGAAAGCTATGAAACCCAGAGAAAAAAGGCCTAGGATTCCTCCTCTGAGTTATTTTCCTCAAGTATGGCCACAGTGAGGACAGGCTGACCAGCACGGATACCACGTTAGAGCCATGCTTCTGCGTTGGTGGAGCCCGCCTCCATGTGAACCAGGCTTCTGAGAATGGAGGCCACATTCCAAATACTGCCCTACTGAGAACAATGGTTCCAAAGACCAGCAAAGGGACTGCTTCCCTCCAACATGCTGTATGGCCTAGTGGTGCCATGACCCCGAGTGGGGGAATACAACAGCCGCTTCTCCTTCCTCTGAACATGTGTTTCCTGTCGCCCACCTCTAACCTAGAGCCTGTTCTCCATCCCTTCTGGGTTGGATGTGGAGATCTCTGCTATGAATTTCTTAGGCTACCAAGGCCCCAGACAGACTTCCTCTTCCATAGACTCTACTAACCTAACAGTAGGTTAAGATAGGAGACAAGTGATCCTAGAACTCATAGGGATGGTGGTCTTCAGGGTACATAGGCTGGGATAATGGCTGCTGTGGTGTTTGGCTCACAAAAACCAACCAACCAACCAACGAAAAAGCGCTGGCATTATTATCAGATGAGCTCTGTGGCTACGTGCTCAGGAAGCCCTCATCTGACTTTAGTTAGGGATCACAACCTGGCTATTGTGATCACTCCTTGCCTAGTGGACTCAGGTGCGTAAGACCATGGAATTTATGCAAAAACAGATGATTCAGGCTGTCTCCCAGGCTGTGTTTTCTTCCCAATTTCATCCTGTTACTGCTTGCTAGAATCCTGGCAATGCTCTGCCCAGGCAGTGGTTTTTTGGTCACACAGAAGGCTTTCAATAGTACTGCTTCAGTCCACAAAATGCCAGTTCCCTCTTTAGCCCATGCATTCCCATGTTCCTTTGAAACCACTCCTATCCCAGACCATGAAAACATACTGCTCCTGGAGAGAGGCTTTCCTCCTCACTCCTCAAAGATGTCAGCTTTGGATGCCTGTTCATGTCCAGGGGAGGGCACCTGGTGGGGAGCCGCAATATCCACCGGGGTATACCATTGGACCTCAAGACCTTCCACCAGCAGAAGTGCAGTTGGCTTTGTGCACGAACCCAACACACCTGTTGGAGTGTTCTTGGGGGTCAGAGACTACTCTTTGTTGCTAAGAGTTGACCTGAGTCCACATCCTGACCCTTGCTCTCTGCTATCTGATTGTCTCACTTACTCTGACGGCGAGAGATGATTTGGCCCAGCTCATAATCCTCTGGATTCTCCTCAGTAAGGAAGTGTAGGTCGAGGGCGCTGCGGATGACGACAGGAGCCCTATCGTGGCAGGTCACCTGGAGCAGCATGGGAGACAGGCCTTCAGGAAATGGGCCTTGAAGTGACTACTCAAGGACAGTGGGCAGGGGCATTCTGGAGGCACCTCCACTCTAAATACAAGGGCAACATCCATGACCCTACTACCCGAGGCTGACCTCCTGCTCATCGTGTGGGCTCTTCCCACAGGCTACTAGCCCAATCCTTGTACATAGGACTTCCTGGGCCTGCCATTGCTCTTTGTGGAGCTGCACTCCTCTCGGAGTGAAAGGACCCCACTACCTGCATACAGATGCAATCTCATCCCACAAGTTGGGAGGAATGGGACAATAGCCTCCAAGATCCCAGGTCTGCCCGAGGATGCAGGCGGCATTGGGAATGGCCTAGGCACAAAACCTAGAGGCTTTGGTCTGGATTGCCAGGGCCAAAAACAGACCCAGGAACATGACCACACACAGGAGAGCTGAAAGATAGCCACGAGAGCTCCTGGCCTCCAGAGGCTCAGTGCTGGCTGGGATGTAGGAGGCCACCTCATCCGGCAAGGGTGGTCATTGGGTTACCTGGACATTTAGTGTGCTTGCTCCACATCCATATCGACTCTGCAGAGAGACTCTCTCAGCTCCTTGTTCAAGGAACATGGAGAACCTCACACTGCTGTCCTCCTCCATAGACGTCAGCATCCCATACAAGGGAAACTGCAACCTAGTTCCTGTCCTATTCTCATCTGTCACCCATACCTGTCCCTGCCCTTCTGGACTGCATGCTGCCACCTGACACACAGACTCCCTCAGACATGGCAGTGGACAAGCTGCTGCACTCGCTCATCTCAGCTCCAGCCCTTCACACTGACCTCTCCCTTCTTGATTCCCATCTATCCTCCTGATCATCCAGAAGCTCCAAATTCAAGAGGGCATGAGTAGTCCATGGTATTGGACCAGTGTCTGCTCCCCACCCAGGTGTAAGCACCACGGGACACCCCTGCTCCCAGGCTTACCAGAACACTCTTGGCCATCTCTGGACTTTGTGTTTCTAAGTGGACACGAATTAAGCAGGTGTCTCCCACCTGCTTGTGGGAAAGCGGGCTGGAGGACTTGCAGGTTGATTCTGAGAACTGTGGGGGATGGAACATCAGCAAACCCAGAAACAGAAAGCCACCCCAGACTGTCAGTTGGCTCTATGGGCTTCCAGCAAATATGTCCAGGTGCTGAGGCTTCTTATTTCCTCAGGTCGGAGTGGAATGGCAGCACATGCACAGCTTGAATAAGGTAGGTGTTTACCTCCTTTCCCTTGACCTGGGGGCGTTTCCTCACCATGAAATATTGTATTCCCAGATTCATGGACAGACACACGAGTGAGTGGTCAGAGACCTTGATTTCTGCAGAGCGAAGTGGAGAGAATTGTTAGGTGGCACTCAAGGATTATACCACAAAACACCCACAACCCCTGAGAGTCTCCGCCAGGCCCATCACACTTTGGTATTTTGGGGCCAAGGCCCACTTTCTCTTGGCTGTCAGTTATCCTGAGCCCACTGTGGATCATGTCTCCCCACTGTCTGATTGTCCTACTTACTCTCATCCTCAGACATCATATACAGCAGCTCAAAGTTGTCCACATCCTCATGCTGCAACAAATTTTGGTCCAAGGCCCTGCGGATGAGGCTTGTCACCGTCTCCTGAAAGGTCACCTGGATCAGGGTGGGACAAATGTCATCAGAGAATGGCTTTTAGAAGAGCTACCCAGAAGACTGTGGTCAAACATTCAGGAGAAATCTCAGCTACATATACAAGGGCACAATCTTGTTATCCTGCTACCTGAGTGTGTCCTCCATATACCACCTGGGTTCTTGCAATGTGCTACTAGAACAATCCTGGTACAAATATCTGCCTGTACCTGCCATCTCCCCTCCCCCTGGGGAGCCACATTCCACTCATGTCAAAGGACCAAACTGCCTATGCACAGACACACTCTCATCTCACTGAGATGAGAGCAATGGGCCAGGGATCTGCGCACCAAGTGTGATCTGGGATGCAGGCTGCCTTTGTGGGTGGAAGAGGCAGATGCACTGAAAATTTGGGTCCTGACTGCCACGACACAAAACAGACTCAGATACAAGAGTGTGCACTTGAGTGCTTCATGATAGCTTTGAGAGGCCCTGGCCTCTGGAAGCTCGGTGCGGGTCTGGTTGTCATGATGTACTTGACTCAGCACTGGCAGTCACTGAACATGTCTCCTCTGCAGCTGGACACCTGCAGCATTAGCGTGTCTACTGCACATCCATAGAAATTCTGCCAAGAACCCCTTTAGCTCCGTATTTACCTACATGCAAAGCCTAACATTCCGAAGCTTTGGCATGACCCCCCAGGTGATCCCGACCACAAATTCCTACACCTAGTCATGCTAAGGAGGTTCTCTTCCCTGCCACCAGGAACACATCCCCTCCTACACATGTGACAAGTCACTGCCACCTCCTCTGCTCCAACTTCACTCATTGAGAATACCAAGTTCTAGGCACTGCAGCCTGCACCCTGGACATATCTCTGCCTTCATCTGTCCACAGCACTTCCGTCTGCACTTCTGGCCTGCAAAACCCACAATACACAGGCCCACTCACCACTGAAGCTGGGCATGCTGATGCTCTCCCTCCTCAGGTCAAGCCCTTAAGACGGACCTCTCTCTTCTTTATTTCCCACCATAGCCCTGGGGTTGGCTGTGTCTCCTGCCTTCCACTGTGTGGACACCCAGGAGGCAGCCCTGCTGTCGGGCTTACCGGGATGCGCTTTGTCTCCCTCAGGCTCTGTCCCTCTAGGAGGACGTGAACAACGTGGCTGTCTTCCACCTGCTCGCTGGAGTGAAGCAGTGAGGAGCTGCTACTCACAGCTGCTGGGGTCCTGGATGCCACTGCCACAGAAGGTTCCAAGAACTGTGGGGGATGACAACATCAGCAAAGCCCAGCAACTGCACCCCACCCAGCCTGGCAGTTGGCTCTGTGGGCATTCTACAACATCCATCCAGAACCTGAGGTTCTTGTCCCCTTGGAGGATGTGGAGTGGCACCAGGAGTAAAGACTGAAGAAGGTGGCTGTTTTGGGAACAAGAGATCCAGCACCTGCTGGGTGGGGATGAAATCCCAGGAGATTAACCCCATGTTGCTGCTGAAATGTAGGATCCTCCCACAAATGACAGGCAGGAGCTCATTCCTAAGCTGGTCCTGCCTGTAAGGTTCAAGGCTCTGAACCCTGAAGGGCTCCTCCGTGTTCTGATCATTTTCACCCTGGGTTGGGACCAAGAATGGTGGGTTCAAAATGGAAATGGTGACAAACAGAAAAATGACTTGTGCCAATACACTAGAGTCAAAGCACAATGGGACAGTTCCCATCAGTACAAACACACACACACACACACACACACCACACACACACACACACACAGAGTCAGAATAGGAGTCCTGGGCCATTCATCAGGGATCAGACTAGAGGGCCTGCTGGGCTCACCTGCCCTGTGCTACTCACTGTTACTCTTGAGCTCCTCTGCGACAATCGCCAGAGGCTGTGGCGTCTAAGATGAAGCCTCACCCAGTGTATCCACAAAAGGGCTAGTTGGCCCCCCTGAGATTCCTGGGAGCCTGAGGCTCGGCATTGTCTGCAACCACAGGAGAACATCCTTCTCCCTCCAGTGGCTCCAACCAAGTGAGCTCGGATGGCTTGGTCAGTGAAGTGGGTGCCTGGATACCAGGGTTCCATGTTCTGTTTGATCCATTGTCAAGGCAATGATGTCATTTCCTGTGCCCATACCTGAGCCTCTTTTCACATAAGACCACTTTCAACAGCCCTATGGGCTGCCGATTTCTCCTCCATGCCTACCCATCTCAGGTGCGCAGGTGTTCACCAACAACTACCCAAACATCCCCACCAGCATCTGCCCTGCTTGGTGCCACTAGAGTTCCAGCTTGGAGCCTTCAAAAATGCATTCACAACCAGTCCTTCCCTCTCAGCAGCTTTTGGACCCTGGTCCCATCATTGTGCAACTCATGGTGTGCCCAGTCTTTTCTGGAAAGTAGGGTAGCATCTAATCTCTAGGGTTTATTGTGTCTATTGGCCCATAACACCCTCTGTTCTCTCTGAAACCAGAGATGGGACTCACAGGTGGCTAAAGCACAAATGTAGAGATGGGATAATCACAAGAAAGGGAGAGACAAAGAATGCACCCTAACTCAATCAGGCCTGTGTCCCACACAGGGACATGGCCAATGTCCGTCCCATCATGGCTGCAGTTCCCTCTCTACACCATGGCAAGTTGGAGGGGACTGAGATGCAGAGGCTGCTCCCCTCTGCCATACAACTTCCCAAGGCTTCTCCTAAGATTTCAAAAGGGCCAAGTGTGTCTAGTGTTGGGGTCTCACAGAGACTCCGAGGTACCACAGCATCCTGCTGCCCAGAACCGGTTCACCCCTCACCTCAAGGGGGCTCAGCCTCTGGATTCATGGGAATTGAAGTGGGTACAGGTGATGGGATATCACCTCCAAGACTGAGTTATGCCAAGTCCATGACCCCTGTCTGCATCCCTGTCTCCAGCACCACTCCCCCCTCTCTCTTTCCTCCTCAGAGCAAATAAATCCATTTAGCAAGTGTGTCCTGTGATAAAGACATGACGGTCACCCATCCTCTCATTACAAAAACACTGAGGCTCAGCCAACATGGATCCTACAGGGAACACAGGCATAAACTCAGACTCCGATCCTCCCAGCCGAGCCTCAGTGGAGCCTGGACTCCCAGCCTCCTGAGTCAAGGAAACAGAGGTTCCTAGCCGAGCCACCTTGGATGCAGCCGCACACAAACTGAACTCATCAATGCCCCTTGCTCTCAGTTGTGAGTAAGAGGGGAAGTGGTGTTTCACAACCCTGGACATCAAGTGCAGTCTCCAGGCTTTGGGGTGTGCCCTGGCCTCTGTCTATCTGCCCAGGCTCTCCAACCCACACTGGCCTCTTACCCAACCTCCTCCTAGGGCCAAACTCAATCCTGCCTCTCAATTTCTGCTGCCTTCCCCAACACACTGCTCCCCAAAATGAGCAGGGCTGGCTCTCGGTTATCATGCTGGTGCCAGCAGCAATGCCACCCCACTGACATAATTCTGAGTCCCAACCTAGGCACTCCAGCTGTCTTTGCCACACCTGGCCTGTTTGGGCTCTGGCTCTTGCTCTTTTCTTTCATGTGCATGTGTTTTGAGGTTTTGAGTTTCTCCCACTGCAGAACTGCAGCTGTGGCAGGGTAGAGCTCATGAGGGTGACATTCTGAGCCACATCCAATCCCATCAGGACTGTTCACTGGGGTGACTGCTGGAACACAGTGATGAGTGAACACATGGGAGGTGGTTGGACCCACCTTGCCTCTGAGTGGCTTCCTTTCAGGACAGGAATGTAGGCATGGGAGCCCCTGGCGTGGGATGCTTTGCACAAGGCGTGACCATGGGCTCTCTTTCCTGGCAAAAATGGCTCCACTCAGCATGGAGAGCACTGTCATTCCTGGTGGCTAACAACAGCCCTGGACCCCAGAAAGGAACCCACACTCAAGATTAACGTCTGAGTGTGCGTGTCCTCGAGGAAATGAGGTCTCCTGATCCCAGGTGCAAAGGGGTAAGTCCTCTAACTCCAGGGGCCATGAAGGGACATCTGAGTTTCCCTTGTCCTTCTTTCCCTCTCTAACTAACCACAGTTAGGACCCTGGCCTCATTCCCCAGTGAGGATCATTAGGCTCCATAAAGGACAGTCTCTAAGATGCTCAGTGGACCAACACCCTCTGCACAACCCATAACCCTATTCACCCAAGAGGCAAGAGGATTTCTATTCAGGAAAACCAGGAAAGGGAGAGCCTTTCTCAAGGACACAAGGACATTAGTGAGTGAGGGAGTGATTAATGGATGGAGAACTATTTCCAACACCAACTTCCAGGAGCATATATGGCCCCCTGGAGAATTCTGCAGTGTGTTGGTGATTAAGGAGAACGTGTGAATTCAGGGGTCACTAGGTCCTCTCAGCCATAAGGAGGGAAACTGCCATAAAGGAACTAGGACAAGGGTGCGAGGAATGCTCACTGGTGGGAGATCGGAAGGAAGGAAAGTGTACTCATTAGAAAAGTGTCGCCTGAAAATTCTTAGCCAGCCAAAAGCCGTGCGAACTTGTGTGGGAAAAGAGTCTTTGCACAGTGATGAAGCTAAGAGCTCACATGATGGAACACAGCATCAACTGGGACCAAATCCAATATCTGATATTCTTGTAGGAAGAGGAGAGTCTGGACCCAGATACCAGGGAGACTGGGGGATACCGGATATGTGAGGTTGGAGCCAGGGCGGGATGCCCATATGGGAACCACAGATCGTGGGCAGCAATAGGAGAGTGGGCAAGGGCTGGGAGAGTTGGGGAGACAGTCCCCTTGAAACCTGGGAGGGGTTATGGCACTGGGACAGCCCAACACCTACTGTGTTGAGCCTCTGGAGCTCAACGGAAGACACTTCCTCTGTTGTCGGCCACCCAGTTAACAGAGTTTGGTTGCAGCAGCCTAGGACCCAGCTGAAGGTCTGAGCATGTTGGCCATGCAGGTTGGATCTGGACCACAGACACCCTCATCAGAGATTGTAGGGTCTCAGCCCTGAGGCAAGACAGGCACTAAGTCAGGCCAGGTGGGGAAACGGATAGGCACACACTCTGGGGGCTGGTGCCTGTGTTACTGGGAGCACTTCTGATCGCAATTCCCTGATCTGCTGCCAACACAGGCTACAGAGGAGGGTACAGAAACACAGACCACGGATCTGCCCCACTCAGTGGGCCCAGGCCAACACCACACCCAGCAGCCTCGTGCCATACCCAATGAGTCTCGAAGCGGCCCCCTCTTCCCATCCTGAGAGCTCTTCCCTTCCTCATGTGCCAATAGCTCCCTACTGTCACTGGCAATATCTACTCTGTGAGATGTCAACATCCGTGGGTACTGTTCTCTCATCCCAGGACAGTGTGGTCCCACACACCCTGGTGAAATGGGCCACCTGGAGGCTGGACCTGGAGGTTGTTGAGGCTGAATGGCAGCGGTGGTACTCTGGCACTTAATATTATTTAAGTTAAAAAAAAAAACAAAAACAAAAACAAAAAACGGGTCTTGGTGCTCAAAAATGTTTGATTTGCATATTCTCATCCCCTAACCCCAATATTTTCATTATTTCCTCACATATGAAATCTTACTAGCATAAAGGTAATTTCGTATTAAACAAAGTGGATTGAAATAACATTGGTAAAAATAATCAATCACCATACTTTCAATTTTTGTTCTGCTTTCCTATTAGAAACCACTTGGATACAAGAGAACAGAGGACAGACTCATGGAAATGCTTGAAATGACAAGAAGCTCCCACTCAAGCTCAGCATTCAGTCCTGGACAGGGTAAGACCAGGCCACTTTGACATCTGTGCCAAAGAGTCTACCAGACAGAATCCTCTGACTGATCCCTGACTGAGCCATAGGAACTGGCTAGAAAAGCCTTCACATCCTCAATACATTCTTCACGTCAGAATACTTGACAACCATTGATATCCATCTCTCGTTAACTTGCTCCCCAGCCAACCATTCTTCAACAAATTCAAAGGAGTAACTCATGCAAGCACACAGAAAGGGGTGTTCACTACACACATCCATGTGCGAAAAAGACAACTGGTATTTCTTGTTTGGGCTATTTCAAATGAAATCCCTTCTGCATGACCTCCACAAACCAAAGGAAAATATTTGTGAAATTCCCACGTAGAAGACAAGATACACTTGCCAAGGAGGCAGTGGCAAGAATTTTGACACTCCAAATGTAGAGTGTGTGTTTAGGAAGCAGTCACAGTTTCCATGAGAGAGTCCCATGAAATCAATTAGGAAGATCCATGCTCTAGCCCTACCATGCAAGTGATGTGACTCGAAAGAGTCACTTAGTCTTAGTAACCATCATCACTAACAACTAAGTCAATGAATAAAGGTCCTCAGGTGCCAAGCTACAAAATGTGGGATGAGCATGGATGAGGATGGGTGGGAGAAGTCTCCAACTCTAACACAATTAGGGAAGGATGTGCTGACCTCAAGTGGCTGGGGGGGCTGGGATCCTGCCACAGAGGGGGATTCCAAACCTCACATCCCCTGACCCAGGCCAGAAGACCAGGTAGAGTCCAAGGACCCTGGGGTGGCCCAATGGCAATAAAGGTCAAAAGGAACTAGGGATCTGCCTGGTCCCTCAATCCCCTACTCTGAGCAGGGCTGCATGACGAGGCCAGAGGCCATCCACAGCAATCTGCCTTTACAGGAAAACAGGAACTGCAGGCTGCCTCTGGCTCACTGAATCAGGGTGGTGTTTTCATAAAGCAAGACCACTTCCTCACATTTGACCAGCAGCTCATGTGTTGACAGCACAATGACTGACTTGACTCAGGCCCTGATGAATGAAATAGAAAATTCATAGCAAACCCATCTTTAGCTCTTCCACATCATCAGGGGCTCTGATTCAATTCCGTCCAGAAAGGTGTCTGAAATGATTTCTAAACATGCTGGGGACTCACCTCTGTGTGGAACTTTTCAGGAAAAAGGGGATCAAATCTCATGAAGCAACTCTTCTCTCTTCTAGCCCATGGGCAATGCAAGGAACCTGCATGATACCAGAGGCTCACTTCTCTCTTCTCATGTCTTCTGGAAAGGATTCGTTAATGCTTCCTGCAAGGTGAAGCAGAAGCCTGCATCCCCAGCTGCACAGAAGTGTTTTAGGGCAGTGTCTCCCTTAAAACCCAAAAATAAAAAAACAGGTCATTCAACAGGCACATGGATTCGAGTACATGTTCAATGATCCCTCCTCCCTGGAGCCTTCCACATGCCCATCTTCCACATTCACAGAGCAATGCTTGGCCATTCTCAAGACCAGGAGACCATGATGCTCCTCACCAGGAAGTCAATAAGGAACATGAAGAGAGCAGCATGGATTGCAGAAGGTGGCACATCAAGGATCTTCAGCTCTGCTGCTAGAACACAAGAGCTTAACTTCAGTATTGACTTTTTGCCAACTACCAAGTACGATAGCAGTGTCAAGCCCAATATGCAGATATGCAAGTAGTAGGTGACACCCCGCATCCATTCACAAAAGTGGGCAACATCTGCATCAGAACAAGGAAGTATCTTACCCTTACTCATAAAAATCATCAGAAACAAAATAAAATGGATGCAAGACTTCTCATTTCACTATTAGGTAGCTGTTGGAATTCCCTATTAAATAATACCTCCTCCAAAATAAAAAGTATCTCATACATGTGTCAACTATTCAATGGATGACATTTTAAAAACTATGGACTTTACTTAATATTTATGTATGCTATATCCCTGCCTAAGGCTCTATGAGAAAGGAGCACATAGAATTGGATCTTTGAAAATCTCACATTTGCTGATAAATATTACTGCTGATCTCAGGCATGGCGAAGTGAAAAGTGGGACTTTGGATATTCCAAGAATGCTATGTTGTGGGATTGGTGTCCCTGATTCATACATAGCATATGGTTTCTATGAAATCCAGTGAGGGAGCAGGAGTAACGAAGCTGATTGCACAGATGACCTCAGGGAATACTGACAGATAGGCCAAATGAAAAATATGCTCCAGCTAACCATTGGTATTTGGGCTTCTGATCCCAGTCCTGTTTTTAAAAAAGGTGCAGACAGGCAGTGTTCATTAAAAACTGTCTACCATGTAAAAGTGGGTAATTTAAATGGCATCTAGTTACACATCTGATAGAATGGTCGGGCAACATATGAATTTCATTCTAACAACAACAACAACAACAAAACATAGAAAATGAGACATAAAGATAAAACCTTGTCTTCACCAGGATGCCTAAAAATAGGTTTTATTTGGCTCATGCAAATAAATATCTTTCAATAGAATTTCTGATTTCTGAATGAATCCATTCAACTTCATACTGCACAGATCACAAGGTTTTCTTTACAGAATATTCTCTTCTTCTTCTTAAAGCCTCACATAGAAAATGTCTCACAGGACATAGGAGGGCTAAAGTTTGAAGGCATCTAATTGTACTCTAAAACAATTATGAACCTATTCGATCCATTATTAATAAATATCACCACTTTACCACTTGAACCAAATCACAGAAAATTGGAAACAGATGATCATTGGCTTTGATACCTTTACTTCTGTTTCATTACTCAGAGTCGATCAACTCTATACTTCAAGTGACACAGATTTATTACAGAATGCCTAAGATCCTAAGGATCTATTTTAGCTCAGCCCATGGTATTGCTTCATTATTTTATTATTTTGTAAGTAATAAAATGTAACTTCATGTTGGATGATATATTCAAGCCATGAATATATCATCCAAAATTGTTCTTCCCAAAATATTAGCCCAATTTCTGCGCGCGCTCACTTACTGTTCAGGAATTTTACTAATTGTTTGAAGGTTCTAGAGGACCTGTTAGACTCCTAATGGACAAACCATACAACATACTCCAGAGAACGGACGAGTGCCATAAGAAGAAAATAAGGTCAGCCTACAGCAATGGGCAGCTGCCTGCCCTCGGCTGGGAGGAGCCCTGGCCATGGCACCAGGGCTGCTGGGCAGCAGAAGCCTCCACAGCCCTGCAGGGAGCCTGGAGCACAGCTCTGCCTAACCATGCTCAGCCCTGGACAGATGCACATGAGTTCCCATCACAGGCTCGAGTGTGACAGTCCCAGGTGCATGCCTGTCATGCCAGCCACCAGGGAGGCTGAGGCAAGAGGAACGTTTGAGGTCAGCCTTGGCAACTTAGAACCCAAGGCAAAGGGGAAATACTTTTACAGGGGTCTCTGAGGGTGTAGCTCAGGTAGGTCACTTGCCTCACAGGCTCAAGGCCCTGGGTTCAATCCCCAGAACCCACGTACACACAAAAAGTGAACTTGGAATATTGTTTAAAATGATGGATCAGGTACACACAAGGACTTCAATATGACCTCTCAGAGGAGCTCAATTTGAGATCAGACTGAACAAAAGACCACCTGGACCATTGACTCAGTGTCTGAAACCCTCTGTGAGCATGGGAAGCACTGCTGGCAAGACACCAGAGGGCCAAAGCACTTGTGCCCCCTGCAGGGGCGTCTCTTGTCTACCGCCAAAGACTGTTCCCCTCCTGGGGCAGCTGAGAGCAAGCTGGGCCTTGGAGCAAGGACTAGTGCTTTAGATATAGACTATGCAAGCAAGGGGCAATGTCTTTAATAAAACTAAAATTAAAAAGTCACATTGAAAAAATTTTAAAAAGAAGAAAATAAGGTCAAGTAGAGGAAGCCCATTTTCACAGGAAAAAATCCCCCAGTGAAAAGCATCAGAATAGATACCAAGAAAAATACCAACAAAAACAGTGTGCTCCCACTATGTATCTACTCAACCTGCAAAAGTTAGAAAGCTAGATAATACAATCCTGGCCACAGGTAGAGCTATGCAGAAGAGCCACCTGGCAGTGCTTAGTTAAAGAAGTAAACATGCACACTTTGACCTAGAAATTCCACCTGTGTGTAAACCAGGCGGTGCTTAAGCAGTTTCACAAGGGGACATGCACAGGGAAATTTATCCTCAGGTTCTTATAGAGTTGTCTGTGCTTACAGGGAGTTGATGGTTGTCAAGATGCCCACAGCTGCGAAAGTCAAAAGCTAAAAAAATAATAGATGCCAACCTGGATATATTAATAATCCCGTATCTATGATCACCTTCATAAGGTAGCTTCCCAACTTATGTGTGGAAGTGTGTTTCTCCTTGGCCCTTACACTGTTGTGGAGACCACTAGGAGTTCAGCTTTGTGCAGGATCATCTGACCTGGACTTTTGGCAAGACCTGTACAGCCCTCACACATGCTCAGATGCTACAGGACTTTTCAGACCAGTCCAGACAACAGTAGGCATCCATTCATTGTCTGCACTCTACAGATTCCTAGATGCACGACATTCATTACCATCTAATGCAGAATTTTCATCAAAAACTAATATATATATCATTCCAATCTGAATCAAGAAAATCGGAAATATCCCCAAATCCAACGAGTGGATCCCAATTGTGATGCTACAAGTTGAAAATTCCACAGCTGACCTCATGGGATGGTTCACAGTCAAAAGACAGCTGCATGAAAAATATTACATGACCTTCCTGCTATGTGAAAAGTGGCATGTGAAGTACACATGCATGTCTTCCTCAGACATGGGTTCATTTGCAAGACACCTTGTGCAATTGAAAATACTCCAAAAGGGGAGAAATCAGAACCATGTCTCCAAAGTATTTCAGCAGAGACCAACTCCATCTGTCTATCTATCTCTCAGTGAGTGTGTGTGCTCTTGTGTGTGTTTGTGTGTCTTTGTTTGTGTTTGTACCATCACAGCTGATACTTCATTGCCCCCATTGGAAAACTGACTCAGATAATGCCATCTGCCAAACTCCTAAAAACCAAAGTTCTTGCTGATAGAATGAAACATTCCTTCCTGTTGGTTTGGATGTGTCCTTTAGGAATCACTGGTACATTTAGTATACTCAAATCATCACAGTAGATCAGGTAACAAAAACATATATATTTTAAAATAATAATAATATATTAATGGAAACAACAAATACAGGATAGAGTAACAACTGTGTTACTAAACAAGGTCAAGGACAATGGCAAACTATAGATTCAAACTTTGAAGAAAATAGTAATCAATGTAAATATTCCTGGGCTGCCTCAGCCCCGCCCAGGCACACAGCAACAGAATGGTTTTGCAAGCATCCTCAGGAGGGCAGGAGCCTTCTTTGCAGGATGAGAGGGAGGTTGAGGCTCGATCCACCCATCATTCTTTTGGGAGAGGCTCCTTTTCCTCAGCACAAATTTGGATTTTTTGTGAGGATTCTTGGCATAAAATACGTTGGCCTCTGCTGGAATCCTCAGCTCTGGGGAGAGAGGGGTGTACAAAAAGAAGGTGGCACTCAGGAGGTGCTCCCTAGGACACGCCAACATCTGAGAGCCTGTGCCAGAAAAGGCCAGAGCCACACACCTGAGAGCTCTCCAATTCAGCACCAATACCAACAAAGACAGCCTCCACAGTCCTCCCTGAGGAAGAACTAGGCAGAGCACTTCAACAGACCTAATGTCTGTTCCTACCAAAGGCTTTGGACTCCAGAATATCTCAGGTCCTCTTGCATCTGCCAAAGCACACCACTAGGGTTTGCATCTGAAATCTCCCACAAAAGGCTCCTGTGCCGAAGATTCAGTCCCCACATGAGCCATCTTCATAGGTGGGTTTGGAGGGAAGCATTGGATGGTGAGTGCTCTGATGTCAACATGAAATTCTCATTCAAGATGAATACACTACTGGGGAGTGGGAGGGACTGGAAGAAAGGTTGAGCATGGTTGGAGTAAGACCTAAACAGGGTTGTGCCCTGGGCAACAGTACCTTGTTCCTGTTGGCTCCACTGAATCCTCATTCTCCAAGGAGAGGTCCTCCCTCTCCATCTTTCTCTCTCTCCCTCTCTGCCAGCCTCGTTCTCTCTCTCCCAGTCTATGCCTTTGTGGCAAGGGCTGAGGAGCTCTCCACTGCCACACACTAGAGCTTTATGGACAGCCTCAGTGCACAACCAAAGAGAAAGCTATGAAACCCAGAGAAAAAAGGCCTAGGATTCCTCCTCTGAGTTATTTTCCTCAAGTATGGCCACAGTGAGGACAGGCTGACCAGCACGGATACCACGTTAGAGCCATGCTTCTGCGTTGGTGGAGCCCGCCTCCATGTGAACCAGGCTTCTGAGAATGGAGGCCACATTCCAAATACTGCCCTACTGAGAACAATGGTTCCAAAGACCAGCAAAGGGACTACTTCCCTCCAACATGGTGTATGGCCCAGTGGTGCCATGACCCCGATTGGGGGAATACAACAGCTGCTTCTCCTTCCTCTGAACATGTGTTTCCTGTCGCCCTCCTCTAACCTAGAGCCTGTTCTCCATCCCTTCTGGGTTGGATGTGGAGATCTCTGCTATGAATTTCTTAGGCTACCAAGGCCCCAGACAGACTTCCTCTTCCATAGACTCTACTAACCTAACAGTAGGTTAAGATAGGAGACAAGTGATCCTAGAACTCATAGGGATGGTGGTCTTCAGGGTACATAGGCTGGGATAATGGCTGCTGTGGTGTTTGGCTCACAAAAACCAACCAACCAACCAACGAAAAAGCGCTGGCATTATTATCAGATGAGCTCTGTGGCTACGTGCTCAGGAAGCCCTCATCTGACTTTAGTTAGGGATCACAACCTGGCTATTGTGATCACTCCTTGCCTAGTGGACTCAGGTGCGTAAGACCATGGAATTTATGCAAAAACAGATGATTCAGGCTGTCTCCCAGGCTGTGTTTTCTTCCCAATTTCATCCTGTTACTGCTTGCTAGAATCCTGGCAATGCTCTGCCCAGGCAGTGGTTTTTTGGTCACACAGAAGGCTTTCAATAGTACTGCTTCAGTCCACAAAATGCCAGTTCCCTCTTTAGCCCATGCATTCCCATGTTCCTTTGAAACCACTCCTATCCCAGACCATGAAAACATACTGCTCCTGGAGAGAGGCTTTCCTCCTCACTCCTCAAAGATGTCAGCTTTGGATGCCTGTTCATGTCCAGGGGAGGGCACCTGGTGGGGAGCCGCAATATCCACCGGGGTATACCATTGGACCTCAAGACCTTCCACCAGCAGAAGTGCAGTTGGCTTTGTGTACGAACCCAACACACCTGTTGGAGTGTTCTTGGGGGTCAGAGACTACTCTTTGTTGCTAAGAGTTGACCTGAGTCCACATCCTGACCCTTGCTCTCTGCTATCTGATTGTCTCACTTACTCTGACGGCGAGAGATGATTTGGCCCAGCTCATAATCCTCTGGATTCTCCTCAGTAAGGAAGTGTAGGTCGAGGGCGCTGCGGATGACGACAGGAGCCCTATCGTGGCAGGTCACCTGGAGCAGCATGGGAGACAGGCCTTCAGGAAATGGGCCTTGAAGTGACTACTCAAGGACAGTGGGCAGGGGCATTCTGGAGGCACCTCCACTCTAAATATAAGGGCAACATCCATGACCCTACTACCCGAGGCTGACCTCCTGCTCATCGTGTGGGCTCTTCCCACAGGCTACTAGCCCAATCCTTGTACATAGGACTTCCTGGGCCTGCCATTGCTCTTTGTGGAGCTGCACTCCTCTCGGAGTGAAAGGACCCCACTACCTGCATACAGATGCAATCTCATCCCACAAGTTGGGAGGAATGGGACAATAGCCTCCAAGATCCCAGGTCTGCCCGAGGATGCAGGCGGCATTGGGAATGGCCTAGGCACAAAACCTAGAGGCTTTGGTCTGGATTGCCAGGGCCAAAAACAGACCCAGGAACATGACCACACACAGGAGAGCTGAAAGATAGCCACGAGAGCTCCTGGCCTCCAGAGGCTCAGTGCTGGCTGGGATGTAGGAGGGCACCTCATCCGGCAAGGGTGGTCATTGGGTTACCTGGACATTTAGTGTGCTTGCTCCACATCCATATCGACTCTGCAGAGAGACTCTCTCAGCTCCTTGTTCAAGGAACATGGAGAACCTCACACTGCTGTCCTCCTCCATAGACGTCAGCATCCCATACAAGGGAACCTGCAACCTAGTTCCTGTCCTATTCTCATCTGTCACCCATACCTGTCCCTGCCCTTCTGGACTGCATGCTGCCACCTGACACACAGACTCCCTCAGACATGGCAGTGGACAAGCTGCTGCACTCGCTCATCTCAGCTCCAGCCCTTCACACTGACCTCTCCCTTCTTGATTCCCATCTATCCTCCTGATCATCCAGAAGCTCCAAATTCAAGAGGGCATGAGTAGTCCATGGTATTGGACCAGTGTCTGCTCCCCACCCAGGTGTAAGCACCACGGGACACCCCTGCTCCCAGGCTTACCAGAACACTCTTGGCCATCTCTGGACTTTGTGTTTCTAAGTGGACACGAATTAAGCAGGTGTCTCCCACCTGCTTGTGGGAAAGCGGCCTGGAGGACTTGCAGGTTGATTCTGAGAACTGTGGGGGATGGAACATCAGCAAACCCAGAAACAGAAAGCCACCCCAGACTGTCAGTTGGCTCTATGGGCTTCCAGCAAATATGTCCAGGTGCTGAGGCTTCTTATTTCCTCAGGTCGGAGTGGAATGGCAGCACATGCACAGCTTGAATAAGGTAGTTGTTTACCTCCTTTCCCTTGACCTGGGGGCGTTTCCTCACGATGAAATATTGTATTCCCAGATTCATGGACAGACACACGAGTGAGTGGTCAGAGACCTTGATTTCTGCAGAGCGAAGTGGAGAGAATTGTTAGGTGGCACTCAAGGATTATACCACAAAACACCCACAACCCCTGAGAGTCTCCGCCAGGCCCATCACACTTTGGTATTTTGGGGCCAAGGCCCACTTTCTCTTGGCTGTCAGTTATCCTGAGCCCACTGTGGATCATGTCTCCCCACTGTCTGATTGTCCTACTTACTCTCATCCTCAGACATCATATACAGCAGCTCAAAGTTGTCCACATCCTCATGCTGCAACAAATTTTGGGCCAAGGCCCTGCGGATGAGGCTTGTCACCGTCTCCTGAAAGGTCACCTGGATCAGGGTGGGACAAATGTCATCAGAGAATGGCTTTTAGAAGAGCTACCCAGAAGACTGTGGTCAAACATTCAGGAGAAATCTCAGCTACATATACAAGGGCACAATCTTGTTATCCTGCTACCTGAGTGTGTCCTCCATATACCACCTGGGTTCTTGCAATGTGCTACTAGAACAATCCTGGTACAAATATCTGCCTGTACCTGCCATCTCCCCTCCCCCTGGGGAGCCACATTCCACTCATGTCAAAGGACCAAACTGCCTATGCACAGACACACTCTCATCTCACTGAGATGAGAGCAATGGGCCAGGGATCTGCGCACCAAGTGTGATCTGGGATGCAGGCTGCCTTTGTGGGTGCAAGAGGCAGATGCACTGAAAATTTGGGTCCTGACTGCCACGACACAAAACAGACTCAGATACAAGAGTGTGCACTTGAGTGCTTCATGATAGCTTTGAGAGGCCCTGGCCTCTGGAAGCTCGGTGCGGGTCTGGTTGTCATGATGTATTTGACTCAGCACTGGCAGTCACTGAACATGTCTCCTCTGCAGCTGGACACCTGCACCATTAGCGTGTCTACTGCACATCCATAGAAATTCTGCCAAGAACCCCTTTAGCTCCGTATTTACATACATGCAAAGCCTAACATTCCGAAGCTTTGGCATGACCCCCCAGGTGATCCCGACCCCAAATTCCTACACCTAGTCATGCTAAGGAGGTTCTCTTCCCTGCCACCAGGAACACATCCCCTCCTACACATGTGACAAGTCACTGCCACCTCCTCTGCTCCAACTTCACTCATTGAGAATACCAAGTTCTAGGCACTGCAGCCTGCACCCTGGACATATCTCTGCCTTCATCTGTCCACAGCACTTCCGTCTGCACTTCTGGCCTGCAAAACCCACAATACACAGGCCCACTCACCACTGAAGCTGGGCATGCTGATGCTCTCCCTCCTCAGGTCAAGCCCTTAAGACGGACCTCTCTCTTCTTTATTTCCCACCATAGCCCTGGGGTTGGCTGTGTCTCCTGCCTTCCACTGTGTGGACACCCAGGAGGCAGCCCTGCTGTCGGGCTTACCGGGATGCGCTTTGTCTCCCTCAGGCTCTGTCCCTCTAGGAGGACGTGAACAACGTGGCTGTCTTCCACCTGCTCGCTGGAGTGAAGCAGTGAGGAGCTGCTACTCACAGCTGCTGGGGTCCTGGATGCCACTGCCACAGAAGGTTCCAAGAACTGTGGGGGATGACAACATCAGCAAAGCCCAGCAACTGCACCCCACCCAGCCTGGCAGTTGGCTCTGTGGGCATTCTACAACATCCATCCAGAACCTGAGGTTCTTGTCCCCTTGGAGGATGTGGAGTGGCACCAGGAGTAAAGACTGAAGAAGGTGGCTGTTTTGGGAACAAGAGATCCAGCACCTGCTGGGTGGGGATGAAATCCCAGGAGATTAACCCCATGTTGCTGCTGAAATGTAGGTTCCTCCCACAAATGACAGGCAGGAGCTCATTCCTAAGCTGGTCCTGCCTGTAAGGTTCAAGGCTCTGAACCCTGAAGGGCTCCTCCGTGTTCTGATCATTTTCACCCTGGGTTGGGACCAAGAATGGTGGGTTCAAAATGGAAATGGTGACAAACAGAAAAATGACTTGTGCCAATACACTAGAGTCAAAGCACAATGGGACAGTTCCCATCAGTACAAACACACACACACACACACACACACACACACACACACACACACAGAGTCAGAATAGGAGTCCTGGGCCATTCATCAGGGATCAGACTAGAGGGCCTGCTGGGCTCACCTGCCCTGTGCTACTCACTGTTACTCTTGAGCTCCTCTGCGACAATCGCCAGAGGCTCTGGCGTCTAAGATGAAGCCTCACCCAGTGTATCCACAAAAGGGCTAGTTGGCCCCCCTGAGATTCCTGGGAGCCTGAGGCTCGGCATTGTCTGCAACCACAGGAGAACATCCTTCTCCCTCCAGTGGCTCCAACCACGTGAGCTCGGATGGCTTGGTCAGTGAAGTGGGTGCCTGGATACCAGGGTTCCATGTTCTGTTTGATCCATTGTCAAGGCAATGATGTCATTTCCTGTGCCCATACCTGAGCCTCTTTTCACATAAGACCACTTTCAACAGCCCTATGGGCTGCCGATTTCTCCTCCATGCCTACCCATCTCAGGTGCGCAGGTGTTCACCAACAACTACCCAAACATCCCCACCAGCATCTGCCCTGCTTGGTGCCACTAGAGTTCCAGCTTGGAGCCTTCAAAAATGCATTCACAACCAGTCCTTCCCTCTCAGCAGCTTTTGGACCCTGGTCCCATCATTGTGCAACTCATGGTGTGCCCAGTCTTTTCTGGAAAGTAGGGTAGCATCTAATCTCTAGGGTTTATTGTGTCTATTGGCCCATAACACCCTCTGTTCTCTCTGAAACCAGAGATGGGACTCACAGGTGGCTAAAGCACAAATGTAGAGATGGGATAATCACAAGAAAGGGAGAGACAAAGAATGCACCCTAACTCAATCAGGCCTGTGTCCCACACAGGGACATGGCCAATGTCCGTCCCATCGTGGCTGCAGTTCCCTCTCTACACCATGGCAAGTTGGAGGGGACTGAGATGCAGAGGCTGCTCCCCTCTGCCATACAACTTCCCAAGGCTTCTCCTAAGATTTCAAAAGGGCCAAGTGTGTCTAGTGTTGGGGTCTCACAGAGACTCCGAGGTACCACAGCATCCTGCTGCCCAGAACCGGTTCACCCCTCACCTCAAGGGGGCTCAGCCTCTGGATTCATGGGAATTGAAGTGGGTACAGGTGATGGGATATCACCTCCAAGACTGAGTTATGCCAAGTCCATGACCCCTGTCTGCATCCCTGTCTCCAGCACCACTCCCCCCTCTCTCTTTCCTCCTCAGAGCAAACAAATCCATTTAGCAAGTGTGTCCTGTGATAAAGACATGACGGTCACCCATCCTCTCATTACAAAAACACTGAGGCTCAGCCAACATGGATCCTACAGGGAACACAGGCATAAACTCAGACTCCGATCCTCCCAGCCGAGCCTCAGTGGAGCCTGGACTCCCAGCCTCCTGAGTCAAGGAAACAGAGGTTCCTAGCCGAGCCACCTTGGATGCAGCCGCACACAAACTGAACTCATCAATGCCCCTTGCTCTCAGTTGTGAGTAAGAGGGGAAGTGGTGTTTCACAACCCTGGACATCAAGTGCAGTCTCCAGGCTTTGGGGTGTGCCCTGGCCTCTGTCTATCTGCCCAGGCTCTCCAACCCACACTGGCCTCTTACCCAACCTCCTCCTAGGGCCAAACTCAATCCTGCCTCTCAATTTCTGCTGCCTTCCCCAACACACTGCTCCCCAAAATGAGCAGGGCTGGCTCTCGGTTATCATGCTGGTGCCAGCAGCAATGCCACCCCACTGACATAATTCTGAGTCCCAACCTAGGCACTCCAGCTGTCTTTGCCACACCTGGCCTGTTTGGGCTCTGGCTCTTGCTCTTTTCTTTCATGTGCATGTGTTTTGAGGTTTTGAGTTTCTCCCACTGCAGAACTGCAGCTGTGGCAGGGTAGAGCTCATGAGGGTGACATTCTGAGCCACATCCAATCCCATCAGGACTGTTCACTGGGGTGACTGCTGGAACACAGTGATGAGTGAACACATGGGAGGTGGTTGGACCCACCTTGCCTCTGAGTGGCTTCCTTTCAGGACAGGAATGTAGGCATGGGAGCCCCTGGCGTGGGATGCTTTGCACAAGGCGTGACCATGGGCTCTCTTTCCTGGCAAAAATGGCTCCACTCAGCATGGAGAGCACTGTCATTCCTGGTGGCTAACAACAGCCCTGGACCCCAGAAAGGAACCCACACTCAAGATTAACGTCTGAGTGTGCGTGTCCTCGAGGAAATGAGGTCTCCTGATCCCAGGTGCAAAGGGGTAAGTCCTCTAACTCCAGGGGCCATGAAGGGACATCTGAGTTTCCCTTGTCCTTCTTTCCCTCTCTAACTAACCACAGTTAGGACCCTGGCCTCATTCCCCAGTGAGGATCATTAGGCTCCATAAAGGACAGTCTCTAAGATGCTCAGTGGACCAACACCCTCTGCACAACCCATAACCCTATTCACCCAAGAGGCAAGAGGATTTCTATTCAGGAAAACCAGGAAAGGGAGAGCCTTTCTCAAGGACACAAGGACATTAGTGAGTGAGGGAGTGATTAATGGATGGAGAACTATTTCCAACACCAACTTCCAGGAGCATATATGGCCCCCTGGAGAATTCTGCAGTGTGTTGGTGATTAAGGAGAACGTGTGAATTCAGGGGTCACTAGGTCCTCTCAGCCATAAGGAGGGAAACTGCCATAAAGGAACTAGGACAAGGGTGCGAGGAATGCTCACTGGTGGGAGATCGGAAGGAAGGAAAGTGTACTCATTAGAAAAGTGTCGCCTGAAAATTCTTAGCCAGCCAAAAGTCGTGCGAACTTGTGTGGGAAAAGAGTCTTTGCACAGTGATGAAGCTAAGAGCTCACATGATGGAACACAGCATCAACTGGGACCAAATCCAATATCTGATATTCTTGTAGGAAGAGGAGAGTCTGGACCCAGATACCAGGGAGACTGGGGGATACCGGATATGTGAGGTTGGAGCCAGGGCGGGATGCCCATATGGGAACCACAGATCGTGGGCAGCAATAGGAGAGTGGGCAAGGGCTGGGAGAGTTGGGGAGACAGTCCCCTTGAAACCTGGGAGGGGTTATGGCACTGGGACAGCCCAACACCTACTGTGTTGAGCCTCTGGAGCTCAACGGAAGACACTTCCTCTGTTGTCGGCCACCCAGTTAACAGAGTTTGGTTGCAGCAGCCTAGGACCCAGCTGAAGGTCTGAGCATGTTGGCCATGCAGGTTGGATCTGGACCACAGACACCCTCATCAGAGATTGTAGGGTCTCAGCCCTGAGGCAAGACAGGCACTAAGTCAGGCCAGGTGGGGAAACGGATAGGCACACACTCTGGGGGCTGGTGCCTGTGTTACTGGGAGCACTTCTGATCGCAATTCCCTGATCTGCTGCCAACACAGGCTACAGAGGAGGGTACAGAAACACAGACCACGGATCTGCCCCACTCAGTGGGCCCAGGCCAACACCACACCCAGCAGCCTCGTGCCATACCCAATGAGTCTCGAAGCGGCCCCCTCTTCCCATCCTGAGAGCTCTTCCCTTCCTCATGTGCCAATAGCTCCCTACTGTCACTGGCAATATCTACTCTGTGAGATGTCAACATCCGTGGGTACTGTTCTCTCATCCCAGGACAGTGTGGTCCCACACACCCTGGTGAAATGGGCCACCTGGAGGCTGGACCTGGAGGTTGTTGAGGCTGAATGGCAGCGGTGGTCCTCTGGCACTTAATATTATTTAAGTTAAAAAAAAAAAACAAAAACAAAAACAAAAAACGGGTCTTGGTGCTCAAAAATGTTTGATTTGCATATTCTCATCCCCTAACCCCAATATTTTCATTATTTCCTCACATATGAAATCTTACTAGCATAAAGGAAATTTCGTATTAAACAAAGTGGATTGAAATAACATTGGTAAAAATAATCAATCACCATACTTTCAATTTTTGTTCTGCTTTCCTATTAGAAACCACTTGGATACAAGAGAACAGAGGACAGACTCATGGAAATGCTTGAAATGACAAGAAGCTCCCACTCAAGCTCAGCATTCAGTCCTGGACAGGGTAAGACCAGGCCACTTTGACATCTGTGCCAAAGAGTCTACCAGACAGAATCCTCTGACTGATCCCTGACTGAGCCATAGGAACTGGCTAGAAAAGCCTTCACATCCTCAATACATTCTTCACGTCAGAATACTTGACAACCATTGATATCCATCTCTCGTTAACTTGCTCCCCAGCCAACCATTCTTCAACAAATTCAAAGGAGTAACTCATGCAAGCACACAGAAAGGGGTGTTCACTACACACATCCATGTGCGAAAAAGACAACTGGTATTTCTTGTTTGGGCTATTTCAAATGAAATCCCTTCTGCATGACCTCCACAAACCAAAGGAAAATATTTGTGAAATTCCCACGTAGAAGACAAGATACACTTGCCAAGGAGGCAGTGGCAAGAATTTTGACACTCCAAATGTAGAGTGTGTGTTTAGGAAGCAGTCACAGTTTCCATGAGAGAGTCCCATGAAATCAATTAGGAAGATCCATGCTCTAGCCCTACCATGCAAGTGATGTGACTTGAAAGAGTCACTTAGTCTTAGTAACCATCATCACTAACAACTAAGTCAATGAATAAAGGTCCTCAGGTGCCAAGCTACAAAATGTGGGATGAGCATGGATGAGGATGGGTGGGAGAAGTCTCCAACTCTAACACAATTAGGGAAGGATGTGCTGACCTCAAGTGGCTGGGGGGCTGGGATCCTGCCACAGAGGGGGATTCCAAACCTCACATCCCCTGACCCAGGCCAGAAGACCAGGTAGAGTCCAAGGACCCTGGGGTGGCCCAATGGCAATAAAGGTCAAAAGGAACTAGGGATCTGCCTGGTCCCTCAATCCCCTACTCTGAGCAGGGCTGCATGACGAGGCCAGAGGCCATCCACAGCAATCTGCCTTTACAGGAAAACAGGGACTGCAGGCTGCCTCTGGCTCACTGAATCAGGGTGGTGTTTTCATAAAGCAAGACCACTTCCTCACATTTGACCAGCAGCTCATGTGTTGACAGCACAATGACTGACTTGACTCAGGCCCTGATGAATGAAATAGAAAATTCATAGCAAACCCATCTTTAGCTCTTCCACATCATCAGGGGCTCTGATTCAATTCCGTCCAGAAAGGTGTCTGAAATGATTTCTAAACATGCTGGGGACTCACCTCTGTGTGGAACTTTTCAGGAAAAAGGGGATCAAATCTCATGAAGCAACTCTTCTCTCTTCTAGCCCATGGGCAATGCAAGGAACCTGCATGATACCAGAGGCTCACTTCTCTCTTCTCATGTCTTCTGGAAAGGATTCGTTAATGCTTCCTGCAAGGTGAAGCAGAAGCCTGCATCCCCAGCTGCACAGAAGTGTTTTAGGGCAGTGTCTCCCTTAAAACCCAAAAATAAAAAAAACAGGTCATTCAACAGGCACATGGATTCGAGTACATGTTCAATGATCCCTCCTCCCTGGAGCCTTCCACATGCCCATCTTCCACATTCACAGAGCAATGCTTGGCCATTCTCAAGACCAGGAGACCATGATGCTCATCACCAGGAAGTCAATAAGGAACATGAAGAGAGCAGCATGGATTGCAGAAGGTGGCACATCAAGGATCTTCAGCTCTGCTGCTAGAACACAAGAGCTTAACTTCAGTATTGACTTTTTGCCAGCTACCAAGTACGATAGCAGTGTCAAGCCCAATATGCAGATATGCAAGTAGTAGGTGACACCCCGCATCCATTCACAAAAGTGGGCAACATCTGCATCAGAACAAGGAAGTATCTTACCCTTACTCATAAAAATCATCAGAAACAAAATAAAATGGATGCAAGACTTCTCATTTCACTATTAGGTAGCTGTTGGAATTCCCTATTAAATAATACCTCCTCCAAAATAAAAAGTATCTCAGACATGTGTCAACTATTCAATGGATGACATTTTAAAAACTATGGACTTTACTTAATATTTATGTATGCTATATCCCTGCCTAAGGCTCTATGAGAAAGGAGCACATAGAATTGGATCTTTGAAAATCTCACATTTGCTGATAAATATTACTGCTGATCTCAGGCATGGCGAAGTGAAAAGTGGGACTTTGGATATTCCAAGAATGCTATGTTGTGGGATTGGTGTCCCTGATTCATACATAGCATATGGTTTCTATGAAATCCAGTGAGGGAGCAGGAGTAACGAAGCTGATTGCACAGATGACCTCAGGGAATACTGACAGATAGGCCAAATGAAAAATATGCTCCAGCTAACCATTGGTATTTGGGCTTCTGATCCCAGTCCTGTTTTTAAAAAAGGTGCAGACAGGCAGTGTTCATTAAAAACTGTCTACCATGTAAAAGTGGGTAATTTAAATGGCATCTAGTTACACATCTGATAGAATGGTCGGGCAACATATGAATTTCATTCTAACAACAACAACAACAACAAAACATAGAAAATGAGACATAAAGATAAAACCTTGTCTTCACCAGGATGCCTAAAAATAGGTTTTATTTGGCTCATGCAAATAAATATCTTTCAATAGAATTTCTGATTTCTGAATGAATCCATTCAACTTCATACTGCACAGATCACAAGGTTTTCTTTACAGAATATTCTCTTCTTCTTCTTAAAGCCACACATAGAAAATGTCTCACAGGACATAGGAGGGGAATGACCCAAAGGATGAGAGAATAGCTGGAACCGTTCTCAAATGTGCCCATGTAGCCTAAAGTTTGAAGGCATCTAATTGTACTCTAAAACAATTATGAACCTATTCGATCCATTATTAATAAATATCACCACTTTACCACTTGAACCAAATCACAGAAAATTGGAAACAGATGATCATTGGCTTTGATACCTTTACTTCTGTTTCATTACTCAGAGTCGATCAACTCTATACTTCAAGTGACACAGATTTATTACAGAATGCCTAAGATCCTAAGGATCTATTTTAGCTCAGCCCATGGTATTGCTTCATTATTTTATTATTTTGTAAGTAATAAAATATAACTTCATGTTGGATGATATATTCAAGCCATGAATATATCATCCAACATTGTTCTTCCCAAAATATTAGCCCAATTTCTGCGCGTGCTCACTTACTGTTCAGGAATTTTACTAATTGTTTGAAGGTTCTAGAGGACCTGTTAGACTCCTAATGGACAAACCATACAACATACTCCAGAGAACGGATGAGTGCCATAAGAAGAAAATAAGGTCAGCCTACAGCAATGGGCAGCTGCCTGCCCTCGGCTGGGAGGAGCCCTGGCCATGGCACCAGGGCTGCTGGGCAGCAGAAGCCTCCACAGCCCTGCAGGGAGCCTGGAGCACAGCTCTGCCTAACCATGCTCAGCCCTGGACAGATGCACATGAGTTCCCATCACAGGCTCGAGTGTGACAGTCCCAGGTGCATGCCTGTCATGCCAGCCACCAGGGAGGCTGAGGCAAGAGGAACGTTTGAGGTCAGCCTTGGCAACTTAGACCCCGAGGCAAAGGGGAAATACTTTTACAGGGGTCTCTGAGGGTTTAGCTCAGGTAGGTCACTTGCCTCACAGGCTCAAGGCCCTTGGTTCAATCCCCAGAACCCACGTACACACAAAAAGTGAACTTGGAATATTGTTTAAAATGATGGGTCAGGAACACACAAGGACTTCAATATGACCTCTCAGAGGAGCTCAATTTGAGATCAGACTGAACAAAAGACCACCTGGACCATTGACTCAATGTCTGAAACCCTCTGTGAGCATGGGAAGCACTGCTGGCAAGACACCAGAGGGCCAAAGCACTTGTGCCCCCTGCAGGGGCGTCTCTTGTCTACCGCCAAAGACTGTTCCCCTCCTGGGGCAGCTGAGAGCAAGCTGGGCCTTGGAGCAAGGACTAGTGCTTTAGATATAGACTATGCAAGCAAGGGGCAATGTCTTTAATAAAACTAAAATTAAAAAGTCACATTGAAAAAATTTTAAAAAGAAGAAAATAAGGTCAAGTAGAGGAAGCCCATTTTCACAGGAAAAAATCCCCCAGTGAAAAGCATCAGAATAGATACCAAGAAAAATACCAACAAAAACAGTGTGCTCCCACTATGTATCTACTCAACATGCAAAAGTTAGAAAGCTAGATAATACAATCCTGGCCACAGGTAGAGCTATGCAGAAGAGCCACCTGGCAGTGCTTAGTCAAAGAAGTAAACATGCACACTTTGACCTAGAAATTCCACCTGTGTGTAAACCAGGCGGTGCTTAAGCAGTTTCACAAGGGGACATGCACAGGGAAATTTATCCTCAGGTTCTTATAGAGTTGTCTGTGCTTACAGGGAGTTGATGGTTGTCAAGATGCCCACAGCTGCGAAAGTCAAAAGCTAAAAAAATAATAGATGCCAACCTGGATATATTAATAATCCCGTATCTATGATCACCTTCATAAGGTAGCTTCCCAACTTCTGTGTGGAAGTGTGTTTCTCCTTGGCCCTTACACTGTTGTGGAGACCACTAGGAGTTCAGCTTTGTGCAGGATCATCTGACCTGGACTTTTGGCAAGACCTGTACAGCCCTCACACATGCTCAGATGCTACAGGACTTTTCAGACCAGTCCAGACAACAGTAGGCATCCATTCATTGTCTGCACTCTACAGATTCCTAGATGCACGACATTCATTACCATCAAATGCAGAATTTTCATCAAAAACTAATATATATATCATTCAAATCTGAATCAAGAAAATCGGAAATATCCCCAAATCCAAAGAGTGGATCCCCATTGTGATGCTACAAGTTGAAAATTCCACAGCTCATGGGATGGTTCACAGTCAAAAGACAGCTGCATGAAAAATATTACATGACCTTCCTGCTATGTGAAAAGTGGCATGTGAAGTACACATGCATGTCTTCCTCAGACATGGGTTCATTTGCAAGACACCTTGTGCAATTGAAAATATTCCAAAAGGGGAGAAATCAGAACCATGTCTCCAAAGTATTTCAGCAGAGACCAACTCCATCTGTCTATCTATCTCTCAGTGAGTGTGTGTGCTCTTGTGTGTGTTTGTGTGTCTTTGTTTGTGTTTGTACCATCACAGCTGATACTTCATTGCCCCCATTGGAAAACTAACTCAGATAATGCCATCTGCCAAACTCCTAAAAACCAAAGTTCTTGCTGATAGAATGAAACATTCCTTCCTGTTGGTTTGGATGTGTCCTTTAGGAATCACTGCTACATTTAGTATACTCAAATCATCACAGTAGATCAGGTAACAAAAACATATATATTTTAAAATAATAATATATTAATGGAAACAACAAATACAGGATAGAGTAACAACTGTGTTACTAAACAAGGTCAAGGACAATGGCAAACTATAGATTCAAACTTTGAAGAAAATAGTAATCAATGTAAATATTCCTGGGCTGCCTCAGCCCCGCCCAGGCACACAGCCCCAGAATGGTTTTGCAAGCATCCTCAGGAGGGCTGGAGCCTTCTTTCCAGGACGAGAGGAAGGTTGAGGCTGGATCCACCCATCATTCTTTTGGGAGAGGCTCCTTTTCCCCAGCACAAAGTTGGATTTTTTGTGAGGATTCTTGGCATAAAATACGTTGGCCTCTGCTGGAATCCTCAGCTCTGGGGAGAGAGGGGTGTACAAAAAGAAGGTGGCACTCAGGAGGTGCTCCCTAGGACACGCCAACATCTGAGAGCCTGTGCCAGAAAAGGCCAGAGCCACACACCTGAGAGCTCTCCAATTCAGCACCAATACCAACAAAGACAGCCTCCACAGTCCTCCCTGAGGAAGAACTAGGCAGAGCACTTCAACAGACCTAATGTCTGTTCCTACCGAAGGCTTTGGACTCCAGAATATCTCAGGTCCTCTTGCATCTGCCAAAGCACACCACTAGGGTTTGCATCTGAAATCTCCCACAAAAGGTTCCTGTGCCGAAGATTCAGTCCCCACATGAGCCATCTTCATAGGTGGGTTTGGAGGGAAGCACTGGATGGTGAGTGCTCTGATGTCAACATGAAATTCTCATTCAAGATGAATACACTACTGGGGGGTGGGAGGGACTGGAAGAAAGGTTGAGCATGGTTGGAGTAAGACCTAAACAGGGTTGTGCCCTGGGCAACAGTACCTTGTTCCTGTTGGCTGCACTGAATCCTCATTCTCCAAGGAGAGGTCCTCCCTCTCCATCTTTCTCTCTCTCCCTCTCTGCCAGCCTCGTTCTCTCTCTCCCAGTCTATGCCTTTGTGGCAAGGGCTGAGGAGCTCTCCACTGCCACACACTAGAGCTTTATGGACAGCCTCAGTGCACAACCAAAGAGAAAGCTATGAAACCCAGAGAAAAAAGGCCTAGGATTCCTCCTCTGAGTTATTTTCCTCAAGTATGGCCACAGTGAGGACAGGCTGACCAGCGCGGATACCACGTTAGAGCCATGCTTCTGCGTTGGTGGAGCCCGCCTCCATGTGAACCAGGCTTCTGAGAATGGAGGCCACATTCCAAATACTGCCCTACTGAGAACAATGGTTCCAAAGACCAGCAAAGGGACTGCTTACCTCCAACATGGCGTATGGCCCAGTGGTGCCATGACCCCGAGTGGGGGAATACAACAGCCGCTTCTCCTTCCTCTGAACATGTGTTTCCTGTCGCCCTCCTCTAACCTAGAGCCTGTTCTCCATCCCTTCTGGGTTGGATGTGGAGATCTCTGCTATGAATTTCTTAGGCTACCAAGGCCCCAGACAGACTTCCTCTTCCATAGACTCTACTAACCTAACAGTAGGTTTAGATAGGAGACAAGTGATCCTAGAACTCATAGGGATGGTGGTCTTCAGGGTACATAGGCTGGGATAATGGCTGCTGTGGTGTTTGGCTCACAAAAACCAACCAACCAACCAACGAAAAAGCGCTGGCATTATTATCAGATGAGCTCTGTGGCTACGTGCTCAGGAAGCCCTCATCTGACTTTAGTTAGGGATCACAACCTGGCTATTGTGATCACTCCTTGCCTAGTGGACTCAGGTGCGTAAGACCATGGAATTTATGCAAAAACAGATGATTCAGGCTGTCTCCCAGGCTGTGTTTTCTTCCCAATTTCATCCTGTTACTGCTTGCTAGAATCCTGGCAATGCTCTGCCCAGGCAGTGGTTTTTTGGTCACACAGAAGGCTTTCAATAGTACTGCTTCAGTCCACAAAATGCCAGTTCCCTCTTTAGCCCATGCATTCCCATGTTCCTTTGAAACCACTCCTATCCCAGACCATGAAAACATACTGCTCCTGGAGAGAGGCTTTCCTCCTCACTCCTCAAAGATGTCAGCTTTGGATGCCTGTTCATGTCCAGGGGAGGGCACCTGGTGGGGAGCCGCAATATCCACCGGGGTATACCATTGGACCTCAAGACCTTCCACCAGCAGAAGTGCAGTTGGCTTTGTGCACGAACCCAACACACCTGTTGGAGTGTTCTTGGGGGTCAGAGACTACTCTTTGTTGCTAAGAGTTGACCTGAGTCCACATCCTGACCCTTGCTCTCTGCTATCTGATTGTCTCACTTACTCTGACGGCGAGAGATGATTTGGCCCAGCTCATAATCCTCTGGATTATCCTCAGTAAGGAAGTGTAGGTCGAGGGTGCTGCAGATGACGACAGGAGCCCTATCGTGGCAGGTCACCTGGAGCAGCATGGGAGACAGGCCTTCAGGAAATGGGCCTTGAAGTGACTACTCAAGGACAGTGGGCAGGGGCATTCTGGAGGCACCTCCACTCTAAATATAAGGGCAACATCCATGACCCTACTACCCGA